>NC_141392.1:17268641-17861760 GCF_034619465.1 Leptosomus discolor | reverse complement strand
TAGGGGGGGGAAGGATGAGGGTTTCATTCCCCATACAGCCCTGCAGCAGACTTCCCTCTGCACCCCAGTGGAAAGAACCAGTGCACCCATGGCTCCCTCCCTGCCAAACTGCTCATTCCCACATCCAGCCCCAGCTTTCCACAGCCCAGTTTCCTTACAGGGACGTGGTAAATTAAAGGTATTGGTGTATACGCATATATATACATGTATGCCATGTTTTTCCTGCTCATCTACACACCCTCCCCCTGCAAAGTGCCTCCAAGCTGAACTGCTAGAGCTGCCCTGGGGATGCACTGAGGGCGTGGAGCAGGAAATCTGGCCCCTGAGGAGCAGGGTGACAGCCACACACAGACGGGCTGCTCAGAAAGGTAGTGGTGTTGGTTCACAACTGCCTAAATACTCCATCCCTGATGGGAGTCTCGACAGCAAAGACCTGGGAAAACTACAGGCGAGTGAGCACAGGGACACCTCTTCCGAGCACGCTGCTGCTGCCAGTACACTCCCATCTTCTTGTTTAACATCTGTATGAGACTTTTTCCCATGCATCTGTCCAGTCACTGCTGAAGCCACGCAGGGTTTCAGCAGCCAGAAGATGCTGTTGCAGGGGGCCCCACAAACACCCTGCATCCATCTGCACTGAACCTGCCCCTGACAGCTTCTTTTGATGACCCCAGCTTTTGTCTGGGAAGAGACGGAGTTATTTCCTATCCACCCTTTCTCTGACATTAATGATCTTCCAGATCTTCAACACAACCTTCCTCCTTCTGATCCCAGGCTAAGCAGCCCAAGCCTACTTTCTGCAGAGAAGCCATCCCAAAGCCTCAATCACCCTGTGTCCCCACCTCTGCACCCTACCTCTCCAAGACATCAGGGAGCAAACAGCAGGCAGGATTCACCAGGGATTCATGCAGCCGCACCCTGCTTGCCCTCACCCCCTGACCACCCATGGTTCCCCAGCAGCACAACCGACCTGCCCACCATGCTCCAGCCCTCAGTGCTTGCTATAGGGCTGGCTGCACTCCCCGAGCATCACTCACCTCCACCAGCAGCACGGTAAAACCCAAACACAAGTAACTTGGGAGAGGCTGCTCAAGAGTCCTGGCTTCTGCCTTGCTACTTAAATATCTACAAAAAGACAAGGAGCAAAAACCTCATTATTCTAAAAAATGAGTCCAGGCTGCTAAAAGGCAGTGGGGTTGCGGGAGCAAGGTACATCAGGACAAGATGCTCTTCCACACTGACATGGGAAACAAAACCACAAGGCATTTGTCTGGGGCTCTGCTATTTCCAGTGCCACAGCTGAGCTCTGGCAGGCTCGCTTTACTGTTTAACCCTCACCCCCTGCTCAGCACCAGCGATGCCAAACGGGAATGTGTAGCCAGCGCTACCGGAGCAGAGCTCTGCCACCAGCACTAGGCTAAGACCACCGGCCCATTACTTTCTGAGACAAGAGTGGTGAACATAAGGAATAAAATTGAAATTCTTCTTTGTGTTTCAATTTAACATTTTATCTGTATTGGAAGCAACAGGGAAAACAAGTGGGAAATGTGAAGTGAGTAACCGCTCCAGCTCAATAGCAGGAGAAGCTAGAAGACACTAGGGCATCTAGGGTGAGCTCCATGAGGCTCATTTTAAAATGTTCTCTCCGCCAACACGGATAAATATTTGAGCAAAAAATATTACAGAAAATTCAGTTGACTCACGAAGAGCAAGCCTGTTAAATATAGAAAATAAATTAAATAATTAAAGGGCAAAAGAAATGGGATTTTAGCCCTGCTTTGTGCACAATTTTCATTACAAGCCTTACATGAGGAGCTACCAAGCTGCTTTTCATCCTCAGAGTGGGTGAAACAGGTGGCAAAGTGAGCGTTTGCCGCGCTCCTGGGCCATATTTCCCACCACTGGGAAGTGCAGAGCCACAGGGCTGGTTCAAGGAGCAACCTTTGGCCACTGTCCCATGCCCTAGGGGCACGGCTCAGCTTCACCCAGGGCTCTCCATCCCTTCTCCATGTCTTGATGGGGCAGCTAAAGTTCAGAGACAGTGACTGCTTTGCTCACAGCAGCAAGAAACTCTCTGTGGGATATAAACCCACCGGGAATGTGCTATAAGCTCTTAGCCCAACCACTGGGCTCTCCCAGAGCTGCGGGTATATGTGGCAGTCATTCAGGTACAGTCCAATTCAAGCTCAAAAAACATTAAAAATCCCAGCTCCAAATAGACTCAAAAACCTTGGGACAGGCTGAAATTCAGGCTACAGATGTTATGGCCAGATCCTGCTATTGCCAGGAGCCAAGCCCTGCGATTTAAAGGTGCCCCTGGCACTAACCCCCCCCCAAACACTGCTCGCAGCCTCTGCCACACTCATAAATTACATGTGGCAAAAAGGGCAAGCTCAAAGCGTCTGCACCGCTTTTGATCGCTCAGTGCTGATCTGGCTTACCAAGGCTTTTACCAGTCCCCAGGCAGAGCAGGGAAGCTCCTTGCTCAGACTGGCTGGGAAGCCTGAGGCTGCCCAAGAACAACAGCGCCATGTGCTCCTTCGCTCCCAGAAACTATTCCCCAATATTAAATCAGGAAAAGTCATGGCAAGGCTCTGCTGGCAGCTGTGGCCGTGGCTGGGGGAACATCGAGGCTGTCGCTCAGGCATCACTGTCCACCCCGACATGTTTCTAGTTCCACAGCCTGCAAGGTGCAGTGGACAAAGGATGCGAGCATTAGGCTAAGAGCCAGGGAGAGGATAATCTTGGAGACAGGCTCTTTTATTAACATCCCTCTCATTTCTTCCACCCACCCCCAAAAAAGACCGTCTTCTCTTTCTGGAATGAGATTCTCAGACCTTCCACTGCAACGAGGTCAGCCTTGACGCAGGGGTGACCTGGGCAGCCCACAGAGGTGAAACAGGAGGAATGACTTTAAGACACATTTCTGTATCTGTGATCAGGAGGCCGAAAACCAGCAGCATCAGCTCTCTAAAAAACATCTGAGGCTATACCACTGATCTTGGCAACAACTTCCCTCCCTCTCAGCTACAGAAAACCTACATATAGGAAAACACACATACATATATATATATATGTGTGTGTGTGTGTGTGTGACTTCCTTATTATTTTGCCTTTTCTAAACAGTCTGGTAAAGCATCACAGATTTGCTTCTCCCAAGCAGGAGGCAGGAGACATGCACGTGGCTAAGCAGGGTCCCCTGCTCACCGTGTCACACTCCCCTCTGTCTTGAGACCTGGGCACTTTCTCTTCTCTTCTGTTCTCTACCAGTGCTGCTGGAAGTTGCGGAGAGGAGGATTATATCGCTACGGCAAAATAATTGAAATGGATCCAAAATATTCCTAATCTCCGTCAGACCACTGTCTTTGTATTTATCCCAGCATCAGCTTTACAGGGATGGAAGACAGAAGTACATGCCTAGGGCTGCCAGGCCACAAAAGGCGCAACCCAAGCGGCAAGGACAAATACAAGCAGTTACTAACAGGGTTGTGGTTAACGGTTTGCAATTATTTTATGAATGGGCTTGAGTCTTCCTCAGTTGTGAGCGATGCCTGTTGCTCACAATGGGCTCTGCAGCCCTACCGGAGTCACCAGCACTATTGATGACCCCTTCAATGCATCCATAATGTAACACACTTGCAGCATGACCACGGGGAAGAGGAGGTGATGCTGGGTGGCATCAGGAGGTCCCCTCCGGGGGGGGGTGAAGCATCGGGATGCCACTCTGCACCTCAAGGCACACTAGCCACTACAGGTGCCCCCTAAAGCACTCCCTCAGCTCCCAGGGTAGCCATATTCAATCTGAAGCATCAAACTTGCCCGCTCTTCCCCAGGCTGTAAAAGCAACCCTTAGAAAACCTAGTCATACTGAAAGTGTTAGCCTGCTGCTTTTCCTGCCTCGCTTCAATATGTGCAGCTTGGTTTTGGTTTTAATTGCAATGTCCCCACATTCTGCAAACCAAATGTAGCTGGAACTGAAACTGAAAAGTAAAACCCTCCCATCAACAAAAAATCAAAGCACTGCAGTGCCAAAACTGAGAAAGCAATGATTTATAAAGCTCTTCCTAAATAAACAAGTTACATACAGTGAAACACCCTGCCCCTCAAACGGCAGACTGCTACTCCTCATAATGCAGACAATTTCTGGAAATGTTTTGCCTCCACCCCTGCCAGGTGGAGGATGGAGCATCCTCTCCCTGTCCAGAGGGCTGCTGCCGGCCTGGTCCCAGCCTGACCACAGCTGGCATAGCGATGTGATGCAGCGGCCGTTTACACTTCACCTTCATACGGTGTTTGAGCAGCTGACAGCCAGATGGTTTCATAAATAGTCATGTCTCCTTGGGCTGAGGATAGTTTGCCTTCCAGTGTCATTACTAGTGTCTCAGGTTATTACGAATGAAAACATGGTATTAATGTAATTTCCATTTTTTCCCCCTCCCTATTTAAATTCCCTGCTTTGTGGCATCTCAGTTTTGGCAGTGCAGTGCACCAAGTCACAGCTACAGGAGAGTATTTCTTTGCTTTTAAGTAAGCATGGCACAAAAATGATCAGATTATTTAACAGGCATTGTTGAAACAGTGCAATGCCAGCCTCTTATGTTTTCTTGGTTCCTAATGATTATTAACCAAAGAGTTGGAAGGAGATCGACTTGGCATTCCTGGCCTCTGCAATTATATTCTGCTCAGACACAAGCAGGAACTATAGCTGAACTGCAACAGGTAGGATGATATTTAATGTCCACCTCTATACCACCACATTGTCTGGTTTGAAATAGAGTCCTCATGCCATTTACTGGCAGTGAAACTAAAAGGATTCTATAAAAATCAATCCATAAATGTGCAGACGCTAAAATGAATGGTTTCCTTTCTGTCCCATTTATGGGATGGCTCTTTTATGGATATCTATATGCTGGCATAAAAATTTCAGGAGCAACTTTTCTAAGTCTGCATTAAATTCAAGGGGATTTTTGTAGAGAAGACTACTTTAAAAGAAACTGCTATTTCACATCGCGGCTCGTTATCACCCGCAAACCTAAAAGAGTGACGCTGGCTCGTGAAAGCTGCCCCAACCACGCTGTGTTCCTGATGGGCACACAGGAGCCGCAGGGGGAAACCAAGGTCAAGGTTAGGATGGGACACCAAGCCCCACGCCCAACACAGGAGCTATTGAACAGAAACAATGTGCCATCGTCCAGCAGCATCCCCACCCCTTCCAGGGCAGGCACTGCACCCGCAAAAGACCACTGCTGATGGCAAAATGCTGCCGGGGCTCGTCCCTAGGGACTCCAAGAAAGCTGCAATGCTGGGATCTGCCCTGCCGGCAGGGGGACTGCTGTCAGTGGAGGGTTTCTAGGCAGGAGAAACCCTCATAAATTCACTAACTAAAACTGAGTGTTTTTGGGCAGGCCAAGGTGAACATTTCTCAATAAAATATTTAATGAAAGTGAATGAAAAAAAAGAAATATTTCCTCCTCTCCCTACCTACTGTGTTGACAGCAGGAGGGGTAGGTTGGGGATCAGGTCTTTTTGGAGGAAACAAAAAGACTGCATGGCCTGTTTCTTGCTTCTGAAAACGAAAGTTTATCAGAGCAGCTTGCAAACTGAGAGATTATTCAGATTTCTGCCTCCACAGGGATATTTCTTCCAAGACCATTTCCCTGAAAGCACCGCAATAATTCCTGCCCCAGAAGCAAGGTGGCAGTGTCGGGCAACCCCTGCACTGAACCAGCTCTGCATCCCCTTCTCCCCTCCCAGCGGTGCAGGCTCTAGGGTTAGCCTTAATTCCCCTTTTGTGGTCCCCATCCCCCCTGCTGCAGGCAGAGATGATGCCACATGGCTTCCCCTGGCATCAGCCCACCTGACTGATTTCACTGGTACCGCTCAGATGCAACAGCTCTGCTGGCTCCGAGGGCTGAAAACAGATGGGCAGATAAGAGCCAGGTCAGACACACATGGTCCACAAAATCAGTCTTTGGACCCTCCTGATCCACAGAGGACATCAGCTCCCCAGCTTTCCTCAGCAGAGGAGGAGATGGTGACCCCACAGACTGGCTTTGCCACTGCTGGCCAATAACACTGACGCTCCTTGGTTAGTCCACTGGGACTGCCTCTGGGAAAAGCCAAAAGGCAGAAAGCTGCTAGCACATCACCAAATCCTCTACCAGGAACAATCTTCCATGGGGCTTACAACTATCTCAAACATAAATTGGGATAAAGGGAAAAACATACATCCAAGCCCTTTGTACATCTGCAATGATCCGTCTTGTCTCTGGCAGCTTAACATCTCCAGAAAGATGTAGCTCTGCTGTAGGAAAAAATAGCTCCTAAGTGCTCCCGGTCGTGACAGATTCCGAGGCACATGGCAGAAGTTCACCACAGACTCCTGGCCAACGGCCAGGCTCACAGAATTGAATTTCACCTTACCCTCTTTCACCTCCTCCTTCAGCCACAGAGGCTTTTCTTCATCTCTCCTTCCTCACATTTCACTTCCAAGGGCATGGGACTACAATAGCGTTTTTTTTTTCTCCACACCCAACTGCAGAAAACAAATCATTCCCGAACAATCTGACCAGACACCTTGCCTCTGACACCGGCCAGGAAGACGCAAGCCTCCCTGCACTGGTTAGCTACGTGGAATTCCCTTGCAAGTGATGCTTTTCCCCAACTTTTTGCCAGCAAGAGACCATCCTGAGCCACAAGACTTTTTTTTTGCCATCTCTTTTTCCTCCTCTTACAAAAGCTGTGGCTGAGGATGGCCACGCAGGTGTCAAATCCTCCTGCTGCCAGCCATCAAGTGCTGAACGCCACAGAAGCCTGGCAGCAGCGAAGTCCACTGTTGAAATGCCTCTCTCCCTGCAGATAACTTTTCATCATCCATCTTAATTTCTTCCAACTTGGGACCCATCCCAGTAAGATGCCTAAAACTCAGCAACATACTCAAGGTGGGGACACGCTCCTGAACTACCAACCAGTGTTATAACTTCATCAGTGTTACTAACTCTTCACCTTCCCCTCTGATTTCTGCTTTTTCCCCATCAAGAATGACAATTCTCCAATTATTTTAGCCAAATTTAGCTCAGTTTTGGTTAATTTGGCTAAGATTTCATGAAACTTAACTAAGTAGCTAATTTTATAAAGCATCTCCCCATTAAATCTTCCCTTGCCTTGAAGTCCCTGTCTATAAAAAAGAGCATCATTATCACCGATTTGTCTCCAGATGACACAGGCTTTAAATCACTGCCACCCAACATCTGGTTTGCAGCCCACGGGGAGCTGCCGGGCTCCATGCAGCTCTGAGTGGATAATTACCCACTGGTGGTGATGCCACCGGCTCAGCTCCAAATACCCTTCTCCATCCCCAAAGCACGGACCAGGGCTGAGAGACACAGTCCGGGAAGCCCAGGGACCCAGAAACCACCACCACCTGCCAAAATCTGTAGAAGACTTAAGCCTTGGGGGCTGTCAGCTTTCACCAGCAGGAAAGCACTTTAAAATTAAAAAAAAAAAAAAAAACCAGAAAAGGAAACACAGCAAAGGCAGGCAGCAAATGGAGAGGGTGCAACCTGAAGAGCTGCAAAGACATTCAAACAATAATTTCTCAGCTCAAACCTTCCCTGCAGCTGTAGATAGCAAGACTACAAACTGGCCTATGATTTAGCTCCATTTGGTGCCCCTAGTCAGTCCCACACCTCAGCCCAGGCTGCGGATATCGGCTTTCATCTTTATCTCTGCCATCCATTAGCTGCTGTCAGCAAGCATGGGGGGAGGTGGGGTGCCAGTGCAGCTCTGCACACATGGGAACCCCGTTTCCTTCCCCAGCAGGTCCCATTGCAGCACCTCGAGTCATCGTTAGGACCATGCTGTTGTGTGGAGGGGCCTTGGCTGAGGTAGATATTTCATTTCATAGCCCACCCATTGTTGAGTACAGTATTTCCTTCCCAATTTTTCCTCCCCCCCCTCCCCTTTATTTTTATTTTTTTTATCTGTTCCCCTCAGTTAACATTACAGTGATCATTCATCTCCACAGCACCGGCAAGCTGATTTACTGCCTCGATCAGTGCAGCTCTGGCATGAGCTGCGTGAAAAAGGGATGCATCAAGCCCAACACGCAACAGGGACCCAGCTGCAGGAGCCTGGAAGGACAAGAGGGAGCGACGGGGCAGAAAATCATGCCACAAACCAAGAGCACCAACAGCACAATTTCATTCATTCTCATTGCAGCAAATCTGAGAGGACGTGGCAATGTCGGGACAGATGGACAGATGTCCTGCCAGTCACCCCTGGAAGGTGAGAGGTTTGAGACCGAGCACTCTAGGAGCAAAGGAGATTTGGGCAAGATGATTTTTTGTCCCCCTCTAACCAGGCAGCAGAGAAACCTTCTCCATCAGGATCGACCTGGAGTATTTCTACTAAGCACCTAGTTGGCTCTCCCTCTCCTAATGAACAGCGTGACAAGATCAAAAATCAATGGAGGCTCAGTGAACCCTGAGCAAAGCCTCCTGCCGGAGCCCAGCCAGGCATCCTGGCCATGCCGCTCTCTCTAACTGAAACCGACGGGGGAGCTATTAACCGACAGCTTCGTTAATGGCCACCCCATCAGGACTCTTCTCACTGAAATCCCGTGAAAGCAAGCCACGGAAACAAGCAATTTGTGGAGGTGCCAGCCTTCTCACTGGCAATGCTGGCACAGCAAAGAGGGGCTGTTGAGGCCACTGCGGTGCCTCTGGGAACCAGCCTTGGAAAAGCCCCCAACATTTCCCCACGGACAAGTATGTTCAGCTCAGCATCCCTCTCCCAGATGCCCACAGGCCTTTCAAAGCCAATGGCCCCACAAGCAAAATTCAAGTCTTTAAGGGCCAGATGGATGCTGCACATTTTGGGGCACAATGGGAAGCACTGGGACACCTCCAAGAAAAGCCACCTGCTTGTGATACATGCAGTTGAGCAGGGAAGCAGGCAGGGGAGAGAGGACACAGCCTCGGGGGACCGAAAGGAATGGGGAGCAGCCGAACAAGTGAAGCAAAGTACCAAGAAACTGCTTTTGGCTTTTTTCCCTAAAATATCTGGCAGGGTAAAGCCCCCTCTGCAGCGACCAAGGCTGCATGGGAGTGACGAGGCTTTGACAAGGAAATGGCTGCATCCCAGCACCAGCCAAGGAAACTCAGGAGCTAGGATGATGGCATGGGCATGGCAGGGAATGGACACTCCCCAAACCCAAGGCCAACCGATCCATAGAGAAAAACCCAACAGGGAGCAGCTTCCCCCCAGCACCCAGAAGAGATTAGGACGGAATGGGGCTCTTTCACAATAAGCAGCTGCTGGCTTCAGCTCCAAAAGCCTCCCCATGCCTGCTGCCGCTCACCCATTTGCTGCACTACCAAGTACGTATCAGTATATACACATACATATACACACATATATTACTCAGCACGCTGCTTTTCCCATCCATGTTTGAAAAGAGTACGAGGAGAAGCAGCGTGTACAGCAGCGCGGCATCACACACACATCCCCTGATCTCCCCCAGCTCCTTTCCCTCGCAGCATCTATGCCCTGTTCTCCTAACTAGGAGAGAATGTGCTAGGGGCTCATTTCCCATTTCATTTCAAGGCTCTGAACCGTTCTCTCTAGGTTTTCTTTGCTTAAAAAAATGTTGTTACTTAAGAGACAGAGAAAAAAGGAGGTGGGCAAACGGAAGGGATTTAACTTTGCCTTTGAATCTCCTGGCTGGAGGGGCTTCACATGCTATTCAATGCAGCATCGGTGATTTAATCACCAGTGCGATGTTATAGCAAACAGCAGCAGACAGCAGAGCCCGCAGGAGTAATGCTGTGTCTAACAGCATGAATATTAAGGGCATTTAACAGCCCTTGTAATCACACTGTGGCTCCTTGCAAGAGCACAGCCAGGCAGCACGAGGGAAGACACTAAACCACGCTGCTGGGTTATCAAACTTCACCATGCTCCTTACGGCATCTGAAATCAGCTCCACTCACAGAAAAGCAAGGGTTGCCTTCCCAGTACGTTCTCTTGAAACCAAATCCCATGCGGCAAAAGCCCTTAAGCATGTGCTGGGATGAACTGGGTGGCTTTAAAGACTCCTTCAGCAAAAGCTGGACCCATGTGGAATTTGGGTCCCTGTAATATGGAGTAAAAATTAAGACCTTCAGCAAACTAATCTCCTGTTCCTGTGTTTGAGGCACTGGGTAAAGGATTATGGGGGGTGGGGAAGAAAAGAAATCCTGAGCATGGCACGAGTTTGAACTGCACCTCAGAACTGGAGATGTATCATACTTTTCAGGTCAAGCGTTAGTCCATTCTCAAAGGAAAAAGATCCCCAGCTTTTACACTTCAAGTTTTTACTCTTTTATTCAATTAATATTATTCTGAAAAGTTTCCCATGATTTTGATGCAGAAATGGCCAGATATCTATTGCAGCCTACTGGGCAAAACGCCTGCAAAATACAGCCACTCCTGGCTTACGGACTTGAAAGACATAGTCTGGAAATACGGAAAAAAAGTGGGAATTCATCTGCTTTATCTTTCAGATACAGTAATGGCTGCTAGTTCTGCCTGAAGATGGGGAGAACACCTTGAGACTCAAGGCTGCATTCAGAAAGAGAGATGCTGGCTTGCCCCAGGCCATAAGTACAGCTGGTGCTAATGCCCAAACTGGTGTTAATACCAGATCTGCATCAAAAATTAGTTGATCCCAGTTGATATTTACACACAAAAAATCCAGAATTGTTTGGCTGTGAGATGGTGCAGGCAGGTTTCAGCTGGACTACTGCCTGTACTGTGGGGTGCTCCCACCTCCCCAGTTATCTCAGCACAGCCTGTGCACCAGAGGGAAGGGAAATAACTACCTGGCCTTTCATTCACACCTTTAATTATTCAGCTTATATTGATACAAACCTATTTGAAGCAGAATAAGCTTTTATCCCAAATACAGGTGCCCACATGTGGGCATCACTGAGATTAAAAGGTAAAAATTACACTTTATTTAATTAGCTCATTTCCAGCTATCACAAACCCCTGTGCTGGACCTGCATGTGTTGCTCCACCTACAGCAAGTACCTTTATACTAGTTTCTGCACCAGTTCTACAAGTACTGTCTAAGTACAACGCTCTGGTTAAACAGCAGATGCACAAGGGTTTGGTTAAATAGCAGAGATGTTCTTCACTTCTGGGACGCATCCAGCATCAGCATTTGGCCTTGGTGCCAGCAGCAGGACCTCTCCAAAAGATGCAACAAAGGAGCGAGAACAAAGAAATCCTGTTTTGCAGAACGCCACTCATGCCTGTTGGGGAGGGTTGACCGCACTTCACCTCCCAGCAGCCAGTGCCCTCGAGTGCTGACACGTTTTCCTTCTGCCTCACACACACTAGCAGAGCTTCTGCTTGCAAAGGCCAAATTGGAGCTGACTTTCCTCTGCTGACATTGCCTCTAGAAGGCAAGGTCTCCTCTCCTCTCCAAGCCCCACGATGCCTCAGGTGAAGAAAAACATCTGAACAACTTTCCCCAGCGCTGGGATGCCTGCCGGAGTGCACACTCATCTTGCAGGTAGATTGTGTTTGTATTTTATGTTTGATTTCGGAAACGTTGTGTTGAGTGCGCGGGTACATCCAGGAGTCCCTGTTGAGGAGATACATCCGTATCTGTGCACAGAAATGGAGGCCATGTCACCAGCAGCAGCGGGGACCATCAATGTAGCACTCTTCCCATCATCCAACTCTCTTTTTTTTGCCACTTGCAAGTCTAACTTCAAATTTCAGCCATTTCACTCAAAAATGTCCAGGCTGGTTTCCTGCTGCAGGGGGATTGAGGGTTGGGCAGGGAGAACCAAACTCTCTTTCAAATAACAAAACCAGGGAAGAAAAAAAGTTATTTTGGTCACATTACGAAATCCTGGTGACCTCTGTTTTGAGATGTTCTTCCTTCTCCAAGCTCTGGGGCTGGGACTTCAAATCAAGCAGATGACAGCCTCTCTAATGGGCTCAGGTATTTCACTTTTCCCCCTCAGAATCCCACCAAACCAGGCAAAGTGAAAAGCCTTTGCAAAGCCTGGTTTTGCACAGATCCTTGACACTTCCTATGACCGCAGCAGCTGAAGTCTCAGCAGATTTCAGGCTGTCTGTAGGCTTGATCTTACCATTTCTAGCAATGTTTCTAGCCTTCATGTTTCACCTCTGCAAGGGGGATGTACATTCTTATTTATCCAGAAGCTATGCAAATACAATTATTACTGCTTGTGAAGCCCTCGGCTGCCAGAGCATCAAGCACAACAGAAAAGTCTGTGTGGAAATGCGCAACATTGTCCTCCATCTATGGGCTCCAGGGTCAGCAGGGAGCCGTAAGGAATAAAACAAAACAGTTACTTGAAAAAGGAGCAGAGGCCATCCAGCACGCTGTGCAGGTACTCTTGTACCTCATCGCATTGGGAAGGACTCAAACTACACCCATTTCAAGGGGCTAAATTAAAGTGGTGATGCGTACAGCAGCACGCTCTGCTTTAAAATCTCAGTCTTGGTTTCCAAACACCCAGAACACTATTTTTGTGGGTACTTAATTATACAGCAAAAAACTTCAAAACTTGAGAAAAAAAGGCAAATTGATTTTCCTTCTTGCTTCCCAGAATTTCAACCCCACAGCAGAATCACTGCTAACAGCTTCCCAAGACATGTGCCATCCCTCCGCCACAGCAAGCTGGTCCGTCCATCCCTCCCTCACTCCATGCCATGTCAGCAGGGCAGGTACAGCTGGTGCTGGCTGGCCCCACGCAACACTTGTTGCTTCCTCCACCCCAAAATCAGCTCCTACCACACCATGGCCAGCAGACAGGACCGCTAGGGCACTGCTGGGCTGAGCACACCCTCCCCTAAGGGCCACACAGTGCGTGGTTCTTTCTTTTCTCCAGAGACTTAAACCAGAGATCTTCCTGCGGGATGGGAGGGCAGGATGGGCGAGCTCTTCATGGAGCGTTTTGCAACACCACAAGGAGCACACCGTATGCAGCCTACACACCATACAGGGTTTAACTCTGAGCGTTACAGAGATATTCATCCCTTTCGATCCCAGTCGCAGCAGCAGATGGCTGGTTAATGCATGTTTGAGTCTCTCTCTCTCTCTCCAAATGACACCGTATTATTGCACTGGGAAAATGCAACGAGCATTATAAAAGCCACGGCTCTTCCCTGCTCCCTCCCTGTCCAGCTCCGCTCTTGCCAAAAGGCAGGACCATGGAACACAACAGCTTCCCTCCCAGCTCAGATCCTAAACAGCAGCTCCAGCAGCCCCCCCTGTGTCTTCCCACTGGAAAAACCAAACACCTTCCCTGAGTTTTGGCTGGGTGAGGTCGAAGTGCAAAGGGGCTGCATGCCAAACATCCCCCGAGGCAGATCCCAAAGGATATAGAGGATATTATTCCACCCTGAAGGACCCTGAATTAACCCACTGGGTAAAGCAGATTACCCTGACTCAGAGCAAAAAAGCTTTAAAAAAAGAATTATTTTTTTAAAAATCAAAGTTTAATAAAAAGAACTGTCCCAAGCCAATGAAAACTAGGCTGCTTGCACCTGTAACTCCTCTCTCCCATCTTTTCTCCATCTCACCTGACAAGAAGCAACTAAAAATTCAATGCACAAGAAAGAAAAGATGTGCACGAACTCCCCCCGGCCCAGGGGGGCTGCAACCAAGGCCCGCACCACTGAACATATTCGTGTCTTATTTGCAAGCCATGTGCCTCCATAATGTGTTATGAGGTGTGTTTGTAACCAGCGGATGCCAACAGTGGTCCTTGAGGAGGAAATGGTGTGTGTCTAAATGCAGGCAAAGCTATTTAGAAAGACAGGACAAAGCAGCCTTGCTCTCCTTCCTTGGGCCAAATTACATCCTTTAGACTTATTCCTTCAGTGGCTTCAAAAAAAAAAAAAAAAAAAATCCGTCTCAATTTCCTTGGCTCCGCAAATAATGTTTAGAGAATAGAAGGTGATTTCAGAGCTCGTTTGTTTTTGCACCACATGAACCCTATTCTCCTCGTATCACTTTGCAATCAGGTTTATTGTTGGCGTTTCCACTAGAAAACCAAGGAGGGAAAGACAAACCTGCAGTTGCACTTGAGACAGCCGGGGAGAAAAAATAGAATTTAAAAAAAAAAAAAAAAATTACCTTTCCCTTGTCTTTCAGCTAGAAAATGAACCTGTTTTGCTTCTGAATCAATTCTCTTCTGGCACCACACCTCCCGCAGTCCTTTCCGAGACGAGATGCAATCATTAGCTCACTTGCTTCTCCAAATAATATCACAAAGCCAGAGCTCAAGCTGCTTTGCAGTAAATCATCACTAGTTTCTGCCTATGTGCGGCAAGACAGGGTTTGGTGGGGGACACAAGGCCCCCCCAAATGCCTCTGCATGACTTCTGGCTGGGACAGTCCCCAACCCAGCGAGCGTCTCCCCATAGAGAAGTGAAACCAGCACATTGTCCCTTCCCGAAATGCTCCTCTGTGACATGCGAAAGGCCACCACATCTCTCTTGCTCCGTCAGAGCTGCAGTAAGGGTTAATTAAGACTCATAGGGAGCTTCCAAACAGCGGGATTGAAGATAAACCATTGGTACTGCTAGTGCTGCCTCTGTAAATAAAGTGGTGAACTCCTGCTGAACCTGTCACCACTGATCATTTTCCGAAGGCACATGTTAACGATGAGAAATCCTCCTCCTCCCAGCAACTTTGTGCCATGGGCACCCAGAGCCCCAGCTCCTCCGGGACACCCGACGCCCATCCCACAGCAGGTGGCTTCCCAGGTACCCTATAGACTGATCCAGCCCAACCCAGGGCTGCCCTCCCCACCAGCTATAAGGGAGAGCCTATATCTAGGGAGCCCACCTTCCCCAGCTCCTACGGAAATACATAGGAAGAGTTCTGCAACACTGATTTAGACAAGCAGAAGATGGGGCCCCAAGATCTCCTCGTTGGCTCACTCTTCCTGTAACGCTGACTCCTGCTGTGATTTTGGAACCAAAAAGGGGAAAGAGTGTGGGAAATCAATTTAATTGCAGCTTAGTAAGCAACTGTGCTAAGTGTCGCTGGCAAAATCTGAACATTTCGCTGTGCAAGAAAGGGGGGGAAAATGGCTTTTTCATTGCACGGAAAAGTGGATTGAGAGCAACCACCCCACCCCCCCACCCCCCACCCCCCATCATCTGCTCTTCCTCACCCCTTCCTTCTTTAAACAGGAGGAAGCCAGCAAGAAACACACAGCTAACGCCAGCAATCTCCAGCTCACGCTACTCCAATTAATAGTCAATCCGCTGCACCCTTTGTCATTAGGCTACACGTAATTACCCCTTCACGCAAATGTCTTTCTTAAACAGATCCTACTTTTGCTTTCTCTGCAGATACATTCCCTGTAATTGGTTTTATTGCACCAAATGCTGGGCTGCCCTCACGGAAGGGAAATGGTTGTAACTGTGTTTCTCTCTCCCAGCTGCAGCAGGTTGCTTTTGCATTTCCACAGCTTCTCCCAAGCTTGTTTTTTCAACCAGCAGAGAGACCAGAGCACCCAAATGTACTAATCTGCCATCCCATGGGCTGGGCATATGGGACACGCACGTCCACGGATCTAAGAAAAACACTCAGATCACAACACCTCTGCTCAAACCCTATATTCAGCTACCTAGGACTTCGCCAGCCTGGGACAATAATGCCACACCCAAGCTTATGCAGGCTTTTAAGATGGTGCTATTTGCAAAGCTGCCTCTCCCAGAGCTGCCCTTGCAGTGTCTGTGCTTGCCCAGATCACATCTGCTAAACCACAGCAGCTCGGCAGAGTATGCCCTGTGTGCTCTGCCCTGGTCTCTACACCTACAACCAACCTCTCAATTCCGGGAAGGAAAGAAAAACTCCAGTCCCAGTACCATAAAATGCTCCACAGACCTGCCTTCCCCAGGCACAGCCATTTACAGTCCTTACCCTGCAGCCACCCCGTGTGCCAAGTCCCCCTGCCCGTGGGGAGGCATGGATCATGCTGCAGAGCCAGGGTTAAGAGACATCTCAGCAGAGCAAGAGGAAGCAAACCCAGCCAAGACAAGCCCTGGGCCATGAGCACATCAGACTAAATCAGGGTGACATTCTCTTATTACAGAAAGGAAGAGCAAGGAGGAGAATGCAGCCCGGGGTTTTGAGTAAATAATCCACCTCTGTACATCTCTGAGGTGGTGAAAGGATAAATAGGAAGAAACACCTTCCCTGACAGTCAGCATCTTTCTCAAGCACGGAGACACTTCACAACATACATGCTGTGTCTATGATGCCTCAGCATCCAGACAAAGTGTTGATTTCTGAGACCTCCCTGCTCAAAAGCAGGACTTTCTTTTTATCAAGCCTCCCCCTAAGGGTCACCAAGGGCTCAGGGCCATAAACCAGACCTGAGACCTCCTAAAAACCCAGCTGCAGGGGCAAGGCCTTGGGCCCTTCCCTGCCGAGGGGACACCGCCATGCCATGCCAGCCAGGAAGGGACACTGCAGCCCAGAGCGATCCCACTGGCAGTGTACAGGGTGCTCCACAGGGCCCTTGCCAGGAGAAGCAGATTACAAGAGAAACCACAACACTCCCGAGCCCAGCTCACCCTGGGAGCGCCACCACCTCTGACACCCCTTCAGAGCACTGCAGCAGAACTTTCCCAGCTCCTTCTATCCTTCAAAAGCAGAGTAAAAAGTATTTTTCTTGTTCTGGTGCTCAACACCTCTTGCCAACAAGACACATACCAGCTGCATAGAAATTTATTTAGTGTCTTACCAGCAAAGTAGAAGAATACTTGAATCCTCTCCCGATGTTTTTTTTTTAAAAGCACCACACTAGGAAAGGTGCCTGGCCATCCCGATGCTCACCATTTTGCAAAGCAAACAGGTCTCGTTCAATCAATATTTATGCCTCCATCAGTCACAGCTGCAACACGGAGCTCTACCAGAATGTAATGGGGGTAAAATTCATTCATTGCAATTACCAGTGAAAAATTAACAGGGTTTTCATTGACTGCTTATTGTTTCACAGGTATCTCAGAGAGCGCCCTGATGTGCAGTAGGCAGATTAATTGAGACGTACGAGGCAGGCTGCTCACCTTTTGTCCACAGCTACTCTTCGTTGCAGTAGCCGAGGGGAGAGAGTCCTGACTTTCACAGGACTTCTCACCTCGCTCCTGCTCTACGAGGACACAGGTATTTGTACAAGGAGGTGGCTGTGCTGGGAAAACCTCCTTCCCAAGCCCACCAGAAGGAAGGCGAGTGCTGGCACCCATTGATGCACCAGACCTGTCCCATTTGGTCCCAAAGATAAGGATGGCTTGGGCATGGTTTTCTATTTCCACATCCCTCACTAAATACACCAGCAGGAGAGAGCAACTAGATTCCACCTCACTTCCTGCACCAGCAAGGTTTTGGACATCCTAGAAAGCCTGGGTTTGCTCCTAGAGATTTCAGGGTGGGATTTCACCAGCAAAGCATGACAGAAGTTTCTTCTTCTCTCCTATCCTGGACCTAACCATGCCAAGCCCCCAGCCAACATGAGCTTCCCTGGTATTCAATGCTCTGCCTTTTTGCTCCTGACAGCTTTGCCACTTCAGTCCCTTAATTGTTAAGATCTGAATTTTTGCAAGATACACAGTTATTTTAATCTGTTAAGTGGCTCTGCTGCTGAAAAACTGACAGGAATTTAGTATCTGGAGACTGTCAGCTGAGCTCCAGGTGCTGAGGCTTTCTAGATGGCGATGATGCAGAAGGAAGCACAGACTGGTGCGAGGCACACAAGCGCAAAGCTGGCAAGTGTCCCTTCACATCGAGGTCCTATCCTGCAGGGTGCTGAGCACCCCAGAGCTCTATGAGCAGGCAACGAGGGTGCTGAGCCTCTCATCATCTCCCCGGAGCCACCCCCAACTGCATTTGAACATACTTGGAAAGGAGCTGTTGCACTGCAAACACTAGTACAAGTCAAGTATATCAGGTCACTTTTTTTAATAAAAGGAACTTTTCCTCCATAGCTTTTCTCCTGCAATCCAGCCCACAACAGACCTGCTTTCCCTCCAGAGGCTGTCAGCTGTGCTTCAGCCATTCATCAGAGGGAGCAAGCCAGCATACAGGAGGGAATGAAAAGAAATAAAACCCCCAAACCCAACAAAAAACATCTTCCTGTCCCTCCTGCATGCACTGCTGGCCCCAAGCATCAAAGCCCAGACCCTCCGCCAGCCCCTCACTGCTGCAGGGCTCTGCTATGCAGCCAGCTCCCCGCTTTGGTCTGATGTGCATTCATCAGGCGGAGGAGATGAGGTGACCAAGGGGTTGTCACCTATTCCTCTCCTGCTCCCTCGTCAGCATCCCCCAGGGCCGCATGGCTGCAGCCTGGCACAGGGCACAGGCACCGGCACACTAGCAAAACATCGCTGCAGAGCCAGCTACACGTACTCCTCACAAATCAATTTGGGAATTTGCTTGTAATTAATCCCGCGTATCAGTTCCTCTCATTATTTCTTAATGTAATTAAGTTATTAATTTATCTGTTGTTCACCCCCCCTTCCCAAAGCAAAGGGCCGGATCAGAGGGAGGCAGGGGAGATGCTGTGTGGTAGCACAGGGCCGTGGATTACAGGATGACATGCCAAGCCCCAATGTCACCTCCCTGTGTGACATCAGGTGGGTCATCAGCTCCTTGATTTTCCAAGAGGGTTGAGCAACTCCAGTTCCTCTGGAGACAATGTGAGCCAGAAGGATACAAAGTTCAATTAACCTCTCCGGGTCCCAGTTTATCCAGGCGGAAAACTGCCACGGCAGGGAGACAGGCTGGAATTAATGCTTGCAAAGGATTTCGAAACCCTCTGCCAAAAGGGAAGGAGGGCAGGAGGCATCGAGGAGTCCCAGCTGATCCATAACTCCAACCAGCCCCACGTCCTTACACCCTCATCCATCAGACTCAGCTTTCGGGTAGGCTGAGCATGTGGCTGCTAACCAGGCACCCGTCCGGACAACGCACCCCGGCAGAGGCAGGCACACTGCTACAGCTCCTCTTCTCAGCCAGTTTACAGGACTTCATAAAGGGCAGGGAAAGGGCAAGGGCAAGTTTTGCTTACTGCATTAACAGGGCTTGATCTGGCCTTTGGAAAAGAAAAACACCAACCCAAACCTCAAATGATAGCACTAATAACAGCACCGGAGGGACCAGGGAAGTTGTCCTGGGAACAGCTTCACAGTCCTCAATGGAGTGAGTTATTTTCTTCCACACTCTACCAGCCCTGCAAGGTTACTACACCCCACAGCCAGGAGGGCATCCCACACCCTAAAATCCAGCCTCAGCCTGCTCTGGCCGCCCCAGCATGCACCAGTGGCTGCAAGCAGCAGGGAGGAGGAGTAAAGGAGGTGACAGGGATTGAGTGGAACAAGGACTGGCAAGAGATCCACAGAGATGGGATCATGGCGGAAAACAGGAAAAAAAAAAGGGGGGGGGGGGAGTTGAAGCCAAGTTAATTACAACAAACAGCTGCGCCTACCTTTTTGGGCAAAGCAGCTCGGCAAAGCTCAGCTACCACCATCAGACCTGCCCCAAATAGCCACCTCCACTGCTCCACTGGCACCACAAGAAGCCGTGTCAGCGTGTTTCAGGGGTAGGCAGGACTCAAAGACCATGGTGGACCGCTCACACCAAGGACCTGCTCCATAGAGACCTTGCCAAGCCCAAGCTGTAGGAAAAACATCACAAGCCTTCCTTTGGGAAGCTGAGCACAGGATCTGGCACAGGATTGGGGGTAAAGGGTGAGGGGGGGTGCAGACCAAAATAACAGTGATGGACAGGCAAGCCCTCTGTGCAGCTGAGGATGGCGGCACCGTGAGCAGTAGCTCTGCTGCCGGCCCTTGGCAAGTCACCAATGCACTGCAGCCAGCCAGCGAGCTCGGGCACCACAGCCTTCCAGTATCAGACACGTGCCATGAGCCCTGCCGGGAGACAGGCACGGGCAGGAGGAGGCATCACCAGCTGGAGCCTAACTAGAAGGGTCTAAAGGTTAAATCCACATGAGGCATGATATATGGTGTGCATATGGCTGCAGAAATAAAGCTCGACTGAGAGAGAGAAGGCAGAAAGGGAGGGGAGTTAAAAAAAAAGCTCATTGGAAAATGCTGGCAGGAAAGTTGATGTGGCTTTGCTCCGTTACTCCACCATAGCCATGTTACAAAGTTTGCACTGCTGTTAGCAACCTACAGCCTCCACTTTTTCTCAAGGAATTTGGGAGGACAACTCTAACTGCTTATGTTTTCATCACCACCAGCTGGTCCCACTGGCCAGGGGAACCGGACGCATCACCAGGCTCCTCTCTGGACTGCAGCATCCCTGCTGCTGGTACCCCAGTCAGCTCTGCAGCCGTTCAGAGGGGTTAACTGAAGTGACACTATGTCCCTGCACTCACAACCAGCTTATAATTCATGCTGCTCAAAAGCAGTTTCCAAAGCCAAAAAATGTAATGCATATAAAAAAAAAAAAAGAACCTGCACTCTATGGATCTCAAGGGGATGCAACTGTTTTGATGGAAAATTCAGAAGAAATGAAGGAAAGGCAATTTTAGCAGTCAAATTGCTGGAGTTATGGCAACTTGGCAGTTGCAGCTCCAAAACTTGGGGCCTGATCCTGTGTGACAGGAGAAGTTCACTTTGCCAGCTGTGGGAACCCAGCCCAGCCCCCAACAGCACCAACCACCTGCACCCTGGGGTGGAGGGAGCCTCGAACGAGAACAGAGAGTCAACATGGGCTGCAAAACTGCAGCAATTCAGCTGCAGCAGGGGCTAAGTGACAAGCAAGGTTCATTTCAAGGAGAATACAGGAGCTCATGTCAAACAGGGGAGGTCTTATTTTGCAATTTTTAAGAACGCAGTTCTGATAGAAACCTATTGACACCAAAGTATAGTTATGGTTAAGAAAGCACTTGTCTTCTAACTCTGTTTTCAGTGACTTATTGCCTTCCCCCGCTTAAATAAATAAATAAACGTATATATAATTATTTATTTGGGGGCCTGAAATTGCATAGATTC
The DNA here is from genome assembly GCF_034619465.1 of Leptosomus discolor. Classification (NCBI taxonomy): domain Eukaryota; kingdom Metazoa; phylum Chordata; class Aves; order Leptosomiformes; family Leptosomidae; genus Leptosomus; species Leptosomus discolor. The sequence goes on along the minus strand of NC_141392.1, from coordinate 17,840,703 downwards.
ATTCCCCTCTGCTAGAATTGAAAGATTTCTGAAAGCCTGAAAAAAAGTCCTCAATCATTTTTATTTAAAAAACATGGAAAACCAATAATTCCTCAGGATGAAAAAATCAAAGTAAGCTTTATGAGTTCTGACTTTCTTTTTCCAATCAGGTTGTTAATTCAGTTGCAGAGGTGACATATATGAGACTCTCCAAAGACCTGGCCAACACATATAGTTGCCACATGTCACAGGCCAAACGCTTAGCTTAGTGCAGCCAAGGGCTTGCCCCCTTCCTCTGCCACCATAACCCTTAATCTCAGCAGATCTTCAGTACCTGGGCTCTAACCCCAATTAATTTATTCAAGATTTACAACAGTATAACTAAAAGCAGCATCTAATCCACAGAAAGTGAACCCTCGGCTAAGCTCAGGCTGCTCTCGGCCGTTAGAGAGGAGAGGACGTGGGACCTCGTTCAAAGGAAGCTGCTCGCAGCTCCCCTGCTTTTCACAGCATTTGGGCAGTGAATCCACTCGGTTTCGCTCCCGGTGTCGCGTGGGATGCTCTTCGCATCTCTCCCGTGCTGTCACTCCGGGTACTTGACATGACACAGAAATGCCCATTTGCAAACGCACCCTCTTCCACCCAGGCTGAGACCCAAAGGGCAACTCTCCTACCTGCGCCCCGTCTGCAGACACACGCATTAATCAAAAGCCCCAGGGATTTAACCCGGCTGATGCACCTGCAGCTCTGCCAGCCCATGTGCCTCGACCACAGGCCACCCGAACGCTCTCCGCCTGCTCCCCTCTCGTTTCGGCCAGGGGACAAGATCGAGCCCTTCTTGTTTAGGAGAGGGCTCGGAACGCTGGGTGACCCACAGGGGGAAGGAGTCCCCCGGCCACCCCCCCTCCCCGGGCCAGGCCGCCCGTCCCCCACGCGTGACACAAACCACGCGCTTCGTCTTCCCGGGGCGCGCCGGTCTCCGCGCTCCCCGGGGACCCAGGGCCCGAAGCGAAGGATGCTCGAAGTTGGCGGCGGGGCAGGGGGCTGGTACCGCCGGCACCCGCGGTTCGGGGAGCCCCGACGGCTGCAGCCCCCGGTGAAGCGAGGCGGGGACGGGGGGGCGCGGCTGGGACTGTCGCCGCCGGAGACCGTGCGGAGGAGGGGGCACGGCGACCGGGCGGAGGGTGCAAGGAAAAGGTCTGACCCTCCCCACAGGCACAGAGCCGGTGCAAAACTTTAAGGGAAGTGCGGTGGGGTGGGGGTCCCGAAAACCGCCGGGAACTCGTTCCCCGGGCGGCGGGGCGCCCTGCCCGCCGGCTGCACCTCGCCTCTGTCCCGCCGGGGCGTCCCTGGCCCCGCCGCCCCCTCCTTACCTCCGGCGTGCGCCCCTCGGCTCCCGCCGCCTCCAACTTCCTCCTCGCCCCGAAGAAGAAGAGGAGGAGGGCGGCGAGCCAGAGCACCCCCAGCAGAGACAGCGCCAGCCGCCGCGTCGGCCGCCTCATCCTCGGGAGGGAAAAGTCCGGTTGAGGGGGATGAAGGGCCGGGGAGGGGGGTAGAGGAGGGCGGTGGGCGCCTCCGGGAGCAGCGGGAGCGGGGCTGGGCAGGGAGCAGGGTCTCGCCCGCCCGTCTCGGAGCCGGCGATGCGAGTCCCGGGCTGTGCGTGCTCCGCAGGGGAGGGGAGGGGAGGGGAGGGGAGGAGGGAGGAGGAGGAGGAGGCGCCGGGAGGAGGGGGGGGGGGTGGGGGGGCTGGAGCCGGGCCCGCTCGCCGAGGGAAGGTGCTGCGCGCAGACAGCCCGGCTGGCACCCCGGGCCCGCTGGGGGAGGCTGCGGGGACGCGCCGCTGCCCTGCCCGCTCTGCCGGGGACCGCCCCGGGACGGGGACAGTGACCACACCGGTTGGGGGGGTGGGGGTGTGTGTAAGCGGGGACGCCCATCTCTCTCCCCTCCCACGCCCCGTGCGTGGGTCCAGGCCACTTCCCAGCGCCCCCGAGCCGAGCGCGAGGGGGTGCGCGGGGCCGGGCAGCGCCGCGGCCAAGTTGGCCCGGGCCGGTCCCGGTCCCCATCCCGGTCCTCGTCCAACTCCAGGGCGAGGGGAGGCCACCGTTCACCAGCACACAGAGGAGGCTCAGACATGACGGGAAGATTAATTTACCCAATTGAAACAGCAGGGGGAATTCAGGTAGGTGGAATTTAATTACTGGATTTGGAAGAGAAGATGCGAGTCTTCGGAGCTGTCAAGAGCACTTAAAAAATAAAATCATAATCATCAGCTGTTGGTATGCCGGCAGCAGCTCAGTGCTGGGCCATGGTCCTGGGGGGATGGCCCTCAGCCGTTATCGTTGTCCCGTGGGATATTCCCTGCTGGCCCCACACACAGCCCCAGCACTGCAAGCCTGTCCACACAGGGCAGCCAAAGTGGGAATTACAGACAGTGCTAAGGGAAAAAAACCCAAACACAACAGAGTGGGACTCCCGAAAAGAGCTACCTCACCCAGCTGTCCCTGCTCACCTGCCCAACTTGCTGCTTTTCTGATCCTGCTGCTGACAAGTATTGCACGAGCTGAGCGATCCCTTGCAGAAGACATCAGAGAATAAATTAAATATTGGAGCAGATGCAAGTCATTCACGTTAGTACAAAAACTATAGAACAAACCCCATAAAAACAGGAATCCATGCATAAAGTAACATATGGAATGAATTGAAGATAAGATGTCAAATGCTGGAAAGTCCAATGCACATGTTGTAAACAACCTCTCCTATGCATTTCCCACACACTCCTCCTGGTTTTATTATTTCCTGCAGTTGTTTTCTGTCACTTGCTAATTTATCATTTGTGATCTTCATTCTCTGTCCTCCTCTGATTTATTTCCAGGGCTCAGTAAGCCCTTCTCCCCTAACATAATCCATGCTTCTCAGGCTCAACATTCACAGAAAGATGCCCAGATAAAAATTTCATTAGCATCCACAAAAAGGGATATTTCTCTCTCTTTGTTTTAAGGCCATCTGACTTTGAAACGCCTTTACCAGAACGATGAAATCTGGGTCCAGCAGGCAGGCTTAGGTTGATCTTGTTTTACAACAGCAGCGGTGGCAGCGTAGCCAAGCAGGAGCAGAACTAACTGGGTGGGAAGAGAGCAGAAAGCCCTGGTGAGCCACCAGCCCACCATCACGTGGGAAGCCCGTGCCAGTCTGAAAATGCCACCTCTTCCTATGGTGCACATCATTTGTCATGCCAGTTAACCTTCCTCAGGCATCTGCTTGGGGCAGCTAAGACTACCACACTGCAGCTCTGACACCATGAGACAGCTCTGCCCAACCTAGCGGGGGACCCACAAGTGGATGCAGGTGTTGCTGTCTTGCCCAAACTGTCGCTTTATGCTTTCTCCTGCAAGATAAGGTGAAGCACCTGTGCAACTTTCAGCAGCTGAGACACATCAGTTGTGCCTTTTCACAGGGCTTATAGTCCTCCCATCACCTTATGCCCACCCTAGCTATTGGCATGGGCTGGTTCCTGCCTCTCACATACCTCCCTTTAACCCCTTTGGAGCAGGAATGGCTTTCTGACCAAAAAAGATCATCTTGCCATAAGTAAAAAGTAGGTGCTGGAGTTTTCCTGGCTGGACAAAGCGATCTTGGCTGCTGTAATACAGTGTTCCCCTGATATGTTTGCAGAGGGTGCTGAGCTTTTCCTACCAGACCTCTCTTCATGTTAGGAGAGCTTTTCCAGATAAAGGCACCTGGAGGGGTGTTATCAAAGCTGGATTAAAAACCTTGTCTTTTTTTGTAGGTCAGACTTTCAGCGGAAGTTAGTACGAAATATAGTGGAGAAATATAGAAAATATCAGGGAACTACATTACAAATTAGTTTACAGGTAAGGTAATAAATAGGACAGATCTGACAAAAATGCAATCAGATAATGCTATCTTATTACCTTGAGAAACAACTCCCTCTGCTGAGGGAAAGCTTTATTGGCAGGGCTCGGCGCCGTGATGAATATCCCGTTGTGCCTGGCTGAGATAACAGGCAAAGGCCTGACTCTTCCCCGCCGGCACCACCGTTACATCAGCGAGGAGGAGGGTGACACCGCCAGCGCGACGGTGACACAGTACAAATCCCTGCCTCGTGGAGCGCTGTGGCTGCTCCGCACGGGGGTCCCGTGATTCGGCAGGAGATTCAAGGAGCTCTAGCAATGCATACGATCTCCAAAAAAGTACGTTCCTCCTGACCATGTGTGCGTGTGTGCTGGGACAGGTAATATATCGAGCAGATGATAGTAAAACAGCTATTTAAACAAAAATAAGGCAAGAGCACAAATCTGTAAGTTCAGAGTTATTTGAAGTCATAGACTTCCAGACTTGTATAAAGATCCTACTGCAATTCCATTAAAACCACGGCAATAAAAAAATCTTCTTTTGTATTATTGATAGCCATATCTTCCCCATGTTTCTGATTATTCATCTGCCATTCTCAGATGCTTCACAAGCGAGGTCCATGACATACTCCTTGTTTCCAAGACAGCAAAATTTAAGGCCAGCAGTACAGCCAGAGACAGAGAAACGGCCTAGGAAGTGGGTATTTAGCATTTGTTGGTGTTGGCATTGCAAAGTTGATGAAAGCGATTGTTTCCTGAGAGCAAAAATAGGACATAATTTCTGAGTAGAACAGGGACTCTTCACAATTACAGCCTCGGGCGATGGCCCTTCGGGGTCCTGCCTTTAAGAAAAGGGTGGTAGGGGAAAGTAGCTCTCCTCACTATTTCAAAGGCATCAGTAAAGCACATTTCAAAGAAATTTTATCTCACCAGGTCTGCAAACCAGATGGGCACTGCTTCAGTGCAGTTTTTACTAAGAATGCTCCTGGGTTTGAGTTCTGTTCACATCTGAGATCCCATCCACAGAGAAAAAAAAACATATTTATTTTCCAAAAGGATCATGAATAGTTTGCAGTTTGTTCTGAGACAGTTGGAAGGGGCTTAAACTCTCAGTACTCAAGAATCAGATCAGAGGAAAGGATCAAAATCTACCTGCAACTTGAGATGATGAGGCGTCTTAGCTGAACATCACAGGTTACTGGCCCCACCGAGCTCTGGCTGAAAATGGGCTTCTAAGACACGGAGCCCCGCTGTCAGGAAAGGATCTGGTACAGTCAGTGGTTTGGGGCAGCCCAGCTCTCACTGCTGTTTATGGCAGTGTCGCTTCTCCACGGAGAGTTGCTGCTTGTGGTAACAGATATATCAGAAAGAATATGTTTGTTTGCAAAACTAAGAGACTGGCATTTGAAAGCATCAGCATGGTAATATGTAGTTACACAGGGAGATGGATTTCATTGAGTGGTCAATGGTACCCTTGTGGTCCCTGCTCCAGGCTTGGGGAAAGAAGCTAATACAGAAGTTTCTCTCCCACCCCTGGAAGAGGGTGTGCTACACTTGCTGAATTTAACCACACTGAGGACAGGACCAGGAGAGGAGGGAGAGCACATGGCTTCTCCCAAATAGCTGTTTTGGCAAGTGCTGAGCACTGGCACGTTTCACAAAAAGCCCAGCTGTCCCTCGTCACCCAGCAGCCGAGGTGCCAGCCTGGGTGCCGGTCCTCCAGGAGAGCAAGCCAACAGATGCCCCTGGCCTGGGCACCACCCCGACAGCACCAACCTGCTCCCAGGGGATGACTCAGAAACCATCTGCTGCTTGTCTAGGGGTGGAGATGTGCTTCAGATGCGAACAGTCATGTCAGTGACTCTTCCAAGTTGACACTTAATACAGGAACAAAAATCCCTTTTTGGATCTGCAGCTGTTCAAAAAGCCTCCAGGTCACATGGGCTGTTCCTAATCCAGTCAGCATGGTCAGAAGAAGGGGAGAAGCCAGCAAGTCCTTTGCACAGGAGCAAAGAGAGATTGTTGCTTTGCTGTGGGGGTCCACCAGCTCTGCAGCACTTGTCACCACTGTGCCTTGGCCCTGTGGCACGTTGCTGCAAGGGCGCAAGTGATGGATGCCACAGTTTCCATCGCACGCAGCCCTCAGGGTTGTGAATGGCAGTGAGGACACCCTGCCACCTCAGGCAGTACCCTATCATCTCAAAAGCAGCTTCCATGAAGGCTGTTGAAGATACTGTGAGCCTTACCCCACATTTTAATGGCAGGTAAGCTCTGCCTCTGTTTTTGTGGTGTAATGGAAGACAAAGAACAAAAGACCAGTGTTTATGGTGAACAACGTTCTCCCTGTGTGCCCTCAGAGAAGACCACAAACGTTAGAGACAGCTCTGGCCTAATACCAGGAGACCTGCAAGTTAAAGTTCGTTTAAAAAGTAAAAGCTTTATAGTTGGCTGTTTCCCTCAACAGAACTGTAGCTTGTCCTACACCTGCAGCCTAAACTGGAGGGTCAAACATGAAGCTGTGAGGTACTCGCATTCTCTACCTGGGTGATGGTACCACTCTGCACCTCCTCACCTACTGCTGCAATCAGAAAGTGAAATGAAGGAACTCCTGCGGGCTTTTTGCCACTACTGGAGTTGCAAGCAGATCTTTTCCAGTAACTATAAAGGATTTTTTCTCTTTTTAATTAAACCACAAGCATTCTCCTCTAGCAAACTTTCCATGATGGCATCTCCAGTTAATTAAAGGTTTAAGCTGTCAGGAAATGCTATGCATAAAAAAAATAAAATAAAGAGGAGAGCTACTTTAATAGCATTTGTTAATTGAAGTTCTCACCAAGTCAGCTGCAGGAACACAAGCTGTTCCCTGAGTAGATGGGCACCAGCACACATCCAGACGTTCATCTGCAGTTCCTACAAGTCAGGCTCTCACCTTCAGCCTAGCTGGTGTGGCACCTATAGATGAGGCAGTGCTGAGCTGCCTGACCATGGGGACAAACGCAAAGACTTCTCCATAGTAAGACTAGATGAGGGTGGGGAGAAATCTTGCCTACTGCGTAGCATTATACCTTGCATCTTTAGCAACTGCAGTCAAATGGCCACCTGCTTGCACTTGTGTTTAAATCACCTTCTCCCCAGCCTATGTCTCCATTTGCTGGAGCACAGGTTTTTCTGGATTAGATGCAGTCTTTTTACTAGCTCCCAGCATTTCTAGGTGCCCACTGGTGCTAGTATAAGCAGATGTGGAAACACAGGTCAGGGCAATGGGAGATTTGAAGGGAGTCACGTTGTCTTCAGCATGTGGCTGGGGGATGTATTAGGGAGCACAAGAACAGATCCCTTGGGCAGTGCTCTTCCCCTGTGACCGCCTTCAGTACTGTTCACTGGTTTGCTGTAGCTTATTGCCACAACAGCGTTAAGCCTTCTGAGTCCTGTCTGTCTCCAGTGTCTCCGGTGGTTGAGAGTCTCTCCTAACGTTCCCCAACACAGGCATTTTCTGGGAAAAGCCCATGGATAAGCTGATCCCACAGGCTGTTTTTTTCAGTGTTTCAGCCAGGGGGAAGCAGTCTAGCTCCAGGTCACTGCGCCAACAACCAGTGGCAGCCACTGCAAATGGCCACAAAAGAGCATTTGAGACAAAAGGCAGCAGATAGCTTTATGGGCCAAGTTGCAACTAACTATCAATAAACAAACATAGCACAGGGCAGATGAATCTTTACCAGCAGCACCAGAGCCTGTAAGGTCCTGGGCACCCTGCAGTCCTCAGCACAGCTCTGGCAGGCACCCATGCTCCCAGGGGACCCCAGTGCTGCTGTAACTCTACACGGGAAGCAGAGCTGCTCAGCTGCCTCCCAAGGAGATAGGCTCCTGTGTGCCTGCACGCATGTGCACACACAGCCCCATCCATCTCTAAGAAAGCAGAGAACCCTGCCAGAATTTAGACCAAACCCTTTTGTTACTTTGATTATGCTAAATCAGTCCTTTTAGCCAGCTGCAGCACTATGTCCCTTAGGCACATTCAGGCACATAATTGCAGTTTGGACAGGTGACACTCAACAGAATAAAGAACAAGACAGGTGATGGGTGAGAGAACACATTAGCCAAAATAAAGCTTTGTCCTTAACACACCTTTAATGCCTCTGTCCTTTTGTGTGCAGGTGTTAAGCAGACTTCAGCACCAAATCTGTACTTCTGTGATACATAAGTGTGGCCTGATGCCAACGGGGATTTAGGCATTTATTAACACAGCTGGCAACATGTAATATTGCACCAGGCGTTTTGTGGGAAGGAGTGTTTTCACAGCTGGATGAAAAGTTTTACCCTTCCTCCTAGAAAATTTTTCATAGAAAAAATTCTTTACTGTTCATTCCTCCCCTCTCCTGAGGGATCCAAAAACTTAAGAGAGTGAGCCACAACCACCTAATTTCTTAAGATTTCAATCCCATTATTTAGGTGAAGTGTCTAGGAATAGACATTCTTCCATATACAATCCAGCGCTTTAAGTATAAAGATGGAGCAATTTATATTTCATCAGGCAATCTCCTGCTCTCAATGCAAAAGCTCCAAGGGGCTAACAACTAACCCCGCATCTCCTTGAAAACCAGTTAAAAGCAAGCAGTTACTCTATGTAAAAAAGAGTGCATAACCTCAAGGTCTACACTTGTTCCGTGTCGATCTTTTCATGGGATCTGCTACAGGAGATCTTCTACAGGAATACATGTACGGTGCTACAGGTTCTGCCTACCTAACCTACAAGGGAACAATATTCTACCCCAAACATGCTCAGGTGCATTAACATGTCATTTCCCATCACCAAATCACTACTGTTGGTTAGAAAGCCAAGCAGCAGCTTGATTTCCCCAGTAGTGGGACAAAATTTCAAGGCTGCTGTTTAGAAAACAAAGTAATGTTTAATTGCACACATTTGTTTTGCTGTTACTGAGCAAGAACAAGTTAGAAGCCCAACAGCACTATTTTTCCTTCCCTGCATAATACCTCATTAATGCATTCAAACCTGTTAGAATTTGTTAGTCCCAGAGGCTTTTGTTGAACTGGAACGATCAATAGATGCAAACAGAGCAGGTAAAGAGGCAATCAGGGTCCTAGAAAGTTGAAATATTTTCCATTAGGACACTGTAATAACTTCCCTTAACACGCATTTCAATCACTGGTGCTACGAGCAAGGGGACATCCCAGGCAGAAGCCACCCAGGCGAGACATGTGAGGGAAGAAACGCATCTTGGTTTAACCACGCAGAGCAAAATGTGCTCTGGACAGCAAGATGTGCTCTGGACAGCAAGATGTGCTCCAAACGGCTTGGGCTATCCCACGCCAGAGAGGTATTTCACAGGAAATTCTGCTTATGGGAGATAATTGGAGGAAACCGCTCCAATGTTTCGGGTTCTGATCTCCTTGCAGTAATGAGCGCACAAGCAGATGATGCATATGCATGAGAACATAATTAAGAGTGGTAAAACCTGGAAGATTTTCAAACTCTATGGCAATTACCAACTTAAACACACAAAAAATTAAGATAGCCCTACACCCAAAGGAAAGTTATTATTCAAAGTGCCTTGCCTCATTATAGTTAGCTCGAGCTCAAACAGCAGGCTAGCGAGCAGGGGAGATCTGCCTTCCATTAGCAGCAGGTGCTCTCCCTGGGACAGAGGCAGGATGCTGACATCCTTCTGCTCTTGCCGAGACATCTCAAACAGTCCCAAAATGCTTTATCAGAACAAAATTAGAAAGCGGAGGGTGCACATGACTGGCAGCTTGGGCTCCCCTGTTGGTCTTTGGGCCTCTCTGGTGCAGAGTATTCACGGACAGAGAGCTACCCTGTGTAAATAGATTCATTAAATAAATGTGGTAATTATACTGAATATTATTCTCAGTAGAAACAGCAGCAGGGAAATTATTTGCATAAGAAATATGGATTATTCATGTAAATGAATGTGTTATTTGTTTATAGAAAAGATTAAGTCTTGTCTAAAGACCTAGAACTCAACTATACATAAAAGCTAACACTTAACCAGAGTCTCATGCCTTCACTGTGCTCTCTCACCTTCATCAAATTCACCTTTGCAGGACTAGCTATGTTTTTCTCCTCAGTCCATTTTGCTAAAGCTCAAACTCCCCTCAGTCCAGGGGATAGGTAATCTTCTCTGGGGAGCCTGTTTTAGCTGCCATTAAAGTACCTTTACAGGAATTCAGGCTTTTAATCTCCGTTTCATCAAGCTGAGCGTAGTGGCAGGAGAAAGAGGAGTTATTTCTAGGTTTGAAGAGTTGTACAAAAAGCCTGACTTGGGAGGATGGATCTTTTCATCTTCTTCTTCCATGTGCTGGATGGAAGGAGGGGCTCAGGTCCCAGGCTGGCTCTGCCCTGCACAGTCCAGAAGCAGCCAGGAGTATTCTCAGTTTTGTGGGGCAATAGTATGTCAGGACAGACTAGCATAGCCTTGTAGCCCCCAAGAGCTGGGCTACTGATGGAGACACTGTGTGCCCACCTCCCACCCTCTGTGCCACCCCATGGCATGCTCACCCTCGGGATACCTTCACCCTGCTGCCTAAGCAATGCAGAAGGGGTTGATCCCATTGCAATCACCTCCTATTAACACCAGGACAGCCTCATCCCTCACCACAAGCAATCCCAAGCCCAGGGTTATTCAGCAAGTGAGAAACACTGACTTCACACAAAAAACAGAAAGGCAGCTTTAGCTGATGCTGCAGGACCTGCCATTCACCCCTGCAAAACAGCCAGCTCAGCTCCTGGACCCATGCTGGGAAGGGCACAAGCACCCAGCACAACCTCTTGGAAAAGCAGCTTTACCAACAATCATAAGTCCTTCTCACTAGGCTTTGCCTTCCAGAACCTGCTAACTAGAGGCAGCTTTTCTTATATTGCCAACCATATCCTGGGCTGCAAAAGAAGTGTGTCCAGCAGGTCAAGCTGATTCTGCCCCTCTGCTCTGCTCTGGTGAGACCCCACCTGGAGTGCTGCATCCAGGTCTGGAGTACTCCGCGCAAGAAAGACACGGACCTGTTGGAGTGGGTCCAGAGGAGGGCCACAAAAATAACCGGAGGGATGGAATTTCTTGCTCAATAACAGCTCTCCTCTCCTACAAGAGTAGGCTGAGAGAGTGGGATTGCTCAGCCTGGAGGAGAGAAGGCTCTGGGGAGACCTTTTTGCAGCTTTTCAGTACACAAAGGGGGGTTATAAGGAAGATGGGGACAAACTTTTTAGCAGGGCCTGTTGCGAAAGGACAAGGGGTAATGGTTTTAAACTAAAAGAGGGCAGATTTAGACTTGATATAAGGAAGAAATTTTTTATAATGAGGGTGGTGAAGCACAGAACAGGCTGCCCAGAGAGGTGGTAGAAGCCCCATCCCTGGGAACATTCAAGGTCAGGCTGGATGGGGCTCTGAGCAACCTGATCCAGGTAAAGATGTCCCTGCTCACTGCAGGGCGGGTGGACTGGATGGCCTTTAAAGGTCCCTTCCAAACCAAACTGTTCTATGATTCTATGATGCTCTATGCCAAGTCATCGAGTAGAAACAGCTGATCCTGACTTTCATGTGTGTGCAACAGTGGGCCACCTGAGGATCTGTTGCCTCTAGTTGCTTTAAATAATTTGAGGAAGGATGAATGTCTACCTCACAGTGGGAAGGGCTTGATTTCCTGTCACGGTAAGCTCTCCAGTGACAGCTGTGTTTGTAGCTCAAGTTTTAGCACCTTTATTCAGCAAGGCAATGTGGACTTCTCAGCTTGCTTCAGCTGTTTCAGGTGGTTGGAATGGATAGTTCTCCAATGTTCTTCAAATTTATTGTAACATTTTACACAATTTAAAGAGTAGCACCCCCACATGACTTTTCCACCAAATTTCTCCTGCAATTTTGTCTTTCCAAGTACTCGTGCATCATTTAAAAAAAAAAAAAAAAAAAAAAAAAAAAAGATTAAGAAGAAATAGGGATTACTTCTACTGGACTCAACAATTTATTCTTGCAGCATATGAATTATTTTCTGTTAATTCATCCCCTAAATTATTTATGTGCTTAGCTATGTGTTAGTTTGATAGAGTATCCCTTTCTTTTTTGCATTTGATACAATTAAAGTTCTGCAAAACTCAGCGGTTTAAACTCGGAAACTTGTGCACATTGGAAAATATTGATCCAGACAGTGGAGGCTGTGAAGTGCCCAAGCCTTGCTTCTGTGCTCTGCCCTGCACAAGTAGAAGAGCAGGCTGAAGTGGAAATTGAGTTCTCAGTAATGCTCATCTCAGCTGTTCGAAAATCGTGAGCCTTTCAGATCAAACTACTTTGGAGATGCTCAGGGTTATTTCTATTGTCCATATTCGCCCGATGAACGTTGGTAGGCCAGGAGTCACAGTTCTCCATGGTCCCTGAGAACGAGTACGTTAACATCAGGCGAACATTTCTCCAGTATTGCCAAAAGGCAGGTAGTGCAATGCTGGTAGAGGTTGACCACAACAGATGCGCTCAGCACAGGCACCACCTAGGTTTCAGAAAAGGGGACTGTGACAAGCACAGCTCCAAGTCAAAATAAGATCTCCAGTGGTCTGTCCCACCACTCTCATGGATATGGTCAGATCCCAGTGCTGGGACATATGGTCTGACACAAGCCAGTTCCTGCACAACTTCATGCATCAGCCTGCAGAGCTGGAGCTAACGAACAACTGGAGCCAACATTGGTCAGGGGATCAGGGTGAACACCTCAGCCCTTGAGTTTTAATCTGTTGGTACATGTGCACCCACGCCCTAAGAGCAGGAGACAGTTTGTAAGAGTAGGGTTATGACTCTTCTGAGACATATGTAAAATCTTAAGGAGCAGGTAGAAAGTGTGCGTGATGTTGAATCAGATTCTTTTTCCTTTTAAAAGGAAACACAATAAATGACAATAAGCACCCAAGTTACAGAAAATGGGCAACATGAAATCTCTTACCCAAAGCAGTGCAGCCCTTTAAGATATCCACTGCATCCAAAATGGCCCATGGCCATTTCCATGACCCTTTCTCGGGAAGGGGCGTGCTCGCTGTGTGCTCCAAAGCTCTGCATTTCCTACTCTATTCTTAGGGGAAACACGCTAATAGGGGGCTGGATCTAGCGACTTGCAGAGCAGGCATGGCCCCAATTTCTGGAGCGGTGTTCCTAGCTAACACTTTGGTTTTGAAGGGGGCAGCAGGAAGGGAGAGACAGTGGTAATGAGGTGATCTCAGACATAACCCCACTCCTCGCTTCCCCTGGAAACTCAGCATTTAGCTGCAGAGGCAGGAGTCTTCTGCAGCCTCAGCCCAGCCACTGCCAGCAGCCAGGCTGAAAGCACCCAGGTCAGGGTTGCTTAAGACCCAATTTCTCACTCACGAGCTCCAGCTCTTCAGCAGCGCAGAGCTGCTTTCAAGCAATAAGTGGTTTATGTCTAGCTGCAGCGTATTTATGAGAGAGAAGTCCTGCTTTTACCTGAGGAAAAAAAGCTACTTTAGAACAACTATCTCTTTCATTTCGTCTCACTTAATGAGCACCAGCTATAGATATCTTTCTTGTAGCCACGTTTGCAGGAGCGTGAGGATCCCCACATGTTTCCGCAGAGTGCTCAGCTCTTAACCCATCTCTCCGCATGAGATGCATACATGACTTGTTAGAATAAAAATGAATCTTTTTAAAATGACTCTTCATAGCAATCTACATTCTGGGTCTTTTGAATCTGATGATGTAATTCCCACATTTGTACATGGCTTGCTATAAATATTCCATCAGAATGGGCTTCAGGAAAAAACTGGAGTTTTAATTGCATGCTTTCTTAATGGAGATCCCCAGTATAGTTTATGAGTGAAAATTTTCCTCCTCAACAGCAGTAGTGAAGTCCATTTGCACTGTCTCACAAAACAGCTGAAAAACAGAAACAAGCTTGGTTTTCAACCTGACCCCTACTATGAATTTGAGCTTCGAGAACCAACCTGACGATCCAGCTATAACATTAACAGTGATAAAGGGGACATATAACTCACCCAAGAATAATATTCTATGGCACTTTTCACCACTTCTTCAACAACAAGAAAAGTAGGAGATAAGCCCAGGCAGGGAGCACTTCTGCCCAGTATCTGCAGCCACCGTAACTCCAGGCAGGTGCTTTGCAAGTGGGATCAGTCTCTGGCACTGCCATGCTGGGTAGAATTAGTCAGGATTTTTCTTTATCTGTGGAATGTCAGCTTCCTACATTACATAGCTGATCTGAGCAAAACAAAAGTCTGCCTGCATTGGAAGGGCGCGCGATGGAGACATTCGTTTCCCCAGAACAGGTAGTGTAACAAATCAATCCTGACTGCACTGATAAATTGAACTTCAAGCTTGGTGATACTGCTTTTCAGGTCTAATCCAGTGTAAGACACAGCAGGAAGGAAAGGCAAAAGCACTCGTTAGCATTTCATTCTGCAAGGAGCTGCTCCCTGAACGGGAGTGAAGAAAAATAAAGATCATCTTTTTTTCCCTTCTTTTTCAGCACAACATTGCAACTATTTTTGAGGAGGGTGACATGGGGTGCACGGGTATGTGTGGGGGCATGTGTGCAAACAGTGAGGTGCAGGAGAACTATCCAGTGATCGCTGGCTTCTTGCCAAGCCCCAAACCTTGGGATGGTATCATAACTCGAGCTCCTGGGTGCCAATGAGACAAAAGTGTTGCTTATGGGAAAAGTCTGGCTCACAGCAGTATGGGGGTTATAGAGCAGCAACGCTGTGGTATGCGAAGGGAAGAGGAGCTGATGGGATGGGCTTCAGGAGGCTGAGGTTCAGATCAAGTCCTGCCTACAGAGCCCCAGGCTGAATGCAGACAGATCATTCCCCCCCAGGCACTGCAGAAGTACTTTGTTTTCTAATTAGATGGCAAGTCCTGCTCTCCAGGTCACACAGCAGCCAGCACCCTGAACACCTGATCTTCCTCCCGTCAGCCCTGTGGCACTGTAAACAATAACAAAAGGGAATTTTGCCCTTAACTTCTCTCAATCTGGATGATCATTCCCCTGTACTTGGCTTTGGTGAGGCTGCACTTTGAGTACTGTGTCCAGTTTTGGGCCCCTCTCTACAAGAAGGACATTGAGGTGCTGGAGAGGGTACAGAGGCGGGCTACCAAGCTAGTAAAGGATTTGGAGCTTGTCTCGTGTGAGGAACGGCTGAGGCATCTGAGGTTGTTTAGCCTGGAGTAGAGAGAGCTGAGGGGAGACCTTATTGCTCTCTACAGCTGTCTGAAAGGGGGTTGTACCGAGGCAGCAGTCGGTCTCTTCTCCCAAGTAACAAGCAATAGAACAAGGGGAAATGGCCTTAAGCTGCACCAGGGGAGGTTCAGGCTGGATATTGGGAAGAATTTCTTTACCGAAAGGGTTGTCAGGCATTGGAACAGGCTGCCCAGGGAGGTGGTGGAGTCACCATCCCTGGAGGCGTTTAAGAGACAGGTAGATGTTGTACTTAGGGACATGGTTTAGTGGTGTTGGTAGAGCTAGGACAAAGGTTGCACTCAATGATCTTGAGGGTCTCTTCCAACCGAAACTGTTCTGTGATTCTACCTGTGAGAAACTCCAGCTTTTCACCCCTATACCACTTGCAGCACAGGGTTGTGTTCAGCCAGAGTCCAGCAGGACTAATTTTGGGAGAAAAGTCTCCACAGCCTTCCGTGTTTGGGCAGAAAGCTTGAAACCTTGGCCTCAAAAGCTCACAAAGCTCTGCCCTGCTGGGACACCTTGCACCCACTCTGCTCAGCGGCCACCCTTTGGGCACTGCCTGCACTGGGAAATAGGCTTTTCCTTCCAAAAGCTTCAAAGTCCTCATTTTTATGGCTCCGGTGCAATGAAAACTTGCCCGTTAGAGGTGCCTTTTGTGGGTCATGGAGTTAGGATTACATGTACTGCTTAATAATTAAAAACAAAGCAACATTATTCATTCTACACAGAGCACCTCACAGTATGGTCCAAGTGCACTGGCACATCTTGGCTAGCCACGATGGTGGTTTGTGCAATAGCCCCTTCTGTGAATATAATACCTCCCAACAAAGGACTGTAACATGCTTTTAGGTAAAGCAGGAGTCTTGTTTGCCCCACTGTAAAGCTAGTGAAAAGGAGAGAGGTGACCTCAGACAGAGAACTACACTGCAGTGACTCAACAGCAGGTAGACCTTCAAATTTTAATTGATTGCCCAGAGATACACAGATAGGCAGAAATACTTCATTTCAAACCTGGACCAGCTTGGTATCTCTCCAAAGGTGGTCATTCCTAGCTGTCCAAGGGCAAGAGCCCCATGATCTTGGGGTGATTTGTCCCCAGAGGACAGCTCTTCCCCTTTTGCCTGAAGCCAGATGTCAGGTCTCTGCCACAGCTCTTCACCAAGGCCATGACCACTCCAGCCGTGCTTGTCGCTCCTGTAAGTCTTGGCCCCTTCCTGAATCCTGTCAGGCTTGAGAGTACGGCCTGTCCTGTTGCCATCTGGACAGAAGCCCTGACCACACCGAATGCACGCAGCGAGGCTGACAGGTACCTGCTGCACCCCGACTGCACGCTAAATATGAGCGCCAACTACATCCAGGAAATATAAAATACTTCCCGTCGTCTGTGTGCATCTTGCAGCAATAAGCTCTAGCTGAATATTTTGTTTGCAAAGGGTTGATTAGTTCCTTTCAATTTCATCTCAGTCTTAACTGTTACAGTACATCTCATCATCCAGCCCCTCTTCACACTCCAGCCATTATTTGCTATTCTTGTTATTTGCACCTGCCTTTTACAAAAAGGACCTTTATTAGCAATACTAGTCCCAAGCCACAGCCCCACTTCTCTTTCATTTCTGCTAGTGCAATACCACCCACTGCAAAGCTCAGCATCTCTATAAATGCCGTGGTTACAAATGAATGCATCCTTCAGCAGCCTTTTCGACCATTTTTTCCACAATACACATTGTAAATGAGGAGTAATATATCTTCAGAATTGCCCAGAAAACGTTATTCTGTTAGCAGCATAAAAACCTCACAGTGTCCGAGTAGGTGCCCTTGCCAAAAACATTTTATTGTGAGCCAGATAATTCAGTTTGAATTGTACAGGGTTTGGTATAATCATTCCAGTAAAGCATTCTTTACAATTCTGTAACAGCAAGTCACATGGCTCAATAAAGTTTATTGCTGCAAATGCTTAGTGATTCATGGCATGGATGAATTCTGTTTCTTTCCTGGATCAAGTAATCAATAACAAAATAATCTCCCTGCAATTACATTGCTCTGCATTAAAGAGGTGTGAAGTAAATAAGTACAAAATCTGATATAAAAACCAATGTGTACGACATCAAAATGAACTGCAGTTTGAAACTGGGTGTCCTGCACCACAGTTTTGCCCACAGCCCGTGGCAGGGCTACGTCCAGCATACTCCTAGCCTTAAATGATTCTTGCTCAGCTGATGACACACATTGTGCAACAAATCCACTTGGGACTGACAGATTTTCATCCCACCACGTCCAAACAGAGTCCTGCTGTGAACACTCTGCACTCACACCGACCCCCCTGGCCACCCCCGTGGGTGCCAGGGACCACCTTTTTCCAAGTGCACTGAAAAAGCAAGACCTATGCTCTCTCAATCAACCTTTTCAGTTCTTCCAGTGCTGCTCCTGCACACAGTAAATCAGTGTTTATAACATCCCCCACTGAGCTGAGTGCAAATTAAATCAGGCTAATTTAGTTTGCACCATCATGTTCAGCTGTGAGTCACAAAAGGAAACAGAGGCATGACAGTTGGGAGGGGGCAGGTGCTTTGTGACGGGAGCTGCTACCGGAGCCTCTTCAGGAGCCCAGCAGGATGGCAGTGCTACGACACCGCTGCTCAAGGGCCCTGGATGTCCCTGCTCCCTCTAACCTGCCCCACTTTGCGGATCTGAACCCTGTGGCTCCAGTGACACCAAACTAGGACACTCACAACAGATGATCTATCATCTGTAATAAACAAGGACAAACACAGCTATCTGTTTATCTGGTTCTAACAGTTTTCCCATAAAAACAGTATGAAAATGACACTGTTTAGAAACAGACTGTTCTAGGGAATAAAGTGCACACTGTTGTTTTTACTGTTTAATGCCTCCTGACTGGGAACACTTACACGCAATGGGGTTTCTCTCCGAATATGCTTATGCTGTTGCACAGGCTTCAACGAAGTGGTAAACACACACCTGAGCTCAGTCTTTTGCTCATGTTTACATTCTTATCCACAGTCCACCTCACTCCTGAATCTCATATGCACTCTAAAAGGTTATTTATGAGATTAAACACCAAAAAAGTCAGAAAAAGCCAGAGGGAAGGCTGCCTATGCAAGCTTAATATAACTCCTCCCTACAAAGGCATTACAGTATGGTCTCTCATTCTATGTTCATTCCCTTGGAGCTCTGTTTCATTCAGCACCCAGACTAGGCTGTGCACTGGAAAAGGGCCACAATTGTGCTGCACACAGGAATTCAAATGAACAAAAAAAAAGAAACCCAAAAATCAAAGCAGCAACCTGTAACAGGCACTTAGCAGGGAAATTTCCATCCCAAATAAAGAAATGGTAAGAAAGTGAAAAAGGATCCTACAGATAGATGCATCAAGTAACTCTAGCACAGAGTTTGATGTGAATAGTCTCACTTACATCCTCTAATGCTTTTCGCAGATACACACACCCAGTTTCCACTATTTAATTAGCTACAACCTACATGTGCCTGCATCGTTTAAAAGTACACACACACTCTCTCTTATCTCACTTTATAAAAAGTAACTGACAAATATCCAAATGTTTTACCAGACTGTTCCTCTATCATGCTACAGAGAACATCTATTCCCTGCCAATCTTCGGTGACTTAAAGACAATATAGGATCAGTTTACTTCTCACTGTACTGTACTTCTCAATCTGCAGAGAAACTCACTGCCTTTCTAAAATAAACGTACAAACATCACAGCCTCCATCCACAACACAACTGGAGGCCCAGCTCATCGCTTGGTCAAATCAACTTAGGTTCACTTCAATAGGGCCATGCTGACTTATGAAAGCAAAAGAGACGGTTTGAATGCTTGCAAATTGCCTTTCCAAGTCGTGGCTGGGGAAGAGTGTTCATTCAGAGAGTACCCACCCCTTCTTCCCCACAAGCACGCAGACTCCTGCCCTCCACCACAGACCTAGCAGCTGCAGAGCTGGGGTTTCCTCTATTAGGTGACAGGCCACTCAGGGCAGGGGCTGTTTCTCTCTCAGGGTCAAAGACCCCAATCACCTCTGGGCACTACCACAACGTATGCCATCCTATAACAATAACAGGGTAACATCAGCACTAAGTAGGTGACCCCAACAACTCAGCCACTACGCTCCGTGCTGTCACACTGTGCACTCATAGTGATTGGCATCCAGCAGTCTCTTCTCAGAAGGGCTGTCTGAAGTGAAATAGGACTCAAAATAAATACATTAATTAGCAAAACTTCAGTTCACCTAGTCTGTGGTTATCAGGTCAAGTCTGCTTGAGGGGAAGGCTTTTCAAACAAGGTAAATTGCAGGGCTGAGCCCTGAGAGTCCAGTGTGTACAGAAAGTTCATACAAAGAAGCCCTCCTCGTTCTGGTACAGGCCTGGTTGTCCCCTCCTCTCCAGCATTGCTTCAGGAGTACAGTGTCATCATCATCCACTGTAAAATAATGGGGAAAGTGGGTTGAACTCATCCATCCCTGTGAGAGCTCTGTGATACTCACGACTGAACTGGACTATGCAAAAGTGGAGACTTTCTGTCCCCAGAAGAAGCAGAAGCCATAATAAAGCAGAAGACTTAGAAGTCTGAAGCTCATTGTTTCTAACCTGCTCTGTAAGTGATCGGGTAAAGATACCTTTTCTAATGCTACAGAACAAAGCATGCAGTGCCTCTCGCAATGAAAGGGCCTGCATTTGATGGTCAGGGAATGGGCTTTACCTCAGATTCCCGGAGATATATCCCTTTGCCATCTTGTGTTAAGTTGCGGAAGGCCTCTGTGAAAGAAATAAATGAGGAACATTAACTTGATAGCCAAGAGATCAACAGTAGCCAAGACACTGTGTCTCAGGAAAAACCTCAAAGGCAGAGTTTGTAGGCTATTCACAAGTGCATGTGAGCTTCTGTCGCTGGAAGATCCCCGAGGGCTGTGACACAAGGAGCAGCTGTATAAAGTCAGGCATGTTACTGTCTGTCCATCCAGCTGTGAAACGTTGAAACGCAGGTGGTCCCAACCTCACCCATTACGGTTTTGGGGCATGTACAAAGCGTCTACAGCACGAGCTCACAGACCAAGTATCAGCTGTCTCATCATCACAACTGCAGTCCCACCAGAGGTATATGCCAAGTCTCTCTTCTTCCTGGAAAATGAGCTGCCTCTATCTGTAATTTGCCTACCTCCTCCTACAGAAGGCTAGCACAAACCTGCAGGGAGCTAAATCAATCCGATATGTACAGCCTGGGTGCCTGTAGAAAGTGACTGGTGGAAAGGTGAAGAGAACGAGCTTGACTTCCTCTATATCTGTCCCTTGCTTTCAGTTGATTATGTTTGGTCTATTCAGAAACCAAATTCTTCTAATTTTGACTTTGCCACTGCCAGCTGGAACAGCATCAGAACAGCCAGGGCTTAGCTGGGCAGCCCAGCTTGCCCGGCCAGACACGTAACGCCAGCCTCACCTCCCATGATCTCCACTCGAAGCATGAAGCACACAAAGCTCTCGAAGCTGATCTTTAAGTCAGGGTCACCGTATCTGATTGCCATCAAATTACAGACTTCATTGCTGAGCGAAATGCCTTCATAAAAGGGAGGTGTGGAAAAAAAAAAAAGGGGGGAGAACAGAATGAGATGGCAACTCCCAGCTATGGGTGTGAGCATGCACAACTGAATGGTCTTCAGCCCTTCTCCAACAGCTTGGTTTTTCAAACCTCCGCTAAGATAATCAAATATTAGCCAGCCCAAACCAGACCACTATGTGGAGACATCTCCTCCAAACTTAAAAGGGTTCAGATGTGATCCCCTATACTCACAGTCCTGCCAGAGTGGGAATACAATACAGATGGGCATCCTTTGCTCATGGGGTATGAGGGTAGTAACAGCAGCTGTGTTTAAGAGCAATAGTCCACCAGAGGGTAGGAAAGGAAATGAAAAAGAAAATCCAGAGGAAGCTCATACAGAAATCATCAGTCTCAATGTCAAGCAGTGTTTGCAAGGAATAAACGTATTTTCTATTCATGGCCTGGGATTTTAGTTTGCTTTAGCTGAGGTCTGCTGGGTTTCTCACCATGCTTTCACTGACTCAGATGAACTGGGCGAACCATGTGCCACAAAGAGGAGTGGTATGTAAGCTGTAAACATGCAAAAGAAGCTACAAGACTAAGCACCAGCCCCAACTCAAAGCCCAGTAACAGCCACAGAGTTTGGTCCAGTATTTGGACCCATATGTATCATCTTCCACTTCTAGATCAAGCTTCAGACATTATATTACTGAAATCTGGCACAAGTCCCACACTTCCAGGTTCAGTCCCTGAACTGTCATCTTCAGCAGAGTTAGCAATTTAATATGAGCTAGATCTGGCCTCCTGCACGTATCCGCACAACTCCACAGTCTTTTAAAATTAAATTAGCAACGAACAGGAAGGGATTTAAAAACTGAGTCTAAAATAGACAGACACTTCTGCTTCTGAGAACTATCAGTATGAGACCACTCTGGGGCCAAGATTAAGCAACCCATCCCACAGCAAAATAATTTTCAAATATGTTTACCCAGCTAAAGAAATAAGCAGAGATGGCTAAGATCATGCAACCTATGATGTTTTGCACTCCTCCTGGGCTTTACCTACAATTCTCAGTATGTTTCCCAGCCCTGGGCTTTTTCCAGCCTTTATGAGGAAGAAGATGAGACCTGCCAAGATGTGCTGTGGGCTCACCTGTCTCCTGTACAGCTGTATGCAGCTCCACAAGGTCAAGCTTTCCTGATCTGCTAATGTCTCTCTTCTGGAAAACTTCCTGGGGTGTGGAAAAAAAGATTTTTTTAAAACAAAATGAACTCCTCAAAAAACAACAGATGACACCAAAGGGATTGTGAGCAGGGAGATACTGCACAGAAATTATTGTTATACCAAATAGAAAAGCAGCCTTTTCCACAGGACTCTGAATTCCTGGATACTCAGTGTGCCAGAGGCGTTCAGCTTCATTGGTGAATTAAGGTCAGAACATCTCAATTAAACATCAGAGAGCACCCATTACTTAACCCAAACCCCCTCAAAAACTCATAGCCACTCTAACATTCACACAATTATAATATGAGGATAATTTCTTATCCTACAAGCTTGTCTATAGGTTTGATCCTCCTCCCACTGAAATCAATGGAAACCTGGCTGCTGATTTCAGAGGTGGCAGGAATCAACCCTTTCCCAAATTAATTCCATTCTGTCACAGCCAAACTGTTATTATGGACAGTGAGAAGTTCAATAAGCAGAGCCATATCCTGGTGGTAAAGAAATCACAGTAACACCCAGTCTGCCCTAAGAAATAATGCTCCAGTGAAGTATTATATGAGTCAGAGGTATCACTCATGCCAAGGATACATCCAGGAGCGCCAAGATACCCTGGCAGGCATCCAGACTGAAACTCAGGCGAAAACTCTGGAAATCTGGAGAAGGAAAAAAATTAAAGAAAAAAGGAAAAAAAAAGATTGTTTTGAGGAGTCATTGAACATCTCTCAGAAAAATGGACTCACAAGATTCCCCCTCACTTGAGAGGGCTCAGGCCCCAAAGCCTTTGTGAAACTTTACACCCACTTGAGAAGACGTATCATTTATGATGATAAAAATATGAGGCAACAGGATGGATTCTACTAGTCTCAGAAAATCCAATATGAACTCCCTGCAGGCATGTAATACGGAATGAAATATGGTGCACTATCTCCAGCTATTAGAGAAAATGGAAGGAAAAGGACATCCAAAGCTGTAATCCCAAATAGAATTTACTGCACGACCTTGAGCAAAGTCACTTGACCTGAAGAGCTTTGGGGAGCAGCACTGCACGTTAATTGAAACCCTTGTGCTAAACATCTGTCTCTCTCTTTCACAGACACACTGCCAGCTCTGTTGATATAATTAAAAGTATAGGCATCACTGAAAACATGTTGCTGCAAAGCTTAGTGTTCCTGGTTCATACATAAGTTACATGAAGAGTAACAGAAATGGACTCTAATCTAACTGCAAATCATGATTATAGATTGTTTGCAGACTTCCACTGATCAAGGGACAGAACCACAACTCACCAGCCTTCTCTGCAGAAAGTGAAGATGTTTTAATCTTGTAATAGCCCTGTTTAGTGAATATGAATCGAGTACTGTAAAGTTTTAAATTAATGTCTTAAATTGATCACTTCTGAAAAATAAAGACTCTCTGTTCAACATAGTCTTATCACAGATAAGGCAGTGCCTGGTGGGTCACTTTGCAAAGACAGGAGAGCTATCCCTGCCCACCTTTGCAGAAAAGGGAGCAACGTCAAATTCAGCTTTAGTGGAAAAGGCATCACATCAGTCTTTTGCTTATCTTCTTCATCACCTATAATGGCTGGATGGTGTATTTTCTGCGTTGCACATTGGTTATTACCAGTGAAGAAACTGGGAAGAAAAACTGGATTAATCTCTGTACCTTCATTGTTGTAGTTCAGAGAAAACAGCCACTGCAATCCCTCGCTGCTGTCCAGATAGCGTTGTTTATAACTATGGACCAAATGATGAACTTGTGGAGTGACCTGGGCTGCCACAGGCAGAGTGGATGTCACAGGCCTCACAAGAGAGACAACCTGAGGGCTCACCTAGTTCTCACAAGCATAAGTTACACAGGCTACCTGCACCTTCATCCTGACTCCCAAACCCAAACAGACCAAGGAACAGCCCTATGCATACATGGCAGGGAAGAATAAATAGGAATAGCAGGCATGAACCAGGCACATCAAGGTAAAGACAAGATCCCCTTCCACCGCATAACTGCCTACAGACCAGCATAACTTTCTATACCTTCTAGCGGTGGTGCTGCAGACTGTGACTGTCACAGGGTGAAATGAGATACAGTTTCAGAGCCAAGGCTGAGGTCAGCTGCATTTGGAGGTCAAATTCAGAGTCTGCGTCCACACACAGTATCTATGATTGCTCTTACCCCTCATTCTTCCTGTTGTTGAAATTCAAACTAGATTAGCTTAACTTTTAAAATTTCTACCATGTTGATTCACACCCCAGCAAATCCTTTCTCTCTGGAAATCTAACATGGCATCAGCTCAGTCAGATTCAAGCCAGTTTCTCTTCCCAGAATTGAAGAAACAGATAGAGGAGCTGAGGATTTTCTCTAAGAGGGTTTATTTTACAGAAACATTATTTCTCAGCACTTACTTCTCCAAGATATATTATTCAGGATCCTCTGGAGCTGAACAGCATTTATTTCAGGATTCTGTGATATGGAAGAGAATTTTTATATTTTTTTAAAGTATTAAATCACTTTTCTCCCTCTTTGTTTTCCCAGCATGTCCCATCTTCATTCTTTGCTTTTCTGGCCTCACTCCAGCCACTGTGAAAATCAATAGGAATGACTCCCTTTGAATATGACAAGAGTCTCAGCCTGCAAGATCTGCAGTCTGCTCTGGGCTCAGTTCTCAGGGCTACACTAAGATCAATGCAGTAATGCAGATTTACACTGACTGAGGATCCAGACTGCTAACTTTTCAGCCCTGGTGCCATCTGTCCCATCAAGCACATTGTCAAGAGACCTGCTTCAAATATTTTCCTGTTATCATTTACAAGCAAAAAAAGATCAAAACTTTGGAATACTTCCTCTCCAAACTTTTCAAAGGAGACACTTCCGCTCCTCCACGTTATACCAAAGTTTACAAGTTTTTTAAAAACTGTGACCTTTTTTTGGAGGATTTTTTTAAATGTCACTCTTCAAAAATAAAAGCCTGTTTTCAGATCATTCGTGCCATGGCACCGCATTAAGAAATGGCAGTACTGCTCGCTTCTGTGTGTACTTGGACCTCCTGAAACCAAAGGACCAGCACCTTGCAATATGTGGCAATTTCTAGCACATCTGAAAGCCACACTGTTCTCAAAATCAAAATCTTGACCAAGTGGCAAAAAGTAAAAGCATTGCTTGTTTTTAGTAACTGCTTCCATCAAAACATCACTGGTATCAGAAGTGCAAATGTGGTTTTGTGAAATTGTGTTTGCCAAATACAGGCTATGCTGCTAAATAAACACAGCCAGCTATTCTGAAAGGTGAAACACTTGCATCCTTCGCCATAGTCAGTGGGATCCCTGAAGGCCAACTCCGTCCCAAATCAGGCCAGAGAGATCATTAAAAAGAATCTTTCACAATAAGGATCATATTTCACTAGGAACATTATTGAAAAAAGGAGGTGATGGGACACCTGATACCTACTTCACCTCTCAAAGCATGTTAGCCGCCATCAAACTGTGATGAAGGATGTAGGAGACAAGTGTCAATATTTCAGGGGGTGTTCTCTAACAGGCAACTTTCCCCAATGAGTGTAACACCCTAAAAGGTGGGATGGATCCACACAGCCCACCACTTTGTCCCAAATACAGGCAATAGGAATTAATGTTTAGGGAGAGCACGTGAGCCTGGTCAGCTTCTGTAGTCCATTCTCCTATTTCCCTGGCACCCACACCTGTTGGAAAAGGGATCTTAGAGGGTACACCCCTGCCTAATCCTTTGGTATCTGTTTATGGACCTGCTGCCCATCAATTTGCTAATACCTTTTGAGCCTGTCACATCCACAATGTTCTGGGGCATTAAGTTCCAGGCATTCACACCCTCTTGTGTAGAGAAGTATGGCTGTCTCAATGCTAACATATCGCTAAGCTTCACAGTCAAATATGCTGCGTGGAATCAGCACTGTACACACAGCCCAACCTCCTGTGGCCGCTCTCTGTTCCCCACACTTCCATGTCCAGACCTCCCTTGAACATCCACATGCTTTTACTTTCACAAACCTACATAATGGCTCTGGAGGAGTTTACTCTGGCAGCTCGTGCACACACTTACCTGTTCAAAATGCTTTGTGAAGAAATCCTCCCAAATCTTGCCTTCATACCTATCAACAATTTCCTTTAACATATTAAAAAAAAAAAAAAAAATTATTACCTTGAGGAAGAAAAATCTTGCCAACCAAGACAGAGTTACTAAAAATGCTTTCCTAGAACTGCACTCTTGTCCCCTGCCCTTCCACCTTCTCCCCACCACTGCAATCAATGCTACATCACTAACGCAGTCCACTGCTAAGGTAGCTCCACACCTCACAGAAATGCTCAGCGGGGAGAAACATTCCCCCACCATCAAGCTGTGCAACAGCAAAGGGTGGATGTTCGCAAAAGAGGAACTAACAAAGGCGTCTAAAAATCTGCCCATTCCCCACATTTGACTGCATCTGTCCACATGGTGCAAGGGACTCTGCCTGTAAACCCAAGCTGCCCTTTCAAAACCACTGCATTGCAAACACTCACATTCTCACTCAGCCTCTCCATAGGGCAGAGCAACAGGAAAACCCCAACATTCAAAGCTGAAGACCGAACCACAGACCTCACACTCCCCTCACACTCACTCACCTTAGAGAGGGTGAAACTGGTGTTCCCGCCCATTTCCCTGGAGATGCAAAAAAGCAGACACATTAAGGAGATACCCCAGAGTTATGTATTTGTCTCATCACAGGTGGCATCTCCCATCCCCAGATGGGGCCGAAACCCACTGTTGCAGGATACGTTTTTTTCCCTGGTGTTACAGCTGCAGTAAGGGAAGCCCTCACGTCCATATGGCTCCCCAGGGGCTGCTGGCATTTGAAGCCTCCAAAGCACCACTTCTGCACAAGCAACCACCCTAGTAATGCCAACACGTTCTCCTGTCAAGTTCATGGTGCATTAAAAACTTGTCCTTCTTCAGAGTCTCAAGCATGAGCAGACTGCAAGAATCCCTTGTGTGGGCCTAGCACAACACTACTTGAAAGGATAAGGCCAAAAGCAGTGCTTCAGCCACTGCGAATCCTAACGTGGGAGAAACTCACAGCCAGCCTCTCCAAAAGAGCCTGTGCTGCTTTTTGCAGAGTAAAGTCTTTATGTTGCCCCCATTAGACTAGAGAGAGCAGACCATCCCAGACCACAAGGTGCTCACAGAGGGGCAGCGGCATCTCACCGAAGAACATGCTTCCTGGAAAAGACCCGCAAGATGAATTCTGACTCCTGCTGAGGCTCCAGGGTGGATGGGACAATCACATAGACACCAGGCTCCAGGTGGAAGTCATGAGTCACTTCCCGCTCATCAAGGAAAAGCTGGTGCTTGTTCACAGGCTGATGTCGGGTGAAGAAAGCTGGGGGCAGCTTTCTGTTGCTTTTCTGGTACTATTAAGGGAAGAAACAGAAAAGAAATGTGTTAAGCACCAGCTGAACAGACAAAAGGCATACGGAGAACTCACAGGCATGGAATAGACCGTCTTCCTTCACACTTCAGATTTTTTTTACAGCACAAGCAGATAATGGGGCCTGAATGACTCAGTCTCCTTCCAGGACACAGTGGTTCTCGTGGTGCACCGCCCCTGCCCAATACTAATAGGACAAAGAAGAGGGCTTCCTGCAACCTTGTCAACAATATCATAGTACTTGCAAGAAACAGCAGCAAGGACTGGGGAGGAGAAATGGCTCCTGTCAAAGTGGCTACTGCAAAAGTCGTTTCAATACTGGCAGAAATGACTGCAGGCAGAAATTGCTCTAGAGACTGCTCTTCACTAGCCAGAACACCTCTCCTATCCCACAGGTACCATACAATTTGTCCCCAGCTTGTCATTTGTACTAGGGATCTGGTAGCAGAGGATTTTTCAGAGCACCTGTGATCTGAGCATACTGCAGAAGCAACCTAATCCCTAGCCCTGACTCCATACATGTGTCCTTGATCTGCCTGTCACTCTCAGCTCTTACAGATGTTTTGCTCTGCAGGCACTTTTCTGCAATAGGAGGATGGATAAAGTGTTGATCCAGGCAACGCTGAACTCATTTTTAATGCCACTGAATGCCCAGTACACAAGCCAAATAAATAATCCTGCTAGCTAAAACCACTGTCACCTTCTGATCTTGGCTGTTCCTCAAAACATTTAGCCATTTTACTCTGCAGCCTCATAGTGGAAATGCTATTCCTCTTCCTTTGCCAGTATTTTTCTTACTAATAGAGCAATCTTTCTTCTGAAGGGTTCAGGGTTACTCCTCCTCATGCCCCTTATGTTAAATTCAGAGTTTTTATATTCCAGTCAATACTTTGTTGACTGTAGTTCCAATACCTCAGATGCTCTTGGCTTGCCATCTCTCTGTATTGATCCTGGCAACTGCTACAAACCTGAAATTAAAGTCCTTGCTGCCACCATACCCCTTCGGGTGCAGCACAGCAGCGTGCTAGGGCCACACTCAGACCCTCTCTGCCAGGAAGTTTAACTCACTTGTAACCCTGGCAGTGCCCAAAATATTTAAGTCAGGAAGGAGTGGCATCTTACCTCACTGTCACCATGCTGGAAATACAGTAACTGGGAACACAATTACGCTGTCCTGACCATACACCCAAACTGGTTCTTTGCCAGCCCAGATTCAAAAGGACTCTCATTTAAGAAGTGTTCTGAGTAGTAACAGAGTGGAAGATATGCCCTTTCAAGATAAAAGGACCTCAACCTGTCCCTGTTTTAAATAGACTTCTGAGGTCAGGGCCAAAATTGGGACCTACCTCAGGGTTTAACTTTCAGGGCCCTTCCCCAGGTCCCAGAGGCTCCTGGCTAAAGAAAATGCCAGAAACACAGCTGGCCTGAAGAAGTTGAAAACACCTGTAGCATCAGCTCCAGAGCATCCCCAGCCAGGAAAGAACATGAGCTCCCCAGGAGATGCCTAACTTACACGGGACATAGGCTCTGTTCCCACCTCATCCCAAGACTGGGAGGCAGCACAAAGGCAGCTCTGGCTCCCCCGAGAGCCGCAGTGAGTTCAGTTTAGACACAGCCAAGAACTGGGGCACTGTCCCACAGCTGCAGGAGGGACAAAGTGCCGATTGGGTAAACACTGATGCCACTTCTAATACTTTTGAAGACCCAGTGCAGAAGCTGAACAACTAATGCCCCCTTTTAAGGCCACTGAGCACTCCCGATATGGCTGTTTTTCAGAAAAGTCAGCAGATAACTCTGCATTAATAGTGACTTACTGTGGTGCCTCACTGAACCCAAGTACACATCTGGCAGCCAAGGAAAAATGGCAAATACAAGATGTTCAATGTTGTCATAACAGCTGCACCAGCCCAGGTCCCCCAGCAAACAGCCAGCAGTGGTGACAAGGAACTCACCTGTAGGTCCACCTGCAGGAAGAAAAGAAACAGAGCATCTGTCAGACAGGGACCTCTGGTTCTCACACAACATAGCCATATCATTGCTGGGAAGCAGCTATGTATGTCCAGCTGGGGTCCTTGCCTTCAGAAACCTCAGCCCCTCCACTACAGTCGCCTCTCCTTAACTGTGCAAACTCACAGCAACAACAAGAGCTGTGGCTCTGTTCAAGGGAGGAGAGTGGCTCTGCAAGGCACTCAGGTAAGCAGAGAATAGAGGGAAGGAAACTCTCATTCCTAGTCATGTCCACTTACCCCTGGACACACAAGGAACTAGCAGTATTCACACATGGGCAGCTGCCACGCCATGCTAGGAACACTTCTCAAGCACAATTTCATCATGGTTAGACATAACCTGAGGTCAGCAGTCTCCCTGCCCCAAAGTAAGGGGACTCCTGGCACCCTCTCCCAGCTCTTGTGCATACTCTCAGAGAGGTCAAATTAAATCCCAGTCTGCTCTGAAACAAGAGGCATTTCTCCTGCTTTGCAGGCTAACACACAGCATGCCAGAGAGGCAGCAAGCAGGGGGCACAGAGCCTGAGGGAGCCTAGCCCTGATGTGCAAGGAGACTGGGCACAGGCAAGGAGAAAAGAGCACAGATCACCCTGCACACAACAAAACTCTTGGTCTGCAAAGCTCTACAATTTACAGGGGCTGGAAGTTTTCCTGTTATTTGGTGAAAGCAAAGGCAAAGAAATTCTTCACACCTTGTAGAGTGAAAATCCAATGAAGAGGTGAGGAGTTCGGTTCCGGTGTTTGCTGCTGTGTTTCTGCATCAGGGATATAACCACATTGCAGGAACCCAGGCTTTTCTTACTGTCTTCAACTGGTAAAACATTCAGCCAGTACTGAGGGTTCATCCAAAAGGCACCTAAGCAAAAAAAAGAAAAACATTTTTATGTAATTTTTCCATCACAAAATTGGTTGCCTGCTTCCCACATGACAC
The DNA here is from genome assembly GCF_034619465.1 of Leptosomus discolor. Taxonomy (NCBI): domain Eukaryota; kingdom Metazoa; phylum Chordata; class Aves; order Leptosomiformes; family Leptosomidae; genus Leptosomus; species Leptosomus discolor. The sequence goes on along the minus strand of NC_141392.1, from coordinate 17,810,470 downwards.
TCATCAAACTGAATAGGTCACAGGTTGTCTGGACCTCCAGACCCCTCAAGGATTTGATCTTAGGGTGCAGTTTACAAGTGCAACCACTACGTAAGACAGGAGGAAGGCCCAGGAACAAGGAATTACTTTTCCGCTCACCTGCAACTAAGACCTCATTTTGTTTATAAATGTATCACTATTCCCCTGTCACCTCTGGTGTATGGACTAGCTGACTTCAATTGATCCTAGGAACCTGCAGCTCATTTCATGCCATAACCAGCCCACTATGTTTGCAAGTGATGCAGCTTCTGTGATAGCAGAAGCTAGTCAAAGTCCTTCAGCTGCTTATTTCTGATGTTCGTGTGGAAGGTTAAGCAGGAAGAGCACGTTTCTGTTGTCAATTTTTTGTTAACCGGTATGAGGTGCTGGTAACTGAGTCGGCGAGCAATGTTACACCAGTCATCCAAAAGAGCACTCCTTACCATTACAGAATCCCAGACTTCCTCCTGATGTACTTCCTTTAACCCATCTCCCACTCTTCAGGGAGTACATCCACTTCTTCCCATCTTCCTGGCTCATCAGGTCTGGAGTTAATTTACAGATCATCAGATCTACAAAATGAATCTTAAAATCTCGCAGAGACATCCTGGGAAAAGAGTGCCAAGAGACATCTTGTCAGCAGTTTAGTTTAGTCCATATGGCTTATAAAAAGAAAATGGAACGGAGCAGGGAACTTCGAAGCTGCACCATTCTGTGTTACATGTGGTAATGCTCATATTTTATTAGGCAGTAAAGAAGAGAGCGTGTGCTCCAACAGCAGCATCTAGGAGCTGCAAATGCACGACTAAAATTTCAGCAAAGGATAGCAGCACAGAGATTAAATAGTATTGCCACCAAAGGGACCGCAGTGAAATGACACAGGCGACAACACTGCCACCTCGTGGCAGAAGCTGTGGAGAAACCACGAACAAATAAGGCAAGCAAGAGCTTCCCAAAGCTATCCTAAAAATAAAAGGCAGGACAAAAGCTCCTGAAAACTGCCCATGTCTCTAGCATCCCTCCGAGTCCTGGTAGCATACTGCTTCTCCCTCACTCCTGCCATTGATGAACTGTGCATCTCTTCCGTGTCAGCAGAGCTGCTGCTTCTCACATTATTGAGTGGAGGAGGAGAGTAAGAAAGCAAGCATGGGCTGTTATAAAGCAGATCACATATGGCCTCGACTTAAGTGGCAATGAGCTGCTTCATCTTCAGACACAGACCCAGAGCTACTGGCAGAGAGAGGAGAAGTGAGACTGTGCCATTACCAGAATTCTCCATCCTCCTTCTTTTTCCTCAGCAAAATCTTCTCCTTCGGGCTTAGCAGCTCCCATTTGTAAGAGCTGAGGGCAAAAACATGAGGTAACTAACCAAATGTGGCCTCAAACTGAAGGCAGAGTACATAGCTTTCCTCTATAAAAAGAGGACAAATCCCTGTCCCCACACATCTCCACATTTATCCCCCAGTAAACACAGACCCCCTATGCCTTCAGCCATGGGAGACTCTCCACAAGCACTCTGGGTCCCATGAAACGTAGCTAACCGGCTCCCATTTTCTTCATCAGAAGCCAGAAATGCTCCATTTCCATCAGCTAGTCCATTCACTTGCACACGCAGCTTCCAAGTACTTAAAAAATAAAAATCTAGACCTGTTTTGTTGGTTAATTTTCTGTCAAAGGAGACATAACAGGAAGAGTGTTTGGCGTAATGAATGAATGACTAGGACAGCACAAGAGGCAGCTGGGAGTCGTTTAAAAGGCAGGCCTACAGTATGTTGCTCATTATGCTATTCAACAGGAACAGCTGGTATGTTGTCATTATGTGACAGACACGCATCAGAGAAGTTACTGCTCTGCAGACAAGGTGAAAGTCACTCACATTCCCAACACTTCCCTATGTTCTTCCCTCCTCCCTACCCCCGAGCCTCAGCAAACAGGGTCTGTGCAGGGAATGAAGTGAAGCTCGGAAGGAAGGAACATGCTCCGCTTCAAAGAGGAACAGAACACAAGTCTACAGTTGCCTGTGGACTAGAATGCAAACGACTGTCTTTCATGGATCCCAATCAAAAAAATCAGGTAGATGCAAAGATAGAGCCCATTTGCCTCACTAGTTGCTTCCTCTGATCTCATACCAAATCGTATTCTCCCAACCAGCCAGGACAGAGGACTCCTTTGCAGCCACCCAACTCCAACATTTTGCAGCCTGTGGAGGACTTTGGACGGTCCCTCCTGTGATAAAGGGCTGCGTGCCCTGAAACATGCTGTTTGTTTAGAGCCTCCTGCGCAGCTATCTGTCACTTTGCATGCCATCCAGATCACAGTAATGTGGTCAGCGTCTCATGTTCATATTATCTTTCCTCTGGCATTCAGTGAACGGAAAAGTAAAACTGAGCTTGTTGAAGCAGCATGTGTGAAGTGAGCCCAGCTACGTGAGCACTATCTGATGGAGAAATACAAATCTATTGAGTCATTGCTTTGACACCAGAAGGTCTGTGCAAGCAACTGTTACTTATCTTAATGCTGCTCTCAGCACTAATTCATGCCTGAAGATGGCAGCATCTTTCCTCCGAGAAAACTTTCCTCCCACTCAGCATCAGACCTTCCCCTCTTTAAACTCACCTGTCACTCCAGTCTCCTTTCCATTCAATTTTTCCCCATGGATTTCTCAGTCTCACCAGGTTTTCTGGTCCATATTGACTGGTCACCTGCAGAAAACAGTAACATTGTGCTTACCAAGGTCTCAGCAGTTCGCATCTGGTTTATATCCCTATGTCAGATATTAACAAAGATTTTGTTTGTTCTCATAGATGCCAGCAAGTGTGATGACAAAAATCTATGAACGTGCAACTCAATGCCAGCACAAAGATATTAAGATGCTTTATCTTACCTTATATAACTGAAACCAGAGACCTCACAGATTCCTAATTTAGAGGCTTGACGACCGTAAATTCCTCTTCCTTTCCAACATCGTCTCATTCTGTGCTTACGTTGGGGGCAGGACTGTACTACTACTGTACTTACCTAGTGAAAGCTAAGTCCTACCCCACTGCAACGGCACAGCACTGTGCAGCCCATGGGGTGACCACACAGATCAGTGCCTCCTGAACTCAGATGCCATGGTGGGAGAAGAGGGAGCCAGGCTGACTACGGGCTTTGCTGGCAGCGTAGAGCAGAACAGATGACTTCACATCAGCTCTACATGCTTGGTCAGTCCCTTACTCCTGCCTGGCTCTTCATCCCATCAGAGGAGCTAGAGTGACATACATGTTGCTGATCCTAAGTCGCACACCTAAACCCCTCCTGCTCTGTGTGGGAGACACAGGCATGCATCATCCAGCTCATAGCATCTCTTCCAGCCTTCCTTGTATCTCTTCCGGCCTTCCTTGTATCTCCTGCTAGAGGTACTGAATGTGCTTTCACCCACATCTATATCACGTGTCCAAAGCCCCACAAAGTCCTTTGCCATCCTTGTCAACCTCCTTTTGAGGCTGGACAAGATAGTCATCTGTCAATCCAAGAGGAGAAAGCTCAAGCTTTCTCCCACTCTTTGGGACCTATTATTTTACTGTCCCTTACTCTAGACAAATATCTCTAGGGAAGTCCAAACGATACTTCTGCAGATCAGTGGGGCCCACCTGGTATTGTCTGCACAGGAGCCCAGTTCGGTTCCCCCACTTTAGCCTTGACTCATATTTTTCATGTTTTGGCCCTTATATTCAATTACCTTTACTTCTCTACGGCCTCTCCTTTGACTTCAAAGGAAGTGAGTGGCTTTCAGCACATCCTCCCAACATCCCCAAATGCCAGTCCTTTCGTCCTTAGGAGCTAAGATGCATTTGTAGGTGATGTTCTCAGCAGAGCCCTGTGAATCATTCCCACCCTTAGAGATATGCTGATCTATAACCAATGTCCTTTACATCAAGGTCACGATACTAAAACAGACACATTTGAATGTGAATCTCTAAAGCACACGGTCTTTTTTAGCCTTAGACCAAGAGAAGAGTATTGGAGGAAGAGATACCGTAGTTGCCCTGATTAAGGGTCAAACCCATGACTGCAATAAAAGCTGCAGTAACTCAAACAAACCTTGACCCAGGACAGTAGGGCTAGTCTTACCTTTCTAATACCAGTTACTGTGTAAGCATGGCCAGCAACGAGCCCATTCTTCAGGACCTTTGTTGCCTGTATACAAGGAAGAGAAACAGAAGGAAAAGAAACCTTTTGTTCTATCCCTACTTAGACAGCAGTCTCATACCAACACCAGAGACCTGTACCTGTGTAAGCAATGACTCTCAAAGCAAATACAGAATGGTTGGAACTGAAAAAAAAAAAAAAAAAAGTCTAAGCTCCTAACAGACATATTTTGCAGTATGTTTGGAATTGAAAGGTTGATTGAGACGGTCCCCGCCTAAAATGTGGCTCTTTAGATAGAGACCATCTCACTTTTTAAAAGTCCAAGAGGTCAGGTTTGGATTTTGAGAACAGTAGGGTTTCCCAACAGCCAAAGTGTTAGCCTTGGAAGTCACAATTTGCATTCATGTTCTGAACTACACACTTCTCTATCTTAGCTATAAGCTTATTCCATGTATCTCTGTGCTTCAGTGCACCATCTGTAAAAATGGAAAATTTGTTTAACAAAAATGGGAAAATGCAGTAGGTCCTTATTTAATAGAGGTTCTTTGATAGATAAAGCAGTTCCTAAATGTAACAACAGGGGACAGAGAGCAGTAGGGAATCAATCTATGCGTAAACTTTAAGAATGTGATTTCTACAGAAAGTCATGTGTAGCAGCTTTGATACTTTTTGAGTCACAACAACTAGCTGAGCAGAGGGAAACAGGTCTGGAAAGTCTTAACTGTGAAGCCATTTGATGTCACCCCAAATCTCACCCCTAAATGTGTCTGACAGCCCATTAGAGATCTACTGTAGGTTGCTCTTGTCAGGATATCCCACAGATCAGGAGGAGCTGCTGCAAGATCGATCCTTATATTAACACCACCTGTAAAATCCACCAAGGCTTCTGAAACTTGCCCAATCTGCAGATCTTCATAGGAGCCGTAGAGTCTAGCAAAAAAGACATCAATATATTCTTGGGGTTATGGTCACAGTGATAGGTTGAGGAAGGCTGTACCTCATGTTTATTTTCGGGGAATCTTTCTCATTTAGGAAGAGAGGAATCTAGCAAATTACCTCCAAGATTGGCCGTAGTCTGAAAGAGACTCTTCACTCACTATCATCCCAGTGTGAGAACAGTAGTGAGAACACGCCCATCACAACTTCTTTGGTAACTCTGCCTTAGCAAATGTCTGAATATATCACCAGACACTGATACAGTGCCTTGAGAGTTCAGTCTCCAATTTGATTTCCTTCACCACCACAGAGCAACTTTCTCCACTCTTTCTGTTCTAATGATAACTCCAAATGGAAAACACTGAACTTCTCTCCTTTGCTGTGATCTTTTTCTCACTGTTAAATAGGATTTTTTCTTGCTCTGCAGAGATTATTTCAGCACAAGATTAACAAACTCCATCAGTTATGCCTTGTTGCTTTCTTCTTAGTGCTGATAAATCACTCTAGACAAAACAGTCCGGAGAGAAGGCAGTATTCCTACAGTGCCATGTGACTTGTTGAATGCCTCAGCTTTGGGGGACCCCACAGCAGGAACTACTGTCAAAACCAAGGTACAATTTTTCAGCAGACACCCAAAATGAAACTCAGTGGAGGTTTCTCAATTTGATAATACATCAAAGGAGGCATCAGAAATCATTCACCTTTGAAAATCCCTATCTGTGGCCTTCTGCTCCTCTGCAGTATTTACAAGGAAGGCATGATCCTAGCCAATACATTCCAAACAATGACAACACTCAGAGGACAACTCCCCAAGATAGGTCTGTTTTCACAGCTACTCCTAAACCTTTGGATTTAAACTCAAGGGCCTGGATTGATAACAGCTACTGCAGGGGCAGCTTTTGCTGTGTAATAACAGAAAGATGAGAACCATTTACTACACTCCAAGTGTGGCAAGGACTAGGAGATGCATCTATAAACAAGAACAAACTGCGTAGGCACCAACCAACACATTTTAGAGAGACTATTTACATAACTTGGAATGAGTCACTTACTTAGCATATGCCTTCTCCAGAAGGGCTCCCCAGAATACATTCTTATAGACTGAGGAAACAAAGACCAGCTGCCCCGCCTCATTCACCGGCAAGCGATCATCAACCACCACGTCAACCCATTCACCGAAGTGCCAGAACTGTCAGGGGAAAGGAATAAGCTAATGTTTCCCTTGGAAGGGAGACAACCCCTTGAAACAACAAGAAAGGCAAGACAGCTTAGCTGTGGGCACAGGATGAACTGTCTTGGGGGGATGCTTTGGGTCAGTGAGATGTGCTCACTCACCCACAAAGCCTGACTCCTCAGCCCCACCCTGCCAGAGGGACAAACAAAGCATGTATCAGGTGTAAAAAGATTAAGCAGGGAAATTAGGCACAGAGAGGCTTCTGGGGAAGGAGTTCCTAACTGCAGTGTAGCAGAGTTGCAACAAGAGCTAGGTAAAGAGGCAGAAGGTTGGAGCAGATGTGCTCAAACTCTGCTGACTGTTGCCACTATGGAGGAAGACTTTTGTCTGGATTAAAATATAGGTAGGGCACAGCTTGCAAGAAGGGCCAAGCAGAGGTATATCTTCAGAGTGGCTTGTAGTTGATCCACTGCCTGCACTGCTTTGTGGGAGGGGTGATGGGCTACTCTCCAGGCCGGGATACTCTCTGGCCACTTGCTTCTGGGAAGATAATACAAACTATCTAAGGGTGTCACACAAAACGTGACTGAGGACTTCTGAAGACTGCCCGCACTCTGGGGGAGCAGGTGTACCCGGAAGTGGAAAATGCCAGCATATTTCCTCTCAAAGCTCTGGTTTTGTGGCACGACCGCAGACAAAATATCCTGGTGGAACGTCAGGGCTTCCAGGGCCGCCAGGAACCAGCAGTTCTCTGCGCCAAGACAAATGGACACATACAGTTGGCTGAAAAGTGAGAGTTGTCAGCCAAGTTCAGGAACATCACCAAGATCCCAGCAGAAGAGTTATTGTGCTGATGTCTTTGCGATTATAACAAATCATACACAGAAAATTAGATGATCCAGACGTGTGCTTTACTTAACCAAACCATGATTGGTTTACAATTGTTCTCTCATGATCTTTTCACTTGGATACTGTTTGGTTAAAAAATTTAGCAAGAAATAATTCTCAGTGGAAACATTCTGCTTTCTTACTGACATTGAATAGTTTTTTTCTTGTTCTCTGTAAAGGTGCACTATTTAAAAAAAAACAAAACTTTTCCATTTTTGTTTGAAAACATTAACTTTTCAGAACAGAAAAATAATTTCCAATGGATCTCACACGCAAGACTGTACTTATCAGACTTCGTGTTTAAGGACTTAAAGCACTTAATTAATCTAGTTGAGCCTCTACCTGTTTTGCAGATTACAATATATCCTTTTACTTTAGGTAACATGGGCATAAAAATTATTTTTCTAACTGCAAAGCTGGGAAGAGAACACACTCATACTAAGCTTCAGGTACAAAGATAGCAAAAGTCTCAGATTTTCCTTCTTCTGTGGTCTTGGTCCAATTGTCAAGCAACATTACAGTAAGAGCACAGGATCACTTCCTATGAAGTATTAGCATGCACAGAAGCAACACAGAAAGTGGCGATTTCAGCTTGTGGAGACACCTCTCACCTCTCAAATCCCACCTTGAAGCTTGCCACGTTTTTTACTGAGAACATCCCATCTTAATGGTTGCTTCAGCCACACCATGCCAAGTAAAGAAATAAGGATATGCACACCTTCTATTTCTATGCCAAGTTTTATACAGTCAAAATTCCACACAAAATGTTATCTAGTATATGAATACTTAGATATTTATACAAAGGTCCTTCCTTACCTACCAGTCCTTGGCAGAGATCAAGCTGCTTTCTGTTTGCAGTATAAAATACTGGACTTCTGTGCAAAGCCTGGGAAGCACACAACCAAAACCAGAGAGAGTCAAGTCAGTAACATGAGCTCATTTAGCTTGAAGCCAAGGACTTCCCATGTGCAGAGCTGCAATCTCATAAGATGGGAAATCCAGTGAGTTCCTAGTCTAGGGTGTAGAAACCTCATGGATGTGACACAAAACACTCTCTCCGCCTCTTCAAAGCTTTCAAAATTCTTAGGGTCACTTTGTCCCAGCAGACATTGTTCTGGTTCAGGTATAACCCTGGTGTTATCATGTGCTTTGGCTAACCTGACGCAAGCCTGGGCACACATCTGTGCTTGGTCTACACTGAATTTGGTCTACCAACATAAGCCACTGCTGCTCAGACGCATTGCCATGGGTCTCCACGAACACCTCACTGAGAAGACAACCCTTCAGACCTGCCAGTCCTGCTTCTCTGTAATTACTGAGAAGTTTCAGCCAAAAGAGGCTACAGTGACAGAGCATAACTATTCAAACTTTCAGCTAACTTGGCTGATGTCTTCACGATTTGACTGACTATCGAGCTACAGACTAACTGATGCCTGCTACAGAAGTTCCTGTTGCTGTGACAAGAGTAGGTCTGAATAATTGTTCAGAGAGAAATTATGTTCTTGTTTTTTTTCCTCTCACAAGTGCCTCTGGGGTTAAATTAATAACATAAGTGTCAAACTTATGTTTCACTCTAATGACCTACAAATTGCTCAAGCTAATTTTCACACTGTTGGCTTCCCCTGCAGGCAGCAGCAGAGAAACAGCAAACCCTCAGAAGGCAGTTACAGTGATTAGACACCAACCCCTATCCTTGCTGAATTTGGGTGTTCAGTTTGCGGGCCATCAGTCATAGATGCAGCAAGCTACAAGCCTGCAGGCTGAATGGCAGAATCTCAGCGTTTCCTCTGCAGCACAAGGACTGAAGGATACACAGCATCCATCTTCAGAGAGCCTTTGCTGGGCATTCAGAGCAAATAGGAGCCTGTTCCATGAAGCAGTTTTAGAGCAGCAGAATGGTGGACGGAGAGACAGAGGAGGTTTCAAGCCCATTCCAACATCTCTGGGGCTTTGTAGAGGCCAGGACTCATGTTGACCTTTCCCTCACAAATACCTCTCTGCTGATACAGCTGTCTCAGCTGCAGTGACCAGCACAACCCAGCTCAGGCCCCTAAGGACTGGCACTCCTCCTCCGCCTGCAGATCCTGACTTAACACAAACCACCTGCGAGACTGAATTACATATGAACCTCTGAGAACCAGGGCTGCTATTTCCAAGCCATCCTGCTTGCTTTGCAAAGGTGCTTCTACTTCCCTGGTGATTTTCATGAGTTTTGCAGAAACTCAGCCCTTCTAAGAAATTGGTTAATTCTCACAAAATATGACACTTACAAAACAACTTAGCTAGGAGATGTTATCTGTTATTACCCGGCAGAATTCCCTTACAGAAACGGTAACATAAGGAGTCAGTGCTGCTGAAATTCTCAGACAATTCTATACATTGCTTTCAGGAAGATCTAATTGTCAATATGTTGCTCAGTGGCTCAGTAAGAACAGAACTGCCATTGCAAATAACAGGCCTTATCTAACTGTGCCAGGCCCCTGTCCTGGCCTCCTAGACTTGTTATCTATCCATTTGTTATGAGAACTTGCACTGTGACCAGCCTCCTAGACTTGTTATCTATCCATTTGTTATGAGAACTTTCACTGTGACTAGCCCTTGCAACCAGGTGTCTCTTGTTGTGATATTCAGTTTAAGCACGGGGTACCAGCAAAGGCCTTGGAAATATGGGCACAAGCAGAAAACACAGGCCTCAGAACTGAAAACAACTCACTGACTGATGGTCAGTTACTGGTCATGGTAGAAGCTCAACCTTGAGAGCTTGGAAAAGACTGCTCTAAGTACAATAGACTAAATAGTTAGGCAGGAAAAAAACAGCCCAGCAAGAGGATAAGGCACCTGCTGCCGCCTGTGAAAGCAGCAGCCTCCAGCATCACAACAGTATGTGGTCCATGGGAGAGGGGTCAAAGGCTAAGAACTGTCTAGAAACTGATACCTTCTAAAAGGTCAAGATCTTGAATTTTGGGAGAAGGATCATTGCCATGAGAACTGTCATCATGGAATCACGGTGGGATTACCAGAGCTGTGAGCTCCGAGGACACCAGCTCCTCCTACTCCCTTCACCTGCTCTCCCTGCCTGTTCCGAGCATTACTGGGTATAAATCAAATGAGGCTGGTTATGATTTTGGGCAACAAATGCTTCAAAGGCAATTATTAAACTCCACGTTCCCCAGCTTTCCAAATGACAGCTGATACAGCAAGTGTAATCTCTGGAGGCATTAAAGCACACCTAAATTAAAGACTAAGAGTAGCCTGCTCAATGCTAAAACTATTTGATGGCTATCAGCTGTAATCATCCTCTTACACTACAGTATTCACTGAAAGTCACTTACATGTGGCCTCTTCCACTGTAAATTCTGGGGTAGTTTCTTCAGCAGTGCTCCTGTTCCAATAGAGCTGATGTGAGCAGGGAAGCTGTCATCTGTGAACAGACATTTGTTCTTCAAGCACGTCTCCAGCAAGGCCTGGTAGTTCTGCTGGATGGGTGCGGTGTGTTTTTGAAAGATACTCCTGGGTAAAGGCACAGGTGACTTCTTTTTTTTTAAGCATGGTAGAAAAGGCATGGCGATGTCCACAGTAATGCCAGGATAATTTTTTCCACTGAGGATTCTGCAGGGATCTTGCCCTGCACAGTCCTGCTGGTAATTCCTTGTTTCTTGGGATGAGGTGTGTCTTCTCCAGAAGAATTCCTGATCATTAAAATAAGTGTAAAAAGTCAATTTAACCATGGTTTTTAAAATTTTCTCTTTAGCTAGCGGGGGGTGGGGTGGGGTGTGTGTGGCACTCCCAGGAGAAGTGGGTGACCCATCCAATTCTAATCTAGAACATATCACTGCATTTTCAAGGCTTTGAAGCCACAGATACGGCTGTTCTCAGTCTCCCTCTAGACTATTTAGGCTTTCCAGGATATTTTCATAACATGCTGAAACATGAATGTCAGTCTTTATTCAATCACATTCTGGCATGTGGACATCTCCCTTCCCAAAAAAAAAGAAAAATAGCAAGATAAAGAAAAATGGAATACATTAGGTGTTACAAAGCCATCATTCACAACCCCCCAATGGTTATTTTGCACTTTTTGCCTCATTTTGGAGAACGTTACAATCTCCCCCAAGAGATCACATTCCATCTTGCTGATTACCACAGATCCACACATGAAATCTCATGCTGAGATATTTTTTCTTCTTCTAACATTCAAGACAGATGTTTCTCATCCCCAGCACTGAAAACAGCAAAGAGAGATTTCATAGCCCTTTTTTTTTAATATTAGCAACTATGCTAAACATTAGCAGCCATCACCTTTTGCTGCAAGAGGTGGGCTGCTGGGAGAAATCATTATTAAAATCTCAGCAGCCAAATCACACCCACCAGTGGTAACAAGGTGACCATAATCATAGCCATCTCATCACAGTGTGGACTGAAAAAATGGAACAGGATACATAGTTCAATAAATAAATCTCATGCCATAATGATACAGCATTTGGAAGGCTTCCCTGCAGAGGAGGCTCTATGAAACAAAAAGTCTCTGCCCCAGGCACCCTAGGAAACTGGTCTCAGTTAGGAACCAGTTGATTGTCACTGCATCGAAGCTGAAGGTCACTGGTGTTCCCTGTGAGAAACCATACAACTGCAGATTGTGCTGTCCTCCCACACAGAGCCCTCATTTGTTATAAAACCACTCTACTGATCCACAAGGCTTGATCCTCAAGGGCAACTAAGAGAAAACCTTAAAAATATAACCCTGGAAACTAAAATTCAATTTTCTATTGTACAGTAGACTTCAGACCTGAAAAAGGTTTTAAGTGCCTAACAACTTGCCTACTTTTTCTCCAGGTGAAAAATCTCTCCCTGCAAACCTTACCTTTTTACAGCCATTGACCTTCACGGCTAAAACAACACGAGGAACGGACAGAGAGATAGATTTAAGGGAAAAACAAGAGGAAGAAAACAGCCTGGAGACTGGCTGCACTTTATATAGACAGACAAAACACGTATGAAGAAGAATTTCTCATTTTGCTGCTCCCCAGGAAAAGAAGTGGTGAGCAACCGACATACTTTGAGCTACGTTGAAGAGCAAATACTTCAGACTTGATTTTTGGGTGTGCAGAGCATCCACAATGCCTGATAAAATCATTGTAACCTTTCACCAGTTCTCACCTCAGTCTGGCATTTATTTGAAAAAGAACTAAACTTCAGAGACAGGCCTTGAAACCCAAAGATAGTATGAAAAAAAATGCTCTCAAAAATGGAGGTTTAAATCACCTGAATACGTAGCCTTACTTTCCAGCAACTCAGCCAGCAGCCCCAACTGTAACAGTGTGTGTTGAGAGTCAATGATGCAGCTACTTCATGTGTTTTGAAAACCTCCCATCTGAACCTGCCTGTAGGTGTATTGTTTTAAACTCTTTTCCAAATTACCTGGATATCTTTGAACAAAAGATGTGATAAAGCATTTTATGTGTCATGAACAGTCACTACTTAGACAGCTACAAGGTGTTTCACCTCATGTTTTAACCTCCTGCTTGCTGCCTGGCTGCAGTCATGTGTACAAGCAGGTGCCAGACACAGCTGTATATGTCTAGCCAAGGTATACCTGGAAATCACTTGTACTCCACTCAGCAATGTTACTGAACAAGACTGAATCGGAGTGTCCCACCACGTCCTCCAGCACAGGTGGAGCAGTGTGTGCACATCTCTTCCAGCAATTAAAATTGCTAAGGGAAAGCAGCCAACTGTAGCAGACAGAGGTTAAAAGCTTTAGACTGAAGCTGTGAACAAGTAGGTTGGATGGGTTTGATTCTCTATTCTTTGCACGTTCCCCTGGTTAGTGTGTTTACCATCTGATGTAAGTCCTTCCACTGCATTAGCATCCTGTGATCTCCCCTGATCTTTCTCAACATCTTTGATGCCTCATCCTTAAGTCTTAAAATGAGAATCTGAAGAATCCACAGAAAATCCTTCACTTTTAGTATAAGTAATTGGACCACGAATTAATTCTCCGAGAGCCTCTTACTCTCTCTGCAAGAGGATTTATCTCAGGCAACGCTTGGGGCAGTGGGCAATTTGAGAGCTAAACCTGGAGCTCAGCCCAGCTCCTCTGATTTAACAAAGACAATCCGTATCTGGGCTGAGGAGTGGCTCCTGATCATGTGGAACAGAGCAAATGTTTGCATGCAAAATAATAAATTTTAGGGTGAGCAGAACAAATGATGCAGGACCATCTTTTACAACCATTCTTGTAATACAGCAGAACATTTGCTACAGAAATTAGCAGTCATTAGTCAAAATGGAAATAGGCCTGTATTAGGCTTTGTTAATCTTTATTAGTCTCTAAACACACAGTATGAAAACAGCACTTGCAGGTACAACCTCAAGTCTTTGATTAAACATAGTTGTGTATTTCAGAAATAAAAAACGAAAGCTGACTCCCACTCTTCCTGTGGGCTTTTTAGCAAATAGAAATATCCTGAAAAGAAGCATTGAACTGTGTTTTCTCACAAAATGAATGAATGTACAGGCAGGTGGACGACCTTGCCCTGAATTTCCTGTGCTTAGATTATTGGCCTAAAAATTGATGGCCACCTGGTGCTGAGATTTTCAAGGCCAAGCAGTGAACTTGCCCCAGAGTCTCCCACTGATGTTAATAAAAAGCAAAAATACTGGGATGGCTTTCAGAACTTCAAAAAATACCTCTCGGAGCAAAGATTCACTTTTCCAAGATAGTGGTTGAAAATTTAAAATACATACTCTTTGATGAGTAAATTGTCCAAGCTACATCAAAATCAGTGGAAATATGAAAATCCCATTTACTCAAGATCTGTCCTTTAGCATTTAAGTTTACAACATCGTATTCATTATCATCATCCTAATCATTAGAGATTCTGACTGCCCACAACTCCTGTTAAAGTCAGATGAAACATTTGATGTCTGCAGAATCCTTTGTGATCAAGTGTCAGCTAAACCACCCCTAAACAGCAAAACTGAGAGAATAAGGGTGCACAAAATCTGGGTTAACTAAAACACCAGCCTGTGTTCCCCACCATTTGGCAGGCAGAAGCTTTGGAGCTGTGACATGCAGGGCAGCTGACGCGGCTCATCTAGTTGCTTTACTTCACACCCATTCTCCTCATGTTTGCTGATAGGAACTTTTCCCCTTCCCCTTCAACACTTCCAGAGAAAAGTTCAGCAGCAGCTGCAGCATTCAGCATGCCCAGCAGCATCATGTAACTAATACATCTATTTGATCCTAGAGGACAGCTTCGTCTCAACACCATGCTGTGGTGACAGAGTCGCACTCCTTTCAAACCCCTGGAAAATCCTAACTCTGTGCTAGCCACAGATGACTGCTGAATGCCAGCACCAAGTCCCTCTACACAGCATTTGGCACCTGATGTCCTACCTTCTCCGGGGGTGTCCTCAGAGCGAAGGATAATTGTTCCACTGGCAGTGATGCCTGCTGCTTATAAGTAGCGTATATGTTATCTCTACCTATATGTGTATTGACGTGCGTGCTTGTATATATACGTCTTGCCTACATAACCCCGAGAGCTAGTCCTGACCTATCAAGCACTGGGGTAGACACAGGAGGCGGGGAAAAAAACCATATTGAGTAATGCCAGAAAAATTCTGAAAAGCCCAATGCAAAATATTCCACAGAAGACATGAAAGAACAGGTCAGCCCATCATACAGACTACCGTTTGACTCACCCATCGCTTCGGTGGACAGCAGCTTCCTTGTTTAGTTAGCCATTTGATTATTCAAAGCACAGAACTCTGTGTCTCCATATATAACCAACAGGGTAGAACAGGAAGATGTGTTCATCTGTGCCTTAATGCATTTTAACATGATTTCTGCTTTCAGGTAAGAAAAAGTTCAGAAAGGAAATACCCTCAAAATCCCCACATCTTCTCAGAACAGATGGGGCCATGACAGTCTCTCCACTTTGACAATCACTAAATCATAACAATTTCTAAAAAGAACATTTATTTAAGTTTGAGGGAAGTACACGTCCTATGACAGACAGTAAAAACCATCCAAGAGTTATAGAAGAAACCTCCATCCTTTGCAAGGATGGCAAAGAGCTCAGAGGATTTTTCTTTCCAGCACTATCACAGCCATCACATGGGTCAGGTACCCTACGTGTAATACAACATGCTTTCTTTGCCATACAAATTTAAGGAGTGAACTCTGGAGGCAAGCACGCTTCCCACTCACTGTATATACATTATCCAACCGCACATTCTCCATTTCTGGTGGCACTTCTGGGTTACAGCACCTTGTTCCACCCCAGGCAATGAGGAGGTAAGAGCTGCGTGGAGAGGGTAGAGAAAAGGATGGTGTGTGCATACCAAGCCACCTGAGAACAATGGTAGGAGAAACATAATGGGAAATATTTCAGAGGAATATGAAGGAGCAGTGAGGGCAGGAAAGGAAGGCAGCAGCTTGCTGAGTTGTAAAGGCAAAGCAATGAGTGAGGAAAGGGCTAGACTACGCTGGAGATGATTTTATTCCTAGGCCACATGGCAACAGCAGGTGGTCGAGAAGTTTGATCTAGCTGAATCAGAGGAAACTCTGCTTCCCTTACTTACCAAATTAGTGTATTTGGTTTAATTTTGGGGGCCTGCTGTGTCTTCCTCTCCCCTCATCCCTTTCCCACAAACCCAGTTATTCCCTGTTGAACCTATCACTACCTGAACTTTTGACACTGTCTATTTGGGTTTCTTACTTGGTAATGAACAAATAGTGACAGTAACTGCACTGGCAGGAAGTTAATCTTACTGGACTACTCTGCTCCCACAAGCTTCAAACTATCAAGGTGTTACGGTACTGACTGAGTCACCACCTTTTTTCAAACTTGGTGACCTGCTATTGTCCCCATCCTCAGATGATAGGAAGTAAACCTGTCCAACCTAAGACAGGAGATAAACAAACACACACGTCACCCTGACATGATTTCACATGAAACCAGTTATATAAAGTTGTGTTTCACCCCCTAAAATTTGGTTTCATTTTGGATACAAATACTGTCTGACTTAGTCCAGCCCCATTCACTTCCAGCAAAATAGAAATGAATCTCCTCTGGCAAAGTCTCTCTCTCCTGGTCAAGGCAAGCATTCTAGTAAGTGACTGCCAGCCATGTCACCACCAGCAGGGACATACTGAGAAACTACAGAGCTAAACGATTAATCCATCACAGCCTGAGAGAAAAAGACAAATTCTATAGTAGAAGGCAGTAGAAGACCCCCATCAGTATCAGATATGGGTATGTCCTGAGCACCTCAGTACGTTAGCTTCTGTGCAAGGCATTCAAGAGACAGATTTCACATTTGAACGGCTCAGAAACTTTCAGGAAAAACAGCCCTTCTTGCAGCAGTGACACTTTAAATGAAAAATCATTGTTTGGAAAAAAAAGATTTAATTGGTATTGTTCTTCTGTTTCAAAATTTAAAAAAATTTAAATTATTTTTCTAAAAAATATGCCTAAAGATTGCACCGTGAGACCAATCTGTCCAACAGAAAACCATCTATTAAAACATCCTTGTTTAAGAAACAAAAAGGAATAAACAATGAAAACATTAAAATTTTCATTTCAGATTCTGGCAAACAGAAAAACCTAATTATACTCTGAATTTCCTTTCCTAATTTTACTTCCTTTTGTTTTTTATAAGCTGTATAGTTCAAGGTAAAGAGAATCCTTGAGGAAGTCAGCCTTCCAGAGAAAAATGGCTAAGAAAACAGACTGAAAAAGAAATAAAATTGTGCAATGTTTTGTGAGTCACCTAAAGAAAGTCTATAACAGCTGTCAAGTTCAGTTGTGACCTGCTTCAGTGAAAAAGAACCCAAAGGGACTCTCTTCAGGCAAGACAAGGAAACATTCTTTTGGCCATCGGGTATGTACATTTATGATTAGTACTTAATGATTAATATATATACTCTTGTAAACGTGGGACAAGCGTGCCTCTGCCGTACCTGTAGCAGTTAGCTCCCGCAGCTTGCACAACAGAAACCTTGCTTTCCTCCCCCATTCACTGCATTCAGGAAGGGCATCAAGGTGGCCTGGGGAGATTTACAATCAAAGGCTTCCTGGCCTGACCTTTACTTGGCTCTGAGGATATCACAAGTAAGCACCAAAGAGACTCCATATATAGCTGTAGAAATACCAGAATGGAGCACAGCCCTTAAATGGCAGAACTGTCTAGAAGATGAAAGCGATTTTTTCCACAAAATGAGGAATTCTTGCCAAAACGTGTTGATTTCTACAGGGCCTTTCATTTTCAGGAGTTTTTGCTGGAAAGGAGTCATCAAATTTTTAAAGCCAAAAGTCTCTATTTATAATATAAACTAAAGAAACAAGGGAAATTAGTCTTAAGGAGGTTTCAAAACATTAATTCTACTTTCAGACTAGCTTTAGGCATTGGCAGGAAAGCAGAGAAGCCTGACCTTCAGAAGATATAGTCAGCTTGCTATTTTCTTCCACAAAAAGAAAACTGGTCCCTGGAGCCATCGCTCGCACCTCACGGGTCGGGCCATGCCACAGAGCGTGCAAGCGCATGGGATCACACAGCGGCCATAGCCAGGAAAATGGCTGCTCCTGCAGCCAGAGGCCTAGAAAGGGACCTGAATTGTTGTCCAGGCACGCGGGGCCCCAAGCGTCTCCGGGTATCCCCCCCCCTGCCATGAAAAACAACCCCCTTTAACTCTGCTTACGCAAGGCCCGGGTTCCTCCTGTCTGCAGATGGCTCACGGCTGGGAAAGGGCAGGAGCCTGCCACACGGTGGGACCGCTTCCAAAACTGCCTCTTGCCACATTTCTTGGACCCGCTGGACCAACTCAAGCAAAAAAGCTGTTTGGAGATATTTTAGGAAAAATTCCCTGCTCTGTCCCAGCTGCTCAATGGCGATGAGGAGAGCCCGGCAGTGGGGCATTAACAGCCGATGGCGGGCCCTGGGGACACACTGAGCCACGGGCTGCTGGAAAACCAGTGCAGCTTCAGCCTGAGCACTGCAGCCTTCACTCGGCAGCTGTCCTGTCAGCCCTAATTGCTGGAGGAATAAAGGAGTGGAGACAGCAGCTAATTTGCCTGCCTCATCTGCTTAAATGGTGCACTCTTCTGGGCACGACCAAGCCTCGTCTCTGTGAGCCCCCGAGAAGTGAGGGGTAGCAATTGTGCAACCGAGTCATGGGCTTGGGGAAGGGTTGTCACCCAGCTCGGGGTGGCAGCGTTCAGAAACAGCCGACTCCCTGTCAAATTTGCACATGCAGAGGTTTATTTTAAAGTGAGGTGAGAAGGGGACTAAAATGGCGGCTGGGCTGTAAATAGCCGCACCGGCCGCCAGGCGGCGCTGTGCCACGGCGCGCACCTCGGGGCGGGCACAGCCCCTCCCGCTTTTCCTCCCCGTCGCGCCCCGCCTCAACATGGCGCCGCCCGGCGCGGCTTCAACCCACCGTGGAGAACGGGCGGCGCCTGCCAGGAGCCGCCGACTTCCGCCGCCGGCCCATTTCCTGGAGGGCCGCCCTTAAACACCGCCCGCCGCCCTGGGAGAGCGCTGCCGCCGCCACCGCCCGCCGTTCCCGCCCTGCCTCCGCGGCATGCCCACGCCGGCAGCCGGCGGCGTGAAGGGAGGCGGCGTCCACCGTCGCCGCTCAGCTGAGGCTGCGAGGAGCAGCGGCTTTTTTAGCCTCCCGCGGGGACCGTTTTCCAACTGAAACCGCCGGCGCGGGTCGCCTGAGGGAAGGCGGCCCTCGCGGGTGGGCGCCGGAGGGGAGCGAGGCCTGCCAGGCCGTTCCCCGGGCCCCGCCGCCCGCCCGCCTGCCCGGCCTGAGGGGGTATGCGGGGGTAGCCCGCACCGGCAGCTAGCTAGCCAGCGGCGCTTCCCCTGCCTGCCGCCCCCCGCCCCAGCCTCGGTGGTCGCTGCGGAGCTGGCTTCAGGCGGCCCCAAGATGTTCAGCTGGCTGGGCACCGATGACCGCCGGAGGAAGGACCCCGAGGTGTTTCAGACGGTCAGCGAGGGCCTGAAAAAGCTCTACAAAACCAAGCTGCTCCCCTTGGAAGAGCACTACAAGTTCCACGAGTTCCACTCGCCGGCCCTGGAGGATGCCGACTTCGACAACAAGCCCATGGTGCTCCTTGTGGGGCAGTACTCTACTGGGAAGACCACCTTCATCAGGTAAAACCCGGCCATCTGCCTCCCTCCCTCCCGGGTGTGCCCACACCTTCGACGCCTGTGGGCCGCGGTGGGGCACAAGGAGCGTCTGCTACCTGTGCTATACCTGGATCCCTCCTCTGTTCCCGCCTCCGTGCCCCCGGTGCCCATCAACAATTGAAAAGCCACCTCAAGCTCTGAGAATGCTCCTTTGGAAGGACAGGGGGCTGTGAGGTGTCGTATGAAACAAACGTGGCAAAAGGTAGCCCAGGGCAGGGCTGAGGAGCGCAGGCAGGGCATTAGTGCAGAGACGTGAGTCACCCGGGGCCCTCTTGTCCGTTCAAAGTGCAGAGGCTTTGAGAAGCCTCCCGGAGGGTATCCCCGTGACTGCTTGGGTCAGAGTTGCCTCTCTGACAGCCATTCTTATAAATTTGATGTAGCTTTTGGCTGGTGGGACAACCAATGGCCTAGGGAACCTAGAAGTGGGTGCTTGGGTTTGTAATGGTCTGTTGTCTCAGCTTGTGTCTTTCTTCCTCTGCGCTGTGCCCAGAGGCAATGCTCAGAGCCTAGCCTGAGAAGCCTGTGTGCACAAGAGAGACCTGCCCATCTTCAGGGCTCCAAAAGTAAGCCTTGCTTTAACTGTCCTGCTCTGCTGAGATGCTCGGAACAGCAAGTTCGTTCCTAACTGTAAAAGAAAGGGCAGCTGCCAGCAGCAGGCTTGATGTGAAACTGTCAAAGAGAGGGTTAAACTTTTCCAGCTGGACTTGGTTGCAGGGATCTCCGTTCAGCCACGCTGCTAGTTCAACTTGCAGCAGCCTTTCTCTTGGGATCATAACCGAAGCTGCGCTGTCTGCGTTTCCTATGTGATTCATAAGCTTAGCGTTAAATTCCAGCCTTTTTCTGGTGTGGCTGTGTTGAAATCTGTGGAATTACCCCAGTGTAAATCTGGACTCAAGCCACAAGCAGCCAGCCCTTTGTTCTACCAGTATTTCTTGGTGGAGGAGAGAGCTGAGGAGAGTAGGGAGAGGTGAATTAAATTGACTGTACCTCTTAGGGAGTGACCTTGAGAAATGCAGGGGGTGCTTTTTGTGTGCTGTAATATTCCTGCTACTTAATGCCCCGGACAGGAGCCAAGAACAGAATGCGTTTCTCCTACCTTATTATGCACCTGGCAAACAAAGTTTAAGAGTAAAAAGGTTTTTCTTGTGTGAGCAGGTAAGATAGATGGTGAAGAGGAGTGGATGACCCTAAGAAGCATTTGGTACATGGTTGGAAAGGGACTTGCTCCTCTGAAAATTAGAGAGGCTAACTTGGATAGCATAGCTGTCTGGTTCCACCCCAGATCTTTGTTCTGTGACTTGGTACCAGACCTATTTGAAAGGCTTTTTCTGTACTCTGGGTTACTGACACTCGGAGCAGAACTTCCCCTGAATGCAAGGAGGTTGCTGAATATCCATTCCTGAGGTGGTTTGCTGTGTAACTAGAGCATCTCCTCCTAATGCTTCTCTGGAGTGCCAGCATTAATGTTTCCCTGCAGTCTCACCTGCATGCCTTTGTTAGAGACTTCCTGCCTTTGCGGCTTTCTGTTCAGTAAAGTCCCTTTTCTGTAAATGTGAGCTCCTTTTGCAGGAAGTTCAGATGCCTAAAGCATGTTTTGGGCAAAAGAAGATTGAGTCTCAGCCCATGTGGGCCTGCGGCAACCCCTTTGCTCTGCTGTCAGCAAGCTTATCTGAGCCTCTCTTTGACCACTGCATTTCATTCATGCTTGTGTTCTCCCAGCCTTTTCTGTGCACAGGGCTGGGATGAGCCTACCCAGAGACTATGGTCAAGCAGAAGTGACCAGAAGCTTCTGCTTTATAGGCGTACAGAATGGACCTGAGAAGGCCTTTCAAGAAGGCAGAGTCTTCTCTGTTTAAAATAGTGCATAAGAAGGTGAAAGTTGAGAACTCTTGGAGAACCCCAGGGCCTCTAATGGGAGGAGGAGTGTGAGGGTCTGTTACTCCAGTATGTTCCTGGAAATCCAAAGGCAGGAGATGCCAGAAAACTGAGCGTTGCTTGTGATAGGCTTTGCGAGCTTGCAGGCACTGGTCATTAGAGAGCTGGGATAAGCACCAGATTAGCATCCAGAGTTATTGTGGGAAGGCAAGTGGGAGCTAAAACTGAGAGCAGGGAGGAGTTAAAGGGGACTGGGGGAGGAAGTAGGAGGGGAGACAACCATTATCTCTCTTCAGTAGAGTGAAGCAAGAGAGAGCCTCTGGACATCTCTTCCATAATCTTCTCAGGATGGGGGATAATTAGCTTTATGTATCCATTCCACTCTTCTTGCATCATGCTTATACTGCCATGCAGCTTAGGAAGATGATGACTTCGTGCCAATAAACATTCATGTGGAATGAAGTTGGTCCCAGTTCACCTGGGTCCCAGTACACCATTTAAAAAAAAAAAAAGACCATAGTCACCTACCTGAGGTGGGTTTATCTCCCAAACATCATCTCTTGTTTGTGGGGAATCTGAGGTGAAACAAGGAAGAAGCGTAAGGCTCTGAAGTGCCTAAGCTGCAGCATCTTGCAGGCAGGCTGCTCTCTTGTCAGGAGCTGATGGCAGAAAGAAGGCAGTCAAGGTCAGCAGTGAGAAACATTCCTGGAGGCTGAGATGGGGGAGGAGGGAGGTGAGTTGTATAGGTCAAAGCCAGTGAAGTGAGACCAGAGCGCTAGCTTGTTTTCAGTGGAACCAGGCTGTTCACTGCTTCAGGGACTGAGAGAACGGAACCATATTTTGCTATGTGAAAAATGTAGTCTTGCTAACTGCAGCTTTTCCATTCCTGCTGTATCCTCTGCTGTTGCTCACTCCCATTTCTCCCCTCAGCATACATTTGGCTGAGACTGTGGGTCTGAAAGGCTGTGATGGTGAGGGCAAGGCAACACCTCTACCTGGGAATATCTGACAACCACAGCAGGATGTCACTGGAGCCTGCCTTTAACGTTATTACTTTTTATGTTTCCTGTAAGAGGGTGGGAGTGCTGGACAGAACATTACTCTCCTAATTAACTTGGATTGTGTGGTCTTCTCTAAAAATAATCCTGGCTTCTGTCCAGCTATCCTGCTAATAAAATAAACAAGCCTGCCAGAGTCCTACTAACTGTCAACATGGCTTGCTTTTCTGGTGTAGCCACCCCTTCCTCCTACAGCTAATCATTTACACGTCCTGGCCTCTCCAGACTGTTTGTCCCTGGCTACATGCAGAGCTCTGGTGTGACCTCCCCATGTGGCCCTGAACCTTTCATCTCTGCCTGCACCAAGCAGTTGTCACCATTTCCTCCTACTCTGCCCTTCTTCCCTTTCCTGCTCAGCATCACCTCTGCTGCCATACACAGCAGCATCCTGCACGGCTCCTGCATGACTCATCATGGGCGAACAGCCCCTTCCCCCACATCCTGCAGCACTCTTGTCCAGAGAGCCTGGGAGTTCCTTGCCTGGCTCCTATGCTGCTCCAAACCTGCCTGGGAAAGAGTACCCCAAGCCAGGCTGGCACTAATGCAGCTTTCGTGCCCTCATCCCTCACCTCCCCTCTTCACCAGAAGCAGGGACAAGCCTGAAATGGGGCAAACAGAATGATGCTCCCAGCTACATACCAACTCCAGACACGTCTCCAAAAAGCAGATTGATCATAAAAAACCCATTTACCTCTTGTCTGGTGCTCTCTGCAGGCTTCCCCAACCTGGCTGGAGGTCCCTCCCCCATGCCCTTGTAGGTGTTCAGCAACTCAGAGTAAGGTATGCTGCACTAGCAGGGGAAGTTGCTGATGGTCAGTTGGTGTTTCCCACAGCTATTGTTTGATCTTCTCTCAGAAATCCCCAAAAATGTGACAATTGCATGTGTTCTCTAGCTTACTTCTGTTAGCAGAGGCAGCCTGTGTCACTGCCTAGCAGAAGTGCCTTCCCGCTATCAGACAGTGTCAATAAATCCCCTTGTATTTGTCCTGTGCACAATGAGATTCTTGTGCTGCGGACACCCTGCTGCACAATGTACCCAAATCTCCCGGAGAAGCCTTGCTTAAAATAAATGCTATGACACTAGGCAGTGCAAATCTTCACCTATCTGATTTCATACCACTTGTTGCCTATTAAGTCAATTAACATTGGCTTGTAGCTACTTGTGTATGACAGTGCTTTTGTTGGGATTTTTGTGTGTGTCTTGTACAAGCAATAAACACAGAAATGCCTTGAAACATTAGCTGAGCGGAGCTGTGATAAAATTCTTTCAAGCAGCCTGGCTGGAGGAGGAGTGTTGCTATTATATGCAGGACTTCTGCTTAGATTTTTCTCAAAAGCTTTGTCTATAAATGACAAACCCCCAGGCTTTTTTTCCTTCTATTGCTCAAAAACTATCATATTACATGTACATCTCAAACCTGGAAAAAAAACAGGCATATTGTTATGGCAAGGCTGTGACCTGACTTTGGGAGTAAGTGGTGTTTCTCAAAAGCACTTCATTTGTTGCATTTGACAATTGTTATCGCTACTTGTTTCTTTTCCCTAGTATTTGCAAGGGGAGAACTCAAACATTTAGTTGTATGGGTTCAGTGAATACCCATCTGTATATCACTCTTAAATATCCTATGTCAGACCAAAAGCAAAATACAAAGTGGGAGCAGAGGAAAGCCAATAGCAGTGACTAGCTTCACAGCAACATCCATCAGGGGCTAACATTTTCAGATTGCCATCCAGGAGGCCTGAGCTTAGTTTCCAGAGCCTGACCAAGTGGCTTCTAACCTAGCAAATGGTTGTTTCAGTGTAAAGAGCTTTCCAGGGAATGGAGCCAAGAACATATGATAGTCTACAGAGCCCTTGGTGGGAGAACAGTGGCTCCTCCTTGTTCTCAGCTGCTTCAAGCTAGAGAGAAGTTACTGGAGCTGCCAGGAGAGGTATATTGTGATCACCAGCCAGGGAGGTGGCACACACCAGCCTTAGCTGCAGTTGCTTTTTTTTTTTTTTTAAGTAGTTACCTTCTTTTATAGGAAAGTTTGAGGGACCCCTGCATAGGCTTTAGGTAGATAGGACATATCCACCCCAGTATAGGAGTTCAGAGGGCTGTTCCCTTCCTATTATCATTCCTGGATAATTTCAATTTTTTGAGAACTGCTAAACAGCTGCTGTTTCACGTCAGAGTTGCTCCCATTAAGAGAAGTCGCTTCTCGTGGCATTCTGGTGAGAACAGGACTTTGAAATCACTTTGGATGAAAGATATAAGGAAATACATGATAAAATACCAATAAAGGAGGTGGTTAGCCCTTAAGGGAATTACGGATTTTCCTGTTGCAGCTGTTTGCTTCACTAATGTGTGCCAAGCCAGATAACTAGCACTGATTTGCAATATGTCCTGGGTGTACATTTGCCTGTTTTACCTCTAGGTCTAATTGATTTGGCCTTGCCCATTAGGAACTGAAGATGTATTTGCTGACATGGTGTCAATAAATAGCCCTACTGAACAATCACAACTTTTTTTATTCCTCAAACACTGGATGGTGACTACCTGTGTTGAAATGGTGGTGAAAGCAAGAACCTCCAAAATGTTATCACAGGCCTTCATGCCAGTGGTCCTCATGTAGGAACTTACCCTCTCTGATAAGACTCAGCAGAGTGAACCAATGCTGGTTGTTAAACACATTGTGAAAAATCCTTAGTACTTCACTTCTCCCATTTCCTTTTTCCCCATCCCTTGAATCTACTTTTAACATTGCAGCAATTCTATATTTATCCTTCTACTTTCTACCTACTAAAGATTAGGTCAAAACAGTGGAAGAGGAAGTGCCAGCTATCTGCTGGCAACAAGCAACATGGTATTATGCTAACTTCTATAACCTGGCAGTCATTATGGTCCTCATGTAGCAATCCAGAGCTTATCACCAGGTCAGGTGGTCTGACACCATCCCATACTGAGGGCTAAACCAGTTCCAGCTATCTTTTGCAAGCCATATGGACACAAAGGTCTTAGTTTTCAGCACAGGACCAGCAGGTGGGATGTTTTCTGCACCCACGGACCCTACCTCCATGATGGCATTTGGCTACTTCATGAGCCAAAGGGAACTGTCCCATGCACACCATTGACTCACCCTAAATTTGGCAGGGTAAGTCAGTATGTGCTGCCAGGGTCCTATTGAAAGTCCTACAGCCCCATGGGTGACTATCTTTCCCTGAAATTTGCCAAACCGTACTTTTGGAGAGGCTTCCAGAGGCTTAGGAAATAATAAGGGATGCTGTGCTTACTGTGCTATTTAGCTTGACGACAAACATTGGGGTATACTCTGCCACCCACGTGCTTAATGCTCAATATGCTTGAGCAGTTCGTATTGCAGGCCTGTAGCTGCATTGCAGAAGCACACAAGAAGGGAGACTTGAGCCTTCCAACAGTCAAATACAGGAGAAGTTGGCATTTGAGTGACTGATTTGAACTGGGGACTAAGCATATTAGTTGGATGAGTCTGCTGAAATGAGCAGCAGTGAAGTAATTGATATTGGCACCAAAGGCCAGTAAGGTTTCAGGATTAACTCTGTAATTGCAGTGAACTGCTGTTTTTACTTTGCTCTGCTAAATCTGTTCCAAATGTCTTGAGGATTAAAGTACACAGAATGATCAAACATGATGAGAGTCTCGTCCCAGCAGCTATAATCATCTCAATTTCTTAATCCACCTGAAATAAGAAAGCTTTAAATGTAGAGATCCTCAGTAGAAAAGCTACCACAACATTTATCAAACAATTCAGTGACAGTGCTAAAAATAGTCTCGGAAGGATCCATACTCCTGAGCCTCATAATTACACTGCAGTCTTCAGTACAACTCATTTAGGACTTAGGCAGCTCATGTCTCATGCCCACACCCTGTTTTTTTGCCTACAGGTACCTGCTGGAGCAGGATTTCCCAGGGATGAGGATTGGACCAGAGCCTACAACTGACTCCTTTATAGCAGTTATGCAAGGAGATGTGGAAGGAATCGTTCCTGGAAATGCATTGGTGGTTGATCCCAAAAAACCATTCAGGAAACTTAACGCCTTTGGCAATGCCTTTTTGAACAGGTCAGTATTCAAGAACTTAGTTGCTCTGGAGAATGAAGCTAGAACCTAATGAGCAGCATAGCAAACAGTTTAAAGGGATAAGGCATTAACCTTTTTTTCCCCATCCACATGGCTGATGCAAAGCCATTCCAGTCCTACCAGGTGCACATCAGTCACTCACTGAAGGACACATTGACAAATTTAAGTGGGACAAACCTTCATTTTACTTGAACAAACAAAACAAAAAACAGTGCAGCCTGTGAGGCTCACCCTGTAGGAGTCTAGAGATAAATCTCTTTATTACGCTTCACTCTCCCTTGCTTTTATATTCCTAGCTTCTTCCATTCTGCCATCAGTTCAGTTCCCTGAAATTAAGCAGTCCAGCCGGACACAGCCACCGAAGTTAGTAGAGAAGTGGAACTGGCACAATATGCATGTCTTTGCTTTCTTGCAATTTTAAACATTGCTTGGATATCTCCGTTGTAACAAAACCAGGGTCTCTCCATTCTGATGGCTTGTACATAGAAACTCAAGTGCAAGCTGATGACAGCACTGGTGTCTTTCCTGCAAAAAAAACTGTAGCAGGGGGTTTGGACAGTGGCTCTGTGACATGAGGAATGTCACCTTTCCATCCCCTAGCCATAGCCCAGCCATACTGAGTTTTGGATCGAGGCCTTGCAGGAAGCCAGCAGCACACACCCATATCCTAGATGAGCACAAACTGCGCTACAGCAAGCAGATGGGAACAAACTGTCTGACTACGCCCGATGTTGGCGCCTTCCCTGCTAACACAGTGTGGGAGATGCTGCAAACATGGCAGCTGCTCAGCCAAATAACCAAGAAAACTGGGCTTTGGCTCCCTTTCTAACATCCAAGCTTAGGGAGTGTCTGTCCAGAGAGTGCAGCATCTCCCACCAGCGCTGACCACAGGATTACTGTGTAGGCTGCAGCAAGACAGGGAAGCGACCTGCAGAGAAGCGTGGGGAGAAGCTCGATGAGAGAAGAGGGACGTAGCTGGAGTCACTGCTATGCAGAGAACCTCACAGTGCCTCTGAAAGCAATATCGGATCACTACACAGGCTCATCATTCAAATACATCAATCAATGTGGCCCTGCACCAGAGAGACTTCAAGACGTTTTCAATATTTCATAGGGCCCGGAACATCTGCACCTGGCCAGCAGTTAGGTCAAATGACTGCCCACTCCCTACAGCAGGGGAGGAAGGTGGTTTGCCCTAAGAAAATAACAGGTCTCCTGCCTGGAGTGTAGGGATAGTAGATGAAGAGAAAATCATCCAGAGCAGCATTGCTGTGAGAAGCAACATCAAGAGTAAGGAAGCCATGCGTGGAGGGCAAAAAAGCAAACACTCCTGAACTGGACTGGTCAATGTGACCTGAATGCAATTTGCTCCTAGTACAGCAAGGGCTCTCTGCGTCCGTTAGCCTAGTTCACTGTATCATGCTGCGCTCTTACTACTTTCCTGCTATTCTTCCTTCTCCTGTGAGGGAAGGAGTCAAGTATGTGCCTGTGAGGACAGCAGGGCAGAGGGGCACAGCAGTGATTCAGCAGCAGCAGAAGTGCGGTCCTCCTAGCAATGCAGGGAGTAGCCACAACAGCTAATTAACCCATTTTCTGCTGACAGATAAAAAAAAAAAGAATGATTTCTAAACTGACAGAGGAAGATGTACTAAGGGGGACTAGCTCAGCAGTGTGAGCATTGCAGTGCTGAAAATGCAGATGGTAATACCGAGCTAATTAGGAAATTAAGCACATGCAAGAATTGACTCAGAGGGCCAGAAGTTTAGCAGATGTAAGACAGGGTGCACCCACTGGACTGGATCAAGCCACCCACACTTACCCCTCTTACGAGCCTGGCTTCTTGGCAAGAGGCAATGCAGAGCGGTCTCTGCCTTGCACGTATCTTGCTGCTGCTCTGTGTATGCTAAAGCACTGACCTCAGCTAGGAGGCTGTGAGCAGGAAATTTGGAGAAGGGAGGTAATCTCCAGGAGCCACCCCTCTAAACTGCGATAAGAGAGTGATGGTGGGCAAGTCTGCTTTACCCGTGGGTGGTTAAAGGTAACGCTTGGCTATGGCCAGCAGTGGAAAGAAACAGAGCAGTACAAGGCAGTAGCATTTACACAGACCGTGCTGGTCTCAGCTGAAAGGTGGCAGCCCACAGCACTGTGTCCTGTGGGGTGCAGAGCCTGCTGCTCCAGGGGAGATAAGTGGGGGAGCAGAAGGAGTGTGCATCCAGCCTCAGCTGGTACTCCCTTTCCAGCAAAGACTGTGATCTGCTGCCTTCCAGGAAGCAAGGGAAGAGTGGTACAGTCAGGATTTGGCTCAGAGACAGCAGCTAATGGTGCTGCTGAGAGCCTGTCTCCTCCCTCCCTTCATTCCCAGGAGACAGAGCGCCTGCCTGTACCTTCCTGGCTAAGGGCAGAGGTAGGGCTGACAAGCTGCCTGGGGCTGAAAGGAGGATAGCAGCTCTGCCGTACCCTGTCTCTTGTCCACTTCTTACCCCAGGTGGTTCCTGGGTATTGAGAGAAGGGCTTGTTTTCCTCACTCCAGCTCTGCTGGCAGTACTCCAGCTTTGGAGGGATCCCAGCAGAGAGATTACAGGTTGAATGTCATTAGCAGGAGGACTTGTTTGGCACCAAGGCCCTGGAGCAAAATCAGGAATCTCAGCCATTACTTCCATATCACATTGGCTTGGTTGCAAGATTCCTCACATCCCCAAAGTCTGTCTTGGGAAGCTAAGGTGGAGTCAGTGCCACGTTTGTGTTGTCAATAGCGGGAGACATCATGGATAACATGTTCCTCCTTCACCCCCGTGCTCTGCCTGTAGAGGTAGTGGAAGTCTAGTTTGGCACCACATTCTTCCCTTCATATGGCCCCAGCCAGAATTAGGTCATGCTCCCTGAGGTCCTGCAGTTCTGCTGGGACAGCAGGAAGGCAGCAGCCTTGGCAACCTTGCCAACAGAGCCAGAATGCACTCACTCATGCTGGCCTCTGACCTTATATCTGAAATCTCCTGTGGAGTACTTTCCCTAGAGAAGCTGGTGGAAAATCCCCTTGCCTGAGCCATTTAATGTTAGACTGTAAGGAACGCTCAGGGCTGTAACAACGGAGAGCAAACCTGCATTGGCAGGACAAGGGAAGTAACACGACCTCAGCCTTTTGTTCTCAGCTGCTGTGCCTCGCATTCAACAGGAGAATCAAGCCAGTCCTCTGCTTCTATGGGAGGTGTACATGTTCAGAAACACTCCCTGTTGCCACCTGCCAAGCTGTGGATGTGGGAGAGCAAGGATGTAATATGTGGTCTGAAATAGCTGACAGCTTAGAAGGCACTCGTCTAACCCATGAGGGTTCATTGCTGTCGGAATCTTCTTGGGGTCATACAATTAGAAAAATTGGGGTGAGATTGTAGCATAGCCTGGAGGAGTTCATAGCTGCAGGGACTTCAGCAGAACCAGCCACTCATCATTGTGCTACAGGGCTCAACTGCATTTAGTGGCCCTTGTGCCAACCCCCGTGCTTTATGCGGTTCTGCTTCCTCCCACAGTAACACAGTTTTTATGCCTGGTTGTCACACCACCCTGTTAGTATGCACACATACATATATACACACATATTTATAGCTGCCTGGAATGCCATCACAAAAAGGCTATCTGTGAAATGCTACCGGGAGCCGTGCAAGTGGATAGGCTTTTACTGTCCTTTGCTGTTACCAGCAAATGAAATAGAGAAGCTGCAACCCACCAAGAATAAGCATAAGTTAACTCTTCTTAGGCAGTGATTTGCATAGATACAAGATGGGGAACAACTAGCTAAAGAGAAATTACACAGAAATAGAGCTGCAGAGGGGGGAGGAGTGAATTACAAACTGAATGTAAGTCCACAGTGTCGTACTGCTGTTAAAAAAGCAAACATCTTACTGAGATATATAAACAGGACTGTCATATATAAGAGGTCAGGAGCAATCCATCCACTCTGTTCACCACTGGCAAGGTCACAGCTGGAGTACCACATCAGCTTGGGGCATCACGCCTGAAGAAATATGTGGAGCTGTTTGAGAGGACCCAAAGGAAAGCTGCAGGGGTCTTCAAGGATTTAGAAATGAGCTGGAAAGGCAGCTAGAGAGAATTGAAAGAGATGGGGGGGAACAAACCATTTTCTTTAGCGGAAGGGCAACATGCCAATAGTATACATTGTGACAAGAGGGGAAAAATAAATACTTTTCCATGTCTACTGTGTTTGAGACTGAAAGGCATTGTAGCATGGGGGATTTAGACTAGACATTAAGAAAAAGAGGTTTTTGCCATAAGGATAATTAAGTAATGGAGTAGACTCCCAGCAAACGTTGGTGAGTCTGCGTCATTATGGATTTGAAGAACACCTTAGACAAACATCTGATTGATCCTGCCTTGAGGCAAGGAAGATAGACTAAGCAACGTCTTGTGATCTTATGCTGACTATGTGTTAGGATTTTCATGGTGCAAGAATAGCACACTTTCTGTCTAAGACAAGATTTGAAAGAGAACAAAAATCCTACAACATTGATTTTTTTTTTTTTTCTTTTAAACAAGTTATTTCAGTTCACTTGAGTTCAGGACTCTGCAGGGGAACGCTTAAGTGAAGAAAAACAAATACCACTTCTTGCTAAATTCTAAACAGCAGATGAAAACATTTGGATATCCACATTTTCATTAATAATTCACAATTTGGGGGCCACATAAAAAAAAACCTGTCATAGGTCATGACTGTGACCCATGTTCCAGAAGCAGCAAAATAGTCAGAGAAAGTGCTCAGTTCTGGCTTCTTTCTCATTTCTTTAAATCAACAATAGCTCCAACGGAAGACTTGTGAAATCAAAGCCTGGCTTATCCCATGCTGCCTGTGATATTCAGCATATCATAAATACCTTTTGCTTTTATTTTAAAAACACATTTATTTTCACACAGGTTTGTTTGTGCGCAGCTACCTAATCCTGTGTTAGAGAGCATCAGTGTCATTGATACGCCAGGAATCCTTTCTGGAGAAAAACAGAGAATTAGCAGAGGTAAGTCTTGAGTTCATGTCTCTTCCAAATGACAGTAGTCAAAACCAGAGGGATTCTATATGAGTTTCACCTCAAGCTGCGTGAGCTGTAGACAGAGACACTAGTAGGAGCCTCTCAGAGATACAGCGTGACTTTACCAGTGTCCCTTTGGACTTGATTTGCAATCTGCTACAGAGAATTTAAATGCTTTCAGGGAAGCTTGCTGACAAGGTCAGCAGTACCTGTGTCACAGTCCAGTATTTCCCAGTGGAACAGATTTCCATCAGAAAGAGTCAATTAATATCTATCTGCTTTGCAGAAACACTTGCTTTCAGTAACTTGTTGATGAGCCAGAGGCAAGGCTCCCATGGCAATCAACCTGGTTTCTTTCTAGTTGACCTATCAAGTTTCTTGCACTGTCCAGGCTTCCTAAATCTAGCACAGGACTGGGCTGGGCTTAAGAACTATTGGCACTCATGCTCCTCATTGCAGTGGGGAATCTAGAAATCCTGCGGACACTAAATGGATCTGATGAACAGCACAGAGTCTCCTAGTCAACTTCTGAGTGTCTCAGGCCGAGCCCCCGAAGTGGGCAACATCTTGATACTTTAAACCAAACATCTGTGGTCACTTTCTTACTCTGTAAGGCAATGGTGACATAGTTAACATTTCTTGCAGGTTCCTTAGACAAAGCTGGTAGCTATGCATCATTTCATTGGAAGAAAGCCAAGAGTAATAATCTCAGCATTCAGGTTTGAAAAAATCAGTTCTCATTCACACTGCCTATTAACAATGCACAAGTAAGTTTCAGCAGCACAGACTCCACCCAAAGTGCTGAGGCCTTTCCCATTTGTCGGTGTTCTGTCCCATAAGATTTCTGATGACTCATGGCTTTCCCACTTTTATAACACTCCTTTGCACTGAAATTGTTCTTGGAAACTTCCTTTTCTCTTTGAATTGAGCAGCCACCTTGCAGAGCCAGGTCTTGTTTGTTTTACTGGAATCTTCCACCACAGGGACCTTAGCTAAAGAAGCTTCAATAAAGCTATAAAGGACACCCAGAGTTAGTTGAAAAATCATATTAAGCTTTTTCAACATGGGTCTCTGCACTGCTAGGGGTAAATTCCTTCCAGGCAGTCTATAAAAGGTAGCAAGATCCACAAGCCTTCATCAGAAGATTGAAAAAAATGCTGTGCAAGTATTCCTCCCTTCAGCAGAAAGTGTTTAAAAGTGGAGATAAAAGTGTTGACACCATGTGATATTAATTTTTGTTTAAGTCAAAAAAAGCCACTGAAGGCGACCAGTTGTCTTGTGGAACTATCACTGTGAAGACAACTTGCTTAGGAGGAAATATTTTTGTTTTAAAAAAAAAAAATTAAAAGAAAGAAATTATGAGTCAAAACAGACCCATTTCAAGTCCCAAAAAAAGTTTCCATAGCCCTTTTCCCAAATCTCCTCACCAATTCAAATCCTGACATATTTGCAAAATTTTCCTATGTTCCAGCTATTTTCAGTACTAAAACTATCCTCCTGCAAAATATACTGGCACTTCTTGCTCCTCCTTTTAGAAAATTCCTCTATCAGCCTCCCAGTGGGCCTTGGTGCCCCATTCCTGCAGCTACTCTGACGAATACCAGAGGCGCCGGAACACGCTGGTGCACAGCTGCGCACTGTTAGGAAAGTCACTGGTGCACTGTGACCCGAGCCAGTAATGCCTCTCCCAATGAGTGGGAGCAGCTGAGGTAGTGTTCCTCATAAGCAGAGAAGTCTAAAGGGGACTCCTAATTCTCTAAGCTTTTGCACACTGTATGTATTTGTAGGACTGGAGGCCTGTCTCGGCATGTGGGGCATGTTCTTCCTGGACAACTTTTCTGCCCTTAGTGCAATTAAGTGCTCGTGCATTGGCCCTGTGACTACAGTGTGTGGTCACTCCACCCTTTTGCCAGGAGATGAGAACTCTAGATGGAGCACAGCCATCTCCTGCTCATCCTGCCATTCCAGGAATTTGCTCTGCTACACTCCGGCCAGACAAGGGGCCTGTTACAACCTGACTGTCAACTGACCTAATCACAACAGTTAAAAGTACAGGGTAGGTGGGATCTCACTATGTCACCATTTATATCCAGGACAGCCTGAACTGATTGCATGGGCCACGTCGGATGGCCTTTCAATAGCTGCAGGACAAGATCCTCATCTGGTTTAGATCCACAGAGCTTTGTTGAAGCTGGCAGAACTCCAGCAATTTCTGTCTGCAGGGGATCCAGCCCAGGGAGCAGAAAGAGTCAGAAGAGTGCTGAGGTGATTGTGTTTAGGAAGGGCTGCTGCCAGGCATTGGCTTGAGCTTATCTCAAGGAAGCTGGTGTTTGAAAGGGAGTGCTTACCTTTCAACTCCCATGGAAGAGAAATAGGAAAAAGTGGTGAGGCTGGTGCCTTTGCCACCAAGCTTATGAGCCAGCTCCCCTCATTAGAAAGTTAGTTTTGGAGGCAGATAGAGCAATAATGTGGTTTCTAGGCAGAAAACAAGACAGTGTTATAACTGCTGACACACCAAAACGCTCCTGCTCTTCTATACCTTCCCAGCCTGCTCAGATTTCGCTTGGGAATGAAGCAAGACCTGAAGGAGTCTTACAGTAGTTTCCTAAGAGACACTTCAATGTTTCTTAACTGCTGAGAACGGGGGTGCTCCTCTTACCCCCATTGTTTGCTAGTAGTAGATTTTAAGACCCTCAGACTGGAGTACCTGTGATGCAAGGTCAGGAAAAGGAGTGGCTAGTAAAGCAGCTTTGTAGCATAAATTTGAGGGGAAAAGTAAAAATGCAAAAGATGTGGCAGGCTTTCCCAGCCTGCCCATCCCATGAGAACCAGCAGTATTTCTAAAAATAGGAAATTCCTCTCACTGGGAACATCACCAGTCTGTCTCCTTTCCCATTAGATGTCAAGAGCATTAGCTAATCTATACAGTACCAGCTTAGCAGAATACCATGGTATCAAAGCTTAGCAATTCATGAGGGCCACCTTATAACCCCTGGAATTTCAAGGCAATAGCTGTTCCTGTTACTGCATCCACGTTTCAAGGAGCAGGAGCGAGGAAACTGGGTTTAACAGAATGATTCAGGCACTAAAATAAGGTTCTGAAGCTTTTAATTTGTCTGAACTCAACTCTGAATTAAATTTGCTGCCTTTTTGCTGTTGAAAAGACTAACATGACAGATAACACAATCCCTTCCCTGATGGACAGACAGTGTGCAGAAGCACCAGCACTAGTAGCAGTCAGCCTCGTGTAGCCAGCAGCAGAGCTTTGCAAACGGGCACCAAGCTTTCCTCCAAAGAATGCTTTATAATCCTGAGAAACAGAGCTCTGCCCTGGCTCTCTTCCAGGACACCACTACACGATCGTAAGAGCCACCTTCCCCCCACAGAGCAGAACATGAAGTTCCCCAGTAGCAGCCCTTCAGGTTTAGGCCTGTCAAGAGGGTGATGCAGTCTGTCATAGCTGTCCACATCCCCTTGGCATGCAGTGAGATCACCAGCACCGACACAGCTGCTGCTGCAGCTCTCAGGCTCGGGTAAAAAAAAAATGCGGCCAGGGAGCTGCCTGCAGTGGTTTGTCCTACTGAGCTCCTGTGACTCATGCACTTCATGGTGGGCACCCATGGTGTCACAGGTGTGGTAGCTAGACCCCGCAGGTTATACTGGTTTCATTTACAGGCCTGGTGGGAAGTGTTCCCAGGATGTCATGGCCTGTAGCATCCTGCCCTTCACTACTTCTGTATTGGCCTTAACTAGAGAACAGCCATTTCTCTTCTGGTCTTTTTCACATACTGAGGCATGGATCTATGTCCACATATAAAGGACTAGTCATTGCATTGCCTTGTCCCTCGCTCTGTGTCCTTCTCCTTTCTTTTCTTGTTTCCAGCTGAGCATGAGGCAACAGCAGGCTGTAGAGATGCCTATAGGTGCAGTATTTGTACCAAAGTAGCACAGTTTTGGCTGCTTTGACGAATAATAATATGGATGCTACCTATTTGCAAAACACTGTTCTGGTGTCACATAATGAGCCCAGGCCATCCTGCTGGGAGGGAAGATGAAAAAGGGATGACTGTACTGAAATAATGAGGAAAGAAGGAAGAACCACAGGTCGGGTCTTGCAGTACAGCAGAGCCAGGGCAGGAGTTAGGACTTTCTCATAATTCATAGTCTTGAGCAGTCTGCCAGGCTAAGTGAGCCACCTGGTAACAGCAACTCGTGTGCTTCAGTAGCAGTGCAGTCCCTGGGGGGCTTACACGCTCTGCTGACCATCAGTCTCAACCTACACATGCCCTGAGCTAAGTAGATCCAAGTCTGCCAAGTTCATTGATGCCCTGGCCAAGTTGTATTTGATCTCTGTTTCAGGGTAGTTCTTCCTTAATATGTCCTGAACACTTACTTCACCCTGTATATGTCACGTCCTCCCTTTCCCGCATTAGCAGTGAGCACAAGGTCCTAGCCAGGAGGTGAGGACTGGCAGCATCATTCCCCATCAGCTTTCTTTCCAGTATGCACTCTTCCAGCCTTTTTCCAGCCTTCCACCCAGTTCCATTCTGCTGGCTGCAGTACAGCCCAGGCTTCCCATAGCCAAGGAAGAAACCCACACCCTAGTCTTGCTGCATCTCCTGGGAAGGAAGAATTCCCAAATGACCAGCAGCTTCAGCACCCGGGGGTATTTAGTCATTCCTCAGCCTGACAGTGAGAAGAAAAATGCTGATTGCAACAGTGAGAGGAGTGCAGAACTCTCAGACTGACTGTGTCTCAAATAGTTGTGCTTGGAAGGGAAGAGCAAACACCAAGGGAATTCATGTTCTCCCACTTAATGCAGTGTTGTTTAGCGTACAATGGCAACAAGAAAATATTTTTTCTAGAGAGTTTTGTCACGTGTACTAGCAACAGCATGATACACAACTGAAAACATCCAGTATGAAGTCTCTAAAAGGGAGGCATTTCAAATATTTGCTATAATACTCCCCAGTGGTGATGTTTGCTTATATTTTGTATTTAACTCTGCCTGGGAGGGTGGAAGTGCGCTGCTTAGTTTTGACTTCCCAGTTCACCTCCATTATACTGCAGTGCAGTAGCTGCTCTGCCAACTTGCCTGATTTTGTCACAGTCTCACAAACGCATCCAGTGAAAGACTCAGTTCCTACAGTCACACAGTTCTGCACTTCTTCTAAGAGCAGCCCAAAGATGAGCAGAAAGTCTGCACAGTTCTCATCCTTTTTATTCATAGAAATATATGAAGCCACAAGCCTAACTCTTCTGACCTGAAAGCAGGATGCAAACAAAACCTCAAGATTATATTTGGGTTTTGGAAAGACCAAACCATTATTTTATTCAGGGAGAGGTAGGGGGAAGGGCTGTCTTCATGATTTGAGTTAGAAATACTGATATATTTTGCAGTTCCAGAACTGGAAGAGAAAAAAAATAATGCAAAAGAAGTGAGATTAAATAGTTGTACAGGTAGAAAGGGCTGTGCTTTTTTTTTCTTTTTACTCCTGTTAATGTATAGCAAGCACTTAATTTGTGTTAAACAAGTTTGATTTTTGGAACAGCTGTTCAATTTGTCAATTTTGTTGTCCACTGTGCACTCCCAAAATATCTTAAATATCTATTTCATCAAGGAAGGATAGTCATGCCCATCAGTATCACATCAATTTGCATTATTGATGCCCATCACATATTCTTTCAGCATGCTGAGTAACAATGGAGAAGGACTGTGTTTCCCAGTTACTCGTAGCTGCTATCAGTTACTGATGGCCATTTCAGGCCAGGTTTTCAAACATGATTTCTCCCCAGATTTAAGCTATGTGTACAGGAAGAATTCAGTTTGTGTTTGGACACTATAGTGAAAAGCTTCCTTGGAATTCTAGCTATGCATCGGCATAGCTGTGCACTGACCTCTCTGGAAAGCTTGGCCTATATTCAGATGTCTTTTGAGATCTCAGAGTCTGGCTAGCAACTGTTTTCAGGATTGGCCCAAGGACCAGGAAACACTCAGTCCGTCTGTCACAGACGACAGAGATAAATGCATAAAGGGTAGAGGGGACAAGTTCTGCTGTGTGTACACAGAAGCTAACCAGGAGACTTTGCTCTGGACAATGCTCTCATCAGTTTTACTCCACCCAATCTGAATATGCCTAATGAGGTTCCACTTAGGGCTCTTGCTTTATGTCAGTGGAAACTGTCAGGCTCCCAGTCTCTTCCCAACCCTGAAAGCCTTACAGTAAACAACATGAAAGCAAAAGGCCACACAGTCTGCCGCTCCAGGTACATATATGTTATTTTACGTATATAGGTACATTAATGTATATGTTAGCATTGGAAATCCACCCACCCATCTTCCCTAGCTAAGAACACAGGCAGATTTGCTGTGCTTGAGTCCTTTTGCCTTTGCTTTGGAAATCTTGAAGTCTCCAAAACGTATGTAATGTTTCCATTAGTTCTTGATACTGAGGGGGAGGAAGTGCAGAGCACTGGCTAGAGGATGGAGCTCCTAGTGCTGTGAATCAGCAGCTCCAAGACAAATTATTACCTTGAGTACAGGCAAAGGCAGAAGTGATCAGCAAGCTGAGGCCTGCTCTAGAAATTATAACATGTAACATTCATAGAAATCTTTTCATCCTGAAGGACTTTTGTCTACTTCCCAACACACTCACAGATATACATTACAGGAATCTCTTTATATTCCCTTGGAAGGCAGCTGTTTCCAGAGAGGAGTATGGCAGCTTTTTACAAAGATGGTTTCGGATGAGCTGCAGTGAGGTATATCCAATACCCATCCCTCACTTTTCATCTTCCCTTCTGTCCTCTCCTTCCTGGCACCACCAGCTCCTCACCTTGAGAGAAACTTGCCCAAATCACTGTTCTTCCACCCAGTCCCAGCTGTTTCATCTCTCATACTTTTTTGAAACCAGCACCCCCCTCTCTCAGCTGCACCATCCCTCCCTGGGTCTCACAACAGCCACCCACCCTGCTTCCTACGCACTTCATGTGTCCTCAAAGGGACTTGTCGCTTCCCTCTCCCTTCCTCCCCTCACGTTCTTCTTCTGACCATCATGTTGCCTTCCCTCTCCTTTACTTACAGCCATCTGTCACACTCGGGTAACACCTGCCCTTCCTGGCACATTGTCCCCCTCCAGTGTGGGCTGCCTCCTTGTTTTTGCCATGACATAGTCTTCTTCCCTGGGCTTTGAAGGGCTTTCAGGCAGGACATCGCTGTGACCAGTTGGGCTAAGCCTCCAAACCCTCTTATTCAATTTAAAAATTCAGATCAAGTCATTAGCTCCCTGGAATAGGCATTCATTTCATCTCCAAGAGCTGCTCCCCTCTCTAGGTAGACACTGTTTGCTATGCCAACTATCCCATCTTCCAATGCTGTCCTCAAACTCAGAGACAATTGATCCATTGACAAATAAGGACACGGCCATAAAACTGCCCTTTAGGGGGCCACAATCTAGTGAATTTTTAATCTCTGGATAACACCAGCTTTAGAAGGATGAGAAGGGAGCTCCCAGTAACTAAAATTCAGCAGGAAATAGGCGAATTGCTAAAAGCAGCAGTGCTATTTAAAGCAGTAGTGGCACCAAGCTGTGAGATACCTGGCGCAAAGCAGCAGCTTTGGGTTTTTCAGCATTTCTTGATCTTACTATTCCTGTCCCATCTCACCTGAACCACTACCACAGGGGCTGCGGCCATGGTTCCACAAGACAGGAAATCCAGTCGTGTGCATACTAGCAAAAAACAGGCAAAACAAATAAACAAAAAAATCCACCACCAAAAAGAAAACAACCAGTGAAGCTACATGGTGAGAAATGCTGAACCAGTACATACACACTCATTGCTTGCTTAAATTAGCTTAAAAATTTTACAGCCAGGCAGATTTTATGCTGGGTCAGGTATCATCCATCTTCCCCCAGTCAGCACAAAGACTGTATCATGCCTGGTCTGACTTGACAGAAGTGTAATTGCATAATCCTGCCAGATCTTAGTGGAATGCATGCTGCCAGGTATTCCACTAGTGCACAGATGAGTATTCATTAAGCCAGTCTGCCTTACGGAGTTTAGGTGGCAGAGCGTCTGCAAGAAGATAATTTTCTCTGTAGGCTGAATCCACTGACAGTCCTGCTGACTTGTCAGCTTTGTGTTAAATCTGTTGAGTCCTTTTCATGCTGTCAGAAGGAAATCTGTCCCACAAAAAAAAAAAATTCTGATAGAAGAAAGTTATTATCGTGTTCATCTCGTCCTCCTAGTACCGTATGGTTGGGGTTCTTTTTCTATTCACGTTCACCTCATCTGGAGGTTGTGAAAGAAGCTGCATTAGTGATATTGGAGAATGTTTAAATATGCATCATATTTTTTGACAGAAATGCGAGTGCAGCCACAAACAGACAGGAATTAATGAACAGAAAATTCTCCCCTTTACGTTTCTGTCTGAACATCCCTGTAATAATGGTTTTGCATTTATGCAGTTTTGGCAAGCAGATGGCTTCCCAAGTGCCCTGTAACTTCACAATAAAACTGTGCTGTGTTATGTGGATAGCTTCACCCATCACTGAAATGCTGCCAAATCAGAGATAGTAACTGGCTGCTTTTGTGCGAGGCCTTAGCAACTCTACAACAGTAAGAGAGGGCGTAAAGAGACCTAGCACATTTGCAGTGGAATGAGCAAGGGATCACTTTGAAAACTCCTAATGGGACTGTAGATCAAGAGCAGTTCTTGGTCTAAGCTCACAACTAATAAACTGCCAGAGGAAAGAGTCAGGCTCTATGCATCTGTGAAATAAAAAAGGGGTGGAGGGAAGGAAATCAAAGTGAGGCTCTAATGCTTAGGTTCAGTTACAGAACAAGCTTCATATTTTTTCAGGTGTTGAGCACTTCCAACTCTGGCTGGAATCAGGCAAAACATCCTTAGTTCTCTATGCTGTTGAAGAATCCTCTGAAAATGAAAGCTCTGAACTGAACATTAAAATATTAAGACATTTTTAAACATCTTTATTAGTAGCTTGCCCTTAGCAGGGTGACAGACAGTGTAAAACTCTATCCAAATGATTTAGTAACAATCTACTCTTTTATATTCTAAAAGCAAAACTAAAAATTCAACCCTATGAATCACCTACATAGTAATCCTCTAGGCACTTGTCTGTGTGAGAAACCACCACAGTCAGTAACTCTGAGTAGGTAGTTGTAAACAGAGGTAGGTCTGTCCCATCTGCCCTTTCCACATGTCATGCTACGTGTTAAGTAACAATACAACACTCATAATAATTTTCCTCTAAAGTGTTCTGTCACTTAAGAACAAGATACATACATTTACACCTTGGTTTTCCTGTTAAGTACCTCCATACAGGAGAATGCAGGTGTGATCAGCGCTTGTTAAACTGCACAGAGAGAGGTGTTTCTGGGCAGCAACAGGAGAGATCTCACAAGTTCCCCAGGCACAAACACAAGCAGGACATACAAGAGGAGTGAGTTGGGCTTTTGTCCCAGCATGGGATGCAGATGAATCCATGCTGTTGTGATTGCTCTGA
Source organism: Leptosomus discolor (assembly GCF_034619465.1). Classification (NCBI taxonomy): domain Eukaryota; kingdom Metazoa; phylum Chordata; class Aves; order Leptosomiformes; family Leptosomidae; genus Leptosomus; species Leptosomus discolor. Next base: position 17,769,528 of record NC_141392.1, on the reverse strand, counting down.
AACATCACCAAGTGTTACTCCCCAGGGCTTTGTTCTCCCTTTAATGGAGATATGCAGGACAGCTGTCAGGACAACGTCTCCAAAGAAGCTGGGAAAGAAAGTCTGCTAATCAATCTAGACATTTAATGAAATCCGCAGGGACATTCAAAACTCACTGTATGTTACTGGAACAGCTGGGAACATACAAAATGTCTAAGCAGATAGTAGTTCCCTGTTGTTGTTGGGTAGAGCAACATTTTTATTTGTGAATAGGAAAGGGAGACTCAGAACAGATACTAAGTGCCTCTGTGGATCCAGGCTTGATACATAATAAAAATCAACAGAGCTAAGCACCTGAGGATGCTTTTGGACAAACCCTGAGATGCAGGCGGATCAAAGGGCTAAGGTCAGTCTCCCAAGTCCTCAGCTAATACCACAACTACAGTACCACCTTTCCCCCTTCCCCCCCCCCTTTTTTTTTTTGTTTTTGAGTACTCCATCCCTACTTTTACTGAAGCACAGAAAGGCAGGCTGAGTATCACACTTTCCCAACCTCATCCCAGCCCCTATTAACACAACAGAGTGCCTAACAATAGCTGTTCCTCTGAAAGAGGGAAACCATCCACAGGACATCACTGTAGCATTACAAGGTGCCCTAGAGAGCATGACTGTTTCCCCCTTGATCGCCCCAAGAAGGCGGCTGGAAGAAGTAATTGTGGTGCAATTAAAACACCTGCTAGCTGGACAAAAAATGTCAATGAGATTTGACAAGATTAAATGCACAAACATCTCCAAATAGAGTCGCCCTGACTCATTGCTTCCATGGTGAAAAAGCAAGCTGTGTAGCTCTGTGTATGAAGAATAAATTCTGCTATGCTAGATGACTTCCAGTGCAGCCCAGGCAGAACTGAGCATCAGGTGTGGGTGTGCATGCTGTGTTTAGCAGAGTTTGGGGGGCAGTGGGGGTCCCTATTTGCATATTCATTGATCTGCTTGCAGAGGGACTGCTTACAGCCTGAGTCCAGTCCAAGTGAAATGAGGTGTCAGCATTGACTTTGTCCCACTGCCAGTGCCTCCTAGTGCAATTTGGGAAAGAATCAGCATGCATAGCTTTACAGCAGGTATGCAGTTAGACACATGGAGGTGATCTCCTTGCAGTGAGAACATCCAAAGGCTAAAAGGCTGTTAATATCTTAAAGCAAGCAGAACCAAGTTTCTTTCAATTGTAAGAGGGTCCGACTCATGAGCATTATGGAGGTCAGGCACAGGGACTGCACAAGACATACAGATATCAATATAATATATTGAATGCTCAGCAGGTCTCTGTAAAGGTAGTACGAACTCTGAATTCTCTGAAGCTCTCAGCATGAAACATAGCTGAGCAGAGCCAGGCCCAGCATTGCTTGCTGCTGCTAGAGAAGCCACCAGTGTCCTAAGTGAGCAGAAGGCCACTGGTGGGACAAACATCTCTCTCTTTCACCTATGATTTCTGTAGATCCCATGGAAGAGAGCAGGGCAAGCTGTCCACATCCAGGAGCGCTTCCCCCCACCCCCTTCTTGTAAACAGCAGCATATAATTGATCAAAGCAAAACACTGCCCAGTAATAATACTTTGCAGTTGTATGGAAGTTCTCAGTGGCAAAGAGTTAGTACCAATTTATCCAGCTGAAGAGAAAGTTCACACAGGCTTTACTCCTGACTTGAGAGCCAGGATTTCACCTGTTCGCTTAGTCACAAGGGAGAAAATGCCAGTGGCAAAAACCAAGATCAGAGCTCAGCAGTCCTTCCTTCTGTAGTTCTGATGTAATGACTAGGATGCACTGGTTGCCCTCTAGGTTTTGGAGAGGACAGAAAGGAAGAAAAAAAAAAAAAAAAAAGGAAAAAAGCTGGGGGGGGGGGTGGCACTGAACTAATTATCATACATTTATTCATGAAAGCCAAGATTAAAATAGGACGTTAAAGGATTTGAATGCATATAGCATATGCTCTGTCCTGATCTCTCCTAATAGAGTGCAGCACTCTGGCAACACAGATAACCCCAGAAGTTGCACAGCATAGGAAAGCCTGACAGAACAGAGGGAGAGCACCAGTCTCGGTGAGGCTTTAAAGGTGAAAAAACCCTGTAGAGCTAGGAAGGATGGTCATTTTATTGCTGCCATTGCTGTTTTAAAAACATCTCCACACACTATCATGCCCTATATTGCCTAGAGATGGGCCCAAGTCCAACACTGTGCATCCATTATCCATAGTTCTGAGGCATGTGAAATTTGAACCTACTGTTTGTAGCTTGAGTCCACCTCTGGTGTTCACAGCAATGCTGTCTTTTAAGCATCAAGGACTTAGCAAAGTAAACATAAATCCTTTTGCTTTGTGCACATGCAGCAGGTATGACAGGATGATCGCTCAGGTAAGGCAGGTTATTTGCATCTTGGGTTTTGAATTGGATGGAACAAAGTTAAACTGGCACAACTAGACAAGACCTGAGAGTTGTTAAGCAATAGAGATATGCATCTCAAACCAGTCTGGGTGCAAGTACTGCAATTATCCAGCTTTCTACAGCCTTTGCAGGCTATGCTGATGGCCAGTAATTCAGAAACTAGACCTCTCTTGTTGCCACATGCAAGACTTCTGCTGTAGCTGTTTGAATATAGCAGTTTCCCCATGATATGTATTTGAATGAAGCATCTGTAGTTCAGGACTTCTTTGGGTCATCTCTTAATGTGGAGAAGCTGAGACCTATCCTTAACTGTGCACACTTTGGGCGTTTCAGTGTGAAGGGCACTGACTCATGTCCACCTTCTTTGGGACAAAGAATGTTTCCTGTTTCCTTTATCGAGCTACCTGATCTACTGTGGAAGCTTCATCTTTGCAAGTGTATCCTCAGATGGCATAGTTCAGGTACAGCAAGTAGGCTTCTCTACTCCCATGCATGTGCATCTCTGCTTTTCCTCCACCCCTCGCAGGTTACGACTTTGCTGCTGTACTGGAGTGGTTTGCAGAGCGGGTTGACCGCATCATTCTCCTTTTTGATGCGCACAAGCTGGACATCTCTGATGAATTCTCCGAGGTCATCAAGGCCCTGAAGAACCACGAGGACAAGATGAGAGTTGTTCTTAACAAGGCTGACCAGATAGAGACTCAACAGCTGATGCGGGTGTACGGTGCCCTCATGTGGTCCCTGGGAAAGATCGTCAACACTCCTGAGGTCATCAGGGTCTACATTGGCTCCTTCTGGTCCCATCAGTTGCTCATCCCCGACAACCGCAAGTTGTTTGAGGCAGAGGAGCAGGACCTGTTCAGGGATATCCAGAGCCTGCCCCGCAATGCAGCCCTGAGGAAGCTGAACGATCTCATCAAGCGAGCACGGCTGGCCAAGGTGGGTGTTGGCATAAAACCCCCTCAGGCATTCAGTTGAGCTGTCTGCAGTATGCAGGCTATGGGAAAGTGGGTTTGGCCAGTTCAGCTTGCAGAGCTGGTGGATCCTACTCTACTTCCATCCCATTTCACTCAAGCCCAGCATATTAGTTCTGTGCACTTCAAGGAAGAAAGCACCTCCTGTCAATCATGACAGGCCAGAGTGAGGAAGATAGCCACAGATCAAAGCAGGTAGCAAGCACTTGAAGGGATCTGGAAAGCAGTTGCTCTGTGGTAGCAACTTGAGAGTTAGGACCAATTCAGTATGTCAGAATCACACACCAAGAGAATTGGTAAGCTCTAGGTCTTTTGCCTTAAGACTTTCTTCATCAAGGGAGATACCTGGCCTAGGTGGATGCAGAGGAGGTGGAGACTCACAAGAATGGCAAATAAGCTTGCCATATCTCTGAATATTTGAAATAAGCTGAACAAAGCCCCTCAGGATACAGGGAAGAGCCCTGTATCAATTGAGGGGAAAAAAATAATCAGAAGATCCCTAAAAAGTTTTCTGTGCAAGGGTCTTCATTTCTAAAAAAAAACAACACAAAACCCACCGCACCACTCCCTCCAGGAAGCACGTGTGAGTGTTACTGTCATATGCCCAGGACTCCTACACCATCTTCACCTTGCCTCAGCGCAGCCAGAGCACACGGCTGAGCAGCGCTTAGCACTGGAGTGATAAGCAGTAGGTACAGGCAAGCTGAGGAGCTGAGCTTGCTCTTCAGCGTGGGACAAGATGGGGTTGAGTCTTAGGCACAGATACTCTTTGCTGGCAAGAATTTTCTGATGCGCTTTTTAACACTTGTCTTCACTTCATATCATTTAATGCCCTTCAGGTCCATGCCTACATCATCAGCTCCCTAAAGAAGGAAATGCCGTCAATGTTTGGCAAAGACAATAAAAAGAAAGAGCTTGTTAACAACTTGGGAGAGATTTATGCCCGGATTGAACGGGAGCATCAGATCTCACCGGGAGACTTCCCTAATCTGAGAAAGATGCAGGTAAGCAGTGGCGTCTTGGCTAAAGCACCAAGCATCCAAGGAAAGAACATTAGAGTAACTGCAGGGAATAGGACAGAAGCCACAGAGACATTGGTTATTGTTGCTTGTGGGAAAGACCTGTTGTAATGTTGAAGTGGGCCTTGAAATATGTGCAGTCTCTATCTGGGCATGAACACTTTTTGCACATAGAGCTCATGTGAAGCTACAGCTGCCTTCCTTTCTCAAATTTTTGCCTGAATAGCATTTTACAGCAAGTTATTTCTTGTATTTTTTCTGTATTTTTAATTCCAGGTTCCATCTGCAGATTTTTCAGGCCTAAGAATACTGCTAATTTATATTAAAAGGAAAGCTATATCCTGAAAAGCCTACACATGCCCTTCTCCTCAAGAGCTGTATTTTTTTTGTCTTCACTTTTTTTTCTAGAAAGAGAGAAAGGAGGCTGTGAAAACTTAAAAGCCCCTTTTCTATTTTAAGCAGAGAAGCAGGTTTTCTGTTCTGCAGAGCTGAGACCTGACCCAGTGTTCATGTAAGTCAAAGACTTCAAAGCACCTTGGATCAGAGCCTTGTATTGTATATTCAAACAATGCTGGACACTGCTACATTGCTGTGTGGCTTCAGTCCAAGCAGAAACCTGTTCCGAGTTGCTAGCTGTTGAAGTCATTACTAGCTCCCTATGGAAAACACAGCATCTGCCTCTTTTTTTTTAAGTGTATTTTCCGTGAGTTCTTGGGAATGAGATCTATGGAGTGTATCCAACAGAAGATCCCATTCACTGCTTGTTAAAATGTGTGTTTAAAAATAACTGTAGGAGTGAATACTGTGGATTTAATGAGTAGAGGGTGAAGGATAAAGCTGTAGGTCATTTTGCAGCTTTTAGAAAGAGTTAACTGCAGGCCCTGCTCAAAGCCCTTTTGCTTAGCCGTGAAAATTACAGAAACTGAGCCATGCTGTAAAGACATGCTCACCTCTCTACAGACACACTACTGTCTTTGTGGCATCTGAAAGATGCACTGCATGATGACGAGTAAAATAGTCTTTTGCCAGAGTGGCATCTCCTTCCCAAAGTGCAGAGGGGGAGGGAATGCAGAGCACTGGCTGGAGGACGTAGCAAGAGCTGCACAACCAGTTTGCCTTGAACAATTTGGTCTTCAAGGAGATTCCTTCTATGTGACTTGAAAAGAAAGAGTCTTATTTGCATATGGCCATCATCTGGGCCTTTGAGTAAACCACTTCCCCTCTCTGTCCCATGTCAGCCCCTCTTTATAAGCTGAGAAGATCATTTTTTGTAGGGCTTAAAAAGTATTCAAGTAAGAGCAAGGCCAGCTAGAGAGACCCCATCACATGCTGAGGAGCAGGGCTATCAGAGGAGGGAACGCTGAGCTCCCCATACTTGCCCTGCAGTAGCTTTTTTTTGAGCCGAACAGCAGACAGGCATCCCACTCCACACCGTTACTGCACTGTGCATGGTCATGTCACTCACCTCTTGCTATGTTGTCCCACTTAAAGGATCAGTTGCAAGCCCAGGATTTTAGCAAGTTCCAGCCTCTGAAGAGCAAGCTGCTGGAGACCGTGGAAGACATGCTGGCCAATGACATCGCCCAGCTCATGGTGCTCGTACGCCAGGAAGAGTCACAGCGGCCAACCCAGATGGTGAAGGGAGGAGCCTTCGAGGGCACCTTGCATGGTCCGTTCGGCCATGGCTATGGCGAAGGCGCTGGTGAAGGGATCGATGATGCCGAGTGGGTGGTGGCCAGGGACAAGCCCATGTACGATGAGATCTTCTACACACTCTCGCCTGTCGATGGTAAAATAACTGGTGCCAATGCAAAGAAGGAGATGGTAAGGTCTAAGCTGCCCAACACGGTGCTGGGCAAGATATGGAAACTGGCTGACATCGACAAAGATGGCATGCTGGATGATGAGGAGTTTGCCTTGGCGAATCATCTCATTAAAGTCAAGTTGGAGGGTCATGAGCTGCCAAATGAGCTCCCTTCCCATCTCCTCCCTCCATCCAAAAGGAAAATAACAGAGTGAAAGGAAGGTTACAGGGGAGAGGGAAAGGGAGGGGGAAAAAAAAAAAGATCTAGAAAAACATGTTTACTTAAATTATACCTTTAGATGTGAGATCACCTTTGGATTTATACCTATTTTGCTGTATAAAGAAAAAAAAAGAACCAACCTAAAGCAGAACAAAAAAGTCCAACCCTTCTTCATGATAATATGCGATTAACTCTTCCAGTGTAACGTCCCTGCTGTCTAATGTGTAGTCTGTAAATATGAAGGTAAAGAAAGGATGTTGAGACTAGGAGAATCTGGTTAGCAGAAGTAGAAGAAAACCTGAAGTGGGCTGCATTTTCGGAGAGTGGAATAGGCACTAATAGAAATCTGCTAATTGTCAATATCACTCCTGAGCTTTGGCTGCACCTTCTGCTGTTTAATGGGTCTCGCAAACTTCAGGAGACTGAGACCTTGATAGTAAAGAGGAAGCCACAAGGTCTCCAAGCTATTGGCCAGACTAAAGAGCACCTCCTAATTAACTGAAGCCCACACTAAAATACTAGATACTAAACCCAGAGTTAAGAATTTTAGGAACCTTCATTCACTGTTAGATGCAAATTTTACAAGCATTTCACTGTCCTTAAAGAAAAAAGTATAAATAAAATCTGAAACAGCTCTGAACTGGACAGCTGGAGTTCCTCATTGTTCGCTGTGGGGCAGGCACTAAGAATTCCAATCACCTCTACCTCCCACATTCAGTCCTCAGGGGAGACTTGTTCTGCAGATGTGGCCAAGAGAACCACCCCCCGCAAGGAAACAGAAGGAGGAGGCACTAGAGGCAGACTTCAGGTGGGTTGGAAGGGAGGAAGACCACTCCCAGGCTCACTGAACATTTCACAACCAGTGGATAGTGTTTTCTCTTTGAACAGTGGTGGTGTTTATCATTCCTGTCAAGTGGTATGTTTACTCTCATCGTGCACAGTGAAAGCTACTAGGTCCCATTCTTACTGTAAAGCTAAGAACCCCACACTGTCAGGTAGATGGTCCATCATAAGAGCAGAGAACACAGCAGGGCAGTGGGCAGAGCTTGCTCTGCTGCCTGTGCCCTCACAAATATAGCCAAGACGTTGACAGCCTTCACCCACCCTCTTCCTCACCACACAGTAACACTTGATCCCCTCGAGAACCTCTACCCTGAGCCAAGAGACCTTCCCCCCCGCCTCTTTCACACTATGAAATTTTTGTTTTCAAGACCTGATTTTGGCAGAAATCCATCAATTTGCTCTTTTGTTTCCCAAACACACACACACACACACACACGCAGGCACTCTCCTGGGTTTTGTTGTTGCTTTGGAGCAGTGTGTTGTTCCAATTCCTTTTGTCACTTTATATAAGCTGAGCTCCTACTGTGATGAAAAACCAAGACAAGTATAACTTATTTTATATCTCTGTGTTCATATTATATAGAGAAATATATTCTGTGTATGTAGGATGTGCTTATTGCAGTACATTTATCACTTGTCTTAAAAATTAATGCATTAACCTTTTTTTTGTACCCTGGTCCTAAAACATTATTAAAAAAGAAAGGCCAGATCCGTCTATTTCTTTACGTAGCAAAATGAAATGCAACTGAAAAAAAAAAGCGCTAATTTCGATGTGCAACAACGAGGCAGTCATCCTTAGCACATTCCCAAACATGCATGTACAGGTCAGTCCCACCAGACGCGGGTGTGCACTGCCAAACGACTGGTTAACGTCTGCAACGTCTCCGTCACTTCTGGCGGTCTAATCACAACCTTGATACTTGCTGAAGCAGGTGGAATTGTACCCACAAATCACCTTGTTCAACATAGAGGAGAGGAAACAACCAAGTAAATACTTCATTACGAAAAGGCATACGTTGAAAGAGTTTCCTCCTGCCAGTCACAGATGAGAATGCTACAGATTTATCACTATCTGGAAAGGACACAAAAGACCTTAGTCTTAAATCTTGCTGGCTCTGGTTTTACTTCTGTCTTCATTGGCTTTTCTTTACATGTCCATCACAGCGACCATTATCCCCAGAACAGGACAGCAAGACGCACTGAGTGAGACAGTGAGAGCAGTTAGGATAGCGCTGGGGAAGCACTCGGGGAGAGGGTGTGAGCCATAGTGATTGTCGGAGTTTCCATTTGGCATTTGTACAGGGTGAGAGAGAGGGGAGAGGAAGTCATAGGGCGGAGAGCAAGAAGCAATAAATGCAAACTTAGAGAGAAGTCAGCAGACTCTATGTCACTCCAGTTCAACTACCCAGTAACCCCCAGTTTAACCATCATTGCAGCATGCACATCTGCTAAGGCTGTCCATTGGCATATTCTGGGGAATTTACATCCATCTGACTCCAGGACAAGGTTGAGGCTGAGCAAAGCGCCCTGAATCGGCCCTACCTCTATGCAGGCATGATCTTCTGATGGCCTCTCGTACAGCACACTGCTTGTGCCCATCGTGTCACACTGAAACGTAACACTCCCTTAAAAAGCGGCAGATCACTGCTGCTCTCCAGGCGGAGGGGAGAAGGTGAAGTCTATTAGTCTTTTTCCAGCATACACCAGCAGGGTGCTCAGGTAGGCCAAAAATTAATTGTAATAGGTGTTGAATGGCTTTCAGGGCTCAAAGCCTTTTGTGTTTGATTCGGCATACGTGTTCACAAACCAAACCACTAGCCTGTTCTTGAAACACATGTAGCAGATTTCATTGCTTTGACCATGGTTGTGCTTTAGCCATTTCAAAAATTAAAAAAAAAAAAAAAAAGCGCTTGCTGTTCAACAGAAAAGAGCAAGAGGTGTTCTGTGTCTCTGGTAGCAGCAGTCACGCCACACACCACAGCTAGGGCGTGCCAGTGCTGCAGCGCATGCTCCTGCCTCTCGTGCAGGGTCTCCTGCTCTTTACATCCCCATGCCAGCCTCTCCCTCCCCTCATGTTTCAGCAGGAGTCACTCGGGAGGGACAGCGGCACAAAGAGCTCTGCCAGCACAGGTCAAGTGCACAGAACACCACCACAGCACTACAGCGTGGGGTTTCTCTTTCAACACTCACTCAGAAGCCACTTGCGCTGTCAGAGTGCAACTTCCCCTGTCGCGTTGGAGGGGAAAAACCAACACAAGCATTTTGGCCACAAATATGCGGTTACTGAATGTGATTGCACCATGGTTCAGCAGCAAGGCAGGAGACGAAGCAACCCTCTTACAGAGAGGGAACAGGACGGCAACTTGGGAGGCTGTCTCTCCAGTCAGGCAGCTTACAAATGGCCCTTCATACTCAGTGGAGTTTATCCAGCACATTTCACTTTTGCTAAGCTCTTCAGGAAATTTTTAACAGACAAAAAACAACACAAACCAGCACACCATACCAAGCCTCAAGCACCCCGAGATTCTCTATACAAAAATAAGTGCAATCCTGTCTCTCCAGCATGGCCACAAAAAGATGCATATATTTCTCCGTCCCCTTCCCACAGAAAGCAGCTGCACGTGCACACCCACCCACCCCACCCCACCCTTTTTTTTTTCCTTTTCCCTTCAGTTACAGCTATTTGGGCAGTCCCAGCCACATGTGTTGTTTCTCACATCTGTGGCAAGGACACGATTTCCCAAGCCCACCAGGACCCCAGGCTCTGCACACAGCCCTCCAGCCCGTACGTGTTCTTGCCAGTTCACGGAGCCATGCTCCCAAAAGCAGTTATCTGTGTCCAACAGCCCTTTCTGCTCTGAAGAGCAGTTCTCAATTACTGAACAAGGTTTCCCCAGCAAGTTACACAGAGCAACCTATTCATCTGCTTGTGTCTGTGGGTGGGGGATTCTATCACATGAACGTACCGGCATCACTTGCTTCTCTGATCCTCTCATGCCCCTCTATACCCATCCTTGGGCAGAAGAGCTTCCACAAGGTCAGAAGAACAAAGAGGTCCTTCTTCTTTCTCCGAGTAGGAACTGCTTTTGCTTTTTCTTTATGTTCCTTTCTGGGAAGGATTTAGAGAAGAAAAATCTGTACCTACATGCTATATGGGCTAATATATGGATTTCTTGAAAATTAAGTTCTCTCTACTGTGGAACATGACAGGCAGATTGGATCAACAGCACTACACAACCATTTATTTGAAGAGAAGAATAGTAATTACACCAAGCTCCCTGAATAAGATTTCACAGGAGGTGTGTAGTTTAGCAAAAGGCAATTAGTTCTGTGAGCTGGAATTTAGCCAGCATGCTGGAGTTCAGAGGGATTTTTAATCAAACAAAAGGTTAGAATCAATTTTTCCATCATCTTAAGTTCTAAACTAAATTTCATACAACAATGAAATTGAGATTTAGGTCTGGAAACTGTTCTTTTAACTTGCTCTCCTTATGCCTTAATGCTTTGTCCATATGACAGTAACCTGTGGTTGGGGAACACAGAGTTACTGGCCATTTGACCTTACGTAGAGTGACAGTGTTCCTACAAGCCCAGCAGGAACCGGGGACAAGCTTCTCCGGAATTCACCTCAGAACATGCTACACCTCTTGCATCATTGATAGCTTTCTCCTCTGCTATTGTTTATCTCAGTTTCTCTTATTATAGGGACAAGCTGTGGGAAGAGGGACTAGGTGACTCCACTTTTAGGCTTTGGCAAATCAAGGGACATGATAGACTACTCAACCCCTTCCTAGGCTCAGAAGTCCTCAAGTCCTCCAAAGCTTGACGGATGACTGGAAACAGTCATGTAGAACGACGTTGAGTTATTCCAGAGGAGCAGCCTGACTATAACATCCAAGTTATTTTTGTGGAGTTTTCATAATACAGCATCTATTATTTTCTGGTCTTTCCCTTTCCTTCCTTGTGCTTCTGAGCCTTTCCCTCCTCTTCCCGATCTGTGCAAGGGTGAGGGAAAACAAGGCTTAGTTTGGAAACTTGACATGCTGAGAAGTTCAAGGCTAGTGCAGGCAAGTCAGTCATGTAGCTTTCCAACTCCTTCAGGCACTGCAGATAGGGTAACGAAGCCAGTGTTTAAAGCAGGATGAACATGCTTTGAAATGATTCCTCTCTGCCTGAAGGGAGAGAAATTCCTGGCGAGTGTGGCACACATTCTCCACAGTGTGCCCATTCCACCGATCCCTTCACTGGTCAAGAGCACGTCAAACACTGTACAAGTTGCTAGGTTTAAAACAGGCTCTTCTCCAGCTAGTTACATGTTGTGTAAACAAGCGTCAGCAAGGACTCCATTAGTATCTTCTGAAGACATGGAAGATATTTATAGACCTTGGATTATATCATCCTCCTTGCCTGTGCCGTTGCGCAGACAAACAAAGGGCATATGTGTGGAATTCCTCTCCTTACGCCTCACAAGTTCACTCTAAGCAAATGCCAACTAAAACTCTCTAAATAGCTTTTACCCACCACTCAGTCTATCACCCTACGCATTTATCAGCAAGATGAGAATCACAGAAGCTCCTTATAAGGTGATGGCAGCACAGAGGCCAGAAGGAAGCGCAGCTCCCAGGGTAAGCTGCTTTCTGGTCACTTCTCTTACCTCCTTCAACTGTTAGTTTTCAAGGCAGAGTTTTAGCAGCTTTTTTCCTAAAGACTGTAGAAATGTATCAAAGCAAGAGCTCACTGCCTGTCTGCCTACTGCATTTAAGCCATTCACAAAATGGACGAGGGCAAATTATCCGCATCCAACCATCTTTAAAGCTTGCATGTCACACAACACAAGTGTCTCCAGTTCATATCGTAACTGCGTAGCTGGAGTCCCAGCTGGCAGCTAACAGGTATGTTAAATTCTCAAAGGCAGATTAGGATGGAAGGACCCAATCCCTCAAAATAAAGAGTTCCTTCATATGCCAATCAGGAGTTTTAATTCCTCTCTGTATGTAGAAAGGTCATAAGCAGCTTAAGCATCCATAATAGCTAACTAGCACCCGTCAATCCAGTTCTAGCATGGAGCAAGCCCTGGGCAAACTAGAGAACTCGCACCATTTGCCACAAAGGAAGGTTAGTTTTCTAATATCGTAGTCTTTGATGACTCATCCTGCCAAAGGGATAAAAGCAGACCAATGACCACCCTCTCCACCAAGAAATCACAGCTTGCAAACTGAACTATAAAAAGACGGTGACGTGCTTCTCAGGGTCCCACAGCAGTCACCAACACACATCAGCAAAGCATACCTAGATCCTTTCTTCCTTCTGAGCCATGTGAGACCTGATTCTTCTGAAATTGGCAGACTTGAAAGGGGAAAAGAGGAAAGGAGATGAGCTAGTAGTTGCCATTTAGGGCTAGTCGGCAGCTTTGTAGGCTGCTCAGGGGCAATAGATAATCCAGCAACTGGAAGACCAATTGAGAGAGAAGTTTTACTGCCCAGAGATGTCCCATGTGCACGGGAGCGGACAGAGATCTTCACAGAACAAGAGTTACACAAGTAGTGAACGTCAGCTCCAGGTCTCACAGGGAGCCTTCATCAAAAAACCCACTATGGATCAAGTACTGATGATACACTGGGACCTAGTGTTTAAGCTCTGGTTCAAACCTGCTCCAGCCTGAGGCAGGCAGTACGCGCTATAACCAACAATTAGCTGTTGACAGAGCTACGCGTGTACTTTGCCTTACCAGCTGCAGCCATCAAGTATAGCAATGCTATGCAAGGAAAGTGGTTGAATGCCTCAAGCGCTGAGGCTCATAGCAACCAAACTGTAGCCCATGGACCGCTGACGTGTCTGTCTGTGCAGCCATGTGATGTTTATGTGAGCGGATTTTTTGGGTGGTTTTTGTCATGCCCCCCCCTCCCCCCCAGTAAACACTTTGCAGGAATGGTGACTGACAAGGCAGCAAGATTTGGCAACAGCACTTTCCTTTAAGCTCTGCTGGTTCAATTGCTCCAGCCCTTTGCCTGCAGTACTTTCCCAGCCTTGCAAGCTGTGTTCCCCATGTCTATGAGGGGAGGAGACTGCCAAGCCTTGAGGACAGTACTTCAGCAGAACAGCACAGAGAAGAGACCACATGCTGCCTATGAAATGGCAAAGCCTAGGCTTGAAGAGCTTTTCCCTCCTCCTCCATCCTCTACACAGCTCAGTCAAACCCCAGAAGCACCCCATCATCTCAGCCTTGGCAGCATTTCAGTACAGACCCAAGGTCAGAGTTTCACATCTTGTGAGAACCTGGAAGGGGCAGTTACAGGGGTTTTTGGGTGGTTTTTCATAGCAATTCCTCTTCTCAAGGCCACTCTCTGTCCTTCTTCCCCTCCCACTAGGGCTTTGGGGAAGTACAGATCTCCATCCAACCTGCACAGTGGGAGAGGGGAAGAAAAGTGCTTGTCCTGAAACCTCAAAGACCTCCAAGATGGGCAAGAGTGATGGCCCTTGTCCTGCAGCCCCCTGGAGAAAGCCAGTCCATGCCAGGTCCCAGAACAACACAGCAGAGGTGGCTTCCCAGCCCAGATATCAGGAGAAGCTGGGAAAGGCACAAAGAGAGCCCCAGGGGTTCAGAAGTGGGACCAGGGGACAGCAGGAAGCCTGGAAGCTGGCCAGGGTGCCATGTCCATGCAGCCAGGGCAGGTTAGTGCAAGCAGAACGTGTTAGAAGCAGGTCATGCCTACACAGAGGGTTGGTCCAGACATCCTGGAGCAGCTACCCTCCACCCAGCAGGAAACATAGATATCTCCTTCATGGAGAAATAAGCCCTGCAGAGAAGGACATGATAAACTGCTAACGTGACAGATGAGGGCACGTTGCCCTTTCCAGCTGCCTCTCTCCCCGCCCTGTAGGGATCACGTAAGGTCACAAGTATTTCTAACGATCTGCTTCCGATGGGTCGCCTCACTCATTTCACTCTGTTTCACAGAAATAAAGGCAGGCTGGCGGCCTTTCACCACTTCCTTTCAGGAGGACAGTTACGAACAAAAGCTGGCACAGTCCTGCTGAGAGACACGAGCCAGTGTGGGAGCCCGAGAGGCACACGCCGGCTGCAGCCCTTCCCCTTTCCCCAGGAGGATATTTGCTCGTCCAGCTTCTCACTGCACATGTGAATGTCAGAGCTGCGATTTACACGGGAAGGCTGCTAAAGTGGAGACAACCCAGGACTTGTGGGCTCACCTTAGCCACTTTGAGACCCCTGGGGAAAAAAGATGCTCAGACCTGACTTCCCACCATCTCCAGAGCTGGTCAGACCTGTTCACAGCCCATTTTTCCCCCCTCTAGGACAGCAAATGCCTTTCAAGGACCCCACCACCCTGGTTGAGGGTTTGCAATTAAGCCACCAGACCTGCTAGTGAGCTTACAGCATTAATTATTCTTGATGCACCTCAAAGCATCAGATGTAACCTCATCGCCTGCCCCAAAGTCCTTCACCAGAGGGGCAAGGGAGACGAGCACCTCCCAGCCTTGCAAGCAACTGCTGACTCCAGCAAGAGAGAACAGGCCAAGAGGCCATTTCCAGGAGAGGCAGGCTGCTGTTATCAGCTCCCTGAAGATGAGTGTGCAAAATACCAGCATATTATACCCCTTGGATCATTTGTGTTCAATTGTATAGCCAAGAGGGAAGGGGAGGGGGGAAAGAAAGAGACTCTTGACTTCTGCCCAGGAAGATGAGATAAGGTACAAGGAGAGGAAGAGCGATTTTTACAGTCCCAGCAAATAACTATTTACTTCCTAACGAAGTGCAAGTGCAAACACTGAACGTAGTCCAAGGGGAGGAAGAGGCCACTGATTACTGGATTTTAGACAAATGTCTTCGAATACCCTTTAGAATGAGAAAAGCATATTAAAGAGAAAAATGGTTTCACACATGAATGCAGGTACGTCGTACCTCTGTGTATCAACTACACTTGGCCAAAGACTTCAAGCAATCATGGAACAACCCTGTTTCCTAGAAGCACTGAATGCCAGCACACTGAACCTCTTTGCACAGAGTGCTCTGGGTTTAAGATCATAATTTAAAAACTGGGGGGGGGGGGAAATTGATCTTTGTATTTAAAGATCTGTTTCAGAGAGGGATATCAGACCAGAAGCCAATAAGCACAGTTGGGTTTCAAAGTGCTCGTTATCTGTTAGGAGATGGAAGGATAGAGATCTTTAGCCTCTCTGGTGTTGGTTTCACAGGGACTCCTCCAGCTGAGAGGGACCTCAAGCCACACTGAGAAATGCATTCCTCCCAAAAAGAGCATCGCTGCCCACTCTCCTGAAAACTGGTCATGCCATGGTGTATTTCTAAATGCCAGGTCGGAGCCCAAGAGCGCATGGAAACACACTCTGCGTCACTGGTGGCACTCAGCAAGCTTAACGAGGATGTCATCCCAGCTCCTCTGCATGGCCCTGCTGCCTAACTGCCTGTAAGAGAGCTGGTCGTGGGTTGCATGCTCAGAAATTCTTTTTCCTTCGCAGTTCAGAAGCTCAGCTTTCCATACAACAGTTGAATTCTTATTTTTAAGCAAAAGATATTTCCCAGCACAAATTAAAAGATAAACAAGCCGTTTAGTCAGCAGTCAACGTGACAAACATGATAACCTGGCAGCAGCATTGCGCTTCCTTCTTCACGTCGTGCCTGCCCAGTACAGCTCACAGGACACAAAATAGCTCTGTTGGAAAGACTGCCATGGTGTTGGGTGACTACAGGGATGACAGCAATCCACAAAGCACTCAAACAAATACACCAAGGGACAAAAAAAAGCAAAATAAAAGGAAATACTGGGCAAGGAGCCAGCACTGTTCAAAACTACCTAGCAGATTTGAATTGAAAGTTCCCAATCTCTATACATAGAGCGCGCACACACACATACAGTGAGCTTTTGGATACATTTTAGTACATTGCATACCACTTTTGTTTTAAAATCCAGACACACTTTGGAGGAATGCTATTTTTAAAGAAATTACTTGAGACATGAACAAGCTTTCCACGATAAGATGGGCACACCAAAACCAGGGCATGAAAAAGAACCAGCCAACCCCGTGACAAGTTTTAATAGCTTTAAAGCACACAGAATTTCCTAAGGCAATAATTTAGAAATTCCACTGCCAAGAAGTTTCATATCATCTCAAGTCCCTCGATTACTTCTGCTGAATAACAGTCACTGAAGACTAAGCCTGTGCATTTTTTGAAGACGTAGGTTTGTTGTTTCCTGATCTGATTCCTGAACAAAAACAGAATCATATTTTACCATGGAAGACAATGAAAATCTTATCGTTGTAAATATATGTAGTAAGATAATACAAATCCTGTTCCTTGGTATTTCCCCTCCACCCTCCGCTCCTACCACTACCCTTTCCAGCTTTAGGGCCTCTCCCCTGCTTGCATGGAAGATTGACGCCCATCTTAAAGCCATAAATTACTCACAAACAGCTACTGAAAGTAGCAATGACCGTAGGGCAACACTTCCACAAAGCAATAGAGCTTCCTGGCAAGCTGATAAGAGTTTCCTGTTTTGAGTTTTGTGTTGATTTTTTGGTTTCTTTTTTTCTGATAAAAATTGACTCTCTCAAACGTCTCAGAAGGGAAGGACCAACAGTTTGGGTTGCCCCCCCCCAGGCATGTTGTGTTGCAAAATATGCTCTGTTTTACTGATTGTGAAATGGGGACCATGTCCAAGAAACCCGAACGCATCAGCTGAGGCAGCAGATGAGAGGAGCGCATTGCTTGCATCACCACTTAAGGATGATGGATCGGCTTCAGCACACACCTTTGGTCCTGCCCTGCTCTCTCTCCTCTCAAGTTCTGCATTTTGCACTGCCTCTGGCAACACTCGCAGTTTCTAGTGTGGGGTAAAAAAAAAAAAAAAAAAAAAAAAAAAAAAAAAAAAGACAAAATCTCCAGGGGCACAAGCTCTGCATTTACCTATCTTATTGGGGGTGGCATGACCTCCGTTACACCTGGGTCCATATGCATGCTTGAGGAGAGCCACCGGGTGGACAGCTATTTCTGCTTACTGCTGACCTGCCCTGCGTTCACGTGGGGGATCTCAGACACAGATTTTTTACTTGAAACCTCAGAGTCACCAGCAAGCACTCCTGCGCAGGTCACCCTGTGTTCACAGCAGCCCAGGGATCCTGATGGCCTCCATGGGTAGCCCTGTCCTTTCCATCACAGCAGTGCAAATCCTCAACCCGCTGTTCCTAATTACTGGGATCAGGCCGTAGGTCCTATACCTGAGCCAAACGGGCTGTATCAGAGAAAGGAGTACCTCTCAGTTGCGCCTTCCCTGTAAAAGCTACCCTGCCCAAGGGGGTTTTGGGGGAGGATTTGCCCCTCCCCAACAGTCCCAGCCCCAAGGCGTTCACATGCACCTCTGTTTTCTCTGGCCCCACAAGCCTCTCTTCTTCAAATGGAAGAGAAAAATCGTTGCACATGCTTGATTCAACATCACATATGGATACACAATATTCCCCAGGAGCACCAGATTCCCACGCAGGGGGGATTTAATCCCCCAAATAACCTCTTATTAAAAGACAAATAGCCCGCTAAGAATTCATTCCACTCCAGAAGTAAAAATAACTTTAAATGCTCTGTTTGTCCTCTGGTATGTAGCCCCTACTATTAGGAAGGCAAATGCAAGGGCAGAGCACCCCAGCTTCTCCAGCGCAGGAGCAGTCTGACAGTCATGACAATTATTTCAAGGAGGCAAAACATCAAGGTGATATTTTGCAAAGCAAAACCTTTGATGCACAAGCAAGATAATTTTACAGGCTAAAGTTCAAAATAGAGTGCACCCCACAGAGGAAGAGCAGCCCTCTGATCAGTGTTTTTTCCAAAGTAGGCTACGCACCATTTCACATCACTTCTCCTTTAAGCCAAATTTCACCACTTCATCTTACAGTAAAAGACAGATGTGAGAAGTACTTACACAACATAGCAGAGATCACAGACTTGCATTTTTGTGGGCTTTCAGACATTCATTTTTCACTCTATGTGAGCCAGACACAGTCATTCACAAACAAGATTGCCCAACATGATTTAACTTCTTGCCCGTATTAGCTAGCAAGGCTAACAGTGGCTCTTCCCACACACCCACTTCAGAGCACAAGAAGAAAGGCGAAGCAAGTCATGCTACAACATTAAATTTCAATACATGCAGCTGACCAGCCACAAACAGCTAAAGTGATGAATTCTGCAAATGCTACCATCTCCCAAAATCAAAAACCATCTTCCAAAAATGACACTATGGCTGAACAAACAACCCAGGAAGCTCCCTCCAACCCTAGGCATCCAAGAGCATCCAAAACCAGCACCAAATGCTTTCTCATCAATTCATCCTGCTTTTCCTACCTGTTCTCCAAAAGCTGGTCCCTTCACATAACGTGGCTCTCAACAACAACCCAACACTGCCCTTCTCTCACCAGCCTTTCAAACCATTAACTAGGGGGAGACCAGATCAGGTGAAAGAAATTCTACTCTCAAACTCCTGTGCACCTGGCAAGCCAAATCTCTGCTAAAGCATAGCCTGGTTATCTCAGGCTGCCCCACTCAATTTTTCTGGGCTTCCCTCTCCTGATGAAGGCTGCAAATGCTTTCAAGCGCTTCTTCCAAGCAAACAACCTTTCAGGGTATATTCTGCAGCCAAAAGCTCAGAGAGAAGCTCTGCTGTAGAAAAAGGTCATCACATGCTTTTGCTTTATCCCCTCTCAGAATAGGCAACTCAGAGGAGTTATTGGGTCAAGTTTGTGCAGGGTCAGCCTGGGCAGAGCTGGTGGTGGGACCCCCAGGTCTCCATTGCTCCTATCGAGCTTCCAAACATTCAACTTTCCTATGTGGTTTATCATCTCTGACTGCCATTTGCATTCCTCTTGCCACCTTTTGGAGACTCGCTGCTTTTCTGGGCTGTGTCAACCTTAGGCTGTGCTCCTGTGCTGCTCGTCCTCCGAACCCTAAAACACCTGTCCCTGGCCATGCATCAGTAAAGCGAGCTGCAGCCACCCTGCTGCCTCTGCAACCCCCAAGCAGTCCTCTGCAGGGTTTGGGCATCTCTCACACAGCTGGAAACCCTGTTGTGGTGCAAAGAGCTCCCACCTGAGCTCAAAAGCCCTTCTGATTTCCATGGACATTTGAAAGGGACTTTTGCCAGGTGGGGGGTAGATTGTACCTATACGTATGTATATCCACACACACATCTAAAATGTCAGTGTGGTCTGTCAGGAGACCTGCACCTTGTGCATTCGTTTTACTGGGTGACTTTTCTAGATACATTTTAATTGCAAGCTGCAAGTCATGCAAAAAACCTTTTGGTCCAAGGTCCGATACAGGTAAGCCTGAAATGAGCTGCCTGACAGAACTGCTGACAAGGTGCCATCAGGGCCACCTTCGTGCCTGGTGGTCCTTGTGGGACTTATCCCAGTTCCACATTGCCCACAGAGCTGATAAAGCTGGTGCAGCTCAGAGGAAAGTCCCCAGCATGGCTTCAGCTGGCAGAGCCCTGACATGCTGAAGAACAAAAGTGTGGCCACAAATGGGTTGCATAGATTACAGTGGTAATGAAGATACACAGCCACAGCACTATTTTGGCAGCTGTTTTTCAGTGTTGGACTGCAGGAAAGAAGACATTTGGGGATTGTGGCTCAGGGCTTGTTTCATTGCTACAGATCCCAAAAAACTTTGTAAGGCAATGCTTGAAATCCAGACCAGATGTGCCAGTCCATCCCTTGCAAGGGAGAAGATCCAAAGCTGGCAACAATGGAGTCACCTGGGCAAGCCAAACTGTCATGATGCATCAGTACGTGATGTCGGACCACCTGGATGCAGAAATTTTGGTCAGAGAAAGGCTTGGGCTGGACGTAGGTCAGGGCAGCTCATGGGGCAGTCAGAAACTGAAACCTTTGGCTCAGAAATACTGCAAGGAGCCACATGAAGAAGATTCAAAAGAGCCTCTTTCTGCTTGCCCAGGACACAGGCCTTGGCCACAGCAGTGATCTAAGGTGTTTTATTTAAGCCACACTCATAAAGCTCACTGGGAGGAGAAAAGGACTGCAGCAGTGCAAATCCCACCAAGAGCAGCCAGTGACAGCCGGCTCCTTCTTGGCATTCGCCATCGGTTTCTCAACCAGGCGAGCAGCAGGAACCAGCCATCAGGGGAGCAGCTCAAGGTTTAATTTTAGCCCTCACCCGTGGTGCCTATCTTTCCCTTTTATTTTTAATCTGAACTTCATGTAAAAATAGAATTTCCTGCCGCCCGATAAGGCATTCCTGTTTTTGCAGCAAGTCTGCCTTCTTGGGAAGCCGGTGCCTATGGGGTTACTGATGGGCGCTTCAAAGCACTGCAGCACGGCAGCTCGCCTTAGGGAAAAAAAAAATAAAGCAGTTGTTCACCCCCTCCTTCAATGAATCGCCACCAAGTTTAGCATTTCCGGAACTCTGTTTTGGAAAATCTCTGTTTGCCTGAATATTTTTAGTAGCGGGATTTGGGTTTGCATCCTTCCCAGGTAGATGTTTGTGAGTTTGCTGAGCTCCAGAGAGGCGTATCCTGCCTTTTGAGCCTGGTCATCAATGAGGAGATAAATATAAGTGGAGGAGGACAGTCATTCCTCCCATCCTTCCCCCTCCCCCATGACACGGCACCCACGGTCCCTGACAGACTACTACCCACACTCCCCAACACAGTTCCCGGAACTACGGGGAGGAGCAGTACCTATGTGCCTGCCTCGGGGGATTGCTCCCCACTTTTGCCTACTCTCTGCAGGACACAGAAGTACCACAATTTCAGGACTGGATGTCTCAAGCCTGAATGCCAACGATTTTCAGTCTCTTGCAACGCAAAAGCATCACACTTCTTAGCTATGTCTGTGCTGGGCAGGTGCTCACACACTGAAACCTTGTTCCAAAGCCACCCATGTCACTAGCTTCGATTATGAAAGGAAAACGCTGGCAAGGGCTCTGCTGCCCACCGCCTCCTACTCTTTTCTTGCCTGCTTTTCTCCACGACCAGGGAAGAAATCCTCAAGTGCTAAAAGGAGATGCGCCAAGAAGAATGTGAAGAGGAATTCACGCGTTTTCTTCTCGAACAGAAGCTTCCCCCAACCCCCAGCAAGCCATTCCTCCTGGCAAGCAAGTACAAGGGAGTGAGAGTTTTCCCTGAGAAGAGGAAAAGTGCATGTATTTTTTCCTTTTAAGAATAAGCCTTGATTCTCTCACTGGGGCTGGGGATGTAGAAAATGTGGCACTCGGGACTGAAAGCATCCTTTAACATTGCAGGGGGCTGTAAGAGACATGCAGGCGAGGCTTTCCTTCTCCTCACATGGGTTTGAATCTGACAGGGCCATTCCTGGGGACTTGGCCTCACCATGTGAAAAGGCTCAGAACGTCAATCTGGGCATAAAAATTGTCCCTTTAGGTCATCCTGAGGAATACTGCTGCTGCTATTCCCCAGGTTGGGGAGAGTGAGGGAGGCGAGAGCTGCCTTCAGCCCGATGCTGCTGGGGAAGCTCAAGCCTTTGAAATGGAAAGATGTTTCCTGCAACCATGGGAAGCTTAGTGCTGACTCCTCCCCAAAGTAGTGAAACAAAGACCCGCAGATGTGACCCCAACACACCAACATGTAACCCCTGCTCCCAGGCATATTGCCACGGAGCCTGCAGTGCTTTTGCGCGCACGCATGTCTTAGTTTGCTTTCTAAAAACAATTTATCCTGGTACAAAAATTAAAACAGTTGACTTAAGTAAGAGCAAGGGAATAGAAATGTTGCAGTACCAGAAAACCACCATTGCATCGCTTTATTAATCAACTGAAAATCGAAACGTGAGCCTTCTAACAAGACATTAATAGCCGTTTTCTTGTGGCAGTGCTCACAGCCTGCAAGTTCCCAGCCCAGCACCCTGCAACACGGTGATCAGAGGCAGGGCTGTGCCTGCCAGGGACTGAGTTCTCTGAATTTATAACAGGAGTATTTATAGAGGCAGCTGGCACTGGCAGCTCTCCTGGGACACCAGCACGGTCTTCCGCAAAGGGGCTGCCGAGGAAGGAGTAACGGAGTGGGAATGTGCTGGAGCAACACCAGATCACGAGCCAAAGGTCTAAAAAAGCCTCAGGAGGACCTGAGAGCCAGGTCTCAGGGGCTTTTCAGTGCTCCACTCCAGTTAAACCCCAAGGGCTAGGGCAGCACTCCCACATCGACCTCGACAGCAATGCCAGTGCCCACCAGTCAGGAGCTGAGGCATGATGTCTGCAGCATCTTCCCACCCCTTCCCTGCTGTCTTACCCTCCTCGGGGGCTGAAGCAAGCGATGGATGCCTGCCTGTGGGTGTCTTTCCCAAGGGAGCTACCTCTCCTGTGGACAAATGCTAGGCTTGTAAGGTTTGCCTTAAGTAAAGTAAAGCAACGCATTTATCGTGCCCTGGATAGAGCAAGGACAAGAGCTGAGCAACTTGCTTATCTGGTAAAAAAAGAGCAAAAAGGTTAAGAATGCTGGTATCTGTTTTTCCCTTCTACAAACCTTGTGAGGGGAGATAACAGCTGAAAGAGGGAGCCTTGCAGAGGCAGTTCTGTTTTGGCTAAAGAGTGAGGAACCAAGCAAAAAAACATTTTCAGCACAAAACTTTGAAGGCTACAATACCTGGAGTGAAACCTTTGCTTAATTACCTAGAAAATCAATATTATGGTTAACACCCCTGCTTCTATTAATCAGAATTATAGACATCATTTTGTATGTGTATATATATATATATAAAAGACACTCTCCACCTAAATGATGCTATACATAACCCGTGGGAGGGGAAACAAAGAATTGGAGAATAAAAAGAGGAGAATAAGAGGTAAAAATTGGGAGAAAGGGACTGAAGATCTAGAAGAGATAGCGGAGGGGCTGTGCTCCTCTTCCTCCACCCAAGATTGGTGGTGGGTAAGAATTGGTAAGAACCTTCTTGGTAAGAATTGTGCCTTCATCCCTGGCAAAGAATATCCGGGAAAACTTGACCAGCATTACTATGGTATATTAGTGCTATTGCAATAAGTGTGTTTATCAACAGCAATTCCGTACTTGTTATACCTGTCACCTTAATAAACTATCTATATCTGCAGCTTTGCGAAACTGTTTCAGTGAAGTCCCTGGGAGGGCCCTGACAGGCAAATGTCACATCCTTACTGTTAAAGCGACACTCTCCATGACCCATCTTACAGACTCATAGAATGGTTTGGAAGGGACCTCAAATATCACCTAGTTCCAACCCCCCTGTCATGGTAGGGACACCTCTCACTAGACCAGGTTGCTCAAGGCTCCATCCAACCTGGCCTTGAACACTTCCACAGGGGGGACATCCACAACTCCTTTAGGCAACCTGTTCCAGTGTCTCACCACCCTCAGGATGAAGAACTTCTTCCTTGTATCTTCTTTGCCTCCTTCTTCATCTTCACCAGGAGAATCAGCTAAGGATGCTCAATCAGGGTGCAGCTGACTGTTTGGGGTCAGGAACTCCCAGAGGCAAAACCTGCTGCAAGTTCTTAGGTAATGTTAGCAATGTTGCATCTGAAATCTCTGCTTCCACAGAGCTCCCAAAATGTGATTTGTTCCCTCATGCCACATTCAGCGGAAACAGGGCTAGGGGAAGACGAAGGCTCGTAGAGTCAGGTGGCTGCTGGGGTGAAACAGCTCTTCACCCCTCCTGGCCCTCTCCTTCAGGGACAGAGGTCTCTGGTTCTCCATTTTGTGCTTTTTTTTTGCCCTGTTAGTTAAGAGTTTCATTGCCTGCTTTTGAATTCAGCACACAGGGCAGGCAGAGCACCAGAGCGTGACTTTTAACAGCTGCTGCGTTTTATGCTCTGCACTAGGAAGCATAGCTGAAATCCTTTGGGCTTTTTCAGACTGAAACTGCCTCAGCTCCAGGATCTGCTGCTTCTTTAATCGTGGCTGTGTGTGAAAGGATGGTGATTTGTTCATTTGCATAATTTTTCTTCTCAAGTGATTTTTTAGTGTTTCCAGGCCCTTTCATTTGTAACATTGTGGGTTTGTTCTGCAGAAACATGGTGCTGCAGGTGACAAGACGCCACTTCCCTTGTCTCCAGCCTGTTTGGAAAGATTTGCACCTCAGCACCTGCAGGGAGATAAATGCAATCCCACTGAATAATATTGTCACAACTGTTTGAGAACAAACATTTGAAGGGGGGGGTGGGGCAGGAATCAGATTTAAATCAATGTAATTTAACACATTACATTGCCATGCTGCAATCACTGCACCCCAAAATGGAGGGACAGCCCCAAGGAGGAGATTATGTGCCATTTTCAGTAGCAAGGCTGGTCACCAAAACCAATGTCCTTCACAGAGCAGTGGAGGTGGCTAGGAGGGTGGTAGGTAGCAGGGTGATGGAAGATTTTGCGATGAGGCAATCCTTGTCAACCGAGATACTCATGTCTTCATCTGTACAAACAGGAGTGACAGAAGTGCGGGGCTCTTACATCCCCATCTCCTCAAACACCCCCAGATGGGTCCATCAAAGTCCTGAGCTCGTGGAGAGCATGTCCCTCAACCTGTATCTGCCATATAGGCTCCTCAGAGAGGAGAGGCAGGGAATGGGTTTTTTTTTTCACAGAACGAAGATGTCTGCAGAAATGCCCAATTTACAGACAGTTAGGTGAGGTTTACTAATTAAAGTAAAATAATGGGAGAAGGTGGCACTTTTTGGCTGTGTTTTCCAGCTTTGAATGAGGGAGGAAAGTCATTTCCCCTCTTCCTCCTTACAAAAACTCTGGGACAAAAACAATAGGAACAGAAATTTCTCTTTTCTTCACTTTTAGATAAAAATAACCCCGAGAAATTTTTTTTAAAAAAAAATTCTGACTAATTTTGAGATCAAGGAGGAGGATGTTGGACCCAGCTGGAGCTACGGACTGTGGTGGAACTGTGAACTCCTGGCGCTTTCTCAAAGCTCCTGCCTCAAGGTGAAGCTGGCAGAGCCGCCCCAGGAGCTGCCGAGGCTCCGTGTGGGTAAAACAGGCTCTTGATACCCCAGCCAAGAAAATTCCTCTCCCCTGACGTGTCTCAGCACCAGTGGTGCTGTGGGGACTTGGGGTCATGTGTTTTTCCCTCTGCCTGACCTTTCCCTGTTGGGCAAGCATCTAGTGCTCTCCACAAGAGGGTAATTTAAAAAATAAGTTAAAAAAAGAAAAATGTTTTGGGATTGTTTTTATAACCTTCCTGTTTGTGCCTAGCCATGAAGGGCTGCCCAGCTCCTGTGAAAACATCTCAGATATGCGTTGGTTTGCAGGAGCGTGCCAGCATAGTGAGGAGGGCAGAGCATCCCTCGGCTCTGTGCAGCTGGACGGGGGAGGGAGGCTCCCACACCCATGCGACCCGGCCCCAGGAAGGTATCAGTCACCAAGAGGGACCCCATATCTCATGTACCCCCAAGTGAACCCTGCAGTCGCTCATGCTCAGACAAAGCTTGCATGGAGCAAGGGGCTCCGCGAGCCGGCTGCACAGACCCTCACTGGCTCAGTCCTGGCTTTGCTGCTGGTCCTGTTTGCAGCAGCTAAACCCTGTTAGCCGTGGGAAGGTGGGAGGCTCCGGGCCAGCGAGGGATGGGGGCACACAGGTGTGATGAGCTGGGTGTCCCCAGGTGGGGTCAGGTGCCCATTGCCCAGGGAGGGGATGGCGAAAGCCAGGCAGAGCCAGCCCACAGCCCTGCAGCTGAACCCTCCGTGATGGCTCCTGTCCTTTCCCCACACAGCACCATGCTGGGAGGGGCTGCGCTTTTGGGAAAAACGCAGGACAGCAAGATTTCACTTTGTGATTCACATCCCGCAGACCCCAAAACCAACTTTTTGGATGGGAAGACTGATGAGGCCACCTCCCAGTGTCCACAGCCCCACATCCTGCAGGAGCTGATGGGAGAGGAGGAGGAGACAGCAGCATGGGGCTGGCACTGGGGGCCAAGCTCTGCCCTTCATGTGCATCTGCCCCCAACCTTAATGCCACCAATGGGGAAAACCAGGCATTCAGACCCCTGTCGTGCTCTCCCCATCTGGACCAAAGCACCCAGGCCACCCTGTGCATCACATGAGTGGCATCAAGAGCCTTCAGCAGCGATGCCTGCCTGCAGCCGGGTCCATTTGTCCCACACCGTCTCTCCCCAGCAGAAGTAGATGTGTCATTTTCCTTTCACAGGACGCAGAGCAGCCTTATCCAAATATAAACAACCTGGGAGTATTTGCTGGCTTATTGTCTGGACAAAAAAGCAAAACAAACAGACCTTAAACCCTTTTCCCCCTGCCACTTCTGGTACAGTAAAACAGTTGGGACCAGAGACTCCAGGGTTCCCGAAAACCTCGCTCATCAGAAATAACATCTCACAAAGCCAGGTGTGGAGGAGGTAGCCCAAGCAAGCCATGCTGCTGTCTCCTCTAAAAGTCACTCAAAAAAAGTCAGAGATGTCTGAATATTTAAAGAGCTCCTATATGAATAACGGAAACAACCAGCAACCAAGAAAATGTGATAGCCAGCAGCGTAACGTGGCAGCGCTCCCTTGGGAGAGGCCAGGAGCGATAGGCAGATGTCTGGGTGCGCCCTCAAACAAGCTCACCTTTCAGGAAGCATCAGCAAAAGCCAGTCCCTGGGCCAAAAGCTGCCTGAGAATCCATTC
Source organism: Leptosomus discolor (assembly GCF_034619465.1). Classification (NCBI taxonomy): domain Eukaryota; kingdom Metazoa; phylum Chordata; class Aves; order Leptosomiformes; family Leptosomidae; genus Leptosomus; species Leptosomus discolor. The sequence goes on along the minus strand of NC_141392.1, from coordinate 17,742,589 downwards.
CCCCACATCCAGCAACAGACGTGTGCAAGAGCCTTCCTTGCCTGCCCAGGCAGCAGCACAAAAAAATGAGGCAAAAAGGGGAAAATGCTGACATAAACATAAAGCAAAAGCACTTCCCCCTGCCAAATGGGGCAGGCACAGGGTGTGAAACCTGGGGAGAGGGGCCCCATTTTGCAGTGAGGGAGCTGAGGCTCAGGAAAAGAGGACCCATGGGAGACACGAGCCCAAAGCCCATGACATCCCATCTTGCTTTGCCCGTCTCCCCCCAGCCCACACTTTGCTCTCCCTTCAGGTACCACAGGAGAGAGATCAAACTCTGACTCCAGCGAGTGATGTTTTGTGCCCAAGGTTTCCTTCCCACCATCGCAACATTTTTCACCACACCACTTCTTTTCCAGGAGGTCCTGAGATGTCTCAGACCCAAATCTCCTCTGTGCAGCCCCCAGCAGTGCCACTGTGGCCACCCAAGAAATAAAAGGGCAATTTCCATGGAGCTAGGGGTCAAGCATAGGCTTTGTCCCCATGTCGCTGGAGTGGAGGAATGGATCCCAAGGGTGCTTTGGTTATCCCCCTTTTACTCTGGTCCCAAAGAGAACAGTGGTGCAAAGAGGAGAAGTGTCTGGATGGAATAAATAAGCATCTGCCTACGCTAATTGCTTGCAGTCAGGGCCCTAAAACATAAAGGGTAGTTGAGAGTCACACCCTAAAGCACATGTTGTTATGGAGCATAACAGCCAAGACAAGACTTGCTTCGTATTAAAAATAAAAGAGAAAGAAATGGTGAAGGAATAGATTTTCCAAATTACTACACCTGCATAGGCACTGCCTGGTTTGTCTGTGAGTAGTTCAGGTTTCTCCCTGTGGTGCTACTATGTTTGGACAGTCAGAGGAAGAGAGAGGAAGGCCAGGAGGACCTAGGAGGTGCTTGGGAGGCAACGCAAGACTGAGATCTGGTTAGAAAAATGCTTGGCAGTAAAAGGTCCTGCACTGGTTGGGTGGCACCATGAAGCTCCATGAAGAGCTGCTTGGATGGAGGTAATGGCTTCTAGTCCCATGGGCATCCAGGGACCAGCTGGATGGAGGAGCTACTGGGATTGAGGTGATGGCCACTAGTCACATGAGCATCCTTCGCCTGCATGTGTGGATCCAAACACATGCTTTTTTTTTTTTCTCCCCATGGGATTCCCATCTGCTACTGCAGAGGCCAGAATCCCCTTAGTTTTTAAGACATTCAGGCTCATTGAGTCCCCTGGTCCTCCTCTCCCAGGAGAACGCCCTTGTCCCTAATAAAGCGGGGAGAGAGGGGTCCACTGAGCGGGCATGGGGCAGAGGTTGCACGGCTGCCTCAGCCTCTCTGCACCACGGTTATGTGTTCATGTTGATGCAGGCCTGGATGAGTGAATGCGAAGTTTAGCAGCTGACATAGCAATTAAGCAAAGCCTCTCAATATAGCATCACTAAATACATGAATCCTCCCTAAATTGCCAATAGTTCATGACACCATGTAAAATCCTTGTGTAATAGCCTTAGAAAAAAATTACACTCAGTGCTGGCGGTAAGCCACGCAGCCTGCATGGCAATTGCAAAGCACTTTGAATGTTTATGAGCCTTTTTAAAAAAAAATAATTTAAAAAAAATATCTAAAATGTACATTTCCCCCAATGACTCCGCTCTGGGGAGTATTAAAAGCAGCACCTTGACTCAGCCTACCACATAAACATCCTGCTGCCCCCGGACAGCCCGATACTGTCTTCCTCCCAGGATGAGGAGCTGAATAAGAAGTGACAATCACAGCTCCTGCCCACGGGAAAACAGGAAGCACCAGAGTTGTACAACCACTCCAAACATTGTCCTACCTGCTCCGCTCCTTGGGTGCAATGTGAACTTGCTTTCCTTTCCTTTCCTTTCCGCCTTGCGTAACTATTTCTGGTCAGCACTGGCCAGTCCTGGGATGCTGCTGCATGGGGCAGGCCCTGCAGCCTCTAGCTTCTCCCTGCCTGCCTAAAGCCACCCTGGTGCTCTCTGTCCAACGCAGAAGGACAAACTTTCTAACCCACCATCAACACCAACAGCTCAGTGGCAGGGCTGAATACAAGCGCTGGAGGAGATGGAGACAGGCTCAGGGGGCTGGGCAGATTGGCTCACCCCACAGCTGTCCACGTCTGGCAGGAGTAGATAGAAGAAAATCCCAAATCCTCCCTACCAAGAAGCAGCCAAGAACAGACACTTTTGGCCAAATCTTTTAAATGACCATGAGACTAAAGGAGCCAATGTTTACAGATGTGCTCTGGTTCACACATTAAAGTGCTAAACCTCCTCCCGAGCTGCCCTTTTAACTAAGACACTTGTGCGGGCGATGGGGTAAGTGTGTGCCCTGGTGTTGAAGCATGCTGGGCAGCCAAGCTTCTTCACAGGCACACAAAGAGGAGCTCGGAGAATCAGGAGTTGTGATGGAGAAGAGGCCACCCATTCATCTTGCAGCACCCCCCAGTTCATCGACAAATACCCACTCCCTCTGTCGACTTTTTGGTGTGATTTTGAGGAATCCCCCTTCACTCAGTGCAACACACCCCCAGCCGGCAGCCCTGCTCTCAGGACCATCCTTCCTGAAGGCAAGAGACTCTTTCCACATTAAGTGATGCTCTGGGTGCAGGGCAGCTCGTTCCTCCTCCAGCTGCTCCCACGTTTCTGCTAAATGATGGACCCAACTTCGCATGCAAAATGTAGACATCATATCAAAGTTTTCAAACAAGAAGTGGGAGAAGAAGGTGGTTTCCTACCCACTCTTCCTCTACTTACAATGTAAAAACATCCCTCGCTGAATGAAGCAGCGTTTGCCATCACTTTGCAAAGTTCACATTCCCACAAGTGCAGACAGGCGCGAGGAGGAACAAGGGGGGGAACCAGCACACCAGCACCCGCGGGTCATGGTCACACAAGACAATACTTTGCAAAATTTGGAACTGTGGGAGGAATGCGGGAAGGCTGAAGATGAGGATGTTTATTAATATATAAGAATATCTCCAAAGCGTTTGCGTCCTATGAGGAAAAAAAAGGGAGCCTGAGGCAATCCAGTTTGAGGCACCAGTAGGGCTAAATCTGGAAATCTTTATTCAGGCAACCCTATTGCTGGTGTGAAGAAAAAGAGAATAGCTTTTTCTCACATTCACAGCAGTAAAAGTTTCCCGAAGTAAGGTGAAGCTTCAGATGAATTCCCTAATTAATTCCCATGTGTGATTGCATTAAACCGGAGGATGTGAGTGCGCTTCCACGCCTGGATCAGCTTCTGTGCCCAAAAAGGGTGCTGCCTCCCTACAGCATAGAGCAAGAAGCCTTTCAGTACAAGAAGTGCAGTCTCAGCCTTGTTGACCACTTCTGAGCAGTCAATGGAAGATGGGCAGGGAAAGCCTAGCAGTAAGTTTAAATCTAAAGTGTCTAAAGTGTCTACAAACACTTGAGAAAAAGTCTCAGCACCAAAAAAAAAAACCAAAAAACTGGAAAAAAAATCACTGTATTAACCATTTGAATGGCAGATACAAGTTAAAGAGAGAGAGAGGAGAGGTCCTCTGCTTCCCTTCCCTGTACCCACCTCCACAGCAGTCTTGGGTGTATTTGGGAGGTGGCTCTGTGGCCACAGGGTAACACCAGCTGTGTGAGGTCCTTGCACCCCCCGGCCCGCGAGCACTGCTGTTGATTAGGAGGAAGATGGAGACCACCACGCGGGTTTCACAGGTTCATCTGATCAGTGACACGAAAACCCACGAGGCCCCGTGAGGCGTCACTGACCAGCGGGGCTTAGTGCAGCCCCAGCACTGCCTGACACCCAGAGGGAGCTTGACCTCCATCTAACAAACTTAACCCGTGGTGCTCTGTTAACGAAGGGAAATCTGCATTTGGGGCACTAGCTCCCTCAGCCGAGGCAGCCACAGCAAAGCAGCTGCTCCCCCAAACCAGCCCCAAGCAGCTCAGGAGCAGTTTCCCCCTTTTGCAAGTCATGAAGCCATGGCAGACTCTGTATCTCACCTCCTCTGAAGAAACCCGTATTGATAAAACTTTGTAAATGCTGTTTCCTTGCAATGCAAAGCAAAGAGGGCTTTTCACTATTTTTTCTGCCCCTCAGACAGAGAACATCTCTTTGCTTTCACCTTATGACTGTAAAATAAAAATAAACTGCATTTCTACCTACCAGTTTCAGCTGTGCTTTCGCTCACTGGGGCTGTGGTTGGGACAGTCCCTGCTGAAATGGTATATTTTAATGCAGGAAGGCACGTGCTGGTGCCACCTGCTTAACTAACAGAACTTGCAGGGTTCCTTCTGCCCTTTTATTTACTAACCTTACTGCAGACCATTAATAAAAAGGACCTCCTTGTGCTCCAGCTGGGTCTGCTGGCAGCTGGACAGGCTCTTGCTGCGGCCGCCGCAGGGCTCTGCTGCTCAGGCATGTGGCCAGGCCATGGATGCTGCTGCCCAGCTGCCTAAGAGCAGCTTTGGAAGCTGCAGAGGAGAAGGGCTGCTGAGCACCAGTTTGGTGGCCTGGAGCAGGGAGGGTGAACAGCGCTGCTCTCCCCACCCGCTAACCTGCGCTAGGGAAAAAGCAGGGTCTGCTGCCTTGCACAGGGCCCTGCACTGCAGTCATTTCCCAATGATCATACAGGACTTGCCGTGTGGTCAGCCCTACAGGAACACAAAAAACACTTATGTTCAGTTAATATTTGTCCTTAGTTCAGGCACCCTCCTGCCCTAAGACCTATCAGGATGGGAGGAGTAAGAATGATGCTGCAGCTCAAAGTAAAATGCATGTCTTCTACTGGAAAGGGAAGTGAAGGGTGGCCACTCCTGCCCCCGTGCACTCCAACCTGGGGCTGTACCGTGCTTCTCCTGGATTTGGGGGACAGGTTGCATGGACATGTGCAGCTGGGTCCGGCTGCAAGACCTGACCTCCCAACATGGGGATCCCATCATCTAGAGAAAACACGTCCTCCTCACTGAGAGATGAAAAGCATTTCACAGCCTGTCCAAGCAGCTTTCCCAAGGCTCGAAGGAGACCCAGCAGATTTCAAAAGTCACAAATGTGCTCATGACAGCCGTGAAGTTCTTTAAACCGCAGCGGGGAAGCGTTGTGTACAGCCCAACCCATTGCAGCCCGGAGACAGGCAGGGGTTCCTCGGGCGTGGAGCACCCTCTGGTGGGAAAATCACAGTTGTCCAAACGAGAGCAAATGCACCCGTGGCACAAGACTGGGCTCTGCCAAGACCTTCTGGGACGTGAGTTTCCACCGAACAGAGTTGCTTCGCTGGCAGGCCCCCGTGCAACACACCCTGGCGCCCACACCAGCTGGGCACTGCCTGGCTCGGTACCCTGCCGCAGTCCCTGTGCCCAGCATGCCCACTTGCTCTCCCCGAGCTTCAAGGCAGCCATCCCTTCTCCTTTGGCCACTATAGCCCCTCACAGATGCAGGGTCTTTGAGCCATACCGTGTCCCTGCCACGTGCCAGCCCATGGCCTGGCTGCTGAAGGGACGCTGCTGCTGGCAGGCGGCAACTCTCACGATGAAAAGGCAATTTGTAAATAATCACTCCCTGATTTTGAAGTCTTTGTAGCCGTGATAAGCCTGGGGCTGGACGGGAGCGGGTCACGCTCCCCAGGCCGCTGTAATTCCCCTTTGCCTTCGTCTTCAGGGTTGTCATACTCCCCGGTTGGACTGTGACTCCTTAGGGAAGGGGAAGAACAGCATGTGCGCCTGCCTGCATGCATGTGCACCCCTTTTCAGTGTAAGGGGACCTCTGCTCTGCCTGGAGTCTCCAGCTGCTCTCACAAAACAAGCAGCAGTCAGAAATTTTAAGCAGCCCCCAGCGAAAAGGGCACGGGCAGCAGTTCAGCACTTCCAGTCCCCGGTTAATCATGGACCGGTCACATGACACTGGATGTTCCCCATCACATCACCTCCCCTACCACAGCTTCTATCTTAAAAGACTCACCAGCACCACAGAGGTAGGACCCACCACCCAGCACTCACTTCAGCTCCAGTCCCGGGACATGCCACTCCTTGCAGCAGCGTTCCACAGAGCAACAAAGCCAGCAAAGAACAGGGTGCATCAGGAGACTGGGGACGTCTCCCCCCACCTGGCTCTGCAGGACCCTGCACAGGGCTGTGGGTGTAGGGCTTGTTTATCACAGGGACCACAGTCATCTGGCGTGGACGAGTGCTGAGGATGGCATGGACATAAAAAGGCAGATTCTGCCTCAAAAGCTCATGTAGTAAACACAGGGCAGGAGGCACCTTTTGTGCCTCAGGCCATTTCCCTGCCTCTAGCCAAGTTGCTGCCCAAACAGTACTTTAACCCAGCTCTGGGCGTGTTTTCTCTTAAATAAACACAGGAGGCTCTCCAACACCCTTCCTCCGGGTCCTCACCTGCTTGCCAGCACGGCATTCGGCTCCCAGCACTGCAGAGGCACCTGAGAAATGCGTTTCCTTCCCCGGTTTGTCATTTCAGCTGCCCTGGGCATTGCCACCTTCCTGAGCTGGAGGCTGCTTCTCCGGATCCCGGCCACTGGCCAAGGAGGTAACACCTGGGCACTGTGGGGTTTCTTCATGACTGGCAGCATTTCTGTACCACAGGGGAAAATGACCTGGAGCTTTTTTTGGAGATTCTTGGTGGGTAGATGTCTACAGCATGGAAAACACTGTTTGCACAGCCCCGTTGGTAGGACAATCTCCAGAGAAAACCCTTGCTGTGGAGCCCTGCAGCCTTTATGTCCTTAGTGGGGTCACTGATCTCAGGTGTGGTGGGGAAACCAGGTGTCAAACTGCTGCAAGCAATTCCCAAAACCTTTGCTGGGAAGGGTGAGATGCTGTAGGGGAGGCAGCAGGGAGCAGGGGCAGGGAAATCAGTGATTATTTCCTCTCTTGCCTAAAAGAATGCACTCCTCCCCTCCAGTCCTTGTCAATGCAGGGCAAAGTCATCACTAGATTTTGCAGACATTGTCAGTCTGGGCCTGGGTGGGTCGAAGAGCAGCCCAGGATGGCTTCAGGCAAGGCTGTGTTTCTTCCTGCATACCCGGTGTCCTTTCCCTAATTTTAACTGTGCTTTTCTTCCCTGTGCAACAGCCTCCCCGAATCAGCAGGAAATATTTAACTTCCCAAGGACCCAGGAGAAACCATCAAACTAACTGTCTCCCCACAGCTGACAAATGCCTACACTGAGTAGAGGAGGCAGGTGTGCTGCTGCTAAAAAAAAAATGAAGTAGCAAGGCAGGCATTCATTCTCTGCATTCAAACCCACTATGCCCTCTTCACATCAAAAATAGGAAGACAAAGAGTAAAAAGCAAAGCTGAAATTTGAGAAATTAAACTGATTGTCACAGAGTCTTTTTATTTGCTTTTGCCTTTTGTATTTACTTTGTTGTCTTCCCGCTTCTGTTTTCTTTTTTGCTTTGAATTTGCCTTTGCCTTTTTGTCTAGAGGAGAAAAAATTTACATATGGAAGTGATGCAAGGAGTTACTTCATTTGGATCCCTAAATAACCACAAGCCATTAAGAATAATCTCTTGCTTTCACATATATTTGATAGCTGATGTTAACCAATTAACAGATGCAAAAGGGTTTGCAGGGGGCCATGTATTTGTAGCTAAAAACCAATTTACTACTCAGTCTCTCAGAGTATTTCTCTCTTTGGTAAACTTGCCTCAGGTAAGCTGAGTTGAAAACCAGGAGTTAAAAGCAAAAATTATGATTTAGTGGAGAACAGGGTCCGCAGCATAAAGCTACAGTCAAGATCAGTGCTCACACACGGCAGTTTGGGGAAAGTGAGGTCTGGGTGTCCACAATCTCACACATTCATGGGGACAGAAATCAATTTCCCAGCAAAACCGAGCTCTTCGCCAGGCAGAGCTGGTCTCCCCTCTCCTACCCATCTTCTTCATTCCTGCTATATCCTGTCCACACTGGGATAACTGGTAAAGAGCCTGCCACAGCATGCTGTGCTGGGATGCCAGCTCAGGGGTGAGTTCCTCTATGGACTTTCCTAACTCCTGTCTTCAAATGGTGTTTCCTAGGTGACCTGGCGCTCAAGGTGGAGGAGGGCTTCACTTTGACACTAGACACCTTCCTTCACGTTCAGCAGCTCAGGAAGAAGAGACTGAGAGCTTTCTGCAGCCGATCAGGCAAAGTCACCACGCTGCCAAGGAGCCAGGAGGAGAGAGCCCGCCTGCTCTCGAGTTTGCGGGTAAACACCAAGCTGGACCTCCTCTACTGCCAAGTGCCATCGACAGGGATGGAAGAATGGCAGCAGCTTTTGGAGAAGCTAGAGGAGAAGGAAAACACGATGCTCCCAGTGCCACTTCCCTACCCTCGGCGGCACACTCTGGAGACACAGCTGGGTGAGTTCAACCTGACAGAGACAAAGACCATGTTAGGGTCTTACATCAAAGTGCTCTTTGTCAGGGACCCTTTCCAGAGGCTGATCTCCACGTTTATGCAAGGCACGGGCAGCAGCCCTTCCTTCAGCAGCTTTGTTCAGGACATTTTAGATAGCGGACAGCACAACGCCAGCATGGCTTGGAAACCACTCGTCAGCCTCTGCCAGCCCTGTCTCATCCAGTATGACTATGTGGTGATGTTTGGCTTCCTCAGGCAGGAGCTGGGTCATCTGCTGCAGCGGGCTGGGCTGCCCACGGACAGCCTCCACCCTGAGTTCACCGATGCCCAAGTGCGGTGGACCTACAGCTGGTTATCAGAGCAGATGTTCAGTGAGCTGTCCCTCCAACAAAAGAAGCAACTATCTCATTTCTACCGCTGGGACCTTGCTGCTTTCCCTTTTTCTAGCAGTTTTCTGTCAGACCTCCTCAGCACCCCGGAGACCTAACAGAAATACCCCAGCTGGAGGGACTGTTTCAGAAAGCGTTAATCCAAATGCAAGCGCTTTGAGATACTGGCTGGGTCATAGACAGGTCCTTGCTCCATGCAGCACACTGGTCTGGGTCACAGCTCCAAAAGGCACGTCAGAGAGCTGAGATGGACCACTGCCAGGGAATCGAGGCTCTTTACACAGCTGAATTGCATTTAAATATGGCAAGAGAAGGCACTAGGGAAGCACTTGGCATTGGGGCTTGAAAACTGCATGAACTGAACTGTAAACGGGGGTAAACGGCTCTCAGCAAACCCAGCATTTTTGGGTAGGGTGGCTTGGACCTGCTGCAAACCACAGCAGCATCCGCACATGCTCTGACATTTCATATTCTGAGCTCCCTTGTGGGCCAAGAGGATTGTCAATGGCTTGTTTGTGACAAATCTCCCCCCACAGATACAAGAAGCAACATGTCACCTGGAGTCTGTCTACTCTGCACAAGTAGGTGAGATACAACACAGGGTGGCACACCCTCCTGGGGAGCCACTGGTGATGCTCCCAATCCTTTTGTGCTCAGTGAAGGCCAGGCCAGGCCTGGCCCGACCCATCATTTGATCTTATCTGTTCTGCGTGAAGTGTTCCTGTTTTACCACTCACATCTCCTGCATGTTTAGGCTCAAGAGAGCCCTGGGGATATGACATGATGCTTACTCCATTTGCAAGTTTTGAGTGAGGTTCCCCCCTTTACAGAGATGACTCAAATGAGCCAAGCCTAGCTTTCAGCTCTATGCACTAGCAATGAGACAAGGATATGGCAGTCTGGACCAGGTACCAGCCACACCACACAGAGAGACAGCCTTCCACCTGGCCTCAGCAGCTGGTAGGCCCAGTGGAGGTGGCTAGAAGCATCAAGATGCATCACTTGGCTGCTGTGGAAAACACAATGTGACTACTGTAAGCTCCTTCTGGCAGAGAAGTGTGAGGACTGACTTTGTTTTCTTTCTGACTTGGCTGCCAGCGTGACCAAGTGGAGGCCCAGGCTCCCCAGCTGGCTCACCTTCTGCATCCGGCTCAGTAGCCTGGAGCAACCACACACCCTCTCCCAGCCTTGGCCACTGAGCTGATCTGCCTTGCAGCCTCTGGGAAGGGTCCACCCTTGCCAAACACCAAAAGTTGTCCAGCTTTCAAATCGTGACAAGACCATGGCATACTAGTTTCCAGAATATTTTTAAGCTTTATTTGGCAGTGTTGTGACATTCACAGAGAATTCCACATAGATTGATGTGACAAAGACACCAATTTGACAAGGCTCGTTAAAGAATGATTGTGAAAGCGGTTGATCAGACCTGACCTAAAACAATTACAGAAAATTTGTCCTCCCTCCCTCATCGAGGGACATGCGATTAATAGCTTTAAGACATCAGATCAGATGTCCTCCTTTCACTCTCACAAACTGTCCAGCTACAGCAGTTATTACTTGTGTCGTTATTGTGCGTAATACTTTGCAGTCTAGCAAGATGGCGTAGTTCCTCTTCTGAGGATACAGTTCTGAAAGGAGAGAAGCAGCAAATTTCCAATTATAGGTAACATTAGTCATGCATCCATGCTGTATTTCCCTGAAAAGTACTAGGAAAGGGATATTTTTCTCTTTGTAAGTAGCATTCCCTTCAGCGATTGCAAGCTGAAATCCCCTGCAGCGAGATGTGTGCGAGGAGATCTGACACAGCGCCTAGCAGAGGACAGTGCTGTGCATTCACAACAGGAGAGCTCTTCTCAGGCAGCTTTGTAGTGCAGACCACATTTTAAGTCAGGCTGTCCTACAGCAGTATCATCTCTTCTTGCCACCCCCTGCAGCAGGTCCCAGTCCTTCCCTAAGGTGCCTGGCACTCCGTTCCACGGGAAGGCAATGTATGAAATGTTAAGGCACCGAGAGGTGAAATGAAAATCTCAGCTGCATGTTCCTTAGGGTCCCTGTCTCACCCACAGCCCAGACGGGTATTATAATGATCTCTCTGTAATTTCCTACCAGTCTCCAAGCTTCCCTTTTCCCTACGCCCTCGAAACAAAACAAGTTACTGCAATTACTTTGCAATCTTGATTTTATACCATTGAGTCCCCCTGCCCCTTGGTGTTTTCTGTCATTTACATTCAATTCTAGTGCACCCCAAAAGGAAGGCGTTTCCTCCTTCCATCAGCGAGTGTCTGTGGAAGGGTAATAAGAGGGCCCTGAGCTGGGGTGGGCTTGAGGGCAAGGACTGGTGCCTGAGAAGCAGCGGCTCACTGATGCTGCAGCAAAAATGGCTCCACAGGCTAAGGTCTGCACTGAACCAGACTGCGCTGACCATCACGTGTACAGATAACTTGGCAAATATGCTTCAAATTAACACACAAAGTGAATAACAAAGGAGACTTACATCTAATTTAAAAAATTTCACCTGACCAGGCAGTCACTGTGGCTATGTGAGACACCTCAAACCCATTCTGAAATGATGAAGAAGGTGCTCCCAGACCCACAAGGAATAAAGAGCACTTACTCATCTTGCTAGTGACATCCCCTCACCGCCCAGGACCCTCACAGGGAGCAGGCCTCTCATGAATGCTGGTGGCTTTCCCCTGAGGCAACGCTGGAAGCTCCTTGATACCACACTCTTTGCCTGTAGCTCCCTGTGTTCTGCATTATCACACATTACATTCCCTTTGTACTTCTTCTATGCCTGGTCTGAATGAGTATGTCCAGCAACTCCTCGAGGTGGATGCCGCAGCAACAGTGCTGATACCAATCTACCTTACAGGCTCTGTATTTTGCATCCCTTCGACACCGGAGAACATGAATACACAGCCTCCAATAGCTGTTCTTGCACACAAATAGTCACATTCTCTTCTCCAAGAGGTTTTTTTACATATCGTCAGCTTTCAGGAGAAAACAAAAATGTGTTCTTGCCCAGTACCTCAGAGGTTAAGAAACACCAGTATCGTATTTCAATTAAAACAATTACATAGCAAGCCCATCAGGCACAAAATACTTTCTGCAACTCACATATACAAATGCCCTTCTTCTAGATGGTAGAACCATAATATTTTAAACCGAGAAATAAATCTACATGTTTCCAAGCTATATACTCTGGAGTGCTTCAAAATCATATTTCAGACTGTGAATACATTGTTAAATCCTAAGATGGAGGCCAATTTTAAGCAGTTTGTATGTGAGCAAAATTTTATGTTAGGCAATGGAGTTATATCCTCTTGCACCATATTTTTTTGATGGCCCTAGGAGTGCAAAAATGGAAAAAGGACATTTTCATAACGCTGTGGGCCAGAGAAACGGATAAAAGTTCACACATGGTAAGCAGGTACAGTACATGGCTGACATCATCTGGAGATAACATGATGCTACAGTGTTAAATCTGACAGTGGCAAAACCTGTGAATCAGGATGCCCAGCATTAAACCCAACATGAAAAATGCATTCAACTCAGAAGGCATGAGGTCACCACATAGTCAGCACATTTTTAGACAAGTAGTCCCTGTAGCAAAACATACCCATTCTCTTACATTCAGCAAAACTAAGAGTTGTCTTGAAACAAGGCAGGGCCATAGCATGACAGCAAGGGACTGACCCAAGGGCACCCAGAGCCAACTAATCCCCAGCTGTGCCCATCTTCCTGCTGTCACTTGCCTGGGCTGGTATAAATTGCCTTGGGAACAACGATGAGTAACTTTCTCTGTTACTCCAAGGTGCCTGACGTCCTTTGCTATTTAAAAGATGGGGAAAGATGTAGAGGTGTGGGGTGGGAAAAGGCTGTGTCAAACAAAGTAGCATCTTGCTGGAAGTCCTCTTGGTATCTCTGGTTTTTATCTTTAATCAGAGAAGACAAGGTAGCACATGAAGAATTCATTAAAGCCCCAGTGCAGACAAAGCAATCGTCATTTAACTTAGGATAAATCAGCTATAAAATGATCACATTTTAGGGTTTTCCTCCAAACCACTTTTGTTACATAGGTAAGACCATCTTAGTTAGCTAACATCAGAACTCCTCCTCATCTTCCTCTAGCATATATCTGACTTTGTGTGCAGAGGGGACACAACAGGGTCCAGCCCTCAGCGCCTCTCACACCTTCCCCCACCTCAGCTAGAGGACTGTTTGTCTGGGTTCAATGCCTTTAAGTCCTTCTTGGCATAGCATCACAAGGTCATCCATCTTCTCCCCATAGTAGGAAAAAAAAAAACTAACCAACAACCCTGACATTTCACATTGGCTGGTAATAAGCCTGTCTCCCATCCTTGCAGCAATTTTAAATGAAACCTGTAAGATTTTTCAATTATACCTGGATAACATCACCTTCCACTTACTCTTCATTTAAATTTACATCACAGCTATAATCTGGCAGCAATTCCCTCTCCTGGAGAAAACAATGATTGGACAATTAAGTGTGAAAGCTCCATGAATCAGTGGATGAGCCACATGAACATAGATTATTTTTTTTCCATTATAGTCCTACTGCCTTGTGGTCATTCTGGTGTAAGCTCAGTTTCACGAGGAGGGTTTGCTCCTCAGACTTCCCTTTTACACACGCACAGACCATGGCTTAAAGGTCCCTGGCTCGGCAGAAGGGCACTGTAAAGAGAAAAAAAAGTTAAGTTAGCAACAAACGAGGGTCCTGGCCTGGGTTCAGCATTCCCATTGTGCTCCCTTTGAGGTGGCTGGCTTTGTACCGCTGAAGATCTGAGCTCGCATCCCAGTTCTTCAAAGCACAGAAATGTCTGTCTCATGGTACTTCTGTTACAGGCTGTGCTTGGCTCTAGCTGAAGGCCTGATGGTCACCAGTTTGAGCAAATTCTCAAAACCATTTCTGAGTCCTTCTCCCCAGACAGTGATGCAGGTGAAAAGGATTAAGATATCTAGGTTTTGCTCTTAACCACAATGGGGTTCAAGCTGACAAAGCATGGAGGATGCCCACATGGACAGATAGCTGTGTTTTCTGAGTCACACAGGAATCAGCAGGAGTCTGTGCAGGGACCCACTTCTACACAGCCCTGTCACAGCACTGTAACAGAGGAGGAGCCCATGAAGAGACAGTGACAGGGTTAACTCCTGCACTCCTTCAGATCAAGCCCACAGCCTCTAAGGAGACTCCTATTGTCATAACATTCAGGAGAAATGATCGTTTTCAGTAACACTTTCCTCTCCCTCCCTTCCTGAGGGACGCCACTAAATCACAGAGTGGAGCTGCAAGATATGTTAGTGGCAGTGATCCCCTAAGAGATTATAGTCAGGAGCATCGGGACAAGAAGTCAATGCCTTTGTTCTACAGACAGCTCATGGAGGATGGAGGGATGAACTGCAACTTCATTGATACTGTATGGCAGCCCTTCCTGCAATGGGAGCCCCAGCAATGCTGGTCTGTGGATTTGTCTCATTTGTTGACATGTTAAATGAAGGATAACACCCACAAAATAAAAGCCATCTACTTAAGCAGGGCCACAGCCTCCCCATCCTGCACTAATCCCCAACCATGGCTGATGTGACCAGCACACACACTCCGTGTGGGGTGGGCTGGCTAGGGAGCAAAGTGTGAAACCAGGAGCTGTTACCATTTTGGTGAAGATGTCCACACAAGAATTGCGGATCCTCTCTGGCGTGGCAGGGCTGTCCAGCCTGAATGGTTCCGTCAGACCAGAGTCCTTCCTTGCTGAGTAGATGGCATCTTTAATGGCATAAAACACTGAGGCAGACAGGAACAGAGGTGGCTCTCCCACAGCCTAGACCGAGCACAAGCAAGGGTGAAGCTGCAGCACAAAACAGTCCTGGCTCTGGAAAGACTAATGGGGCTAACAAAGATGAGCAAGCCCTACATGACAATCAGGAATTGTTTGCATTCCTCATTCCTTCTTTGTAACTTCTCAGTCTCCCAGATGTAATCAGGAAGGAAAGACCAAGCCAAAACAGCCTCTTGCCTTCCAGTTGTGAACCTCAGTCTACTAGATGTGATCAGCGAGGAAACATGAAGCTAAAACAGCCTCCAGTCTACCAGGTGTGATCAGTGAGGAAAGACTGAGCTAAAATAACTCCCAGTCCACTTAAAGAAGAGACAGTAGGAAAACACAAGCTTTCTGACACAGCAAGGCTGCTATGAAGGCAAAAGGGACTAACCTGTTCCCATAACCTTTTGGATGGTGCTAAATTGCAGCAAAGGGAATTCAGATAAGGCAGTGGTGAGTTGTCTGGGCAGAGAGTATGATGCTCCATCACTGGAGGCCCTTGCAAACCAGCAGGAATGCCTCCCTCCACGATTACACAAGTGTTATCTAGTACTGAGGTCCCTACCAGCCCCTTTTTTCTTAATAATTCTGTCATCAGCACTAATCACCCAAAAAGTTGTCCTCATTGATGAAGATGTTCCTGTGGATGGAGGGGAAATGGGAAACTGTAAGGAGGCAGACCAGGCATATACAGATAAGGATGATGGGTGGCCTCTCTAAATGCTCTGTTGAACCATAAGTAAAGCAAATCATTGATGCTGTACATCCAGCACTGACTGCAGTGGAAACAGCTGAAGGACACATGGATTAATAATGGACCTTTAAGGGTAACATAAGCACTGTGAAACAAAGAAAGCAAAACATGAAAACTCAGACACAAGATCTTGGTATATCAGATCTGAGGAAATGACACTGCTGGAAATGTTATCCACAGTGGTGGCTGTGGTGCCAGGGAAAGGCAACCAGGGAAAGCTGACATGCAAGGGGAGGCCGGCAGCCTCTGTTACACCAGAACTGGCACAGCAAAGCCACTTCAGTTCTCTCTAATGGACAATCAGGGCAGCACTGTACAGGTTATTTCAGTTCTTCCTAACTATAAAGGATAGTATACGTATTTCTGGTAAGGAACAGGAAAACATCCTGACCCCAGATAAAGCCAGCGTAATACAATTAACTATTCAGACACATGCATCATTACTTTATCACACTCAGCCTCACAGAATTACAGAGAAGTAAGAGGCCTGCGGATCTCGCAGGTGTACCTTGGATGAATAAACCGCCTTGCTGTTTGGACAGTCACGGAGAAGTGAGACATAGAATTCTGTTGGGATGTCTCCAAACGCTGGGATTTTGTACATCCCAGGCCCTCGAGTGTACAAGTTCCCTTCAGGAGAATAGCGCAGTTCCTCCATGGTGAAAAGCCCAAGGCCTTGGACAAATGCCCCTTCTATCTACAAACACATCCAACAAGGTTACGTTTTGTTGTTGTTCTTGTTCTTCTCTGCACAAGAACAAACAGTGATTATTTCCACCATTTTCAGCCCTCCCCTCCTGACTAATTTCCCACTCTTCATCTTTAAACCCTTGTCCTTTCTACCAAGTACAGCTTGGGACCTTTGTACAATTCCTGTGTTCCCATACAGATGTGGCTGCATTTCTCTGGCAGGTGAAGCAATTTACAAATACACGCAAAAGGTATGCTGTACACATAGGACAGGAATTTTCTGATGAAGCAAGGAAAAAAAAAAAAAAAATCAATGCCAAAATATTGATTCTTTACAGGCAGATTAACACTGAATGAGTTGTACTAGCTGATAATTGAAAGGACAAGAAGACTAAAAGGACTGAAGACAATATATATGAAGACAAATTATTTTACACTATTTCAGTATAAATACTTCCCTAAGTACTGCATATTCTCAGGTCCCCAGCACAGACACCTGCAAAACCACTCCCATATCCATTCAAGTACTAACAACTTCTTTGCATAATTGTTCTACTGTAAATTTTAGGAGGGAAAAAAAAAAAAAAAAAGAAGGGGAGCAGCTATGAGAGGAGGATATGCTTGAACAGCCCTACATGAAGAAGCTCTGCTCTCTGTGCTCACAGAGGGATCTGACAGGCAGACCAGTCTAAAGATTTGGCGCAAACTTGCATTAACCCAGCTCTGTGTACTTGTGTTCCTGCAGTCATACAATATCCTTTCTGTCCTGTGCCCCCAGATCCTCTGCAGCAATTCATGGAAGGACACTGGAAATTGAGATCTCTTTGACAGACTCTGTATAGCCCATCTCTCTGCTCCCAGACCCAAACTGATAGGCTGTGAAGACAGAAAGGCTCCTTCTCCCCTTGGCCACTTCCAGAAAGTCTCTTTCAGAAAAAATGTCGCTTTCAAAGAAATTTCATTTTAGATGTAGCAGAGGTCTGCAACTCGTGGTCTCCTGTAAACTCCAAATCCTGCAGCAGTTTCACTGGAGTTACACTTTATCAACATCTAGAGTTAGCAAGGGAGCTAAGATGGCTAGATGGGCGTGTGCAAATGCCTAACAATCCGTCTCTTGGTATATCAAACAACCCTGTGTTACCTTTGTTTGCTGGGAGGTATCACTGTGATTATTACTGCACAAAATACGGAAGTTAGCTTGTCCCTGCCCAAGAAATAGGCAAGCTAAGGGACTGATCCAGCTTCCTATGGAGATTCCTACACAGCAGTAGCTGGAGGACAGAACCTACGACCCTAACTCTTTATTCACAGCAGAATTTTCACTGAATAAAATGGGACATGATCCTGACAGATAGGAGTATAAAATTCAGGTGTAGGATTTTGTCTCGCATGCCACATTGCAGAAAGTAAGCCTGGGATGAATTTGTTCCATCATATTAGTATTATCTGGATTCATTCCTTTAGGCAAGGCAGAGGCTGAAAAGCATCAGTATGGTAGTAACTGGAGAATATCCTGTAATCTTGATATCCAAGACAAAAAAAAAAAAAAACCACAACAGGGTATTTCCCTACATAGTTCTGTGCCTATTGCATAGTTAAGTGTAGGTCCAACTGGTTTTCATAGCCTACAATGCCTCACTGGATACCCGAGTTTAAAATGCTCTGTTTGCAAAGGTACAACTTGGAGAGGGGTAATGGCTCATCTAGAAAAGCCTGAGAGTAGTGTGATCGCTTTAACATGGTGGAAATAGCAACACTATTTCACTTACCTGTCCTATATCTATGGCTGGGTTCAGGCTGGTACCAACATCCATTACGATGTCTGTGCGAATGTTCTAAAATGCAGAAATAAAGAATAAATCAGCACAGACCATTGAAAATGGTACACCATAGTCTTGTTCGAGGAGAAGTAATGTAACCAGCCACTTCCCACACTTGGCCACTGTTCAACAATCCATCTCAGCTCAACTCTTCATACTGACTTTTAATCTGAGTTCACCCCTAAAGTAAATCAAAGGAACTCAGTGCAGTTTCCCCCAGAGATCAAATGGACCCAATTTACATCAGTTCCAAGCTGCTAGCGTCACTGCTCTGTACCTGAGCATAACCAACTAGGTCAGATTCTGATGAAAACGTTTTTCTTTTTTCCTTCTTTCTAAAAGTCTCTTCAGTGCTATTTTTAATTATTAACTCAATTCCAGTATGTTGCTGTTCTTTTGCACTAACACAGTGCTGCTATCTCTTACTTAAGCAAATCCAATAACTTTTGCAATCATTCATTAAGCCTCCTAATATCCCCACAGGGTAGATAATTATTGTTTTATTATACTTTACGGATTATTGCACTGTGAACAGAAGAGTTAAGAAATTTACTGAAGGTCACACCAGACCAATGACAGAGCTAGGAAGAGGCTGACACCCAGTATTTGCTCTAACTCCCTGTGAGTGTTTCCTTCACCTAAACACAGAGGGCTATTTCACTGCTGACCCCCTCACCTTGTGGTCACCTGTCAGGCAATCTATCTCAACCTCAGAGCAAGCAACGCCGTAACTGAAGTAGCAGAATGGTTTCCCTTCATTCTTTTCAAAGTCGTAGCCAAGGTCAGGGATTCTTGATACAAAGAAAAAAAAACACCACATTTCATTCCATGAACAGTCAAAATTAATACAAACACATTGCAACTTATTGAAATCCTTATTCATTTTTGTTTCATCTCTTCCATCAAGCCTATTCAGAAATGAAAAGTGTAAACAACTATAAATAGAAATCTCCTAAAGCCACTCTGTATTCCAAGACCTGACTGAAACTATCAAACTATTTTGGCCATCTGTACTTTCACATGAATCTCAGGGCTTATGATTACTATTATGAACTCATTCCCACCAATCCAGTAGCAAATCTTTTGCTTTTAAAGTGTAGTTGAACATTTCTTGGAGGTCATTAAACTTCAGAGCATAATCAAGTTGAACCAGTAACTGGATTAAGCCAAGAACTGATTTTAAGCACAGTTCATGGCAAACTTTGTATCTGGCTACTTATGCTTTATCTGAAAACTTGTTTATTAAAGTACTGAGAGCCACTTGATTCAGAGAAAAACACATTTCAGAGATGCAACAGAAATGAGGTTATATTGTATTTTGGCCCTAAATAGGCTCTTCTCAACATTGTGTTTAGTTTTTTACGTCAACCCCTCTGCCTCAAAGATGATGGATCTCCGTTTTCCTCCAGCAGTAGAGCTAACTAAGAAGAGTGTCTCATTTCAGAACTGCACAGGAACCAGCAAAACTTTAAAGTGGGAGAATGAAATTGGAAACACTGGTATCTGCTCATGCCACAACAGACAGGATACCACTCCAGCCAATTGCCGTAAGTAGCTTTGTCCTCAAGGACAACACCTGCCCCCTTTTTTCCCTGCATGATGGTTCTAGTGCAACACTAAGTCACAAGGCTGACACAGAGCAGAGCCCCAGACAAAGCTCTGATTTCATTTATGCCTCCTCAGACCTAGGCCAGCTAGAGTGACGTTAGATCTGCTTCAGATTTACATGATATCTGAACTTGGCCCCAAGAGCTGTGCTCCATCAGGAACCAATTCTTCCCAGCCAGGACAGTGGTAACCTCAGCTTAGCATTTCTAGGCAGGAAAGAGAATCCAGCCCTAAGCAAGAGTAGTGACAGGGTAATGAATAGGGGCTGCAAATCCTCCCAGAATTTCCCTGGATGCAATCCATGCAAGCAAGCAAGACATGTGCCTCTGCAGGGTGAATATTCGCTCACCTGTAAAATCCTGTGGCCGACAGGCTAACACAGTTCTCATAGGCAGCTTTAATCTGGTAAAGTGAACAAGAGTTTGAAAACAGTAATTGTCCAACCAGTCCCTGCAAAATAGCTATCCCAAACGCATTTCCAGGAAAGCATGAATAGAAGGTGTCCAGTGACAGACAGCTGTCCTGCTACCCAGGACCAGCAGTGCCAAGGGAAACATCATGATGCAGCTGCTTCCCCAAATAGCCCTGTCAGCAGCTACCAAGGGGCAGAACTTGCCCACTGGCAAAGGGATACAACTTGCTGTTGTTTGTTCGGCTCTCAGCTACAAGTTAGACTTTCAACCTCGGAGACAAAGGTTAAACTGACAGTCATCTTGACTTCAGCGAGGCTGGAGGAAATCTTATCCTCACTTCCAAATCACAAAGTCAAAGCTTCTCCCATGAAGAGAAGAGCTTGGATCTGAAAATGGCCCGAGAGCCTTACAGCACATCAATCTCTTATTATTGAGGGTACAGAGATATTGCAGGCAAGGAGCACTACAGGAGGTGGATGGCAGCTCAGCAGAGAGTCATCTTTGTCACAGAATCCCTTCACTACAAATCAGGTTTTGTCCTGTCCAAGACTGCAGCCTGACTAGAAAAATGTATGTAACCACTCAAGACTTTTATTTCGTCAAGTTTGTCGTAGGCAGGCCCCAGGATCTGGAGAAATCTCAGTATTAACGTCATAACTGATGTTTTGAGAATGATCTCTTGCAAGCTGTGGTTACTTCCCTTGCCAGGTTTCCGTTTCACTGTCTTTGCTCAAATATTTGCTAGCGAGGCACAGAAGGCCTGAAGGATATACCTGCATACAGGGTTTGCCAGTTAAAACAGTCTCTGACAATGCCCATTTGTCTCATGACAAACCGCTTACCCAGTCTTCCCAGGATCCTTTGGGATTAGACTGTTTGATCGGCTCAAGTCTTTTTAAGATAGTCTGACATGCATTCTGGAAACAAAGAGAGAGAAGCAATATTTTAAGATTTGAGAAGTCAGCTTATAGTATTAAGAGCCCTATAAGAATCTCAAAGAACCTTTTGTTTAAATCAATATTGCCTTTAGGACTTTGGCATATCATAAAAAAGAACAAAGTTCACTAACAGATGTCTTGGTATATAGGAAGAAATGTTGACTGAAAAGGATTTTAAAGCAGATGGTGTGTGCCGATAGCAGAAGGGAATCCCAAATACAGCACAGAACTTTCTGGACCATGACACAAAATATCAGAAGTCCACCCATTTATACAGTAACTTTATCTGTACCAAGTCATAGCAGGACATCTTAGTATATCTAGAAGATGATCCTATAACAGAAAAAAAAAATATTCTTACCAAAATTCAACCTACTCAGACAAATTGTGCAGAGAATAAAAACAGCCTGACAATTTTACTTTACAAGTTACACCTCCCCTTTCCTTTAAACCTGAGAATGACCAGTAATAAATTTCTTTTTTCAATGGAAAAGTCACACACCCTGCAAATATATGCATTGGTAGCTCCATCATGTCAGAGACAGTCACAACCATGTCATTGTTACAGAAGGATATTTGCTCTCAGTATATTGACACTCAGAGGTCTTTGGTTCTGGAGCACAGCCCACAAACCATCTGCTATTGATATTTGCAGCACAATTATTTGTTATAGATGAGACTGTGTTAATGACTAAGCAGCTAGCTATTTAAAAGGATGCTTTGTTCTGTTCATTTTGAGTAATCACAAACACTCAATTTTAGAACTACAAAAGTACTGAAGGAGAGTTTCAAACAACTTGAAAAAATACAGTCATTCGTCATCTAACACTGCTGGTAGCTATAGCAGGTAAAGAAGTGATGAGATATCCTTATCCTGGAATTGCCTTTGGATGGTTATGTTTTCCTTAAGCAATAGAAAAATACACATCAACTTTTCATCTTCTAGCTTATAACCCAGTAGTTTAAATAACTCAGTTTCCATACATGGACGGCCATTCCATTGATGTCTGCACTGACAGACGCAGCTGTCGGGGAGGTATTTGGGACAGTGTTTGTGCTGGTCTCACTGATGTGAATTTTGGAGGTGGGGATTCCCAGTGACCTGCTAGCAACCTGCAGAGCAAAGGTAAACAATTAGTAAGCAGCTCTTCTTATATGGGAGCTTTATCATTCATTGCTTACACTGCTAGGATCCACACTGCAACCTCTGCCCTCTCCCATCCTAAATTTCATTTTTCTTGAAGACTCAGCTGATTCAGTGAGAGTTAGCCAGAACGTTATTAAATTTGCCCTTCAGAGACTGAATGTGTGCAAGCACGTACACGTACGCTTTTGCCACAATGACAGACATTCAATTCACTATTGTGAGACTAAATTCTTCTCTCAACAATTGTAAGAATTGGAGGATAAAGAGCCCTATTAGATTTCTGTTTCATTTCCCTGCCAAAGCAATGTTGCTCCCTTAGGCCTTTTTAACTACAAAGGCGTTAGCACGTGGAGATAAATGTTTGCAATATGACTAACTTTTTATAAAATATATGTAAACTGCAGTTTTATGGGATGAAATTAAATTGCCAGAGAAGATAGATTGTAAGCATAACCTGCATTATCTACATAATCAGAGTTAAGATGATGAATCTAATTCCCACACTCAATTGTGATAATATTGTGGAAATCTAGCACCACTGCTGAAACAATTAAAAGGAATTAGTCATGATTTGTTACCCTACGCATGCACATAGAAGAAGTGTCAAGCTGTCTGAGGCAATACCATAGAGCGAGTGTAATTTTCCTGAAAAGATGTCTTATTCAGTTAAGTCCAAACTCATTATTACCTGAATCATTTTGGTATGAAGTCCTTGACCCATCTCAGTCCCACCATGTGTAAGTAACACAGAGCCATCTGTATATACATGGAGCAGAGCTCCAGCCTGTAAAAGGGAACGTTAATCCAAGAATTACTGTAAATGAACTAGTGAAGTATTTTGCAGATCTCAGTTAAAAACTACTGAGAGAATTAATTTGGAACTAGATCAAATGTTGTTCTTTGGTGTAATTAAAGCCACTAGTTTACACTTGAGGTGAGTTTGATTTAGTCTCACCAATTCACTAGAAGTTCCAATGACATAACAAACTTCAGTCAGTATTTTCAGCTCAGAAAGCAGGTGAAGTAACCCAAACCTGACCCTATGAAACAGAGATGCACCCTTCATCTGAACTTGCTACCACCACTGACAGTCCATCAAGTCAGGTCAAACACAGGAACAGTGTTTCAACTATTGAGGAAGAGGGAATAGGCAGGGAAATTAACATGACACAATACCATGGAAACACAGCTGCATTGTGGTGTCTTTTGGACAGTATAAATTGGTAACTGCCATATTGCTCATTTTGGTTTGAAAAGCGTGTGTTCTTTCTTAACTAATTTACTGCTTCTCTGAATAGCTCCAGTTTGGTACAAACGGAGGAGGGCCTAGGGGAGGCTTCATACATCTAGCTTCTCTGCTGAAAAGACGAATGACACTTACGAACCTGGTTCAGAAATGGAATGGTGAAACTGATGCCAAATTTGGTAGGAATGATGCACATGCCTCTCTTCTTCCAGCGATTCTGCCTGCAAGGAAAGAACATTATTCACATACTCATGAGGCTTTCATTGCAACTCAATACTACGCTTCCTTCCAACAGCTTGGGCATCAAAACGGAAATTAAATACCTGAATGCGATATAAGCTGAAGTTAATCAGTAGTTTTTATGAAAGATTGGCTTTGGTTTTGGGTCCCGAAGAAGAAATCTGAACTGAAGACACTCCCCCATAGATTATAAAAGCAATTGTCTGGACTATTAACTATCCAGTTGTATATACAAGCCAATTGGAAAAGACCATAAGGCAGTGGAAAGCCTAAACAAATTGCCTTGTTAGCCATTTCAAAAGCCTAGCTGGACCTAACAGACCCCCTCTCCCTTGGTACATTTCCCTTACAAAATCAGGTCATGCTAGGTCTCGTTTGTGACTTATTTAAGCTAACAGCTCATTGATAGAGATTTCTTCCCACAGTGAGGATGAAGTAACTTCAAAAAGAGACATTTTCAGAAGTCACTCTGCAAATACAAGGTCTGACTTCACATGACTCTCACTAAAAGAACTTCAGAAG
This sequence comes from Leptosomus discolor, assembly GCF_034619465.1. Classification (NCBI taxonomy): domain Eukaryota; kingdom Metazoa; phylum Chordata; class Aves; order Leptosomiformes; family Leptosomidae; genus Leptosomus; species Leptosomus discolor. The sequence continues at coordinate 17,718,606 of NC_141392.1, read as the reverse complement.
TTAGTAGGCAACAGGTGCACCCAGTAACAAGACAGCTCCAGAACACCTACTTGTTGAATTCTTCAATTAGTTTCTTCCTGGCATGATAGCTAGAGCTTGACAAACATTCATCCCAGCATCTTCGTAGAGTAAATCCCTCCAGCTTTTGGTTAAAATGAGTCAGATCTCCTTCATGATAAAGATTGAGCTTCCGCACCTTCCCAAAGAGACATATAAAGGACATGTCAAGTTTAATGCTTCAGACTAGGTCTTTTTCATGGATGACATCAAAAGCATGTTGATTCCTAGTTTTACTCCTCTGCTTACTCTACAGAACAATAGGATTAATAGACATATATCTTGTTTATGGGAAAATGGGGACTAAGACATTAAGGCTGGGAATTTTCAAAAGCTTGGGATTTAAGTGCATTGTTAGTAAGATTAAGGTGCCTAGTGCCTTTGGACTTTTTTTTTAATATCTACCCTTCAAGGAGGTGTTACACAATTGAGGCTACTGAGGGAATTTAATGAAGCAGAAGATAATCCATGCTATAATGTGGCTGTCATACAGGAAGTTTGAGATGTTGCTAGTGGCTTAGCAAAAATGGAGCAAAAGTTCTTATACTTATTAATTTTCTGTGGTTCTGCCCAGTTCTCAGTTTGTTCAAAGGCAGCACCACCCTGAAATGTGACAGTGGATCCGTACCTCCTCAGGTGGCAGGCCACACTTCCGAGCAAGGTCGCTCATCCAGCACTCAGCAATCATCATTCCTTGGGGCCCTCCAAAGCCACGGAAGGCTGTGTTGGAAGGCAAGTTGGTCTTGCAAACAATGCCCACGCTGCTGACATTGGGGATGTTGTAGGAGTTATCCAAATGTAACAGGGCTCTGTCTAAAACCTGGTGAAGAGAAGGAATGGGGGTGGACACATTTTACATGAATCATATACCAGACTTCTCTACTAGCTGCCAAAGCCAGGCTGGAAAGCTCTGAAGCTGATTTACAACCACCAGCACTTTCTCTTGCACCCTGCTGGATGAGCATTGAGGTGCAGCTCCACTTGCAATGGAGCATCAAGCAGTTCCTCCTGAAGTGCAGGACAATAAGCACACTTCTCTGTTGATGCTTATGACCCTGGGACAGATTGAGCTTCAAAGTCCTTTGTTGGCCCTGGGCTCATGCTGAGCCAAACTGCTACTAAATGCCATTACCCACCTGGAAAAAACAGAATCTTCTTTTAATTATGCTGAGTAATATCTCATTGGAAAAGAAGGCTTGCTGACATCAAGAGACTCAACAGCCGGGCTATGGCAGTAAGGGCAACTATATGAAATAAAGATTTTCAACAGCTACATCTAAACAGCAAGATCTGAGATCTTTGGCCACTAATTGTCCAAACTGGGAAAGAGCCAGAGCTTCTTTCTGACTTGTGTTCCCAGACTGCCCTTCCAGCAGCAAGGGAGAAGACTACACACATACCAACCTTATTTCAACATGGAGCTCTTCCCAGTCCCCTGGTTCAGACAAAGTAAAAAAGACAATTCACATAAATGTACTCTCAATCAGGCCCTTAGTTTATGCAAAGACACTTGCCTGCCTGCCATTCTGCTCTGCACAGCACCAACCACATTGCTAACATCAAATGCAGCTTTGGTAGGGAGCTCGTGCAGTTCTCTCCCACCAAAATGGATTAATTTTCACAGAAAATTATCAAAGACTCAGTGGACTAGAGAGAGTAAGCTGGAATAAACATGACTGACACTAGGCTATTGGGTTGGTGACTCACATGACAGAAAAGTAGAGGTTTTTAATCATCAGCACAAAAATCCTTGGAGATGAATTCAGAACTCAGGCCCATTCTTGTCCTTAGTGCTTGTGAACCCAATGTTAGCTTTAGACAGCCCTTAACAAGCTTGTTGATTTAGGCACTCTGCCCTGATCACCGTGTTGACTTGGATATTTCTTATTCCAAGGAACTAGCTTTCCCCAAAGCTGAGGAACTATCAGTCATCTTGCATTGTGCAACAAGTTTCCCATGGTAGCCCTCCGTAATGCAAAGCAAACTTTCTTGACCCTTTTGCCTAATCCAAGTTATTACAGCATCAATAAGAATTATGTGGCACATGCCAAGGCAGGTCAGTTGGCTCAGCGAGCCGTTGTAGAAACTCCAAAAACCCCTCAAGGTCTGTTTTCAGTCATGTCAGAGAGCAGGATGTGCAAGCAGTGCTGTAGACAACAATTCCCTGAAGTCAGAGCAGAAGGCTGCACTGGGAAATGTCTTCAGCCTAGTTAGCCACCAGAAAATTTTACTTACACCGTAAGAGAGGTCTACAGAGTTGCCCCCATTGCTGTAGTATGACACCTCCAGACTCTTGACTTTCCCATTCTTCATGAAACCAACCTGTCAAGAGAGTCGCCTCAGTAACTGGTTTTCTAAAATACACTCTGTTTTGTGCTTCACTCCAAAAACTGAATGGACCTCATACAGGCAAAAGGCTGACTGTCCTCTGCTGAAGCATAAGACAAGCACAGGCAGCAACTGAGGAAGGTTTCCAGCAAAGGGTCCATGTATGCATCTTAATTTTGCTCCAGAGAACTCTTCTAAAATAAGTGCTAGCCACTTGTCACAGCCACACATTCTTTAACAGGTTTTTGCTTTGAAAAGCAGAAACAGTTGGATGGGAATTGAAGAGTAAAGGAAGTTAACAAAACAAACAGTAGTACAATACTGTAAACAAATGGGGGAGCATCTAAGATCAATGTAATTGCCATCAGGGGTAAAGTCTTTGTTGCAAGGAAAGGGGAAGTATTCATGCTGAGGCCACAAGAAGGGAATCATCTGAGCCAAAAGAACGTCTGCAGAACTTTAACAGGAAAAATGCTATAACTCAGCTGACCTGATCCATTTGTAGCAGGGGAGATCAGCAGTGAAACAGCAGCAATTTTTTCACAGTATCTTACTACTCGCTGATGTTTCAGGTGACAACACTGAGACAGCATGCATTCATTTCATTTGTAGGCATACCTTGTACCTCCCCAGGAAGGGATGTCTCCCACCACTTATCAGCATGTCCTCATCTCGATCCAGCATGCATCTTACTGGGCAGCCAGTTCTGGTAAAGGATACACATATCAGGCAAAGCCTGAAACGCTCAACACAGTTCCTATAGAGCAAGACTCTCCTCTTTTTGGTGGGCATTATCTTTTCAGAGTGGCAACTGGAAGTTAGGGTTAAACTGCTTGGTTTATATACCTTTCTCTTAAGAAAATTGGCAAGATTGAGTAAAAAAAAATTTTAAATCTTAGAAGTTGGAACCTGTTCATGAAAACTCTTGTGGAGTTATATTAAAAAGGAGGATATTTTCTCACAGAGACACATGCTACAACTGAACAATCACTGATTTTCAGACTTTCTCAAGGCACACTCTTGGCTTTGCAAGAGCGAATGCCCTATGAATTACATAATAACGCTATGTAAAGTACTAAGTAGCCTTCAATTTGACCTTGTTTCTTACTTAGTTATTTATTATCCAAGGAAGAAAACAAGGAAAGGAGGAGTTGTTCTTCATATTCCACAATTCTGCCTTTCCAGTGCCTCTCTTCAGGTTGTAAAAATTTCTATGGAATGCCACAGATGTTATTTCATAACCTCTAGGAAATAAAACAGTGGTTTGGCTGGCAGAGATAAAGGAAAGAAAAAATGCACATATATTACTGATTAATTAGAGAGAGAATGTGGTTTGCTCAGAACAGGAAAAATAAAGTTAATTTAAGTACAGGAGCTTCATTTTGGCTGTTCTCTTCCAAAGGTATTTTATCAAATTACTGCTGCATTGCAAGATCCATCTAGCATTGCCAGCAGAGTGCATCCTCACCTACAAGGGCAGCATTGGGAAGGGCAGTGTTACACACAGCACAGAAGTGTCATCTCAGAGGCCATGATCACTCACAACCACAGAAACTTGCACAGTTATAGATGAGCCCATATCAAAATTCCCAAAACCAGAAGCACATTTCCAATCTATGCTTCACAAATGGTTACAGTCTAGGTTCATTCCCTGATCTTTTAGGGGTTTGAAAAGTGTCGGTTTCTGTTGAGTGGCCTGCCGCTCTTCCTAGGGAAAAATCCAGAGAGAGAGTTTGCAGAAGAGCAGGGAAACAGTGGTACAAGGCTGGTGTAGTAGAGTTTTGAGCAAGGAAAAGACACTACAATTCTATTATACAAAACAACAAGCATAGTTAGTGCTGGATTTTGAAAGGGTTTGGGGTGAAGGGGAGAGGCAGATAATTCGAGATACAAGAGTTTTTAGAGAGTACCAAAGGAACAGCAGAGTAAAGGGGCTTTCCCCTTCCTATTAAAAGCTAACATTCCTGCGTAAGCTTAGCCCTCTGAGCAAGTTCAACTCCTCCTACTAGCTAAGAGCACATTAGACACCTCCTTTGGGAAAATCCCAGGCTTGCTATAAGCTGTACGATAACAAGACATGAAGAGTGTTGAAAGTGCTCCAGTGCAATGGTGCTCCAGAAAGAGGCAGGCTGGGACAGTCTGTAAGGAAAAAGCCCTGTTTCCCGCACTCAAACTTACTTGAAGGCTGCGACAGCCACCACAGTTGTCAAAATAGTATTCCTAGTCTCCTTTCCTCCAAATCCTCCTCCCATTCTTTTCACTCGAACCACAACACGATTTGAAGGGACTCCCAATGCATTAGCAGCAAATTCCTAAAGAAAAACGGAACACCAGAACACGTGCGGAGCTGAGCTGGTGTTGAGAACTAGATATTCACACATTGCCTTTCTGCAACCACTGCAAGAGTGCAAATACTCTGTTACACTGCAGGTCCTATTGGTCCTGCAATTGGGTTTGATGCAATTGGAACCAATAAGCCAAGTATTTAATCTCTGAGGTGGGAAGGCACTCAGTGCTTCAGCAGACAGCACCAGATTCAGGAAGAAACTGACATGAGATGAGTAAACCAAGACATAGGTCTCATTTAGCACAGGGTTTGACATCTGTACCACTCTGTCCATTCTCCTCACTCTATCATGAGATCTTTGGACAGTCCTCTTCGTAGCCCTCTGCTGGACTCTCTCCAATAGTTGTCTGTCTCTTGAGCTGGGGAGCCCAGAACTGAATGCAGTACTCCAGATGTGGCCTCACCAGGGCAGAGTAGACGTGGAGGATAATCCCTGGTGACAAAGATGTGCTGCCAACAGAAACATCTCTGTCATCTGGAAGTGGATTCAGGACACCAGTAGGATGGATATGGACTTTAGAACCCACACCCAGCTCTAAGCCTACGTGGTTTTTTTATTCAAGACAAGATGGGACCAATGGTAAAACAACCATTTCTCTAGTCTGCAACTGAGAAACAAATGCCTTTTAGGTAGCAGGTCAAGGAGACAGTACCTGTGTCTTCATTAGGTTTTGGGTCGACACAAAGAGTTCCATCTCACCATCTTCCCCCTTTGGCACAGCCACAGTACAGTGAGTTTCCAGATAGAAATGCTCTTGCCCACCAAGGTACATCTCTCCTAGAAAATCGAAAGAAATGCCCCAAAGACAGGGTGTCCCTGGTGTTACAAGGTGTCTCCCATCATGTGCTGCCTGCAATCTACTGCCCTTTTGACATGTGTTAAATGACAATCTTTTGCACTGCCCAGCACTGGATACCCCATGCCCCGCTCCACTTTCTAGAAATCTTCAGTCCAAAACACAAGTGGCTAGCATTTCAAAAATAAGCCCGCACACCATGCCATTGACCCAGCATCCCTTAAGATACAGTGTTTGGTGCCTTTCAGACTGCCCTGATAACACCACTGAGATAAAAATAAATCAAGTATGGTCTAGTCGAGCAGGTCAAATACAAGGTTACCCACTTTGAAACAGGGGAACAAAAATAGAAACCCAAAATGCCTTAAGAAGATCTAACTAGGAATCAATTCTCTGTCATTGTATGTGGCTCTTTCCCAGGACATCTTATCTGACAGGGCTGAGGGTACCATTTCCAGTCATGCTACACACTATTAAATGTCAGAATCAACCTCCTCTCAGTCATGGCCCTGGTCTATCCAGCTGCCAGAAAAATTAATATTCAGAGCAGTTCTCAAAATCCTGTTCCTCTCTTCGTTTTATTCAATTCAGCAACAACAAAACAGCTGCCTTCATTAGGTAGATCAGTGAGAAATGCACATTTGTGTGAGACAACGCCTACTCTGATATGTAGCAGGGGCCTTTCTCTTGTTTCCTTGAGGGGGTTGGCCTGGCATTCATACAATATTACGGCCTTTTAAATAACGTATTCTTCTAGCTCAGAACAATATCTGCCTTGCCTAGCACAGAGTTTTCATTTTGTATAGTATAGTACACTATAAGAAACAGTTAACAATACCTTATGGCACCTTTGAAGTGCCAGCACAAATAGCTGACTGCAGAGGAAAGTCTCAGCAATGCATACCAAAATATAAGAAATTACAGACCTGGAAATGGGTGTTTCAGTTAAATAACCTCCCTTCGCCCACAGGGAGGTAGGGGGGGGGGGGGGGGGGGGGGCGGCAGAAGGGAGGGGAGCGTGCTTCTCTCTGATTTCCAAAAATAATCCCTTCATACCAGGCTTTGTGTCTGTAACTGGTTTAACTTCCCTCTCAGATCTGTAAGAGGGATACAGGACCCTCTTATCAATATAGTTCTCCAAAGGTCTGATGTTTGAGACTCTCTCAGGAGGTATTGATTGATGATACATACACCAAGCAACAACATGGGTCTGACACAGTATTCCAGTTCACAGCTCTGAGACTCTTCCCTCCAAACTCATAGGGGTTTTAAGAAATTGTTGATAATTGCCAAGTTTACACATCTCCACAACCTGCTTGGCAGACTCCAACTGAATGAAACCAAGCAGCACACCAAAAAAAACCCCATCCTCAAAGACAGACCAACAATCAACGATGAGAAAGTGTTACAGGGCAGTGCCATGTGCTTCAAGACAGCTACAGCCACCAGTGTTCATGGATTGGATTTTCAGATGCATGTATGACTGTAAGATTCAAACCACTCTGTCTGAAGAGGGAAAAGCTCCTATATGGATAAATTTCAGGGGCAGAGGGGAAATCACTTTGTAGAATATCTGCTTAAGAAAAATGTGTCCTCACGTTGGGAGAGAGTGTTTACAGGGGTACAGCTGGGACCATCCAGTTTGAAACTGAAATTAAATCTTTCACAAGCTATTTGTATATAAAGTTAGTTGAAACTTAATATGAAATGAATTTAGCCCTGCAAGCCTTACTTTCATGAGTTCAGTATCATATGCATAAAATGGAGGCTTGACTTCTTCTGTCACAAACTATCCTATTTTAAAAAATGTATTAATGCTTATTCTCACCTTCCAAAATGTGATCAGATTCTTCAAATCCTTTCTTCACGTCTCCCTTATTAATCCTCTTTATAGACTTAAGAAAGGACTGTTTCTCAATAGCTTCCTACAAAACATAATGACATAATGAAATTTTTGTGGAAGTGGAGTGAAAACAAAGCTTCCTCTGACTGAAGAAGAATTATCCAAGATAAAAAGCACGAGAACTTATCAGACACTAACTATGGTAACAGCTGAGTGACTTGACTTAAAGCAGTACAAAATTTTTGGCAATACAGCAATTTCACAATAGACACCATAATTGGACAATCTTAGATAGCTCCTTGTGACGCAGTTTACGTTACAGACCCAGAACTTCAAGGTCTGTAGCCACCAGAGCTATGACTTACAACTTATGTTAACTACAGTCTGTGGCCCAGAAGGGGGGGAAAAAGGGGAAGGGAAAAAAAAAAAAAAAAAAAAAAAGAGAGATAAAAAGAAAAGAGACAGAAGCAGAAAATGAAATCTCTCAGACAGGATGGGAACTTCTGCAGAAATAGTTCACTTCTGAGCTAATATACATTAGTCTGTCCTGGAAAATTTTACAAACACTTTTCACTTTTGCCAAAACTGAAACTTTCCATAATGGGGAAAAAAAAAAAATAACACACAACCCAAAAAAAAAACCCAAAAAAACCCCCGAAAAAAACACAACACCAAAAAACCCCAATAACACAGAATGATCAAACAACAAAAAAATCAGCACATTTTTGGCTCCACTCTCATCTTTACTGGTTGAATAAACAACTAGAAGCCTCAGAAAACAAAAAGATTTGGCATGTTGTTTGTGAACCCACAAAACATACAAAACCTCTGTCCACAGATGACAGTACCAATGTCTGTACCAGACAACGCACGGACTCTTTGTATTTGGCATTGATACAATTCACATTAAAAAACACATGGCATGAAATACTGACCATTAAAAGAAATTAATTAGAATCCCCTAGTTCTAATTTCTCCCCAATAAGAATGGTTTCGTATACTTTTTTGCTCATTTCTAGATGTGAATGCACTATCAGATATTATCATTTGCTTTTACTGTCACCTAAGGAAATCCTGTCAACAAGTCTTTTAGTCAAAAAAAAAAAAAAAAGAGGCATGAAATGATCACAAATTGTTGACATTAATTTCTTCAGCTTTGAGAAAAGACACCTAAGGGCATGTCCATACAGTCAGTGAAAATGTTCACAGTGGAGAGTGAATTCCGGAAAATTAATTTCATCAGCTTAGAAACTAGACAAGTGGTCTGCAGAAATCTCAAAGAAGCGGTGCAGTAACAGAGCTAGAAGAGACATTTTCACACCCTATTATTGAGTGTTACAAATCTGAGAATGAAGAATGAATGAATGCCAATGAAGCCAGCAGGGTCATAGCAGAGAATATTGAAAGAAAGCACCTGTGGGTAAGGATGTAACTCACAGTAATCTTTTAATTTAAACGAATTTGTGCTGAGCACAATATATCTACCAGAGTTTGGTTCATTTGTTTTAGCTTTAAATAACACAGAACAAGTTATTGTATTCCCAACCAGTACTACATCAAAGGTGTGTTCTCTTTAAATATAAATATACAAATTATTTCTTCTATCTATATCTTGCTGGACCCACAAACACTAATAACACATGTGGCTAAATAACGACATGTGTGAGAATAGAAGTTAACTAGACGTCAAGGGGTTCTAAGCTAACTGCAGAAGCAGGTCTGAGCTACCTTACCTGAATTGTGACAATAGGTTTGAGTTCTTCATACTTAATCTTCACAGCTTTAGCTGCTCTTCTGGAATGTTCTTGTGTGTCCGCAAGAACTGCACCGATGATGTGACCAACACAAGTGACCTACAGGCAAGATTAGGACCCAACATCATTTGGTATGTATACACACAGTAACCGAGAGGCTCATGATAATTCTCTTCATCTATTCCTTTTGTGCCGTTTTTCATCTGTTCATTCAGACTGGTCTATTAAAACCAGTCAAGGGAAAATGATCACAAGAAAATTTGGACAGTAACTGCGTGAGTGAACCTGTCCTACTGGTCTGCAGCTTAGAGAATAATGCAGATAACAGAGGAGAGGGGCATAGGGCAAAAGGACTCAGGCCTTATGGAATTTAGCACCAAGATTTCTATTGACTCCAGCACAGTTAGGATTTATATATCACTGTATAAGGTAGAGTACTTCACTGGACAATATGCGAAATCTTATCTCCTGAGCAGTGTGATTGAAAAAGGCTATTTTTAAGCACATACCACATCCTCAGCAAAGACAGTCTCATCATTAGCGATTCCAGTGATGTTACTGCCAGGAACATCCTTGGCGGAGACAAAACACACAAACCCAGGAACACTCTGGGCTTCAGAGGCATCTACAGAACTAAAGAAAGAAAGAAGGAGAGGCAGTATTATTATTTGTCATTTTTCTTTTTTTCTCAGCACTTACAAGATACCAATACATTTTCAGGTCTGATTCCCTGAAGTCTGGCTATGCAAAAGAGGAGGCGTTTGTCACATGAATAGTGTGTGAGAGCAATGCAGAAAGGGCAACATATTAGACTGAAATAATTTAGTATCTATATGATAATCTGAATCCTGACTGTGATTCTGATCACCAGTCTGCTTCTTTGGACTGTACTGTATCATACACCTTTTCCCTAAGACATATCTGAACTTGATTCAATGCCACATGTAAATATCCCTTGACACCCTTTACCAAAGACAGATTAGTGTTAGTGATTGTGTGCCTCCACTGTCTTCTTAGCTGCCATGATTCTGTGAAGGCAAGATTCTTCGCTGTCTATTGATAAACATGAAATTTTACTGCAGACACATATCACCTACCGTGGGTTCACCTCTAGAGAAAAACGTGGCTGTGAGTCAGGGAGAAGTTGTTGTGTATCAGTCACAAAAAAGCTGCAGGGTATTTAAAAGAATGCAAAAGAAACAATGCTCCAAAAGACAAAAAGTTTCATGAAAAGCTTTCTTTGGTAGTCAGCAAAAGTAGTATCTAACCAAAATGCTTGTCTGCTTGAATCATAGAGAGATTTAAAACTAAGTGACGAGCAGGACAGAAAGTCAGCAGAAAAGTGCAATTTAATTTCACTTTTATATAGAACAGTTCATTAAAAAAATGTATTACAAAAATCTTTCAAGCTCCTTTTGCAATATTTTGTACACTGGCTATGTAAATGGCTTGCTTTACAAGGGAACTGTCGAGAATAGAAAAGCTGTGGCTTTGTTTCTGCTAGCTGAAAGATTTATTGTCTTCTGTAAATTGCTGCAATTTTTTCAGCATGCTTGTTTAGATTCCTGAAACTCTGATACAAACTGTGCCTGAAAGTAGATGTTTATGCATCCCAGTGAACTACAGACTTTTTTAAAAAGACATTAAATGTATGAATGAACTTTCTCACATGAACTCTCAGCAGGAACTGAAGACAATGCTATTTTTCTTTGGAAAGTTCACTTTCCCGTGCTTCTGCAGCAATGCCCCAGAAACAATCCCCTAACAGTTTCCCTCAATTAGAAATACAGAGTTGGATGATTTCTAATGTACACTTGGTGGTCAAAATCTGACTTGGGTGAAGTGGAAGTTTTCAGAGCCAGTATTTTGACCAACAAACCCATAGGCCGAGATACTTCTGTCACTTGATGAAATGTTCTGCTTCCTCCTCTACAGAACAATACAGGCTTACAGCTTGAAATGTGAATGAGCAATGCAAATACAAGAGAAGGTGTACAGCAACCTATAGAAAATACTGCATATTGTGGTCACAGGCATAGATCTGATGCTTCCTCTACTGCCCCATCTGCGCTAGCAGTAGTAACAACGCTTATGTATTTGCAGCACTCTTCAACGACCACGTTGCAACACTTAAGATTTAAATACAATGACAGAGCAATTTCTTTCATAACCTGGGAGTCAACTAGGACATCTGTGCATCCATGACCACCATGCTGCCTGTCCCGTGTTAGACCACTGTGGGAAACCTCTGGACAGGAAGCCTACATAAATAGGAAGTATTGCCTGAGTAGGAGCAAACAGCACATTGCAAGGCTACTGGAGATGACATGAGGCAACGTAACACAGAGTGTCCTCCATCAAAGTGGTTGAGGGCAGATGAGAGCTTGCAGGGCCACCACAACGTAAGCACAATTAGCAACTGTGGGGGACAGTGAGTCCCACAGTATAACAGCGTTAAAACTCATATGAGAGTGTAGATGGCATTACCTGCCAGGATAGGCCTTTCAGAGTTGGTTAGTCACTATTGTTGTAAATTATGCATCAGTCATGCCTTGCATGATGTTTTCAGAGACAGCTGCACACCCAAATACTGACTTATCCACCTTTTTACAGCACAAACAGGTCTACATCTAATAGCTGAAGCTAACTCACACAGGACTGTTATGCAAAGGGCTTGATCAAAGCCAGTGCAAGCAAACACCACGCAAGGCAAAAACCAGAAGACAGTAGACACACAGCTGACTCACCAGCAGAAGTGCTGTGGTGGAACTGCACGTTACAACCTACAATTTTTTAGGCAGATAGGAAAGAGAATGTTCAAGCTGCATGCTCTGGTTAGTGATTAAAATTACATCTCCTCAGGCATTGTGGTGCTCTCCTACTCTGCTCCTTTTTAATCATGCGTGTTTGAGTGTAAGAGATGGGACTAGCAAGAAGGTTGCCTAGGGCCGAGGGCTTTGTGCTTCAGCAAAGCTCCAAGTTTGGTTTTAATTCCCTCATATTCTCACCAACACAGACTTGCAAGGCAGCTGTAACACATAGAGATCACCTCCATGTAACAACATACAATGACCTGGAGTTCCCACAAATGCGAAAACCTTTCCCTCACCTGCAACTTGGCAGGTCAACGTTTTCTAAGCCACCAGGCACTGGATGCTTCCAATATCTGAAACTCAGAAGCAACACTTACAGGATCTTAGCGTGGGCTTTGGTGCTGGTCACCAGAGTTAGATACAGCTCATTCTCATAGTGAGGGATGTCATCACAGTAAACAGCTTCTCCACACGCTTGTTTGGCTGCTGAAACGTGCATCAAAGGCCGGCCCACCATATCTTCAACTGCCTGCCCCCTGGGTACTTCCTGGAGTAAAACACACGACTGACTACTGCTGCTTAGATTGTAGGGGACAGAAGCATTGATGGGAGAACAAAAGGCACCTTGAGACATTCTAGTGAGACAGGGAATGGGCTGGGGGCTGCAAAGTGAAAGGGATTTGGGGTTTGAAACTGCTATGGAAGAGAAGGGTTTCACGTGACGCCTTGTGTAAAAGGTTCCAGTTCTGAAGCTAGCTTCTACTCTCAAAGCTGAAGAGAACAGGTCATTAACAGAGAAACAAGGAAGAAGGCAACATCCTGAATCTGAATCCTGAGAGATGCAAAGAAAGGCAGGCTGTAACTGCAGAAAGCAGAAGGGCAATTTCAGTTTGAATATGGAGCTGGCTGCAGGAGGAAAGTGCTACCCACAGGGATTTTATGAAGCTGTAGGTGTCAGGAACAGTCTTGGGCAAGGACAGGAAAGAACATTGTATCCTAAAGCAAGGAAGGGACTAAGACCCAAATACAAGCCTCAGGAATGGCATTAGATAAATTCATGTATTGCCCATACTCAGGGAGACAACAACATAAGAAGCACAGTTTGAGATACAGAAAAGTTTGGGTCTATATCATGCAGGCACTGCTACTTACTTGGAAGAGCTGGGCATTTGCAATGGGATCTTTGTGAAACAGCTCTGTAGCACTGACATAGTTCAAGGGGACAGGCTCACACAGGTTGTTCTGCCAGAGACATATTAAAGAACAATCATCTTCCCTGCCCGTCCCTTTCCCACGTTCACCAGTGGCCCAGGATATTCTTCCTTCTCCATCCTCCAGTGAATATAATTCATCTTTTACTGGGTAAAAGGCAAACAGGGTTCAAAATAATAGCCACAGACCCACACTAGCAGTTGTACTGCAACAAAGGGGATAAGTCCAGGAATCCTCCTGTGAACCCACATATCAGCATCCTTCCACAGCAAGGTGGGGATGCCACGAGGAAGCAAATGGGAAGACAGTCACTGTCGTGCAGGTAAGGAATAGAGTAGCTCTGGTAGCTATTGCAACACAGTTTGTTATCACATACAACTGCTTGAATCTGACCCCTCGCCATGCCTTCCCCACCAAGACAGCACATATAGGTCCTGCTTCCCCGGCAGCACTCACATTGCCATTGTGGTTCTTGCTCAGTTTCTGAAGGACCGTCAGGTAGAACTTGAAGAAGAAGCTGAGTGTGAGTGTGCGTCGGAAATCCACCATCCCGCCAGGTGCAGAAGGGGACAGATCCATCTCGCCTGCCAGTAAGCGGCAGGCATCCTGCAGCAGCTTCTCATTCCAGTCTCTGCAAGGGAACAAAGGTAACACAAAGCCCTGGCTCAGCCCTAGATATCACTGGGGCAGACTAACTCTTCCAAGGTAGCAGCCTCATAAACTCTCAAGAAACAGCCACCTGTTCTGTCTACGTTTACAGTACGTGTGTCAGCTCTGCTCTCATCTTGGGCTCCTGTCAACTTTTCTAAAGATGTGGCAAAGCTATTAAATGATAAGAGCACAGATCTCTTGGTCCATTTTGGAAGAAAATCCGTTTCGTAGGTCTTGCCCACTTCAATAGATGAGTGAATTTAGCAAGGAAATGGCTCTCTGAATGAGACTGACATAGATCTTCGAGGGTAAGGAGTACTGGAGGAAACAAGGCATCAGACAAAATGCAGACTACTGCAAAAGCATAACTACACTTCTTCCCCTTTCTCCTTTTGTGTGCTATCAGAGAGGATTTAGGGTATTTGAACAGCACCGTTCCATTAGACTGCCTTTCCATCACACAAAAATTCTTACCTGCCAGTGAGCTCCTTGCAGGTTTTTAGTGCCAGGACAGTTGTAGGAGCCATTCCCCCATAGCTTAGTTTTATCTCCTCCACTCGGCTAGTGCCATCTTGGAACAGGACTCTCATCCCACAGGTCACAATGGCAATGTCATCCTCCCGACGAGAAGCCTGCTTGAAAGCTGAGAAGTATTCACCCTGGAAGACAGGAAAATATTTCCTTATTCTGTACCATGGCATGCTCTGGAGTACAAATATGGACAAGCTGTTAAGCTGTCTCTACATGGGTGAGCTGTTCCAGGGAACTGTATCTAGTTGATTCATCTTGCAGGGCCAAGCAGGACATGTTTGTTCAGGCAGCACTGTATATTTTCACACGATTCAAAGATTAATTCTAATGTATTAGATCAGTGGTTATTAGCCAACCTAGGACTGTGTGGGAAATGAGCTTTGACAGAGATCTGCTCATACCTGTCACATTTTTTCCATAACTTGAGAGGAAGAACCAGGACAGATTTTTTGGTATATAAACAAGCTCACAGTTCCTCATCAACTTTCTTTCTCCCAGGCTGCTAAGCTGGAAGCCTAATCAGTAAAACTCATATCCTAAACCCCTTCCCTTCACAGGTCTTTGAACTCTGCAAGAACTGAAATCAATAATCACAAATGTCTCTCAGTTGTAGAATAGACCAGACTAAGTAACATAAGACAATTTCAATCTGTTACTGCAAATACACTTCTCAGTAACTATCCTGAATCCTCTGCTGGCCTCCACAGAGCAAGGAAATTCTTTTAAACGTACCAGCAACTACAATTCACAAAATTCAGCAGCTCTCCTGTGAAAAGCAGCAGTGAATATGAGATTAACACTCTACCAGTATACACTGAGTGATGGTGTCACCCTGAGGTTACAGTACAGTCAGTTTTTCCCCTTGCCTGTCCTGCAGATTATGACAAATTGCTGTTCAGGCATCCTGCAGACTAAGAGAGGAATCAGATCCGATGTCTTCGCACAGCCCTTCTGGAGAGTTTTCTGCCAAGTTTCTTCTCTAATAGCTTAGCCAAGTGACTCTGCACAGCAATCTGTTCCATTAATTTTTTCTAATCAGAAGTGGACAGCGATTCTTTCATTATCATAAAGAACAATTCCTCTATTGTTGGCAGTGAGAACAGTTTCACAAGAGGCCCCTTTTTCATGTGTCAAGAACTCGTTACTGGAGATATAACTGAAGGGTGTGTTTCATTTCCTGAATTCAAGTAGTCAGTGGGCAGCCAGCAGATAATAGCAGAGGAGCATCAATAGCATCCTCCCAATGACGACATTCTGCAACTCTGTTAAACCAATTAGCTTTCAAAGAGGAGTGAAAGAAGCCTCTTCTCTTACTGTGCACTTCAGAGAAGATTTCCAATAACATGATTGCAACAAAAGGGTACATTTGCCTTCATTCCTCACAAGACACCTTAGTTTTCTTGGTACAGAGTCTTGTGGGAGAAAAGGCGCTCGCTATTTTTCCTCACTAGGAGTGTAGGTAACATAACCATCACACCAGCTGCCCATGTCTGCCCTACCTCTTCGTAAAACAAGAGAGCACATTCCCTCTCAACCATCACAGCGAAAGTTTCTAGGTGTTAGTTATTCTCACAGGGAAACCAAGAAACCCTTTCTCTTAAGGGCTGAATATTAGACATCTAGATTAGTTTCCCCTTCTGGACAAGATGCAATATGAGGCAGGAGCACATTAAGAAATCCACAAGCTCTGAAATATTCATAAGCAATATTCACAATTGCAAAAATATTGTTTCCGTGTCAATTTTTTTAGTCCACCACCACAAAATATAGAGATCAATAGTGGATGAAGGTTGGAGGACACTAATTTAAGGGCTGAAGCAAGACTTCACAACAGCTTCATGTCTCTTCAGCAGAGCAAAAAATTGTTATACTATGAGCCTCTGATGGCAATACTGAGCAAACAGTTAAGATTGTTTTCCAAAGATAGAAATACATAGGCACTGTGTTGCCAGGCTTTTTCTCTTTGAAAACCAGTAAATATCTATGTGATACAGAATATTATTATCATAAAAAATAAGTAACAGTGACAAATGTGACAGAGAAAGATGTGTGCAAGGGAAAGGACATGAAAAACTGATGGTCACTAAGTGAGTAATAATGCAAGTGGTGCATAATGGTTGTGAACGTTATCTGGAACACAAGGAATGATTTTACAGTCCAGAAGGGAAAGAGGGTTGTTAAATAAACAAAATATCCTGTTCTAGGAATGCCTTGTTATATACAAAAAGCTAAGCAGTATTCTTTTCTGGAACCTGTTCATATTTTATCTTTAATTCACCGAGCTGTTTCCTTTTCTAAATACTGTCTTTGCTCAGCTGCAATCCCCTTACAAAAAATCTTGATTCCCGGAATATCTTAAATATCTGACACACAAACTAGTAGGAGAAAAAGGTGTTACCTCTGCTCCCTTAACAGTCGCTCCATGAGAAAGCCTATCCTGAGCTCAGTCCCCACAGAGTAACACTGAACCATCAAACCGCTGAACTACTTTAGTCTAATTCTTCCTGTTGTTTGGCCAGTCTTACCCTTGGTGTGACAAGTCACACCAATCCAAGAGGTAACATCAGTTTTAGACAAATGTAAAAGAAAAAATTCAGTCTAGCTGTGTGCTGACACAACCCTGCTTCCAGTTGTGAGGAAATCACAGTTCCAGAAGACTTTGCCTCCCACATGCCAGCACCTTCAGACATCCCATGAAGAACTTTAGTCTCCCTGACTTCATGTTTGTGAGCAAAGATCAGCCAAGAAACCATGAAGTAGAGAGTTCAAAAGTTGTTTTAGTTTTTCAGGTCAATGAGCTGCATATAACCTAGGGATGAAGCCATTGCCCGCTGGTAAACATTTGTTTTGTGAAATTGCCCTATGACTGTCATATTGATGGAGGAATATGATGTTTTCCATTGACTACCTCAAGCATGCTTTTCGTTTTGGCAAAAAGCAATGCTTCCTGCAATTATCACAAGATCAAAGAAGAATCACTCAGATGGAAAAACACCGTAAATAAAATAGCTGTGTTCCCTTAATAGTTAGGTACAAAAATCAGAGAGGATAGACAAAGGTTTTCATGATTCTGTCCCGTAACATGATGGCATTTCAAGTAAATCACTGTTTTCCATTTATAAAGAAAATGTGTCACTACACTGTGAATCCTTGCATCTTGTAACTTGTAGCCTCAAGCCCTAAAAAAGTAAATACCTTCACAGCCATAAAATTAGAGTCTGATGTTCCCAGCCCTAAAGGGAAAAAAAAGAGAGTTTTACCTCTTAGACACTAAATCAGTTATGGTTCATGCTGCTACAGAAGAGAACTGTTCATTGTTCTATTAAAAGGAAGTTTTGCAGGCTCATTTGACGTTGCAAGTTCACATTGACAAAAGGCCCTAATAATCAGTCCTTGTGGACGCAGGAAAGCAGGATAAGACGCTTCCTTATGAAGCAGGAACCTTGGGAACCTTAACTTCGCTTTGCTTCAGGAACAGCTAGCATCTTTGCTGTACTATTTTGCAAACAGAACCTAGATCTCTGGGAACATCACTCTTTCACCTTTCACCATTACCGAATGCACTCAAAAAGCTCCAGACAAAGTGAAATTTGTATTTCTTGCACTAGAAAACTTCTTTGGCTTACTGTACTTTATCAGAGAGCGTACCTCCCCTCACTTGTTAAAAAGTGTATCTTGCTAGATTTTTATCAAATAATTTACTTGCTTCCTTGTCCGCTTGGGACCACGTAAGCA
Source organism: Leptosomus discolor (assembly GCF_034619465.1). NCBI lineage: Eukaryota > Metazoa > Chordata > Aves > Leptosomiformes > Leptosomidae > Leptosomus > Leptosomus discolor. The sequence continues at coordinate 17,700,538 of NC_141392.1, read as the reverse complement.
CGTGGAGGTCAGTCTCCAAGGAAATCAGTGCCTAACATTGAAAACTACACTCAAATAACATCATTTTAGCTCCATGGACATTGAAGTCTTTTCCTACAAGCTTACCTTCTTGCTGTAGGGTATTTCAACAGAGAGAAGTATTTCTTCGGGCTTAACTATTGTCTTTCTGTATCCAGTGAAAAACTTCTCATCCATCATGATAGTCCTTTTGCCCTCTGTAGAGCAAAAAGAGATCAATGGTGGATGAATGAATAACTCAGATGAGGAATGTCAATAATACGCGTGAATGATCCTTCAGCCTACACAAATAACTTTCGATACGATATCAGTTTTCATTTTTCCACCCTCTTGCACCAAATCAGGAAGGATTTTCACAGATTTACTTTGGTCCTTATGGAACCTATGACAGCTTCTGCCTACACGTGAAGTTTTATTTGCACAGAAACTGATCAAAGAGACCTCCCTCCTCCTTCATCTAATTAAAGCTGAGCCTCCAGGTGAACTAGTTTCCAACATCCCCATGTAATTTCTGCTTTCCCATTTCATTTGCCTGCACACAAACCAGTACAAGAGAAAGTCACTGATCAGACAGTCCACTTACTCCAAGGATCCTATTTCAAAAATATTCTTCCTAACAGTAAATACAAATTCAGACATTTGGCTTTCTTCATAGGAAACAAAACATGTTTCAATCTTTATGTGTAAAATCCACAAGGATCAAAGTATGATACTGACAGAAACAATTACTGTTTCTCATGAATAGACATCTTCAACCAGCTCCTCACAAGACATACACAGTACTAGAGACTCATTCTGGCACAGCAGTTCAAAATTCTTTAGGAAGCCAACCTTAGGCCTAGCCTTAAGACTTCAGCCTCAAAAAGGGCAAAATCCCTGAAGACTCAGACTAAGCCTATTTTACGTAGTGTTAACTTCCATTTTCAAGTTCTGACCTGACCTAACAATCCATGGCAGAAGACTGTTGACTATCCCACTCTCCTCAGCATTACAAGAAAATGTACGTAACTCACCATTTGATATCAGAGTCAGTTTGCTTCCACTTGCCATTAACACAGGATTTAAGTCAGAAATCGGGCTTGCTGTCATTATGTTCCCACCAAGAGCCTAGAGTGATAATATATGCATCAGATACATATTAAAAAAACCTGAAGATATAGCCAAAGCATCTTGTAATCCTGCATTACTCCATACTCTGTGCACTACAGGTTAGCTCTGCTTGAGTTTGGTTTGATAAATCCTTTTTTCTCACCCAGCAACTTTAGGCCTTTAATGAAATGGGTAAATGTAAAACCCATGAAATCAATTGCTGTCCCAGTCAATACTAATGTTTGCCTGAAATAGTTTTAGGAACAGTCTTTGGGTAATGCATCAAAACTACGTTATGCTCAAACCACATATGCCCAACAATGCCAAAATTCAATTGCTGCAATTAAGGGAAAATCCATGAAAGTATGGAGTATCTTTTCAGTAACATTCAGGAACCCAAGTTTTTAGGCTGTGTTTGGCAGGTTGGTTCATCTGCTTGCTTGATATTCCTTTCTTTTAGTATATGGAGTTTGAACACACTGAACTCACCTCCTCTTTCCTTTAAAAGTAGAGGAAAATTTGCCAGGTCTCATGCCTTAACACTATGATACCGTAGTTGTGCTGGAAAAAATCTACACACCTGTTTCATTGAAGTTTGTCCAGCACTCTAAATACATGTTTTGTTAAATTAGTCAAATCTCACTACAGATTTCCCCACTTATCCTGATAACAGCAATTCAAGACGTGGACAACTGCCATGTTTCCCTTCCTTGCTAAATCTGTGGTACCAGTGTAGCACAGACACCAGCTGAGACCAACGTTGCTATCAGTTCCTGGGGTTGGTTTATGTGTACTAGCTTCTTTGCCTAGGTTTGCAAATGTTCTCGTGTGAGAAGCACAAGGCACACCAACACTGGATGAGGCAGGCCAGGTCCTCAGACTGAGGTTTCAAATCCAGTCCCTGATGCTCCCGAGTCACTTACAGCAACATTCCTGATCTGTGGCCCTGCGAACCACCGCAGCTGTTCTAGGACAGCCTGGAAGACCTCTGTTTTGTGAGGAGGAAGCTCTGCAACCACTTTTCTCAGCACCTCCTCTACTGAACTCAGGGTACAGGCAGCACCAAAGGTGACTCCTGTAAACAAAGAAATGAAAAGAATCATTGTTCTCCCAAACATCAAGGTGCAGGAGGATGGTTATAACTGTATCTACAAAGCTTAGATGCCACTGAGTGTAACGGGTCTGCGTGGCAAGGTTTTGGTGGTGAGGGGTTACAGGGATGGCTTCTGTATGAAGTTGCTAGAAGTTTCCCCTATGTTGGACATAGCCAATGCCAGCCGGCTTTAAGATGGACCCACTGCTGGCCAAGGCCGAGCCCATCAACAACAGCGTTTTTCACCTCTGTGATAACGTATCTAAGAGAGTGAAAAAGTTGTTGCGCAGCAGGAATTGCAGCGAGTGAGAGGAGTGAGAATGTGTGAGAGAAACATCCCGCAGACACCAAGGTCAGTGCAGAAGGAGGGGGAGGAGATGCTCCAGGCGCCGGAGCAGCGATTCCCCTGCGGCCTGTGGTGAAGACCATGGTGAGGCAGGCTGTCCCCCTGCAGCCCATGGGCGGTGGAGCAGATGACTGCCTACACCCCATGGAGGGCCCCCACGCCGGAGTAGGTGGATGCCTGAAGGAAGCTGTGACCCTGTGGGAAGCCTGCACAGGAGCAGGCTCCTGGCAGGACCTGTGGCCTGTGGAGAGAGAAGCCCACGCTGGAGCAGGTTTGCTGCCAGAGACCACATGAGGGGGCTCACGCTGGAGCAGTCGGTTCCTGAAGGACTGCACACCATGGAGGAGACCCACGCTGGAGCAGTTCGTGGAGAACTGAACCTGTGGGAAGACTCACATTGGAGAAGTCATGGAGGACTTTCTCCCATGAGGGGACCCCACATTGGAGCAGGGGAAACGTGTGAGGAATCCTCCCCCTGAGGAGGAAGAAGCAGCAGAAAACAACAGTGTGATGAACTGACACCAACCCCCATTCCCTGTTTTCCCCCCTGTGCTGCTGGGGGGGAGGAGGGAGGAAAATTGGGATCAAAGTTACACCCGTGAAAGAAGGGAGGGGTGGGGGGAAGGTGTTTTAAGATTTGGTTTTATTTCTCATTACTCCTCTCTGAGTTAATTGGTAATAAATTACGTTTCCCTTCAGTTGAGTCTGTTTTGCCCGTGATGGTAAATGCTGAGTGATCTCCCTGTCCTTATCTCAACCCTACAAGCCTGTTGTTCTTTTTTTTCCTCTCCTCTCTCCTGTCCAGTTAAGGAAGGGGAGTGATAGAGGGGCTTTGGTGGGCACCTGGCATTTTGGCCAGGGTCAACCCGCCACACTGAGTTTAATTAGACAGCAGGGTTTAGAGAAGATATTTGGTCACACTAGATTATTTTGTGTGCACCGCGTGTAAACTTTTTTACAGTTTAATTTTTTACAGTTTTACAGTTTAAAATTACATCCTCAGAACAAAATTCACCCTTAAATCACAGCTCATGGTGATACTGTCTCTCACATGACAGTAAACCATGGCCCTTTTGCCTCTTTCGAAATAAAAAGATTGCCCACTGAAACCCATTAATAACCCAGTTAATACACTTAAAACAACATGCAAAGAGATAAAATGCCTAATACATCCTCTACTGAAGGCCCTCTTTGATTCATAAATTATTTTAATGTATCAGTCGATTCCCTGCATGGGAGAGGCATTAATACATAAGGAAAGCAGGTTTTGATCTGGGGATTTTCCTTCATATCCTCTTTATTACTCTGTGAAGAAGTTCCTCCATACTTCACAGGCATTCTGCCTCTTTTTTGCTCACCTGTTTCAGTGTGCTGAACGACATTCATTTCAGAGATCCATGCTGGTGCTATTATCACTGGATACAACATATTCTTCAATCTCATCTCAATACCTTAAGGAAAAGTAAGACTCCTTCAGTTACACACAGGTGACAGACAGTCTAAGTTAACTGTTTGACAATGAGATGGCAGCAGGCCTATTAAAAAGTCAGTTCATTGACCATCTGTTACACAGATTATATAAGGTCACAGAGATACCGAACTGTTTTCCTCTAATACAAGAATTCTCTAGGGAAGTTTTAGAGACTCTTTTCTAGGCTTACAATAACCTAAATACACTGTTTAGTACTTGTGTAACCAGGCTATTGTTGTACATAATCCTTCAGGAAAGAACAACAAATACAATGAACCATACAAAGTTTAGGGATCATCTCCTGAACCAGTTGCTCAGGACAACAGATTTACTAAATGCATCTGAACTCTCCTCCTCAGCACTTATATTTGCAGGAGTATATATTTTTGGGGAAAAAAACAGTAAGATTTCAAGTCTTGAGAGTTTACTCACTGAAAAATCTTTCAAAATGGAGGTTTCACAGTTGAATTAATTTGATTATGAGGACGTTTACACTGTGACACTCTCCTCTTCTCAAAATTCCACGAAACTAGCACAAAAGCTCAGAGGTCTAGATAAGCATTTTTTCCCCAAACACAGCAAAGAACAGGGGAAAACGTTCACTGTGAGATTAATCTACCTCAGAGGAAAATTTGTTCCTACATACAACCTGAAGATCAAACAGCTATTTATTTAACAGCAATGGCATGAAGGAGGTTTACATTTGCACTATTCTCACAAAATACTCCATGGAAAGTTTTCCAACTGCTCATAATGAGCATCAGCTTTTCCTCTTACCCACTTCTGTGTTCCCCACAACGAGCCTGGCATTGGGGTACTGGGATTTGAGAGCCACCAATTGCTTGAGAGTTGTAGGCTGGATCCACATCACGCGTTCGCCTTTGAAACACAGCTGTTTCTGCTGTCTGTTACTCTGAGTCTGCAAAAGTGAATTCAGATAGAGCTCAGGCCCTACATCAAGCCAAGAATCCTTGCTCACATCCTTCCCATATGCTGCTCATGCCTATGCCAGGCCAGGCTCCGTCTTAGTCAAGTTACTGACAGGTGACTGTGATATCCACACCATTGCTGGCTGTTCACCATTCCCCATCCTTCTGCTAGCAGTGACGAGAGTCTTTTTCATGCTGACAAGTTTTCCCTTCCTGATATTGCCAGGTGCATCCTGCTGCCACAACTCCCTAGCAAGACCTCTGCCACAAAGCTCCATCTGACAAAAGTTCCAGGAGATGCCCATGGTTTCAGCCATCTCAGAAGTAATGGGGTTTGCATTCTCATCTCACTGCAAAAATATCAGTCTTTAGCACTGCTGAATTTGAGTTACCAGCTGTAAGGCCAGATTCTGGTTCCCTTTTTGATTCCTTCATCCAGTGACTGAAGAAAACAGACTAACATGGCTGCCTCCCAGCAGCATCAGATCAACCCTTAGGTAGGAGAATGTCATAGAGAAGAAACAGAGGGAACCCATCTCAAGCTAAATATATATTATGCTATGTTCTATGAGAACTTATTCATGCTGTAGCTCATGACACATTTAGGCTGGGTGCAGCAGCAGAACTAACGTTTGAATTTCAGTTGTTTGTTAAATGTGAAGGAAGCTGTAAACATGTCATGGGCTGGACTGGATTCCCGGATGCAACACATTTGCTTAGGGGAAAACTACTCCAAAAAAGACAGGAATGAAATATGGAGAGAAACTAATCTCACCTGACTTTTGATGTCAGTGTGAGCCAGCCAGCTTCCACTCCTGCTACACTAAGTGGAGAGAAGCTGGTGCTTTCAGGAAGTCATCTAGTTGAAACATATTTAGCTACATCTCATAGCTCGTACTCATCTTCCTACACTATAAAGGGAGCACAGGCAGTTAGCTCAGTTATAGCTGTATTTAATGTAGAAGTTCACAGCTGACCTAGCAAATTGAAATCTAGACATCAGCAGCTGTTCCACCCGTGGATAGGCAATGACACGAAAGAAAGGCAACCCAAGAGCAGGCATATATGGTGAGAAACAGAGAGGAAAGCCAGCCAGATGAGGCAGAGATTCGGCCTGCATATCTTTCAAGCCACCTGGCTTAAAAGCCTTCCCTTTACAAAACAGGGAAGCATTCATGTCCATACTGCTTCTTTTATCAGCAGCCATCCCTTGCACTGCCGTTCCCTCAGGGCAGAGACACCAAAGACCACTCAAACCCTGTGCAGAACAACAAAACCAATGACCAACGTACTATTTATTTTTGAATGAACTTACCATTAACTCTGGTGGGAAGATTGGCTCCTGTGTAGGGTCTAATGGCTGGAACTCAGAAGAATTGAACAGGCTGGAAGACATCATTGTCTATGACAGAGAAAATGCAAATGGCTGGGCAGCAGAGAAGAAAGCTATCTACATACAACCCTAAGTCGTTCCTCTTTCCAGTTCACTGTTTTATGGAGCAAAGAATGGCAGACACAGTGAAAAGTTGCCACCTGATCCAGCATTTCAGGTTCTTCAGTTATATTTTTCTGATCACAATGCATGTCTGGTCAGAAATGTAAACCTGAACACATTAAGAGGTTTTCACCAATCAAGTGACATCACTTTCACATTGGCACGTTAAATTACATCAAAGGTACTTTTTCTGAGGTAAGATCAGCATAAAACATAAACTAGACTAAATGGTGTGGAGAAATGCTAGGCTTCTAAGGTCGTTATGCCCTGGACAGAGCAAGGACGAGAGCTGAGCAACTTGTTCATCTGGCAAAAAAAAACAGCGAAAGGATAAGATTGCTGTTATCTGCTTCTCCCTTCCACAAACCTTGTCAGGGGAGATAACAGCTGAAAGAAGGAACCTTGTGGTGGCAAGACGGCTCTGTTTTGGCACAAAACTCTGAAGGCTACAATGCCCTGGAGTGAAACGTTTGCTTAATTATCTAGAAAATTAGTATTACAGTTAACACCCCTGCTTATTTCTATATGTATATGACTATGTCACTCAACTCTCCACCTAAATCATGCTATATGTAACCCATGGGAGAGGAAACAAAGAATTAGAGAATAAAAAGAGGAAAGTAAGGGGTAAAAATTGGGAGAAACGGACTGAAGATCTGGAAGAGACGGTCAGTGGGCTGTGCCCCTCTTCCTCCACCCAACATAGGGACGCCTTCTTGGTAAGAATTGCACCTTCACTCCTGGCAAAGAATACCCAGGAAAATTTGGCCAGCATTATTATAGCACATTAGCACTATTGCAGTAAGTGCATTTATCAACTGCAATTCTGCACCTGTTCTATCTGTCACCTTAACAAATTACCTGTACTTGCAACTTTGCAAAACTGCTTCAGTGAAAGTCCTTGAGAGGGCTCTGACAGGCAAACATCACATCCTTACTCTTAACACGAAAATGGCTTTGCATAAACACAGCTAAACTAAAAGCATTGGGCTTCAGCACAGAGGAGCCAGAGGTAAGTCTTCAAAACATCAGAAACAGAGGAAAAACTAATAGTTGAGAGGCATCTTACCACATTGTCTTCTTTTCCATTCATGCAGCAGCCTGGACCATTGGCTTTTCCTCCACAGCAGCCTCCATTCTGAAGAAGAAACAAGCACGCTTCAGCTACTCTACACAAAGTCAGAACATCCCAACTTTTACAGGATATATTCCTGCACTTTCATCAAGCCCTGGATCACAGAAATTTACAGTAACATTTTTCGTTAATAAACTACTTTGACAAAATGACTCCAAGCAGTCTTAATTGCTGGAGTATTCTGCGCAACACTGGGTGCTTCCTAACGCAGAATCCACAGGAATTAACTGGAATTTCCCAGCAAAGAATTTCATTATATTCTCCCTTTCCTAAATTCATTTTATACTGACACTACCTTATGTCCTAATTCCTTGGGTTTGTCCCTCCCTTGCTTGTATCTCAACTGGTATATAAAATGCAATTAACTTTTTTCCTCCAGATATTCCAAAAGGTTCCAATTGTACAATTTATTAGAATGGTGATTAAATTATTTAATTCATCATTGGACTGCAAAGTTTAGGAAGGATCATGCTGGGGAATTAACTTGGTTTTAGATCTGTTTTCACAGAAAGATGGATCACTTCATCAATATACCAGAAGCTGGTAAGACATTGCTTACAGCTGTCACCATGCTATTTCACAGAAGTGTTGTAACTCACAGATTCAGAAGGGACATACCTAGCTCACTACTGTAAAACCTGTGTCATGATAGCTAGTCATGCTAACCAGGACATACGCAGTCACAGTGTTTTACAAGACAGACATTCAAACCAGCTCAGACAGCTCTGAATATCTGCACCACAGCAGAGCTAGAGAGGTGACTAATGCATCAAAACTCTAATACTATCTTGCAAGTTGAGGTTATGGCTTTTAAAATTCAGCTTACCATGCTATTTTCCCTCTCACTACGACAGCATCCAGTACCATTGGCTACTCTGCCACAGCAATTCAAATCCTGTGGGGATAAAAACTGTTCTGAGAAAAACATGAAGATTCTGAGGAAATTAAGTAGACTTGATTCCCTTTTAAGAGAAATTGATCACGCATTTATTATCTCCAAAGTAGAAATAGGAGATGGAAGGTGCCAAGCAAGCAGATGTTTCCCTTGCCAACAGAAGGCAGTATCCTGCAGTGTGATGGCTAGGTCATGTCCAGCCTACTGATAGACCTCTTGTTCTGGTTTAGAGCTACTCTGACCATTCAGCCAGGATCTCTGGTCCAGCTGGAGCTGTGAAGAGATACCCAGAAGAAAGGGACAGCACATACAATACCTAGTACCCTACCTGCATCCAACTGCATTCAGCTCAGGGAAGTACCTTGGCCCAGTGTCATTTCTGTCTCTTTAGTAACACTCAGTAGCGCTCCATCCAAGTACCTGTTCAGCCTGCTCAGAGCTTGTGTAAGTTTTGGTGCCCACAACATGCTTTGGTGAGTTCTGCAGGTCAGTTACCTGGTACATGGCAGATCTTCTGTGTTTGTTTTCAACCTGACTCCTACTAGTTTAATTTCTTGACACCTTGCTCTTGTATTGGAAGAGGCAGCAAACAGCACATGCCTGTCCACATTCCACCTGCCAGTCACAATTTTGTAGATCTCTATCAGAGGTCAACACAAACCACTATACGGACTATGTAGAGCCCCTTCGCCTCCCTGACATCTTTTTTCCAGGCTGACATGTCCCAGCCTACTCAGTGCTTCCTGAAGCCACATTCCCACAGATGTAATCCTCATTCCATTTCTCTGAATCTTTTCCTATTCTGCTATGCCCTGTTAGAGACAGGAGGACCAGAACTGCAGACTAAAGTGTAGGAAGAGCCATGATGCAGACAATGGCACAGCAGTGTTTTCTGTTTTGTTCTCTACGCTTTGAAGAGATGTTTTGCCTGCCAGTAAGCATTGAGCTGATGCTTCCATGGAACTGTCTACCACACCTCCAAGATCATCTTCCTGTTACCATGTATAGTAACAGGAAGATGATCTTATGTCTGCTCACAGCCTATCATTTTATATGTGAAATGAGGACTGCCTTTCACTTTGGAAATTGCTTTGCATTTATTTGCCCTGAATTTTGCATCCCAATCTATTCTCCAGTCTCTCAGGTTCATAAAGTCTTTTTAAAATTTCTCAAAGTCTGTACCTGTCATCACTACCCAGACAAACTTGATACCAGTTAACTTACTTTCTCACATCACTGCTCACTTTTTTTTCCACCTCATTTAGGGATATGTTGAACAGCCTTGCTCTCACCGCAGGTCCAGCAGAACTCTACCAGTGACCTTCCTTCATTGCAAAAATACACCGTTTTCTCTTACCTGCCATTTCCTGACTTTTAACCAACTTTCATCCATACAGAAATCTTCCCTCCTACCCCATGGCTGCTTATTGTCTTTAAAAGCCTTTAGTGAGACACTGTTGAAAGCCTGATGGAAATCCAAGTAGACTATATTGGCTGGGTTTATCAACGACTCCTGCTTATATTCTTTTTTGTTGACCGTAAATCTGGATAATAAAATTAAATTAGTGGGCAGCATTCTAAATTCCTTACTTTTGATATTTAATACCAGCATAGCCCTATTAAGTGTCTAGTAATCACTGAAGTACCTAATGACCTACTTTCCTTCACAGCCTCCAGCAGTCTTTCAGGAACAAAGGGACTAGAGAAAACTTATGGCAAAGCTTTGTGCCTTACCCAAACCAGCAGATGAGTTCTGGGCAAGAGCTATACAGTAGTGACTTCAACTTCTTTCTAGAGTTATTACAGCTCCACAGCTGATCTTTCAAGAAAGCGACTTTCTCAGATTCCCCCAGAGTATGTCCCTATTCCTGCACCATACCTTTAAACTTTTTCCACATGAGGGATCATCTGCAAGCTGTATTATGCAGAGATGCCAAGTTTTTCAGAGACTTACAGAAAAGAATTGCAGTCTGATTACCTGTGATCCAAAAACAGACCACCAGGTGGACCTTAAAGTACTCCATTTCCAGCAACTGGAATAAGTAAAAGAGTTGGTCTTCCTGCAATATTAATGCATGAAGCACATACAAATGGATTAACAGCTGGAGCTGGGTTGTTGTAGCATGCATATTTCCTTCCTCCCCATTTCAGATCACGGTTTATTTTAATAAGAGAAAGACAGCCAGCCTTCCAAATTTTTTTAAACATCACTTGAAGCCACTTACTTTAGCAAATGTCCTGTATCCTTCCAGAATGGGTCTGTACCCTGTACACCGACACAAGTTCCCTGCATTGCAGAGGAAAAGGATAAAGATTTAGTGTCACCTGGCTGAGAACTTCTCCTCTTTTAGAAGATTTTATGTTTTCTCACAAAAGCTTGACAAATCTAGATAAAGCTAATGAAAAAACTGGGAGCAGGAAAATTTCATTAGTAATCTTGCGACAATCCTACCATCCTTTATTGTTAAATTTTTAAATTGAAATTAAGTTAGCGGAAAAAAAAAAAGTCCGTCTGCCTTATTCAGTGTTTATTTACCTCAATTGTGTGAGTCTAATTGGTATAACAACTATCCAGTCTCCTGAATTACAAAGAGGTTGCTTTCTCCTGCATCCGATTTCCTCTTGGGTCACTGCCGGAAGCATCGTAACAGCTCTAACCTCAGCCATAACAGCAGCCTCTCAGATGATTTACACGGTTGGATTCTGCCCCACTCCATCATGTATATTGCTGTCTTGGTCCTTTTCTTGAGGTTGGCTGGCCCAGATGCTTTCTATCACCTCTGCAGGCTCTTGTAACAGCAATGAATAAACAAGGAGATGTGGAGACTCTTATAAGCCTCCCAGGGACAGGCCACGTTTTGTTCTGTGTTAAGCTTAGTGGGGTCCTAATCCAAGACTAAGGCCACTTGTCCCTGCTTCAGGACAAACCATAAGCTTCTGTGAGATTTTCCACAGGTCATTTTTGTTCAGTTCATAGCACCTGGCCAGTATCCCAGTGGAAAAGCTAGTTCTTAACTTCATAACAACTACCTTTAACAAAATGCATTAAACAAAGGTGAATCTCCATCTCATTTGATGAAGCAGATGTAACAAAAGCAGAAAAGGTTGCATCTCTGCAGAGCTACAAGTATTACCTTGGAAAGCATCTTCTATGTCCTCCATTTTGGGCTCCGGTTTGTTCCGAAGCAATGTATACATGGACATGACAATGCCTGGAGTGCAAAAGCCACATTGGGACCCATGACTCTTTGCTATTCTCTCCTGAGAAAAAGTAACAACAACCATCAGCTCATAATATCAATGTGAGTTAATTGTTGTGCTTGTTTCTGTAACAATCTCACCACAGGAGCCAAGACTATCATCAGATGTTCTCTGATGAGATGGTCAATTAATCTGTGAAGCAGACTTCAAAGAAGAGAACACTGAAGTTTGCATCTAGGCTTTGAACTCCCACTGTAACTGAAGGCAACTAGAAGCCTCAGTGAGATCAGGAGTTCTTCAGATTTACCATGTTAGAAAGGCTGGGGCTACCTGCACAGACCTGAGTTTGAATTTCAAAGCTTAGCTGTTACAGTCTTCAGGGGAGGCAGGGAAAAAAAGTCAAGCAAACAAAGGTCAGACTAGCTGTCATCCATTCATGCGTGCCTAACTTATTTTTCACTTTGTTGTTTACTGTCTCAGATATTGGCACAAGTCCTACCTACTGTACCAACTGAGATGAATCATAGTTTCCCTTAAAGAAACAGTATCTCTGACAAAGCTAAGGCAAGCCTTCTTCCATAAAAGTACATTATAACACCTTGCTAGAAGAGCAAGGCTTCACATTCGTGTCACTCCTCCTCACCAAGAATATTTTGGGACTCCTGAAACATTGCTGAACCAAACCTTACTGCAGGGAGGGTTCCTAACTATGCAGGATGAGAAACCAAGGTCATTCATGGAAGGCCATAAGAGATCCAAAACCCAACTGAGATTTTCTGGCTCCAAGTCATCGCATAGGCTTTCACCGCATCAGTCTTCCCAGTTCCTGGGCTTTGGTCCAGGATGTGGACCAAATACAGCTACATAGCCTTAGAACAAAAGCATTAGCAATTCAGCCAGGATAGCACCAGTTAACTTGTTAGGGTATAACAGAGCTGCATTATTGACCTCGGAGTTTGATTCCATCACTTAGTCATTCCTGCAAGTAAAGACTACTCATGTAGAAAGCCAGAGTCCCAGCTTTAATGTTATGATGGTGGTCCAAACACCATGGAACAGGATTAACTGATGTACGAAGAAAACATGAATAGAGGGTTTTAAAATTACCAGTATTAATAGCTTACCTGGGCTGGGTGCAGCCTGGATTTTGTGCTTCCTATGCCTTCAACAGTAGTTACAGCTACATGATGCAGGGCACAGACAGGGAAGAGGCAAGCATTGGCAGTGTGGTGGCTAAAATAATAAATTAAGGTCATTTCATTTGACAGTGCTGCTCAACAAAGGAAAAAGGGAACAGGAGGACTGAAGAGTACTCAGAAACTGTAGCAGTGGAGACAATAGAAGAAGTTATATAGCTGTGATACAGGTATTAGTTACAAGCCAAATCCCACAGCAGCTACTCAGCCGAAGTTCTCAGCAGCTTCACTTGAAGTTTAAATTGAGTATGCATCATAGGATTTGACCTAGGAATAACAACTTTAAACACCCTTGTTGCATGTTAAGCTACCAAACCCATGTAAGTAATTTGTAGGAGCAGACTACAAATACCAAGATGTTATACAGCTGGCCTGGCCCAGTCGTGAAGTTACATAAAAGCACAGAGTTCTTGGCCTTTTACCTAGGAAACCGTTTCTAGATGGTACACATCGGGAAAAAGTCCAAGCTGAAGGTAAAAATTGAATAATGTTGCCAAAATTCTTATAGGAACTAGCTACTTTATTTCATTTCTATCAAGACAGAATAACAACCCTAAAGATATCCTACCATGTTACTAACCAGAACCACTAAGTTAGATGAACCTAAGTATTGCCAAGCATTATTCCAAATATATCCAAGATTTCAGTGCTTTCTATTCCCCACAGTAAAAATAAACTGGGGCCTGTCCCTCTGCCTCATCTTCTCTCTCCATCCCCCTTTTTTGTCTGATTTCATTGCTTCACCCTTCAATTAATTAAAGACAGAACAGGAGGAAAGTTTTTGTCTCAGGAAATCCCGAAAGTTACAACAGAAACAGAGAAAAAATTAGTATCTGCTGGAATACAGAAACAAGATTACTGTAGCAATACAATTGCAATAAATATTTTATCACAGTAATCAAAATTTGGGTCATCACAACAAAAAGTTATATTACATTGCAAGAAAGGAACATAATGGTTTTCTAAATTGGGAAAAGGCAGGTAGCCTGTGTGCTACAGTCAGTGCAGATATTTCAGGGTACAATGAAAGTTCCCTATCAGCACTGTGCAATGCTGTAGGAAAAAAATACCCTCTTGTCTTAGCCTTCTGATTTTATGTTCTGAAAGTGAAAAATTATGTTTTGGCAGAAACATACATTATATAACCTCTTTTTTTTTTTTTTTTAAATAGTACCATGTCAGGAATGTCAAGAACCTGGATCTGTCCCCATTTCATTTCTCTGTTGAAGAGTTCAGATTGCAAAGGATACAGGATTTTCTTCCGAAAGGGATCATACTTGGATATCATAACAGTGCAAGCACCACATCCACCTTCTCCACAGCCTAGTTTGGTCCCACATAGGCCCACTGAGAGAACAGGAATCAAGGAAAACACGAAGAGTGTTGGCAGAAGCCCACTCAAACAGTTGTCAATCAAGGCTTAGCAACAAGTTCTTGCTGGAAAGTAAGCACTCATTTTTTTCTGCTTAATAACTTAATTTAACATAAGCAAAGTTTCAAATGCTGGCATGTAAGCTTTGAGATCAACACCCAAAGCCCTAATAAGGATGCAGTCCACGATCCAATAGACTCTTAGAATAAACAAAAAATTTCTGAACTTCAACAGTTCCCACTTTCCATTAGACTCAGAAAACGAAATGACATAAGAAAACAAAGCCCTCGGCAGTTGCTGAGCGGGAGCTGTTCAGGCATGCAGCCACATCCCTGAGATGTATGGTGACATCTCCTTCAGCACCTCTCACCAGTGGTGGTTGAATTCTTCCTACACCTGGTGATTCCTGCCACCTAGAAGGCACCCAGGCAAGGCAGTCACACAGTGCTACAAGTCACACAGTTTAAGCACTGACATGGGAGCTGCACTTGAACTGCTTACAAAATACCCGCATCTCAAGAGTCATTGTCTGGCTACCCAGACTCTCTTGGCCCCGTTTATGATGACTTCCCCATTGCTAGGGACAAAACCAGCCAAGCACACTCCCCAGTAGCCTGTTTCCCATAAAGCCACAGCAGAGAGCCAGAAGTAGTGGAGATTCACAGAACCACTGCACAGACACTTGGGAACTCACAAAGCGTACGGACTGACCTAAGCAGATTCCTCCACAGGCTGCAGAATGCATGTCTGAACTTTACAATCAGGCATCACATCAAATGTTCTGCAAAGATATTTCAGGAAAGAATTCCTCGAATCACTTTGCATTCCTTAACTCACCAGTATGTAATTAGACACTGTAACTTATTGTGAAGAGGACTGGCCAATGCTGAGAGACTTTTAGTCGGGAGAAAAACAGCTTTGGCAATGGACACATGCCTGTGTTGAGATAATCAGTTTAGGCCTGTGGAAAAGCAACAGGCATCATGATATAGGGAACTCAAATCATCTTTGCCTTTACTGCAAAGATTCTGAACTATTTTCATAGAAATCATAGAATCATTTAGGATGGAAAAGACCTGTAAGATCATCAAGTCCAACAGTAAACCTAACACTGCCAAGTCCACCACTAAACCAAACCATGTCCCTAAGCACCATGTCTACTTTTCATACAATCACGTGCCTGCTTCAGGAGAAATATAGCTTTCCTGTGCCATTCAATGTTTCTCTTGACAACAGTGCTAATCTGCCTCAATAAAACATGTTTCTCAAAGTATTTGTCTGATCCTAACCAGACATCTACAAAATGAGTTCACCAGAATGTTCAGGCAGAAGATCAGAAGGTTTTGAAGAGCTCCAGTTATCTCTTTACAAAGCTATTTGCATCAGATATTAACAAGATTAAACATAAAAGGTCTAGTGGTAAGAAGTGCACTCAGGCACAAGAGTCATGCCACTTATTTTTCCTTTTAAACTTTATCCACCCAAGGCACAGTCAGACAGAATAGGGCTGTTGACAGTTCTGCTGGAAACCCCAAAGAGAAATGTGATTTATATCCCCCTACTTCTTTCAGATCCCAGACAAATAGAACATGACAGTATGGTGAAATAAGTATGCATGATTCTTTTTAAGGAATACACCAACACAGATGTGAACTGTTTGGCATATGTACACACCCAGCTGGTCAGACAAAAACTCAGAAAACATGGAATGACACAACCTCGTATAGCCAGCCTGGTCATCACAGTAATAGCTACCCAGCTCCTGCAGCTAATCTGACTCATGTGTTGACCAGTTTCAAATAGGAGTGAAACGTGACTTCTTGCATCCACTCATGTAAACATGCCCGCAGTATGTGGTAGGAACGCTGCTTCTGAGTTTGCACCCCTGGGTCATCTGATAAACAGGCCACAGGATAATCAAGTTATTGGATATTAACTATCTAGTAATATCCAAATTATTGGATGATACAGCAAGCAGCTCAAGGGACTATAATCTTTTGGCCAGAAAATTCTTCACAATTTGTGTGGAACAAACCTAAATTTCCTTCAATTTTATTGTCGTTTCAATATTGTTTTCTTTCCATCATACGCTAATCCCTAGCAATTCTGAGAGTTTTCCCTTTAAAGTATTAATAAATTATTTACAGTTTATTTATAGTATATTATTTAAAATTTGCTACTGTTTAAGCTTGGAATACCAACTGTAATCTTTGCCAGCAAGAAATACCAGACTATGCAGAGCACTCCCTCTCATGCTCTGTGCACAAGCTCTGCCTAGCACTCAAGTGACAGGGAGAACAGTAAACAATTATGAAATGCTGTAGGCATTTAAAGCCTTCTGCAGTTCCTTCTGACACTGGATACATTTTCTTCGTAGATAGGTTAGCAGAGTTGTTTCTGGGTCCACATCTTTTTCCACCACCTGCAAGAAAGGAAATGTACTGTTACATACAGAGTGCTTTACAACACAGATACTTTAGTTGGAAGAAGAATGTTTGGACTTTCTGCAACTTCTTTTCCAAATCAGGGAGCAGAACCACTGGTTAACTCCCCTTACTAGGTTCAGCGATGTTGGTCATGTATCAAGACATAACGTTTCCTTGAATTTATTGTGACAGAGAAAAGTATATGCGTTACATGCGTCAGAGTTTTTCAGCCATGGCACACTGAGGCAAATCTTTAAAAAGCCTTCATCAAAAATGACAAACAGAATTAGTAGTCAGCAGAGAGAGAAAGAACTGTGTTTTGTACTCGAGTTTTGAATTCCTGACATGTCCTCAAATTGCATCTCATCTTTATTGATCATGCATAACCGACCTCTGTCGCTTGTCCTTCTTACTATTAGAAGAGACAGAGAAAATGAGTAGATAAACAGAATGACAGAAACAGCATCGGTAATAGACTTTGCAGAGGAAAAAAAACAACAGTGGAAACCCTAACATGCCCAACACAGGTGCTGCAGGACAGACAGCAAGTACCAGTCATCTTGAAGTTTCTCTTTCATCCCCACTAATGTTAAATCAATCGGTGTCACTTTAGTAGCCTTCCAAAATACGGGAATATGAAATTCCACCAAGGAGAAATTTTCTCTGCACATGTTGAGTCAGCTCCACCTATTAGCGAACAACACTATTAGCAGTTATCTATTAGACATAAAATTAGATTTTACTTCAACCTCTGCCCAACGGTCAGAAACCAAAGTTCTGCCCTTGCCTCCAAATGGCTGCAGAGCTTTTTCTGTTATTAATAGAGTGTCAAGAAACTTTTCCAAATTCATTGCGTGCCAGAATGTAATCATGTGTTCTTGGCTCTTATATTGTGCAAGTCCTAAGTACAATAGTTACAGTTTATTTAAATTAATCACTCCCGGTTTGAAGGGCAAATTGAAAAAGAGGTCATTTCTGTAAGCCTTTTTTCTTACCGATAAGAAACCTTCACAACCTCTGTACTGCTTTTTTATGCCTTTAACACGTGACAGGGTTATTCTAAAGAGACAAGGTTCATACTTCTTATTTGAGTCCATGTTTTTAGAGCTATCCGATGAAGTTGCTGCAAAAGAACGTAACTGGTCATCTTTTGCACATCTAATTCCTGCACTGGGGGTAACCTAGAAGGAAACGGAATTGACTCTTCTAGCTTGGGGATGTCTTACTGTAAATCTTGCAGTACTCATATTGCTGCTATTCAGAGCAGAGCACTCCTGTTCCCTCACCTTCTCGATGCATAGAAACAAGTAAGAGCATACAGTGGTGCTCTCATGTTCATTTTGTTCAAAGGAAGCACATATAGTTTGGTAAACAGACAGACATGACCAGATAATTCCAAAAATGCCTGTGACTACGAGTGTCCCAAGGACAAAAGGCATTTCACAGCCAAAAAGCCTTCCCCAGCAACTTTCTTCTCCAGAGATGTGCCAATTGCCATTGCAAACCCTTCAAAAGCAGCTTCCAAGGTAGCCAGGTACAGAGAAAAAAGCTTCAGAATATTTTTCCAGATGGTTAAAGACTACTGAGATCATTCTATGCTTAGATCAAGGAAATGTCTGAAGATGTTTTCTTGAAAGAATCCAAGAAGCCCTCCATTATGTACTTAAACCAAGCAATTAAAAGTTTGGCCCAATAGTTCCTCTTCAGGAAGTTAAGTAAGAAATAAAACATGGGCCTAAGCCTTCATTCAGCAAAGTATTTAGCTACTCAGCTCCACACACTTTTAGTGAAGTACTTAAGCATGTATTATGTCCCAAAGCTAAACCTTTGCTCAACTTTATCAGAAGGTGGCTCCCACTGTGCAGTAGAACATGTCCTGAACAATCCACTCTCATCATGTTCAAAACAATATCCCAGGACTCCTACTTCAGTCACTTCGAACTACTCCCACTGTAGTTGCGCATCCGCAATGCTGGCAGACACAGGATCAGAGGGAGATAAGGGGTAAAAGTTTGGAGGACATTCTGTGCTAAACCAAATCTCACACGTCAAAGCAAGGAGACATTTCTTTGTACTCAGATTCCTGGTGAGGGGATGCTTGTTTATGAGTCTCTCTTGCTGGCCACAGTGTTAAGACCTTTTTACTGTTCCTGCATTTTGTTCACTGGCATCGATGCTGGTTTTGTCCTCCAACATGTCATTCCTCCAGTGGTTTGTTACAGTTACCTGCTGTGATTTGTTCTTAAAATATTTTAAAACCCTGTGGGTGAGATAACATCTTCTCTTGTCTGATGCCCAGAACAATATGATTCACAGCTCAATATCTTACCCATCAAAACAATTCTTGCTCACCTCCCCCATGTCCTTGTACAGAAGGAAACTGAATTACCTTCACTGTCTTCAGTGGGAGTAGATCATCCTACTTAGATATTGCAATTAAAGAAACATTTCCTTTTCTCTCAGTTAATGTTTTTTAGGTTTTTTTTTTGTTTTTAAACCAAACATCATATTGCCAGATACATCAGATTGATGACTACATTTTGACAGATTCGAAACTGTGGAATTTAACACATGTCGTAGCTTAAGTATTAATCAAATGCAGAAAGAAACTTTGTTAGAAATGTTAGGATGGCACTGGCAGTCAAATGACTCCCAACGAATTTGCTCTGTACTGCTGTGTTTGTACTACACATCTATTTGTCTACTGATTCATGAACCTTAAATACTCAGATCACTTCAGCAGCAGGGAGCCCAGCCTGGCCCTACAGTTCTTCAAGCTTTAAGTACTACACAGAACAAGTTCCTAAGCAGAACTCTATACTCAGAACTCTGGGTTGGTCCAGAGAGGTGTTGAGCTCACTTCCCCATGATTTCATGTACAACACTTGGAGCTCAATAAATATTTTGTTTGCTGTCTTTTGTACCTGCCTTTCACTAACTCAGATAACTTTGCCTTTGCAACATAAAGCATCATATTTAAACTAATATTCCCAAAAAGTTAAATAAAGGATTTTTTCAGTTTAGAAGAACAGTAATCGATCAAGGGAAACAGAGGAACAAAAATGAAAAGAAAACAGAAACTTTCCTAGTTTACCAAACAACATGCTAAGCTTGCCATCATCTAGGGTCTTTAAATGAGAAACAGATGCTTTTCTGAAAAAGCTTCCATTCAATCACTAGTCCCTAGTCACTCAATTAGTTGCAACAACAGAAGGTGAAAAGTTTTAACCAGACTGCCATGCAGCAAGTCAGACTGGTCAATGGTAAAGGTCCCACAGGACCTTAAAAATTGGTGAATGTGTATTCCTGAAGTCAATGAGAGATTTCAATTTCATTTACTAGGGAAAAGGATTAGAACACAGATGAACAAACTGAATATAACCACACAATGTAAATCTGCTATTGGTCATGAGAACATTTTGTTCTGCTTCGAACCAGCACACTGAAAACTTGTAATTCACTGTTTATGTAGGACCCAGAGGGTCCCAAAGCTCAAAAAGATCCTGTATTTTGTCTGGTCCCATCTGCAATCAAACATCCGCAGGCTTTGGAAGAGGTCTGATGTGGCTTCCAGCATAGACCCCCTCTTAACATTCAGGACAGAAATAGGAATATTGGCTCCATGTGTTTGAAATGAAATTACATGCTACATATGCAAGAGACAGACTTGTCAGCTGAGGAAAACAAAATTGCCACTATTAGCTTTAAATTGTGTCTGTTGTTTTCCATGATAGTCTAGGCAGACTATAAAGATAACTGTGCTAGTTGTGTGCCAAGCTTCATGCCCAGCGAAGTAAACAGGTGCTTAAAATAAACAATCCTGAATGTGAAGTATGTTCAGCTGTTCTGAGGAGACTTTTTCTTGACAACGTTGCAGACTGGGCTAATGCAAGAGAGAAGGATTTGCTGCCACAAAAGTCCCTATCTTATCAACCACCTCTTATCATGCCGTTTTGTACTGTGGCAGAATATCAGCAGCCCATTAGCAATGTCAACCTGTCATGAATGCACACAGCAGTAATCTTTCCCACTGGCCATGCTATCACATTCTTTGCAGCAAATAGACTGGAATATTTAGTCAGGACTCCAGATGGATGGAGCCATATCCTAACTTGCTACCGGCTGTTTCAGCAGCATTGCCCAGGCACTTACCACCACCCCTTCCATCACATAACCTTTCATATGCAGAAATGTCCCAACAAACTCCACATTTATTGCCACAGATCAGATTCCCTCCCCGCCCCCCCGAGTCCAATTCTCACTCTCAAACCTGCATTTGGTGGGTGTAACTCAAGCCACTTTGGCAGCACACCCAAAAAGGAAATAGAAAAACAATGTCACTGGAGGCTCTGGGTAGAGCACAACCCAGGAAGCCCTCTCTGTGATCAAGCAGAACTTGCTCCTTTGCTAGCATCACCAGTTCCCTGAGCCACCAGAGAAGGATGCTGAGACAGCCTTCACACATGGAACACGTAGTGTTAATCGTTCCCTGGTGGGTTTTTTTTAGCCAACAGCTCTCAAGATCACACTGTGATAAACCCCTTCACACATGCACAGGTCAGCTCCAAGGTGTGGCTTTTGTAAACAGGAACTGCAGTTCCATAAAAATTGCTGAAATGCACCAAGGGCAATGCCATTCACAGCATGTTCGTCAGCTCCAGGACATCGCAACAATAGACTGCAGATACAAAAGGCACTGGTTGTCTTCTGCTGCTGGCCTTCAGGATCTAGGCTTCACTTCCCCCCCTTCTCTGTCTCACCCCACATACATACAAGACAGTCCCACAGAACCAGTTCTGTACAGCTCAGTCTTTTCTCTTGCTTCGGCTAATACACATTCGGAAGAAGTGTTTTCTACCAATTTCCACAGAGCAATTTTCCTGTAATACTTGAGCACCAACCCATGCTGAAGCACCTATAAATGTATACAGGAATTGTTTATAACCTCTTCATACCTACCACGAGTGGCATATTGGTTTTGAACCTTAGCTGGTCTGGCACCAGTACTACAATTCTTTCATTAGAGCATACCAGAAAAATAAAAGACGACAGTACACTTGACCCATATCAGGGTCTGGATTGCCCAACATGGTTGTGGCAACCTCTTACTGCAAGACTCAAAAATCTCTCAATTCACCCTCGAAAAACTGGGGTTCACAGAAGAGGGATCTGAAGTCACTAAAACCTTTACAGAGCAAGAAGACTACAAGTTAATGGTATACCACCTGTGCCCATCATAGCAGAAAATTCATCAGATGGAATTCACAGATCATCCTGTGCCACTGCTTCACAATCTCAGTTACCAGACTCAATTAGCTGGTCATGATTATCTTGGAGCTTCAAGTTTTTATCTTCCTCTAGAAACAATGAATGGCTGATATGTCAATTAACGTTGACATATGAACTATTACTGATGTGTGTGAGCAAAGCTTCAGTTGTCATCCTTCTATATAACACCTCAGAAACAGGGCTGGGTTCTACACCAGTATGGCATTCAAGAGCTCTTTGACTAACTTATAATCCTTACTAGGTAAACTTAATTCTTCACCTAACTATTGATACTTAGATAAAACAAAACTTTATATCAAATGCTCTAGTACCTTGGAAAGTTCAAATTCCAATCCAGTTCGGGATCTAAATTCATAACTAAAACACCCTAATTGAGGCAACACTCTCATACACATTTACACTTGATCAAATTAGCACAAAAGATCAATAAAAGCAAAATTGATAGTAATCCTGCGCCAGTCTGTAGGGCAGGGCATAGAGCTTTTTAACCAACTAAGAATATTGTGCAATCCCTCAAGAGATTAAAAAATTAATTCTCTCTCCCAGACTCGGTGCTGCACATGATTTACCCCTCAGCAGTGCACAGGAAAGGTCCACAAACTCTCAGCTCCACAGTATACAGTGGACGGGCAACCCTCCTCCCTCCCTCAGTTTCCCAGCTGGAAGCTGCTTTGGCACAACTTTCCCTGCCCGAGTATCAAGGTGAGGAGAAGGTGGCAAGGCAAAATTAGCATCGAGCTGAGCTCAGAAATAGAACTAACTTGATCTCACAGTCCAAAAAAGAGGCAGCCTTGACTTGTTACAAGTTTTTGAAGAGTGAAGGCTGCAATGCTAGCCAGGAGAAGTCCAAACTGAGAAAGGTGGCTCTGGGACAAACTATTCAAAGGTGTCAGCATGTGCAAGGACCACCCCACCCTCCTCTGCGAGAATGTCACTTCTTAGGTAATTGTCAGCAGTTGATCTAGGAAACAGCATCAGTTAATGGGCTTTGATTTTAAAGAGTATTCTAGCTTCTTAAATGGAAATGGAATGAACATTTTACTTAAACCTTTTTAAAAATCAAATGTCAGAATTACTTACTGAACACATGAATTATATATGGATGCTTACACTTGAGTTACATTTTCCAGATCTGTTATAAGTACTGAAATTATTTCTAGTGTAAATGCCTATATTAAGTCAGTGTACCTTTACTTAAAGTAGTTACCTCAGAATCACAATAAATTATTGCCAACAAATCTAAAGTATAAAAGGAACATTATACAGTTGTTCACAAGGTAAAGTCAAAGAAAAGAAAAAGCCACTTAGCAAAGAAATAAATAGTCTTCACAATTTAATATTTAAGTCATGGCAATTGTGCTGGTACTAGAAAACTTCAGGAGAGGAAAAAGATGTCTAGAAAAACAAGTAATCAAGCCACAATCCAGGAACAAGCTGGACAGAAAGCTGGAATCTTCCTTACCTTTTTACCATTCACAAAGAAAACAAGTTCATCCCTTGCCTCGTTTGGAGCCATCCTGCACACGTTCCAAAATTCACTCAAACAGGGCCACAGATCACCCTTCTGAGAGCAGCCCTACACCCCACAGTGAAAGGAGCACCAGCAATACAACAAGTAATATGAGTCCGCCTCTAGAATGTTTGACTTTATTTCTACATCAGTGCCCTGTGAAACCCCATATTATATAAGAGTCAACGAAGAGGCGTGCCAGCTGCGTTTGGTTGGTGCCTCTGCAGCAGTAATGACAGAAAAGGAGCTGAACGAGCAGAGTGACCCGCCCCCTTTTATATAGCAATAGATCACAATTCAACTGCATTCCCTTTAGATTATACTGCCAGGCTTGGGGCACTCAGAGTGTGCCACTGCAACGGCTGCCAGGAATTCACAGTATTTTGCAATAAAACGCAAACTCGGGGGGGGGGGGGCAGGGGGGGAGGTTCTCCCAACTATCCCTCACTGAATATTGACAAGAAAAATCTGTTTCCCTTGCTCAGTGCATACCCATCCACCTGGCATTCACCACGCAGATGAGAGCACCTGCTTATTTAAAAATTCCTCAATACATGAACAGCATCTAGTAGACTGACTGCAAGACTATTTCACTATTTTTCCTTACAGTTTTAAAGCTACAGTACCCACCACCTGCAAGGACACAATTTAAACAGGTAAGTATTTGTCCACATAAAAGCGATTCTAGAGAACTGACACTCAAAAGAGGTGCTGGGCTAAGACCATAATGTTTTCACTGGGCTCTTAAAGCATTTAGGCTTACATTTTTTGGCTTAATCCCCACATCCTGGATCTTAGGGGCATGTTGCCACTGAAACATAGAGGAAAATCAATCCTTTGAAGAATTTTTTGGCTTTCATTTCTTTGGTGGTGGTATCTTCTGGTTTCTCCACTATATAACCATACAATTTACATTCTTTAACTCTTCCTGCTTTTTTCTTCCAAAGTTGTCACAGAATTGACTGCAGACCCTAGATATGACATGTGTTGGTTTCATGAACAAGATATGTAAACCTCCTAGTTCCAGTTTAAAATACCTTCCCAAAACAGCATGATTCCAAAGTCTCATGGAAGTTTCCTAGCACTATACTTAATCCTGTCTATTCCATTCTGATTCTTGTGACTTTGCTTTTCTTCTTCAGCACACCAGGCTTACTAGTTTTGATTAGGCTTTCTTGGTTTTCTTAAAACCAAGCACATCATGTGGGAAAGCACATCGAAGTCTCCCTCCCAGGAACCTCTCTGAACAATTCACCAAACAAGAAAATCTAATTAAATTACCATTTTCAGAAAGCATCTTTCCTTCAGTATTTTGGAAATATATCAGAGTGAATACAATACATACATTATTCTTACCAGCTTTTATCTTCTGACTCACGTATCCCACTGCCCAGTCTATCCCCTAGAAATGCTATTTTGTAACAAGTATCAAACATTGCCTCAATACTTCTTTACAGGCATTCAGTTTGCTGAAAGTATACTTCATAGCAAACTTGTGCTTAACGCCAGCTGCCTTAATCTACATTTGCAGTGAAGTTGAGCATAGCTGAGCCAGTGCTGACACCTATTGTCTGGCACCTCCCAATTGGTAATAGAAAAGTATTAGAAAAATGACACTTTTCTCTGAGAAAACTTCATCTCTGTTGCTCTATATCTATATGCAAATTTACACAAGTACTACCCTCACGTAGCAAGCATCAATCTCAAAATTAGTGTACACAAGCTTAGTACTCGTAAATAGTTTTGTAATATTTTAAATAACAGTTATTACTCATAACCACAGGTAACATGTTACGGCAATCTTAAAGCAACTAGCCATTACAGCATTAACACCAAAATCAAACACACTTAGTTCCTTAATCTGTGTTTTCCATAATGCACAATATTTTTAGGTTTAAAGAACACTTGTAATCATGTCATCTCTTTTTTAATGAATCCCATGCACAAGTTTTTACCTTACCAACAGTGTCACCTATCACACAACACCAAATTCATAGTGTATTGCTATACCTATTTCACAGGCAGAGAACCAAGACACCTAGAACAGGAATTTTTCCAAGTCCTCTAAATATCTCTGGAGCATGAGAGTTTATGTTATTTGAGTCTCTTAGCCATTTTTAGAAATCCCACCCCAAACAGAACAGAGGATTACCAGAAATGACAGAGAAGAAAGTGAGGAGGAAAAAAAAACCCCAAAACCAAACCAACTCTCAGTAAACTTCTATAACATAAGAACACCTCTGTTAGCATAGAACTCCCTTAAGTAAGCTAAAATTAAAAACTTTGTCAATCAAACACGAATTGGTTATGAGACAAAGCATTCTGACTTACCTTAGCAGGTTTTCCATTTTAGAAGTCATCCCTTTGCCCATTCATAACTCAGAGATGAGTATGTTTTAGAAGTTCAAAATTCCCTGCAGTCTCAGTCAGGGAGCAAAAGCAGTAGATACTAGTAAAGAATAAAAATAAAATAAAATTTTTTAAAAAGCAGCTGGCTTTCCTTGTTCTGACTCGTTAATCCTGCAGACCTGGCTCTTGCAATCGTAATGATAATCTGTTCTGCAAATGATCATACATGTAGCTCAATAAATACAGAGAAATTTACAGAAAAAACATTCCTGCCTAAGGAGTGTACCACTAGAATTAGGTAAGTGCATGAAAGTACAACAACAAACCAATGCTAGAGGTAATAAAATAAAAGGTGTAAACCAAACAAAGATGATAAGGTTTGTGGTTTTGTTCTCATGTTCCTCTTGCGGGAAACGGGAGGGAAGAAAGTACAGGCAGCTCTGAAGAATATTCTGTGGAGGGATTTCTGAGGAGAAGCTTGGTAAAGCAGATGGTAAAGAAAAAAAAAGTCCCAAGTCTTTAATGCAGTACCCCATCTATTGAGCTCCCAGTGTTTTCACATTAACTCTGCGTGCCTGCTGCCCCTCTCGTAGCTGGACTACTTCTACAAATTTGTGAAGTAACTGCTGTTGCTAAAACGCTTGGACAGGATCTTTCAGCTGAATTCCAGCTCAAATGGAAACAACTTGTTTGCTTTAGATCTGGAGATCCCTCTTCAGTTGGCACAGATATCCTTTCGGGGAGCATGCACTGGCCCTCTTTTCAGGGATCTCAAGAAGCCTTCACCTGTCAAAATCAGGGTCAGCTACGAGGGCATACCAGGTCAGTTAGAGCTTTACATACTCTATCTTACTCAGAGCATAAACTATTGGTGGTTTGTTGCTTTGTGGTGAGTGTTCTCTGCACAAGTTAAAAAAAAAAAAAAATCAATCACACAGTACTGATTACAGACTGTGAATGTGAAGGCAGAGTGTTGCCTGAGGATGTCTGTTGTTCTCCTTGGCATACCTATTGACCTCTACTGAAGACAGGCTCCAAAATAAGTGGACTTCTTATCTGACTGGATAGGGACATTCATACTTTATTGGTAATGTCTCCCAAATGATCTCAAATAAATTGAACCTTTTCAGGATCCTAACACAGGCAGTAAACTTATTACTTTGCAATAACAAAAAAAATTCTATAAAAATGCCATATGACTATGAAAGAAAGCATTGCTTATGTTTTCAAAGGCATTTCTCAGAGTAAAAAAAAAAATAATCACAAGTTTCATACATTTTCTTATGAGGTGTCTAAATTTCTTTCTGGTTACAGACACAGGTTTGAAAAAGATTATGGACACAAAGCAAATATAAATTGGGTCTCCTCACTGAGGTTTGTAAGTGGATAAGAGCTCGTTATTCATGAATCACTAATCATTCAGTGTCCAGCTTATAATTGTATGAATATTGTCTACTTGTATGGATTCATTTCATGAATTATGATCTCTTCACCTGCATTTGAAGATGGGTGGAGTTTAATTATAGTTCTTTTCCTAGTCCTGTCACCTGGCTTCCTCTGACAGCAAGAAGAAACGAACAAAGTTAGTTAATTCTGCCTTCTGTTGAGAAGTACTGGCTGTCACTAGTCTTCAGAGCAATTAGCAAAGCAAGACTTTTGTTTCAATTCATTTGCAGTTTTTCTTTCATTATCTAGTTTCAGTGGCCCAAACAAAAGGTGTTTCAGATATCTGACCTGAAAAGCAACTTCTTTTCAAGCAGACTTTTTAATATGTGTTCCTGGCCTTCAGCAGCAGCTAACTTGACACCTATCAGTTGTTGTCCTGTCCATTCATTAGTGGCTAGCCCAGCCCTAACCCATGACATTTTTTTTACTTGCTTCCAAGGTATCATGAGAGAGAAACTTCAGACACCTGTCTTGATAGTCTATCTCAATAAAATCAGTAAGGTATTTTAATCTTTATTCTTGGCTTTTGTTTCTCCTCATCTGCTGACATTCTAGAATTATCTTTTGTATTTAGCCATTATAACTGCCCCAGGATGCACCAGAAGGAAGCAGAGTCCCTTTGCAGAGACTGGCTGCTGTGTTTATCACAGGTGGAAGCATTGTCTCCAGTGAAGGTTTCAAGGAGGAAAGGGAAGGGGGGCAGCTGCAACAACAATGTAGAGCTCTTCAGTCTTCTGAACAGCCGCTTTCTGGCATCAAATACCACCACAATATACCAAGATCCCTGAGCAGGCAAGTAGGAGCTTCTGGGCCGGTCTAAATATGTAGAAGCTAGCTCCCATACCTAGCTTACATAGCACATGACTAATTTTCCACTGCTTTTCTTCGCAGTAGACAGTCCCTACACAAAGGTCTGCCTTGCATGTTTTCTTCTGCCCCTGTGAAGGTAGGGCAATGAAGCTGGTGAGGGGTCTAGAAAACATGTCTTATGAGGAGCACCTGAGGGAACTGGGATTGTTTAGCCTAGTGAAGAGAAGGCTGAGAGGAGACCTTCTTGCTCTCTACAACTACCTGAAAGGAGGTTGTAGTGAGGTGGTTGTTGGTCTCTTCTCCCAAGTAACTAATGACAAGACAAGAGGTAACGGCCTCAAGTTGCACCGGGGGAGATTTAGATTTGATGTTAGGAAGAATTTCCCTACTGAAAGAACAGTCAAACATTGGAAGAGGCTGCCCAAGGAGGTAGTAGAGTCACCATCCCTGGAGGTGTTTAAAAAATACGTAGATGTGGTGCTCAGGGACGTGGTTTAGTGGTGGGCTGGGTAGTGTTAGGGTAACGGTTGGACTTGATGATCTTAAAGGTCTTTGCCAACCAAAATGATTCTATGAATTTCGCTTAGGAGATCATTAAATCTGGTTTTCTCTTGTTTATACAGCAGATGCTGTCTAGCATATGGCTCCTTGTCAAAACTCTGATACCAGCTATATGATGTAGATTTCTATTTAATATACTGTTCTAAACCTGTCTGGATATCTACACCAGTCCTCTGGCTTCCCTGTGTATCTCACTGCTAACCACCTTCTCATTTCAGAATGCAGTATTTTGGTGGACAATTTTTTTGAAAGACAAGAAATCCTCCACAGCTGCTTCTGCTAATGAGAAAAGGCTTCCTGAATCGACCTGACATTTGACTGTTCTGCCTAGGAAAGATTTGTATGCCAAAAGCTTTTAAGTATACTCCAATTACTTACATTTGTCTAAGAAAAAGACTGCCTCTCTTCACAGACCCTGCCTAAATAGACCTGTACATCTTTGTACCTTTTACTATGATTCCCTTCTAGCTCCCAACCAGCTTCTACCATTAAGATGACTGACAGTTGTCAAAAGTAAACCTAGACTGGACAAGTATGGTGAGATCCCCAGAGAATTTCAGAAGAGCTTTGTTACCAGAACAACGCAGGAGAGAAGATGCCATCATTATCACTGAGACAAGCTAGTTGTCTCAAGTTACAGCCATCATAGTCACCTTGTAACCCCCAGACTGTCTTGATTTCTCTTCAAAACAAACTCATTCTAAGTAATTTGCCACTAAATAATAGTAACAGCCAATAAACATCAGGCAGGAAAGAAAAAGCCCCACTGGAAAATCATGGACAGTGCCAGCTCAAGAGCAATTGCTATAAACTCAGCATGAATCATTTAAGGTGAAAATTAGAAAAGCAATAAACATTACAGCTGTAACACTGAAGAACACCCTTCCAATAGAATTAACCTTGAACAGCCTACAAACTGGATAATGTGTTATGCATATATTACAAGAGTGGAAACTTAAATTACTTCAGGTCCTGTGTTTCCCCTCCAATCCTACCTCATACCCAAAACAGATTTTTCTTAAGTCATGTTCCTGATATCCTACAGTCTCAACCTGAAATAAAAAAGCCTTCATATTCCCAAAGTTATTTTATTAAGAATTGACAGGGAAGAGAGCTGACGCCTGGAATGATGTATATCAAATACATATGAATCCCTGACTACTCAGAAGATATATTCTTAATTACATGGATTATTTTCAAACATAAGTACCTGATAGTCAGGCTTACTGCTTTCAATGATGGACTTTATGCCCAAGTATGGACTCCTAAAGGCACTGAACAGAATCCTTACACATTCATCATTCCTGAAGCTTTCCAATGCATGAAAAATAAGTTACCTCCACTTTTCAAGAATTGACTTGGAAACCAGTTAAAGAGAGATTAATTTATTCCTTCCATGACACTTCTTTCCGTATTTGCATAACAAACTTACAGATCCCAAAAATTTCTGATTATTTACCCTTTGTAAATGCCCTTTGTACAACCTGATGACAAAACCAAACAGTTCTCATCTCCCTTTTGAATTGGAGTGGCTTCCTTTTTTAATAAAGCTGTTTTCCACTGCTGTTCTTTTGCATGCTGTATTATTTTATACCTGAATACAAAAGAGCTGACAGTTTTCATGGGTTGGCAGGAGGTTACTTTGCAGAATTCAAGCAGGCAAAATGAGGTTGAGACATTTACCAACAATTGAATTACAGAGCTGTTGCAATAAAATATCCAGTATGACTAATGCAGACACCTCCGCTAAAGTGGAGATATACCTGTACTTTCAGGATAATGTTGCTGATGCATCTTGATGTAAACACAATTAACCACCTTGTTAAATTAAGATGATAAGATAGGGTTTAACCAAACAGCTTAGAAAAATACTTGAGAAAGATTATGAAAGAGTAAGATATGTTATAAAGATGTGTGTATATAGGAATGCTCAAAGCTGCTCTTCCCAGGACAAGGTAAGTGTGCCCTAATGGTCAACGAGGTTGAGATTGTAGAAATTGATAACAGACTGTTAGTTGTTTTCTGCTTTCTGTTATCTCTATTACTAGCAACACAGGCATGTCCAATCACACCTCTGTCTGGCTTCTGCTGAGTAAACCCACAGTTTCCTTGCAAAGATCCTTTCAGGAGATAAATCAGATCTAGACAAATCATCTCAAGTTAAGTGGTCAGAGTAGCCAACAGTACTCACTTTATTAAAGACACAAAGATTTTATCCCCTTGAACACGGTATAAGCTATTCAATATAAATAAAAATACAGTGGAGTTGAATACAGAATTTCAAATTAATCTCCCTTGAAGACTATGATGCTTCCAATCCTAAATTGGATTGCATACATAAAAGCTCTGACAGTCCTGTCCCAGGAGAGTTGCAGCAGTGGTCCTATAATATTGTTTGGTTTATTACCACCATAGAATACTTCCAATAAGAGGGAGAGATTTCAGTTTCTGTTCCACAAAGCTTACAAGCTAAAACAAAAGCCTGTGAAGGGAAAAAAATAGGCTGAGGGAGCCCAGAGGAAAGACCTAGTTCTGTTATCATTTTTATGATGGCGATTACTGCAGCAGGTAATAGATTTTAGGAGAGACTAGTGTGAAGCCTGTAACATGGATATTCCATGCTGCATGTTCCATGTGTTGCAGAATATTGAGCACAAAAATATAAACAGTACCCTGCAGTGAAAGCTGAAATAATACAAGAACTGACAGGATTCTAGCATCATCGACACCATCCGAAGGAACTTCAGTGGTCATCTGAATTAATCTTTTTTCCATCCGAAGGAACTTCAGTGGTCATCTGAATTAATCTTTTTTTCCATCATCACATCATCCCATATCACAGCTGTGCATGGCAGAAGCAATTTTTTTTACCTTTGTTTACAGTTCACAGCACTGATTCTCAGCAAAAGGATGCAAAGTCAAAGTAAGATCAATTCAAACAAAAGTAAACATATTGGACTGCTTTCCCACAATGACCTGAAAAGCATGAAAGCAACATAAGCTTGAAGAATAACGCAAGTACTACCAATTTTCCTGGAAGGGTTCTGTTTTGTTTTCTGCAATAAGAAACAACTATAAAGTAGTTTATTCCACAATGCATAATCCAATGAATTTCCACGAGCAGTAGTGTTTAGAGAGTTCAAAGCATATTCTGTTATCACAACTCCTAGATGTCCATCATATCCTAATTGGATAAAGCTTTGTAGTGAGTACAGCCACTCAACTCAAGTAATGTTGCAGTCTCCCAAGATATAAACTGAACAGTTTCATTTATAGTTATTCACATCTCTTCCTTGCATCTCAAGAAAATCTCTTTAGCACAAGAAATGCTTTTTTACATTAAAACCATTAATAAAAAAATACACATATATAAAATTGAGTACCCATCAATTTTGGGGCACTATTGACATCTTTGATTTTGAGATATTTTTTCCCACACTTCGAGTTTCTCAGGTTTCCTAACCTGACCAGTGCTCACATCAGCATTTCTTTTAAGAAAAAGCATAATCGTCCTTGATCCCCTACCTACACTGACGTAAGAGGAAGTTTGGATACAGAAAGATGACACGATGTTCAGGATAAACTAAAGGAAAAAAGTTAAGAACTTTCATGGTCAGGGTCTGCTGATCTGCGAAAGCCTGACTCAGCAGCAACTTCGCAAAAAGCAGGCCCCTATTGGGTGAGGAGAGGGAGCGGATCCCAGAGCTGGTCAGCTGGAGAGGTCAGCAGCAGGGCCACAGGGAAGGTCAAGGGCCTGGCAGACAGTGCCTGGGCGCTGTGCCTAGCAAGGGCAGGCAGGGCTGGCCAGCTGAGCACCAGGAGGGGAATTCTCTTGCCTGCCCTGGTCACTCCATAAACCTCAGCAGGACCCCAGCGGTGGGATATGTCTTATCCCCTGATGGCAGCTGCTCCAGGCTATGACCAGTCTAAAAGCAGCAAACCCTCTCATAAGCAGACATTAAAAGAAGAAAGGGAACCTGCAAAAAGAGTCAGAGATCCCACTGCTGACGTGAAAGCCACCGGCAAGCACGTACCTACACAGCGCATGTGCCTCAGCGGCGCCCTCTAGTGGCGCGTCCTTGCCACTGGCAGTGGGCTCCGGGAAGGACCTCTAGAAAGGCCATGAGCCAGCCATGCAGTGATGGAACCATCAACAGCTGAAAGAGCCAATGGCTAGAGAAAGAGATGAAGAGAGACACTTTTAAAGCTATGTAAAAAAAAAAAAAATGGTACAAGTACAGGAAGATTCTGATGGGACAAATAAGACAAATTTTTTTCTCTGGAAAAAATTAAGAACTCTTCTGGCCCTACCCAGACTGACAAGGCATAGCAGCATGGCTTCCTATCAGATTCAACTTCTCCTGCATTGCACAGTACACTTCAATAGCTGCCCTGACAAGCTAGAAATAATTAACTTAATCCACATTGTGCAAGCAACAGGGCAAAAGATTACAAAATCCATTTGTGCAATTGAGACATGTTACATTGGGACACCGAATAAACCTCAGCAAGCTGATTGTCGTCTTCCAGTTTTTAGACATAGGATGGAAAACATTGGGAAAACCATACACAGCATAACCTAAATTTGATTTAAAATATGGAACTCCTAGGCTGGAAGAAAAGAAAAACATTTTTAAAAATATTCGTTGAGATTGTCATTCAGCATTACTAATGTTGAACTTCAGCAAAAAAAGAGAACACAAAAATAGTTCTTTATTCCATTGTAAAAGCTGAAAGGGATCTGAAATCTGGCAATCAAGATAAACTAGGATAAATAATCCACATAACTTTTCTCCCCCCTTTCAACTTATTTTCTGTCAAGATAGCAGTGTTCCTGTAGGCTTTTTATTTTTAAAAAGTCTTCACAAATCATTCCAGCAAGTCCTTCTTGATTTATTGGTAATGCAAAATCCTGCAAGTTTTCTTCACAGTGCAAAAAGTTCCCAAACAATTCTAATTACAATTATGTCTACTATTCAGTTATTTAAATATCACACAATTGATATTTGTTTCCTTGCCTGGAGAAGGCAAACTCTTGTCACTATGGCTTATTGAGACTTTATAACCCCCATCACTGACTCCCAATGAAAGAAAAAAATCAAGACCAAATTCGGCATTTTTTTTTCCGTATAAAGGACGTCTCGAGATCACGGCATAGTCCAGAATTATTAAACTGCTGATCTGTTTATCCCACATCTCACACATGATTTTAAACAAGCATCTTTGAGTTACAAGAGTGACAGTCAGAATGAAGAGCTGGTTACCAAGTTATGACAATGCATTGGCACTCCCTTTCCTCAAGGGAAAGGAGAAATCACTCCAGATGACACCATCTTTAACAGGACAAAACCCATACTTGGAAAAGCACAGGCAGGCAACATTCTCAGAAAATATGACAATGCCCTGAAGAAGAGGTACCAAATAAGTTATGATGTAAAAAGATCTACAGCTCTTTTCCATTGAGATGTCACAGGACACTTATTTGATGTCATATTTTGTATTTTAAGGGCCTTCTCTCAGGTAGCATGGTATTCAGCCTGGGCCCAGGAGTTCCGCAAAAGGGAAACTGATCTTACAGCAAGGGCTCTTGCAGCCAGGTAGTCTCACACTCCACTGAGTTGAATGCACCCAAGTTCAACAGGGGACTGTCTGTACAAATAGGCCCACAGACTAAGTCCAGCAGGGGACAGTGATCACACAGTCAGGCATCTCATCTACGGTTATGACTAGGTATTTTGAATTTCCCATCCAGCTCCACAGAACTCCTGGTGCAAGAAAGAAAAGTCTGGAACAGACAGATCTTCATGTTTCCTTCTTATTATTCCTTATTTCCTTCAGCTTTTAGTCTTACTCTTCCATAATCATTGTCTTAAGACCATGACTCTTACCCCTTTCAGCTGAGAGTTTTTACTCAGAGTCCACTTTATCGTTGATTTATCCAGAACTGTGACTTCAAAAGTTCCCTCAAAGTTTCCAAACAGAATGATCAAACACACCTGTAGAGAAGTTTCTTGAATGGATTCCACTACAATATAAATCTTGTGGATCTCCACTGATTGTTACAAATTTCTGAAAATCCAGGTTGATTCAGGCCACATGCCATGTGTTTCAGTCTCTCCAGACCACATCTTCTACTTGCTAGCCTGCAGAATCACACTACACAGCAGATCACTGCTGCCTCAAGTTCCAACCATGCTGCCAGGAGAAGGTTGATTACCTTTCTGATCTAGGTTTTTTGTCTGGAAAGGTGATAATACATTTCCCTTCCTTACATTTGTACCCTACTCCGTTGCCTACTTCTGCTCTGCAGCTTATTGACCCAAGGCTGCCTTGCTGCTCCCTTCATACAGCCTTCCTGACATATTGCTTAGAAGTCTTCCCTTCGTTTCATTTCCTTCTCCTTGACTGTGTTTCATAAAGACCATACTAAAAAAAAGCAGTTTCTTCTATTTGACTTTTTCAAAACTTGTGCTCATTAAGTTTTGGGGGGGAGTTTTGCTGATGTATCTCATTGTTCACACTTCAACAGAAATTCCCTTTCCCTTTTGATTACTGCTAGAGTTTCTTAAGACAGTTTAACAGAAGCTAAAAGCTGCCCAGGTAGCTAAAAACACATTACAAGCAAGTGTATTTCAGGCATTCAGATCTGTCGTGGACATACAAAACATATACATTGTTCTAAAAAGAAGACTGACTGCAGAAGCAGCTCTTTGATCAGCACATTTAAATAAAAAGTACTTAGAGACCTGAGTACTGATATCTGAGTAACCAGATATATACAGTTAGTATCTTATTCAGACATCTGATTCTGTTGTTTTCCCTCCCACCTATTCCTATGACACTGAGCCCTCTTCAGTGAATGTTTTACAACTACATTCACAAGAATTAACTTCTATTCTTTTATTGTCAGCTGGTTCCTCCTCCATGGAGGGAAATCAAACTTAAGTACACACTCCGTAACAGTTTCACACCCTTTTGAAATAAAAAGGGCCCCTAACACAACCAGGACTTTAATAAATTCTCTGCAGTTTAACTCAGGAGATAACTTCAATCCCAGTAACTTCTTAGTTCCAAGAAAGCATGAACAGCTTCTTCCATTTGGCACAAATTGGAGCTGTACCATGTTATCTATTCACCACTTCTCCATTTCCCATCCTCCGATTAGTTTACTGTTTTCCTCATGTGGTTCCTGGTCTTGAGCATCCAGAAAAACTGGTTAAGCCCTCCTTTGTGTCTGTGCTTTTCTCCCCAAACAGTTAAACTCTTTCAGTTGCCACCCTTACAGTACTACTTCCCATAACCAAACAAGTTAGAGTCCCCAGTCCACTTCTGACACAACTAAGCATTTCTCATTAGGGCTTCTATGCTCAGCTTAGAAGATTTACCTGAACACTTCCACCCTAATATTCTGAGCCCCATAGTATTTCCCAAGCGTCTTAGGAACCCAGGAAACTGGCTGAGAACACAATCATCAGGATCAAGTATCTACTGGTATGTCCATCTGGCAGAGTAACACTGCAGGCACCATTAGGACAAAAACTTGAGTCATTATCCCCCTTGACTTCCTTCAGGGTGAAGGCAGTGGACCTCCATCCTTGGCTATGTAGCTCTCCTCTGCATCACCCTTCTTATTTCGGACCTCAATGGAGAGGAGACTTGATTGCAGAGAAGACCATCATCTGCCAAGTGGGTTGGTTAGTGTCTGGCTCCTTGGCATGGAGCAGTGGGTTCTCTTCCTCGCAGTAGTGTTGGTGCATTCCAGGATCAAGCCAGCTATCTTCCTCCAGCCTGGGTGTCCTGCAGATGAAAACCATGTACTCCCACTTTTGCAAATCAATCACCACCACGTTTTAGCTCATTTGGCAACCGGCGTTTTTCACCTTGAGTGGTACCTCTTATCCTGGCATCCTTTAGCAAAACTATCAGAAGTACATTCCCAACAAGCCAGGACCAGAACCAAGGTGGAGAGGTCCAGAGACAAAGACAGAAGTAGAAACAGCAATAGAGACAGCAGAGTGCCTTGTTTTCCCCTGTGAGATGTAGAAGATAGGCACTGCCGTCCTCTCTCACCTGAGGAATTTGGACAGTCTCTGCATAACAAACAATGGTTAGCTTTGGTTTCTTTGCCAGCTAGACCCTCTTAGTAGCCTAAAAAAGTCTGCAGTCCAGTATAGCTTACTATTTCCCTCTTTGTTAGAAGTAAACAACTTGAAGACAGCAAGCTTTTCAAGCGTAAAACAGTAGCAGACCCTAACTTAGCTTCTTCCTTTTCACACAGGTTTGGCTTCATGAACTCAGTGTCCAAGGTCTCTGCTCTGCTAGACAGGAAAACCCAAAATGAAGCATTCATACCTGCTTGGCCCAGCCTCTGTAACTCTTCCAATACATATGCAACTACTGGAGAGGAGCAATTTAGACCTAGAAGAAACTGTTTGGGGCTAGAGAAAAACTCCTTCGTCAGCTACAGCTTCCCTTCTCTCCCATCCCATACAAGATGCATCAGTTAAACAAGCTCAGTGGGAGTCCAAAGAACATAGCGATCTTCTTGCTAGAATTCTTGAACACCTCCCTTCTGTGTGTCTCTACTTGGGCATCATTTAGTCTTCCACACCTATTTCGAGCTCCTTCAAATGAGGGCCCCATCCTGTTGAGGAATAGGGCAGCACGAAAAGGAAGGCATTGACCTTGTTTAAACCATCGAAGTGATGCCAGAACAATAGGGTAGTGTAGGGGGGGGGCGGAACCTGCCCCATTGCTTAATAGTACTTGCATAAGGATCAGTTATCAATATTACAAAATCTACAGGCATATTAAAGAATGCCCAGCTAACTATTTGCTAGTCAAGCAAATATTAGTATTGACTGAATCCTGAAGTGAAAGCTATGCTTGACTGATGGCAAATACTCCACAACCAACCACACTTTGTTGTAACAAATGTGTGAGGTATGTGGATTGCCAGGATGGCCCAAGTCCAATATTGACAGAGAGCTAGAGTCTCAATGAACCAAGCTAGCTACCTTGCTGCTGGAAAGCAGGGGACTAAAGCATCACCTCATTCACCGGAATGGAGTAAGAAACGCTCCAGAGCATAACTGGAGATGCAAGGAGAAATTACCATTTGAAAATATCACATTCCTCTTCCAAAGTAAATTGTGCAACCCCACGATGACAAAAATCTAGCTGGGAAATGTGGCAGAGGAACTGTGAAGTCAGACATGGAATACTACACATGCCACAGACTGATCCTTCAAAGAGTATACCAGAAACAAAGCAAGTAAGATTTCTGCTCTGATTCATCCGTATTATAGGATGCCTCAAATGACTCAATGGTACACTGTCAATGACATCATTCTGGAAAGTTTATACAAGTGGTTATAATTACCCAGGAACTGTTTATAAATTGACAAACCAAAGCAGACATCCCATTCACAACAATCCTGTTGTATCCTCCTAGTGCAGTTCTGAAATTAATAGGATATGAAGAGTAAACTTAAAACCATCTGATGGAACCCAGTTTACCTATCAGGTACAGACCAAAAATTACACCTTACAGATGAAAGAGCACATACAAAAATACTGACATTTTGCCAAAGAAAACATTGCAAGGAAAAAAATAGGGCATAAGAGCTGCCAAAAAGAACTGCAAAATAACAGAGAATGAAAATGTTTCTGTGTATTTATTCAGTATTACATACAAGATGTTGCTGATGTACATAAGCAAACTACAGCAGTGACTTCAAAGTTAAACCTGTTCAAATTTGTAGAATTGCATCATCACAGAGGAACCATCTTATCAGAGCACTATAAAGAGTAGTTTTGGTCAACCAAACTGCTTACTAAAAAATCCTAAAACTCCACATACAGAAACTCTTTTCTACAAACCATCAACCGTTATTTTCATCTGGGTTTTTGTAGGGTACACATCCCCAGAAGAATAAAAATTTGACCGTATGTATCCCAATTAAGATCTCAAAGTCAATTATTAAAGGCTTGAAATTAAAGTTATAATCCAAATCTGAAATTTTATATCTTCAATGTGCCTATTAATGATTTGAGAAGAGCCTGTAGGAAATACCAGAATTCTTTTACATCTGCTTTACCCAATGTTTAAGGTTGATTTGATTTGGTCTATGCTTTAAAAACTTTAACAGGTATATTCATTCATTTTTGTACATTGCTGGTACTGGGCCACATACTATTATTTTTCCCATGTAATAACTTCATGTTGCTATGTTACAAAGAGCTAAAATAATCTAATGAACATTAATTAGCATTTGCACAACACCCTGCACTAAGAGGAACTCTTAGATCATATAGTGAATCAGCAGTAGCTCAGGAATAGAGATAAATCCACACTCCCATTTCTACAATGTCTGGGCTAGACCCTTTTTAAGTGACTAAACCATCCAACTAATACCATCGCTTCAAAATATTTCTTAAAATTAGTTTGTTAAAATTGATATTACAGCTTTCCACCCAATACTGATAGGTTTAATTTTCATTTACGCTAGGTTCTTATAAGAAAACTCAAGATTCCTTCTCAAATCATTAGAAAGCAGCAACTGCAATGCTGCAGAGGTAAATTAACAAAGTTCCCATGATTTCATTTCCAGCTCTTACCTGCTTCTGTTGCGGAATGGGCAGGGAGGAAGAGTTTTACAGGTCTACATACAGGTGCATTCACAGGTCTACATATATGGAAATTTCCAGAGTCTCATAGCTGATCCAGCAAGAGACACAGAAGAAATCACTGATCACAGTTAGAGCTCTTCACTTGCCTTTTGCCTGCAAATTCCTCCTCTTTCCCAATAACTGCATTGTCCAGATGTTACCCGAGATCATCTAGTACTTTCAGTTACAGTTCTGCCTCCACACATATCATTAAGTCCATTTGCTCTAGAATTTTTAGAGCAGAACATCATCTGTCAACTTTGAAGCCCTCCTCAGAGGAGCATCTGGCACACACAAACTCAGGGAAGAACAAGTCCACAGCCTTACCCCTACCCCACATGTTTTTTCAAGACACAGTGAACACTCTCCTGAAATAAGCATAGTCATCCAGGAAGAATTGTCCTGCAGAGATAAATCCAGTCCACATATCAGTTCAAACACTCCCATCATGTGTAAGGATCACTTCCAGATGTGTTTACACCTCATGAAGATTTAATTTTAGACTATTAAAAGCCCATTCAATTAAAAAAATCACAAGAGCTTGGTGTCCTTCACAAAGGAATATGAAGCTAGCAGTTATGCAGATTGCTCCAGGGACTACCAATTGCACAAGCTTTGTAGAACCTTATTTGTCATTTTTTCTTGCCAATTTGTTTGCATAATAGTTGGCAAGTGGTGCTGATTAAATTTCTCCTGCAGTTTGATGGGCCAGTGCTAACTTGTCTCTGGCTCAAAGCCAAAACTTAGAATAAAGTGAAAACTAAATCAGTTGTAAAAATCGGTAGCTTGTGCTTAATTAACTGCAAACGTTCTCTTAAATTTAGGTAATTATTTCCTAGTTGGTATTTTACTAATTCCTCTAAGGTAACAAGAACCCTTGTCAACAGTTACAGTGACTCTACTGCAGTTAAAGCTTACCTTTTATTTCTCCAGTCTTTAGCAGTTCTGCCCCCTGTAGTTTGTTCTTTTTAAATAGAGAACATATCAAACCCAAAGCAGTCTTAGAATCATAGAACCATTATGTTGGAAAAGACCTTTAAGATCATCAAGTCCAACTGTCAACACAATACCACCATGCCCACTAAACCATGTCCTAAGTGCCACATCTATCCATTTTTTAAACACCTCCAGGGATGGTGACGCCACCACTTCCCTGGGCAGCCTGTTCCAATTTTTGACCACTCTTTCACTAAAGAAATTTTTCCTAATGTCCAATCTAAACGTCCCCTGGTGCAACTTGAGGCCACTTCCTCTCAACCTAGAGCTTGTTACTTGGGAGAAGAGACTGACCCAGACCTCACTACAACCTCCCTTCAGCTAGTTGTAGAGAGCAATAAGGTCTCCCCTCAGCCTCCCCTTCTCCAGACTAGACAACCCCAGTTCCCTCAGCTGCTCCTCATAAGACCTGTTCTACAGATCCTTCACCAGCTCCATTGCCCTTCTCTGGACATGCTCCAGCACCTCAATGTCTTTCTTGTAGTGAGGGGCCCAAAACTGCACACAGTATTTGAGGTGCAGCCTCACCAGTGCCGAGTACAGGGGCACAATCTGTTCCCTACTCCTGCTGGCCACGCTATTTCTGATACAGGCCAGGATGCTGTTGGCCTTCTTGGCCACCTGGGCACACTGCCGGCTTACGTTCCACTGGCTGTTGACCAGCACCCCCAGGTCCTTTTCTGCTGGACAGCTTTCCAGCCACTCATCCCCAAGCCTGCAGCATTGCATGGGGTTGTTGTGAACCAAGTGCAGGACCCAGCTCTTGGCCTTGTTGAACCTCATACAATTGGACCCAGCCCATTGATCCAGCCTGTCCAGATCCCTCTGCAGAGCCTTCCTACCCTCAGGCAGATCAACACTCCCACCCAACTTAGTGTCATCTGCAAACTTACTGAGGCAGTACTCGATCCTCTCATCCAGATCATCAATAAAGATGTTAAACAAGACTGGCCCCAAAACTGAGCCCTGGGGAACACCACTTGTCACCGGCCACGAGCTGGATTTAACACTGTTCACCACAACCCCCTGTGCTCAGCCATCCAGCCAGTTAACCCAGCACAGAGTACACCTGTCTAGGCCATGAGCCTCCAGCTTCCCTAGGAGAATGCTGTGGGAGACTGTGTCAAAGGCTTTACTGAAGTCCAGGTAGATGACATCCACAGCCTCCCCCTCATCAACTAGGTGGGTCACTTGGTCATAGGAGGAGACCAGGTTGATTAGGCAGGACCTGCCTTTCAAGAACATATGCTAGCTGGACCAGAGTCCCTGGTTGTCCTGCACATGCCATGTGAGCACCCTCAAGATGAACCACTCCATGATCTTCCCTAGTACTGAGGTCAGATCCTCCTTCTGGCCTTTCTTGTAGATGGGTGTCACATTGGCAAGCCTCCAGTTGTCTAGGACCTCCCCTGTTGACCAAGACTTTTGATAAATGATGGAGAGTGGTTTGGCCAGCTCCTCCACCAGCTCCCTCAGTACTCTCAGGTGGATCCCACCCAGCCCTACAGACTTGTGAATACCAACGTGGTGTAGCAGGTCACTAACTGCTTCCTCCTGGATTACGAGATGTTTATTCTGCTCTCCGTCCCTGTCCTCCAGCTCAGGGGGCTGACTACCTTGAGGATTTGTGCCAATCAAGAATCCGAAAAGATTTGCTGCTGCCTGAAAGAGATGTATACTTATTCTTACTGCTCCTTCTAGATTAATATCCATGGTTACCAGTGATGGAGTTTTCCTATGTATTCAGTTTAATGATGATAAAATCATCATTAAGGTTATGCAATTAGCAAGATATTACCTAAGATTTCAACTAAATTTTAACATTCAGAAGTTCTACATAAAACTTTATACTGCTGGGTTGGACAATTAATACAACTTTAGTCTTAGCAGTTAGGCTCAAAATTCGTTCTCTATATGGCTGTAAGAAGTTAGACCACCTGAAGTTTGCTAATCCTGGTAAGGATATAATCAATCAAGCACTTGTGTTTATTCTACAACTAGTACCATGAGGTTTTGTGCTTGAAGTGCAGTCTACAGATGACTTGATTCCCTAGTTATAATGAAGATAATTACAACTAGCATCAAGGCACTAATGATGATTTTACAGGTAACGGTGTTTATTCTATTTCCAGCTCTGATAACATAATATCCTACAGATATGTTTACAACCACTTGGTGAGACCACAGTAAACTGAAGCAATTCAAACTAGTTCTGCCTTTTCCCTACTTCCAATAATAAAGAATGTCATGAGATGCCCATTATCATGAGATATTTTTAGATTACAAATCCATCATTTGCAATAAATAATTGATGCTAACGTTTTAATAAGTTGAATGAAAGCACTCATTACTACCTGACTAGCTTCCTCTGGTGCTTAACCACAGTAGAAGCAAATTACTCCCACAGCCTCCAACTGACTGACACCTCAGAAAGCCTAATGTTAGGAGATTGTTTTTACAGATGTGTATGCTTTCCCATCACAATCACAAAAGAGCAAACATTGATTTAAGTAACCTGTTGTTTTGAGATGAGTATGTGAATAATTATCATGACCTTGATCCATCCTTGTGTAGCAAATGTCTAGATGACCTATCAGTTGCAGCTTGCAACACCTTTTCCAGCCTCTTCCCCCCTTAGGGTGAATGGTGCAACCCCAAGCAGAGCCAATGCACTTTGGAATATTCACCAAGTATTTTACTGTTCCCACAGCACACAACTGGCTAAGGATTATTCGTGACAGGAACACCCAAGTCATTAATCCTCTTGGCAAACGTAGAAATAGAAAATGCCTGAACTAAAGCTTTTTAAGAGTGCTCCCAAAGGTCAGGATTTTGTCCAAATGCAGTGAGAACCTACAAAGCATATTCTGATGAAACACAATGAACTTATCTACGGTTACAGCAGTCAGTTGCCCTATCTTATGCCTTCAGGGAAGAGTTAATTAGGAACAGTGTTACTGTCCAGCCCCTCCCTAATTTAGTATTCCTTACCAGACAATTTAGCAACATCTGGGGAAACACACATATGTTCTGCTTGCAAGGCATTATATGTTTCTCATGTCAGTGATGAGGGGAACTAGGGGGAAAAAGCCACGCAAAGCCTTTCAAACAAGGACAAAACTGATACTAAATATTTTCTCAGTTCAGGTTGTTTCAAGAAGGAAGTGTATTTAACCATGCAGAGCTTTTCAAGTCTTCTAATCACACTTTCTTGCAAGTTCAAGTGTCAGACATAGAATTGCCTGGACACACTAATCTGTTTGATACAGGCACTCCCTGAAAAATGGTTTGTCATACCCTTCTAAAGACAATATCTGTCATAGCTTCAAAGTTGTGGGAAGCAGTACATGTATTTACCCTGCATGAACCATTTAAACTCCTGTCTCCAAAGGCAATCGTACTACCTTTCAAAACCTATTTATGTAGTTTTTTTCTTCTACTCTGGTTTTCCTTTTATTATTTTTGCAACATCAAAACACATGCAAGCATGTCTTCGTCGCTGTCACATTACAGATTTTCTTCTCTAAGGCACCCAGACCCTGCAACCTTCCCAGCTGTAACACATCAGGAAAGCACTTCCCTGCAGTCTGTCACCTATCCATGTTGGTTATGCAGGTTACGCTCTCTGCAAAGACAAGTACTTTCAATACCCTGCCAAGTCCCTTCCAAACCCAAATTCCCCTGGATTCCAAGTTACTTTTCCCATGAACTAAGCACTCAGCTAACCCTAAGGCAAAGGCATATCTCTGATGTTTATGTGATGCAGTGAACATCCCTGGACTGTATCCACTGCAGTGGCAGTGCTAATGCTTTTTAGGCAGTGGAAATCAGCAGATCACTTCCATTAAAGACTTTCCTGACAAAAACTGCTGTGTGCAGCTAACACTGGTGGCCTGGTTTCTACCTCACATGTGGCTGCATCAGCAGAGACAAGGGAGAGGGAGCTAGTGTGCCTCATTTCAGACTATACCACAAAACCAAGATCATACCTTGGATTTACACTACACCAGCCACACCTCTTTCAGGTACCCTTACTATGTCCCAAAGAATGTCTGTGTAGAGTGTAAGACTACACTCTCCACTTGCCCTCAAAAGTTACCCTTCCAACTTGTTAAGGTAGCACTTTCGCCCCATAAATCTAAGATCAAAGATCTTAGGAACATCCTGAAGTTCCAGGATACTCTGCTGTTGCAGACACCTCTTCCCCTTTCAGTTTAAGCAGCTCAGGCGAGTTGGACAACAGAACTGCTAACAACGTTGTGGATATGTTACTGGTTTTCAGGGTGTTGAATTTAGGTTAGAGGGGGTTGGGGGTTTTGTTGAGGTTTTTGGTGGGGGTTTTGTGTTTCTTGTTTTGTTAGTTGTTTTTTAAGTAAGCCAATCAAGAAAGATTGTACCTCATATTTCTCAACATTAGTTCAGCCCACTCACTACTTTTCCAGGTAGATAAGTCCAGCTGCATCTCTAACTGTGAAATCTGATCAGGCAATATGTAAAAAATACCTGCAGCGAAGGTGTAAACCATCCATGGCATG
Source organism: Leptosomus discolor (assembly GCF_034619465.1). Lineage (NCBI taxonomy): Eukaryota > Metazoa > Chordata > Aves > Leptosomiformes > Leptosomidae > Leptosomus > Leptosomus discolor. The sequence continues at coordinate 17,655,705 of NC_141392.1, read as the reverse complement.
CAGCTCCACAAACATACCAGCATTTTTAGAAGACAGTAGCAATAGTAGCTGGATACTTTGAACTAGAAGGATGCAGAAAAAGAATTAAACTGAGCAATTTGCCAAAAGTCCTGCTAATTAACTTCCTCCAGTACAAGTCTATCAGTAGGATGTAGTCTGAAGCAATTAAACATAGGAGTTTTATAACTTCACAGTTTCATTTTCTAACCACCTTGCTCTAGCTGTACACACACTGAACCTTGGGGATCACTTTGCACTATGCAACTTACACCAGCCTATCATAAAGACATATCCTGTAACTGCATTTCTATAGACAGGCAGCTGGAGCATGACATTAGCATTAAACTTACTAGTTCAGATTTTAATAAGCAACATTTAGCTTCGCAGAGCATCCACAGAAGTTATGCCTAAGCAATATATCAGGCAGGTTTCCCTCAGCTGAACTTAGCAACCAAAGGTTAAAAAAGCTTTTCATCTATCATTGCAAAGGAGCATAGCTACCAGGGCACCTCTTTACTCACTGAGCAATCTGCTTCTTTACAATACCACTAATTCCCCCAGACACATTTCTATTCCCACAGAAATCATGAAAAACTTTACAAATTATCTTTATAGGTTGCAGGCTGGGCTTTTATCTTTCATGGGAAACTTTGCAATTCAGACAATACAACTGCAGTTATTCTCTTTCTCAAAGGGAAACTAATAGTCTATTTTATTCTCAGCTCCTAAAAAGAGACATCTACCTTCTAACTACCATTTGATAGCTGTGAAAAGTAAATGGTGAATAAGAAAACAAATCTACACTGTATGCAGATTAATTCAATGAAATCAGAAGTGGCTTTTGCAGCCAGCAAAAATTAATTTGCATTAGCAAATCTCTCCTAATATTCTAGCCTAGGTCAGTATCTACACAGTCTGCTCTTTCAAACTCCCTATACCCCCCAGCAGCTGCCACAGAGATGTTTGCCCACCAGGCAGGAGGCAGTCAGCAGTCTTGACCAAACCCACAGCTGTCAAATTTCTGGCAGTGCTGTGGCAGGTGCTCCAGCCATCGAGGACAGGGCATGACCACTCACAGACAAAGAAGCTTTGCTCCCTCTTACAGAGAGCTTAAGCCAGAGTTGCAGCAGCCCAGGCCTGCTTGCTGAGAGACGCCAGGGCACCAGCCAGTGTTAGAGTTACACAGCCCATCATTCTCCCCCTATCTGTCTCAGACCCTTTTGTGTAGGCTCAAGTGCTTGAAGCTGAACCTTGCTTATGGGAAGGTCACACCAAGCAGGCTGCCAGCAGGGCAGATAGCCCCCAGGCTCTGATTACAAAGAGGGCACCACATCACCTCAAACTGCTCTGCCCCACCCCTCTGAAAGGCCAGGACATGAGACACCCACCTTCTTACAGGGGGCTGCTCTGTGCAGGGGGAACACAAAGACCACACTGACAGGGTCAACTCCCCATCACTAGCAGGAGCCCAAGCTGGGTGGGCTCCCAAGGAGGAGCCCATGGACACACCTCATCCCTGCAGCTGGAAGGTGGTTCACACTGAGAGAAAGCCAGTAGGAACCACTGAACTGGCTCCTCGAGCAAGCACTGCCTCCAGCAGCCCCTCTGGAGCCCTGCTCACAGGGAGCTCCAGCGCAGAGGGGAGAGAGGTCTGCAGAGCTCCCGACTTGGGAGCTGTCACCCTCACTCCACTCCCAACTCTGGCCCTGTTTCCAGGTGGGCCACATTGCCCAAGGTGCTACTGAGTGGCCTGCCTCCACCCTAAAACACAGGGGGCCCAGCCCACAGCAGGAGTGAGTACTGACCGGCTGGTGCACCACTCAAAATATACTACAGAGCTTTGTTTGCTTTTAAATGAGAAAGGACAAGCCCATTCACCCACACACTCAGGTATCAAAAACCTCCCCAAAGTAGGAAGGAGACTCCAGCCTGACAGGGTCAGACAGCCATTTTGCTCACCTACCAGCAGGAGCAGACTGTCAGGCACGTACCTAGGACATACAGTGGCCCACGGGACTCAACCAGCTGAGGAGCTTCAGAGGCTGTCAGCAGGCACAGCTCCCACAGGAGCCATCACAACTGAGGTTACTTGTAGTTGCCCTCAGCCTCCCTTCCTTGGAGGGGCCACAGCTCTTCCCACCAAAACACTGAGGCACCAGAGGAGGTATCATAACAGCACCCAACGCCCAGCCAGCCTTTTTCCTCTCTTCCCTCTACATTTACTAACTCTGTGCGGGTGCACTCAATTTGTTACTAACACAGCCCACCTGCAGAAGGGCCCATGTGCTACCTCAGAGTACCACTGAAGATAAAAAGCCTTATTTAGCCTTCTCTTTCCCTGATATTCTTTTCTATTTTTTGCTTTCAGTATCAACATGAGTATTTTGCCTCAGTTGTGATTCCAGCAGTTTTTCAGTCAGGCATGCACTAACGAGCTTGCTTGCTTTGTTATGCTCATCATTGCTCAGCAGCCCCACGTCAAAATATCAGCAAAAGGATCTCTGATCCTTTCATACCTTCTCCTTGGGTTGAAGGAAATAAACGTTTATGCTGAGACTTGTGAAGAGGGTCATGGTGCATGCTGGATCAGGAGGCAGGAAAAGGGCAGACATTAAACTCCAATGACCCCATGAGCCCCCAAGAGGCATCAAATCCTGATGGAAGTTATAGCCAAAGAAAAATTTCTCCTATGACAGAAATTTATCAGTCCTCTATTTTCCCCTATGAAGAATCACATTCCTATGCCTTGCATTTAAACACACATGCTTCCAGTGAGTTTTTTACTCCTTTCCACCTCACAGCTCAGTTAATTTGGGAAGCACTCATCTCAACCTACAAGCTTCTGGGTAGACACCACACTCCTGTCATAAACTGGGTAAGCAGCTTTAGGTAAAGTACAGCAATTGAAAAGAGCCATCACTGCCACAGAAGTTATTAACCTTTCCCTGCAGAACGAAGGGAACTTATGTAAACTGTCATCAGGATGGTGCATCATTGCAATGCATTTTTCATATCATGGTGGCATCAATAAGTTCCAACAAAGTCATAAGCTCCTATGTTCTGTAAGTACATACCCCCATCCCTAGAGGCCTGAAATTTAAGTAGGTAAGACAGACAAAGAATATAGAAATGTGGTATAAGAAATTAAATTTAACAAGGTCATTCAAGAGGTCTGTGCCAAGCTAGCGTACAAAACCTGAGTCCACATCTAGTCATTAACTACAGAGGCCTTGTTTCCCCATCTCCAAGTCAGTACATCTGAAACAGTGTTTGCTTCCTCCTCCTTAATGTTACTTTATTTCTGAGGTTTAGTTCCTGGCCCATGCCACATTTGGCAGACACTGCCTACACATCACAGCCCTAAGACCTGTTATGTTATAGTTGTCCATTTTAATAATGGTGCATGTCTCTGTCTTCCCCGTTTTGCCTTGTCATGTTCTCCACCTGGTGTTTCTGAACTGCTTTTACAGGCTGCAATCCCATTCAGACCCAGGGCCTGATATACAGGTAGTGGGAGTTGGACGAAGGACAATAGTGCCGCATCATGGATGTGTCCTCAATTGCCACCAAACAAAAGAAGTCTCCTTAAGTCTGTAATATCCAAAGTAATGCCAGATTTTCCCAGACCTACTACTTTTGAAACCACAGGAGTTTGTTCTCTAGACTGAGCTATAAAATGATCTGTGTCCTGTCTAGCCTTGGGGTAACCTTTAAACATTCTTCATGAACCAGAGATACAGATGGTGACAGTTTTTATTAACGTACTATTCTCCAGTGCTAAAATGCTACCAAGAAGTTCAGCAATATACGTGTTTGATTGTCAGATATGGTTCAGATTTGATAGTATCCTACAAAATATCTGTATTTCTCTTCGGTGTGGCTGCACTAAACAACGATGCTACAAACTCATGTCAGAAATATTCCTATTTAAAAAAATCACCATCTCTCTATTTTTTTCCTAGTTATCAAATAACATCACTGGACGGGCCCTTCTGAGTAAGAGGGAAGTTTCTACACATCAAATTCATGAAACTTCTAGAGGAACGCTGGGATTCAGGGATCTTCTCTGATCTCTAGGACACCAGCTCACACAATCTTTTTGGGGACAGAAGGTGTTTGTTAATGCTTAGGCCTCAGTACCCTAGTTTATAGCTTCACCATACTTTGGGATAAGGAAATGTTCTGTGACTAGCAGCCACCTTGAGATTCCAATCAGGTTAACATAAACTGCAAATGAATATATTTGTAACATACAAAAAAGACAATATAGAGACAAATATTTCCAAAATATACAGGTGAAGAAATAAAAGGAGGAAAAAAAGTAAAATGTGTTTGCACCAAGGTTAAATTCTCAAAACACCTTTCCCTTGTTACATCTGAACTATTGTGAATATTTTCCTTATACATATACAGACTGTTTAATTAACATGTGAGGGGATCTTAACATGTGAGGGGATCCCTTCCTTCGCTTACCTGCCTTTCTCAACAGGCCTCATGTATTTCATATTCATTTAGGAGATAGCCTTGATATTTGCTAACTAACCAAGAAAGGGACAGAACATTTGTTTTAATCAATAACAGTCAAAACCAGGACTCTCTGTTCTCTCTTAAAGTGTTCATTTCAGTTCAAAGCCTCTAATCACTGAACTATGCATTTGATATCAAACTTTCCATAAAAACATTTATGTTAAAGAATGTAAAGAAAATTAAGTCATTAAGCTCATAACTGGTTCTTGTTCAAGACTGGACACAAAAATAGCAACCATTTGGAGGCAACTGACCCTTTAGCAACTATACTCTAAAGATTCAACACCATCAACATACTTATAGGTCTTCATTGTATTAGGCAAATATTTCAGGCTCAAATTTCCTCTACTCATATTTCTGCAAAGCTGCAACAGCTTAATGTGTCACATTAGCATCTTCCCCTAGAAGAAGCAAAAAGATGAGCTACTGCTTACCATGAGGTGACAGGAAAGAGTTCTGCATATGTCTAGGCCCATGGAATCCATTAATGATCTTGATCTGTTAAAATACTCTGATTTTTTTTGCTGGGATGCTTTTCAGTTTCTCAACATAGAGCAAATTACATGATAAAAGTCTAAAGAGAATTCAGAGAATTCATGCAGCCTTGGGATTAGATTCCATTTTAACTCAGTTCTCTCTTATGCTCCATTCAGACATATCATAACTTTTATGACTATTTTCCTTATTACTTATGTCACCTAAGTCTCCCCAAGACTTATGTGCATGGAGGAGAGGTAAGTCATTAGAATGATAGATGTTGCCAAACTGATTCCAGAGTATCTGTCTTGTGCTGTCCAGAGCTACAAAGTGATGGCATTGTCAGGCAATACACAATGTAAGAAAAGTGAGGATTAAATTTACATCAGGCTCAGAGAAAGAGCCTACTTATGCACCACCCAACCTCATAACTATTTCTAGTTGCTGTCAGCTTCCATGAGTGAAAACATGGCAACATATGCCACAAGTGCCTGCTAGTGAGAAATACTCCAATAAAAGGCAAACATCTTTGGCTGCTGCACGAGAGTCATGCCAGTTCCTCAGTGTATTTTCCCTAAACTTCATAGTATCACCATCTATTACAGACTACTTGTAAATAAGCTAACCCACAGGCAGGTCCTACTATTTGTCAATCCTGGGTAACAGGAAAAGATTTCATCTAGGTTAGGTGAAAAGGAGTTACAGAGGTATTTTGTCAGGGCAATGTGCTCTGAGACAGATAGACATTTTTTTGAATAAGCAACGTTAGTAGAACTCCTTGGTTTTAAACCTGCCTAGCGCTTCCTATTGCAGAGCACCTATTTCAGTCATTTACACATTTGTCAGCTAAACCTGCTGGGCTGTAATTTTCCATACTAGGTGAAAAACTATTAGCCTTAGTCCCCCATTATTTGGAAATGTTCAATCAAAACTATCCATCCATTTCTAAGAACAAGGGTAAGGGTTGATTTTGATGTTAAAAAATGACAGTGTTGACAGTTGTTTTTCTCTGGGGGGATGGGGCGTGTTGGTTTTTTATTTTTACTAGAGGAAAGCTAAAGAAGCATTTTCTATGATGAAGAGAGTTTAAATTTGGCCTGGACTCAGAATTCCATAGACAATCTGCCCATGTTTGCACAAAATGCAAAGCCTTTGAACGATGACAGTCTGTTTGTCTTCAGTGGAGTTGTTTAATAGCTTCACCTAATGGCTAGAATTTCATCATAGAATCATTAGGTTGGAAGAGACCACTGAGATCATCTAGTCCGTCCTCACTGAGCGTGCATTCACACAACTCTGCACGCCAAGGTTGTGCATGTGTCACCCCACAGAGCAACCGTTCATGCCTAAATCTCATAAATCCTTTGTGTTACTGTTTGTTTATACGCCATCCTCATAAAAACAGAACCCAGGTCTCTGTGTGGCAGAACTAAGTTTTCTGTGTTTTCCGTGTGCTAACTACCTGTTTTGCCGCATCTCTGGGCCACAGCGACTCAAGGGCAAGGGAAAGCAAGGAGGCAGTTTGTCTGCATCTCCTGCTGATAGTCAGTATGGGGAAGGAATGTGTCTTATTCTGTGGCAGGACCCAAATCAAGAACATGGGAAATAAAGTCTGGGAGGTAAATTGGGAAAAAGTATCTGGGAAACATAACCTGGGATGGAGGTGGTAAAGAATTTTCAAGGACTCTTTGAGGTTCGTGGAGAATAAGGAGGAACTGGAGGGCAAGCAAAGGACAAAGAGTAGGGAGGGTTGTAGGTTAAAGACACAGAGAGAGGGGAACTAACAGAGTAACACTATTGTGTCTGGGAATATCTGGAATGGAGGGTAATAGATAGAGGAATGTATGGATAAATCTATACCCACCAGAACATTCCCCTCCAAGACCTGGAAAGGCAAGCGAAACCTCATGGCTTCCCCACTGTTGGAGAGCACCAATGAAACCTGCTTGAAAAGAGTCCTGACCTCTTCTAGTACTGATCTGCTAAAGCCATGACAGCATCTTCCTGGTGAGGACTCACCAGCATCCTCAGGAAATCTCTCTCTATTCAGCCTGACTGTGATTTCAAATAACAAATTTAAAAACAAGCTGAAAATACAAAAGGAGCATTTTTCACATTGCAGAATTAATCACCCCAAAGTGATTCCAAAATCTGCAGAAGAACTCAACCAAAGCAGCCCAAAGCAAACAGAGGTGCACACTGATTTCAGCTGGCTTTACCTAGAAAGACCAAAAGAAAGACTGGCTGACGGTATGCGTGAGTGTGAACACAAACTTGTCACATTGAAGATATTGTTGCCACTCACTCAGGACTCACACCAAGCCATGGTGACTTTTTTCAGACTCCCACTTTTACAACATGGGAGCATTCACCTGGGTCAGCCACCGGTATTCAAACCTTGCCATGCTTCATTGCACAACCAACCAGCTCTGTAGGACAGTGTGGCTCATGTACTGGCAGTCGCTCTTGCTTTATTTACACAGAGCAAATCTGTTGCTTGTTGCAGTGGGAAGTTTTAAGGAAGGACAAACACTGGATTATCATTCAGAAATTATTGGCTTCTTTCTCTGTGCTCAGAGCCTTGCCTGAGGCCACCCACACAGCCATAGCTGGGGTTAGACGGGGTTGGCTGGGGTCGCACACAGGAGTCCTTGGCTTCCAATCCCACGCTCAGTTTCTCCACCTCTCTGGCAACTCTGCTGGATATAGAGGCGATACTGTTGCAGATTTTCATCAGCTAGCATCATGAGCAGCCCCCAAGATGACCAACAGGAAGAGAAGCCCCCATATACTTTGATCCCTTCCTCTAAACATGACTAGATAACTAATCTATAATTGGCCAGCCTGGCCACAGGCACGCTGGGGGAGGTTTAGAGCAGTCCCATTAAGGTCAGCAGGTTCCCCTCTAACTGTTCCTGCAGAACGGGATGCACTGCCATGCTCGGTGTCTCATTTGCTCAGTATGTCGGTGGGGGCCACAAGGAATGCTTTGGCATCTCAGATATTAATAAGCAAAGTGAACGTTCTCCTCATTCCCACAAGATGGCAGGAGATGCTCAAAAATTCACCCTCGGTCAGCTAGAAGGGCTTTACAGGCTTCTGCAGTTCTCTGACAAGCACTTGCTCTGAAAGGAGTTAAATGAAAACATATTTTTTAATAAGACAGGAGAAACCTGGCAAAGGCGTATCAGCGAGTGTTCATGGATCCCTTAGGAGCAGTGGGGTGTTATGTCAGTGACTCGGAGACACTGACAGATCCATGTGGGGGAGTGTTTCATGCAGGAACCATCTCCAGATTTTGCTTTCTTGTAAGAAGAAAAAAAAAAAAAAAAGAGAATGAGCAAACTAGAAGCGGACAGAGGAAACTGCAACTGGCTTGTATAAAGTTTTTATTTTTAATATCAGAGTTTGCAGACGCCCTGGCTGCAGCATTCCTTACATTACTCATAGCATGAAGACATGAGAAAGCCATGAAAATTCACAGTTTGTCAAGAAAGGTCAACTTTTATTCCCTTTAGTTTACAGTTGACCTCTCCCTGAGTTGAGCCTTTTGCCTTTTTTTTTTTTCCCAAGGACATAAATAAAAGCAAGTTCCTTCACCAAATCGCATTCCACCCTTAGGATGATAATAATCCAAAGTGATCCAAAATGACTGAATTCAGTACTAACTAATAACCCTGTGAATCAAACTGGTACTTCATGAGACAAATATAAAGAAAAGGTCACTGTAGGTTGGGTGAAGTATCTATAGTGGTGTTTCTGATGCAGGAAGTACTGAAGATAGTCTTTGGGTGATCAGTTTCAGAAGGAAGAGAGGGGAAACACCCAAATGAATTAAATCACCCTGAAATCGGCTACCTCAATAAATGAGTTTTCCTGTGACTACACAGAGCCACAGTGTAACCATTCAGAGGTCAAAACAGACCAATTTGACTGATGAAGGAAATTGAGCCCTGACCTGATGTTTTTTCGGACTGGATGAATGTCTTTGCCTGCAGAGGTGCCAGCCAGGCAGTATGATAGGGACATTGGTCCTGCTCTCCTGAGGCAGAGGTCCACCATTTCTCATTACACAGAGCTGCAAGCAATGGCCTACAAGATGTTAAAAAGAAAAAGTTTATGCTCAGAGGGTAGTACCTAACTGCCATTAAGTCTGTGCTATGGACCTGAATCTATAAACATGAGACAAGAAGTCCTAAAATCACATTATTTATCCCTGATCTATCAAGTCTTCCCCTTCATGCCTTCTCCTCCAAGTATTTTTATAGGGCTAAAGCCTCTGGCAAGCAATGTATGCCACTTCATATGTTGCTTCAATCTCCTAACTTAAAGTTTTAAATTATAAACACTTAAACATTTATGGCATTTTTTCCTGCACTGTATCTGGAACATATATGTACTTCTCTGATCTCTGCTATGCTACTTTAGCAGATAGATATTTGTACGTGATTTGTACTGACTAGGATACGCTTTCTTCATAACCTTTCCAGAAACAGTTAATACTGTGGCACTGACAATCTTCGATGAATCTATTCCACCTAGGACACTGTTGTCTTATTTGACTGTTACTGTCTGTCCCCTTGTGGGCAGAAACGAGACTGAACTCAGCCTACAGAATTAACAGAACATTTGCCTCGAGTAAAACAAGAAGCTTTTGCATAGCATGCTAGTCCTTAGAAAGCCTTAAAACATTATGGAAGTAATTTTCATCTCCAAAATTCAGGTTCCCTTTTTGAATATCCTGAAAACTGCTCATATTCCTGTCTGAACTCTGTGTTCTGCTGTTATCCATTGCAAGCAAAATCTGGATCCAGGCCTGAACTTCAAATAACTTTGGTGGTTGAATCACTACAGATGCATAAGCAAACCCAGAAATAATGGTTCAGTTTCAGACTCTCATTCACAGTGAAACACACACAAAGTCTGTGTGCCAAGCTTTGCACAGATCATAGTAACTATGCTTGTGCAGAGAACAGAAAACAACCTTAGATTCTGTCCCAAAGTCTTTAACCCCCAAGCTGAAATGCCTATCAGTTTTGCTCAGACAAGTGCAATTAAGTCTTTTCTTCAGGTAGTTAATACTGTAAATTCAATTAACATTTTCTAAATTTTAAGTTGAGCAGCAACTGTAACAACAGATACTAAGCATGAAGGTTTAGGAAGAATGAGGCCCTCCTCAGTGAAGTGAGAAGCACAAAAAGATGCACAGGTGGGAGGCACCATGGACTGTAAAATGGGAGCTATGGGAGAAGACTCATACCACCCTAGCAAGAAAGGAAACTGCCCAGAGCTGAGGAGCCAGAGAGAAAGAAGCTGCACAGCACAGTGCCAAGAACAGAAATGAAGGGTCCTGGATGTGAGACTATGGAGAGGGCACAGATTTGTGGAGCTTTGATTTATAATCTGGAGTCATTTGGCAAACCTTATGCTCTTCCTTTGTTTAACTCCTCCTGTGCTTTTAATTACCTCTGAGTAGAAAGACAGTTTTCAGAAGCAAGCACCTCACGAGGTAGATGTACCATACATACAGAGGCTTCCTCCCTCCTGATGCATTTCCTGAAGCTGCTGCTGGCAGTCCCGGCACTAATCCACTTCAGTGATAGGGTTTCATGAAGTGCCAAGCATACTCTTGGCAGGCAAACTGTTTCTGCATCTGGATGTAATAAAGAGCTAGACTCTAGCTGATGTGGTGGCTCAGCACAGTGAGCCACCAGGCACAGGATGGTCAGTTTTTCCTGCTGCCCAAGTTCAAATCGCAGCAGCATATTCTGGTGTGAGCCTCTGGGTAAAAACAGCGAGACCGCAGAGAAGGAAGGGAAAAGAAGGTCACTGGGAGTCAACCGAATAGCTGGTTTCTGGCTAGAGGACTCTGAAGGGTGTGACAGTATCTCCCACCAGCAGGAGTAGCCAACGCTCCCCTCAACAAGAATGGACCAAGCCGGGAAGCATCCCAATCCCAGAAGGTGAGGAAGCAAGAAGGTGAGGCAGGAGTCCCCCAGGGGTCGGGGAGAAGAGATGTGGACCCAGCTAGGATTACTAACAAAGAGAAGGTTGATCCAGGGTCCCAATGGCACTCCAGTGGAGCACTGTGCATTGCTACGCTTCCCTGGAGGCTTTTAGTTTAGTCTTTGTCACTGCAGGGGGACACCAGCGTTGCACTAGCTGGGCTGCTGCCATTTCCCCACAGGAGCTCTTAACGCAAGGGTGGCACTGGTGTCATGCGAGGTCTCCCTGCCAGCAGCACATGCTGAGAGGGACATTCCTATGTAGGGTATAGCTGGTCTCTGGCACCACGGAGCAGCAGAAGTTGGCAGGTTTTTAATAGGGAAGGAAGGACTTTTGGGACTACTCTGAAACAAAGTGTCCCCAAACCAGCTCATATCAGCCTCCAGGATCCCAGCTGCAACCTTTGCCCTTCTCTCCAGTCCTGCACCAACGTAAACCTATCCTCCTGATTTCACATCTTCATTGCACGCGCACAGAGAAATAAAGGAAAAATGATCTTGCAGCTAAAAGTCATCCTGAAGAAGAGCAAGCTCCCTTTCCTACAGTCAAATTGGCTCTGCAGGGCTCACAGATGTTTTTTTCTTAAAAAAAAAAAAATCATAGTAAAACCTTCAGTTAAATGTTATTTAAGCAGATCTAACTCTTAAGATACATGCAAGAAACAGATGTGCAGAACAGAGAAGTGCCATTTTTATGGAGTGGTTCTTCAATGTTTGAACCACACTAGATTACATTTGGAGTATAAGCTCCTCAGCTACACCATGTAGTATTTATAATAGTTTACAGCATATGGCCAAATCTTTCTGCCAATGAAGCCAAGTGCCTCTTTATCAACCTCAGCACAAGGTGGTAATAAACCAAAATAAATGGGATATTAATACCTTGTTGCCCTACACTTTCCAGATTTCCCACACTTCACCCTACATTAGATTTACTTCTCTCTCTCTGCTGTTGCTCAAGCAAGGGGTTATTTCTCCCTTATTTTTATGTCCTGGGATGCGAGTTCAGGGAGCAAAAGTCAGTGTAAGTTGTTTATCAGGCAGCAGCAGAGCCTGTGCTGTTGTCAAGTCCCTGAATCCCTCATGTTAGTGTTTTTCTCTGGCACTCTGTCCCATATTTGGGCTTTGGGTAAGCTGACAGGAATGTAATTTCTATTTAAAGATACACTGTCTGTTACTTTTATACTAAGTAATAAACGCAGGATTTGAAGAACAAGCACCAGGAAAAAACAGTTGGACAACTTACACATTGAGTCATCTCTAATAAAACATTTACCTTTTTTTTTAAAAAAAAAAAAAAAAAGCTATTCTTATGCACTTCCTCATAACCTTCCCCCAAAAAATTCCCTTGGCCTGAAATTTCCCATGTTTGCTCTCTGCCCAAATGTGAATATTTAGATTCCTGCCAATTGTTTTCAGTCAGTTTTCAATTACATGAGGATGAAAAATAGGCATTCCTTCCTATTCCTAAGATCAGGGCTATATTTTCCCATAGCTATGCTGAAGAAATTTGAACACTGAAAGCTAAGTTCAGTTGTAAAAAGCCATCAATAGGGTACAATTCCTTCTGTGAGTCTGAGGGATCCTTTTTAAGTTTTACAAATGCATTTTTACCAAGGAAAAGACTGCTACACTTGTGTCTCCTTCCACATATGTGCTGCATGTGTATATTCAGTCATAGATAATTATTTATTGTTGAAAGCAAACGTATTCCTCCTTAGCCCCATTACCCTTCCTGAACATGCTCTTTGATAAAAGAGAAAACTGGATTCGGTTATCTCAATTTCTGCAGATGGCTTTCAAAAGTACTTAGGAGTAAGTAATCGTTTGACTCTCAATGATTTTCATCCATCACTCATGTATTTCTTTAATATTTATTTTCCTCACCTGCATTCAAAATTCCCATGGAAGCTGATACTAATGTTGAGGAATAAGCTAGAAAGGAGTCAGTAGAGTATTCAGGTTGCAGACAGCACCGAGAATAGGCAGTGAACTAAATGTAGCAGGTATGGTACAGAAAATTCTGCGACATTATGTTGGAAACCCAATATAGCACTCCTTCAATTTCTTTGCAGAGACAAAACCCCACCTGCAGTTGAACCACTGCTTACCTGAGTTAAGGTTAATGTTTTCTCTCTTTAAGCCTTGATTTAAAATACTGACAGTGACCTCCCTTCATATTGACTAATACAATTACCTCTCTACTTCCCAGTTTCCCAACCAGTGAAGCACAACGCTGCTCCTCAGAATTTATTAAATACTTAGTTCACCCAGTAGGGGTATTTGTGCACTCAAGTGCTACTCAGTGCGACTAAGCATGACAGATTCAGCATCCTGCCTGTAAACAAGTTTTTCAAAATCTAAAGAAATGGAAGAAGATCAATCCAATGAAAACTGTTTGCTCATAATTCATAAGTCTTCCCTCACTGTTTGTAGCCCAGACACTGTTGTTTTGGGAGATACATGAAGCAGATATCAATTATTAACAAATAAAAGAGATTCACCACTTCTTATCATTGCAAAAAGTAAATAAACCTAAGGGCAACCTTCAAAACTTTCATGTCCTTAGTTACAGCTTAATGTTACTACTTGGGAACTACTCTTGATACCCTCCCTCATCCTAAATAACACCTTTTTCTCCAATTAGTCCCACTAATTTCAGTAATACCACTCCTGCAGGGGAAGCCACAGTCAGGTTACAAATGCATGTCTTTTCAGAAAGATTTCTCCTAAGCGCGTGCGGAGCAAATGGAAAGTAAAGGCATCAGGATCCAACCTCAGAAATAAGGAAAGTGAGTTCTAGCAAGAATTAACTCCCAGAGAGGAAAGAAAAATGAGAGAGTGCAAAAGGAATGAACAAAAGAGATAAAGGCAGGAGAGAAGAATTTATCTTACACAAACAGAATTTGTGTTGGCCCATCCGTCCATGACACAAGCACTAATGAGGCTGTCCATTCATGGAGACCTCAGATAAACATACAGATGGCCATTTAAATCACCACAATGGAGTATGTGTATTATGTGAGCCAGTGTTTTTAGTTGGAGAGGGTAGAGAGGAAAAGACACAGGGCTGGAGATGATGAAGATAACAGGCCAGGATTATTGGACTTTTCCTATGCCTCAGCCTTCATAAGTTCTTCTATGAAAATGCTCGTAAAGAGCTGGACTATAAAAATTCCAGACTTTACTGTTGGCATAATTGATCTCAGATATGTCACCACAGAAGGAGACAGAGAAGTATTCATGTAAGACATACAAATCTTGGAGAGGAACCAAGCGTAATATATAATCTTTCCTTCCCAGAAAACCATTCATGGTGGTTTTGGAATAGATTTAGAGTTTTAAAACCTGTTCTTTGACCTGCAGCATGTTTCAAACGAAAAGCTCTCAGGATCACAATAAAGAATACTTGAATTTGATAGTGTAATATTCATCTAGTTTGGAAATAATAATTCCTTGATGATACTTTCTTATTTCACAGAAAGGGGACTAAGGAACTTCCTCTTTAAAAGACCCTTCAAAGGATCTGAAATTTTACAAAAACCAGAGAACAAATTCACCGCTGGCACAAGTAGGCACTGTGCCATTTGAGTATCGGATCTGAGGCTTATAGAAACATTTTTGCTCTGTTGGAGGTGTCTATCAACACCGTATAATTATTACAGTACCACTGTAAGAATTTTTAGAAGCCTGTTTTTTATTTATGCACCATGCTGTATGCTTCTTTTAAAAAATATTTTGTTGTTGTTGTTGTTAGTTGGTGTTGGTGTTGTTACTGGCATTTTAGCCTTGGGAGTGGATGGGAAAACCTGGTTTCCATTTCTTGTCATTTTTTCCTTTGCAGCTTCCTCACATTCCTCTTCACTTTCCTTCACAAGTGCTGATCTTCAGTCCTCCTGACCACTCTTTTTCAACACCCTGTTGTCTCTCTTGTTTTCCTTCTCTAGGGAGTAAAAGTTCTTACCTTCTCCCCTTCAAAGCTGTTGCCACATCAGTAGCAGCTATATGACACACATAGAGGCCACAACTGACATTAGAAACCATCATACTGCAGCAGACACAGACAGTCAGTCCCCTTTTGTGCCTTCTCTGCTGTTGTTTTACACTGTCAGCATCTACCTTGTAAGCCATCACGACATGTGGCCCAAACTGATTGCTAAGGGCTTGATCTGTGGTCTTTTGACTCAATATCAAAGAGGGACTCACACTGGGTTCAGCAAGCTGCAAATCAGACCCTAAGACACCATCAGAAATCTCCATCAGGGTGTTAGAAAATCAGCTGAAGGAAAGCAAAATAAATTTTCCTGTAGAAATCAAACTCTATGCCCAAGCTGCTTACAAAGTTAGTCTTAAGAGTGTGTGGAGTGGGGAATTGCTTGTCTAAACTCTGTGTGTCTGTCTGTGTCTGTGTGTGTGAGTGAATGAGCAAGAGACATCCTGTGGGCCTGGTGGAGCTGGTTGCATTTAGCTGCTTTGTGGCTGGTGCCAAATGTTTAGTAGCTGTGACTCATTGACCGACTAGCTGTCTTAACATCTTGCTTCATTGTCCTTTTCTCTTTATAAAGGTTTCCACTCCCCCCCATCTGAGATGACAAGAACAGCAATTCCAGATGTAAGCAAAAAGTTTTCCAGCTCAGCGCATTACAGAACCTGTAGGCATGCCTTGAGTGAAGGTTGCAAATGAAGTGGATGCTGTCAGACTGCTGAACACCATAGGAGCAATGCTGACAGATAAAGTGAACGCTCAAGGCAGGCTGCCTTGTTATATGGCCTCCAGGTGAATGAACTGTTAGTTGGCAAGATGTTTTGAGATGTGCCTGTATATAGCTCAGGAAGCAAATCTGAAATCTTTGTGAAAGAAGCAGAGGTGTGTGGGATTTTGGGAGTGCTTGTGAATACAGCGGAAAAGGAAAGAGGGATATTCTGAAGGAGTTTTATCAAAACACATACCAGTCCCTGCCCAGTTTTAAAGGAACAAAATCCAGTAGCTATTGGAGAGGAACAATACATTGATGATTGCATTCCTGAAAAGAGCTCAATAAGAGACAATAGCCATCCTGCTCCTTTGAATCAACATGTGCTACCAGGGAAAGACATGATCACAGACGTCAGGACACAGGAACTAAGGTTCCAGCTCTTAAAAGGGATTACTCTCTCATCTGGGTGAGCCGACACGCCTCAGCTCTTGTGCAGAGATGTTCAACACTTCACAACACTAAGTTCCCCACCTGAAGATATTGGGAGGCTGGCTAGAGAACTCGTATCTAAAAATGCTCAGTGTCAGAGCGGTGGTGACAGACCCTGGGCAGGGATTAAACCGGCAGCACTTCGTGCTGTGGATATTCAAGGAGTAGAACAGCAGTATTTAGTGCTGTGGATATTTAAGGCTTTTGAGCTCATCCGTCTCCGTTTGACTCTCCCTAGGCAGGAAATTGCTAATTACCTTTCCATGGCAGGAGCAGTTCAGCTCCTCCAGGGCAGAGGAGTGAGAATTGGCCGTAATTACAGGAGGAGCGCACAGAACACTCTCCCTGGTAGTGGAGGGACTGAGCTGCAGCCAGCATTTAAAGGCTGATTAGTATAACTGCTTGCAGTCAGTATTTACAGCCACTTCTCAATTGCCCTTACCCTGGGAAAAATGAGATGCTGTCAGCATAAGACTTAAGAAAAAGAACAATAGAAATCAAATTATCTGTTTTCTTTTGATATTAAATCAATCATAATTTAAACAATTACGTTAACAATAAGATTTTTTTCTAGCCCTCCAGTGCTCCGTTTGAATTTTCCCCACAACCCATGGTTTGGAAAATTTGGTTTCAGAATGAGTGAACGATACATGCATTCAATAACGGCTTGAATGGGAGTGAGGGGCATTGTTCCTAAAGAGAGCTGTGTGAATATTTTAAGTTATTGAGTAGGAGGGGTGGTAACAAGAACAATAGAAGAACTAAATTATTGTTATTTTGTCTCTTCTAGACCTCGATGCTGTCATACATTTGCCCTTTCCCCTGAAGAGGGGTTTGTCTCCCTGATGGGCTCTTCTGGGGAGCTGTCTGAGCTAACACAATTATTGTGTCAAACTCTTATCTCAGGGACCGAATAATGGAACGAGGCTTTGACTAACTGTCTCCTCTGATTGTTAATGAACTGTTTATTGCAATTAGCACTCATGTTCTTTTAGCTGGGTCTGGTGCACGTGTGTTTAGAAAGCTCTCAGAGGGAAGAAGAGACTGGTAAGAAGCAGATGGATGAAAAAAAGAGTAAACTGTAAACAAAGAATGTAAGGAGGGGTGGGAAAAGAGAGAGAGAAGGAATGTTGAGAAAGAAAAAAATTCAAGGAATGGAATTTGTAAGAACGTTTCCATGGTATAGTATTTATGCAGACCCCAAAAGACTGACTAAAGTACAGGAAAAACGTGGACCCTTTCCTCTGGCTACGATTTAGCTCGAGGGGGTCACAAAGGCGGTTGCACGGTTGGTCCTGCAGTCTTTGCTTAGAAGCAGATCATTCCGGTCAAGAGTGAACAGGAGAGGGCAGCATCGCTTTAAACTTATGGTGAGCACTACTATTGACGTGCTTGGGAAACTGTACGTGGATGAGCAGATCATTGTGGGTCACCAGGCAATAGGCTGATGAAGGGCCGGCAGGTACCTCACTGAAAGAAATGTCTTTATGGGAAGAGGGTGGAAGAAAAAGGGGGTTTAAGTGCACAGCAGAAAGCAACGTGAATGTGGTATTTCAGCAGTGCTTTTGGCTTGGCTCAGTTCAACTGCTGAGTAAAGAATCCAAAGCTCAGTGTTAGGCAGCATATACCTCACAACAGAGACTTCTAGTTGTTCATTTATTTACATTATATCTCATCCAAAGATCATTATACTCTTACAAGATTAGAAAACTTACTTCAAAGATGCACAAATGATATGCAAAGTGTGGTAAGGACCCTGCCCAGCATGCCACGTGGCATCAGGACAGCACCTGGACGGCCACGCTCCCCCATGCACTGTTGAACCACATCAAGCATGTCCATTGCATGAGTGCAGGGCACTATTTTCATAACACGGTAGATTTCTGAGATGTAATCAGCAGACCAGAATTGCTGATTCAGCTTCAGCTGAAGGATCAATGCTCTGCTCTAGTGTGTTGTTTCAAATCAATTTATTTGGTTATATAAATACAGGACAACATCTTAAACCCTGGCAAAGATACAGTAGCCTTGGTTACAACAGTCGAAACTCCAGTGTAGTGACTTTTAACAGAGGTCAAAATTTGGTCTGTTAACTTTTATTTTTCTTCTCTACAGCAGTTATTAGAGGCAGTTGTGGATTAACAAACTGGTCTCGGCAGGGGTTCTCTCTGACATATGACTTTTAAAGTTATGCAGTGTGCAAAATCACATGGCAGAGAAATTCTCATGCACATAAAAAATAGCCATACCTATCAGTTGCAATCTTGGCTCTGCTTCCTTTCTGCCACTATGTTATGCCTACTTTAGTGAGGAGAGAGTAACTTTCTTTACAATTGATGATTCTACTAGTACATTACTAAATCTGCAGAGCTGTACGGGATTTGCTGCACTGCACCCTTTTCAAATCAGGCTCAGAATCCAGAGAGGAAGATGAGTGCCATTTTGAAAGAGGGTAATGTTACATTGGTTCCAAGGCAGTTATTTTCTTCAATTGTTTTGCAATATAGGTGAATCACAGAAATCTTTTTCACTTCACAGACAATGTTTTAATATCTCTGTTCTATTCCTGAGGTATAGAATGAGAAAACTGGGTTTTCATTTACTGAAGTTTGATGGTTAGTATTTCACCATCCGTGTAAATCAAGTTTTCGATCTTTCTGTGGAAATTATCAATAAAATACCGATGCTGAAAGACGTAATCTTGGAGATGGCTGTGTGGGAAGTCTGCAAATGAGAACACCAAATACACATAAACCTACATAAACCACCAAACATCTGTTTTGACATGGACAGAATTCTAGAAATAGAGAGATAAATGACTGCCTGACCTTTTTATTAAAAAAAGACATTTTGGGTAACATTTTCTAATTGTAAAAGTATTTTTGATCCACTATTTTGTTACATGTGAAGTTGTATTGATTACACTTAGGATTTTCAGGGAAATGTTGAAATGGAAGTGGGTTTGTTTTGGCAGATTTCAAAATGTCATCTTGAAAACAACTTTTTTTCTTTCAGTTATTTAATTTCAATACCTGTGCTAGAGTAAACGAACCATTATTACTGGTATGTTATCATATAACTGAAGGATTGCATATGATTGAGGATCACTGAAATATGCTGGTTTAACACATTTTTAAAATAATACTGCCAGATGCTTTTTAGTACTAAATGAAACATCTTATCTTTTCTAGCCCAATACTAAGAGTGGCATTTAATGATTTAAAAGCAAGTTTCCATCAGTAGTCTTATCATGTAATAAAAATTTAAAATATTGTGAAAGAAACGGTAAGTCTTGAAATTTTCAAACAGAAAGGGGTCTGAAACAATGTTATCTTGGATTTTCTGCTTTATGGTAATATTTTTGCTTTAAATATTCTGAATCGAAAAGTAATATTTCAGTATCAAATTTCCCAGAAAACAGAAATTCCATGCCTTGACCAACTATAATTGCCAAATGAATGAGTAATCCATTTTCTCCCAGGCTCTCAGTTTTGTCAGCACTAAATTTACACACAACCATTTTTTTCAGGAGATATGGGAGGAAATGCATAAATGCCAAGAATGTTTGTTCAGGGAAATGACACACCATCCTTTTCCCAACATCTGGTTATTCGTGAAGGGCTGACAAATCTTCTTTTAGACTTATTAAGCATGAAGTTATCTATTCTGAGGGGATCTGTGATAAAAGCAATTTTTTTACTCTCAGCAAGTTTGAGCTGAAGCCTAGTACGGAAAGGAAAGAGACTGGAAGAAGAAGAGCAGCTTTTGTTGGTCCATGGCTCAGCAGCATTAGCCGTCTTCCTCTTCAGATTGCTATTTTTAGATGACCTCCAGTGCATTAGATCAAATGTATAAATTGGATGAGGTCAAACTGTCTCTCTCTGTCTGTGAATATGCAGCTCCCAGAGGTGTGGCGATGTCCATTGAATTCAGCTAGCCAGTACTAACCTGAACCTTGTCAAAATCAGACAACTTCCGTCTTTCTATTAAACATGGGCCTAACAACCTTTTGACAATTTGAAGCTAAATTCTCATTTAATTTATGCTGATGTGGATGTACAAATGTCAGCAAAGGTTGTGGGTTTTTTTGCTTTTATGTTGTCTTCCTTCCTGTATTAGCAGCTTATTGTCATCATCAATAGTTTTTGCAGGAAAAAGATTTTCATTCCCAAAATCAGTAAAACCCCCATGATTTCTCCTTTTGCAGCAGTTCGATTTTGTTCTAACCAATGCTCATCAGAGCAGATTTTATATAATGGAGCACACTTCTGCAGGTATAGGTGTGTACTTATAAACATAAATACAAACACACACACACCAGTGATAGTACAACACATGCTAATTCATTATCCAGGCGATAGAATAAGTAAGTACACTTCAGCAGATCACAGAAACCACCCACAGTAAGTTCCCTTTTGCAAAACATGAGCCCTCTTTGCTTTGCAGAGCTCTGAGTGACTTGAACATCGCGTGTCATTTGTTTCACCCTTGTACAGAGTAGGGAATTTCACCTCAAAACCGTGCGGCATGAACTGGCAGCCCAAAGCTCTGCAAGATTTATGTGAGGCTGCTGGTGGTGTTGTGTCACTTGGTAGTGTAGGAGTGTGTCTGCGGAGGGAATACCATGCAGCGTGGAGGCGAGCTAAGGAATTAAATGGAATGGGATTTGCATTAGAGCTTCACCAGAGTTAATCAGCTTTGTCCTTGAAATCTGGCTGCAACTTGCTGTATGGCTTCCTGCTCTGGTCAACAGAAACTCCAAGACTACGACATATAAAAATGCCTTGAAGAAATACAAGAGGAAAGGAAGCAATTATTCCAGTTCAGCTAGATAAGCGCCTAAGGGACCAACTCCCTGCCTAAAAAGTGTATTGCCATTCTCAGCCTTATGACACGGATTCTGCAATGAAGAAAACCCACATAGAGAATGAGGTCAAAAAGTTAGCTGCGAGTGTATTGTCTGGGCTTTAAATTTAACCTTGCCTTATGTCTAAACCCAGATGACTGAAGCATTCTGCTAAGTCTTTGTTGTTTGCGATTACATATATTTTAAAATATGTGGAAAGCTCTCTGGCTCCTTCTCTTCCAATGGAACTGGGGATTCAGTTCAGCAAGTATATGGGCTGGTGGTTACAAAGGTCACCAGTTACTTCTTGCGGCAAATTAATTTTGCTGAGTATACCTCATTATTTATCCTGTATACACCAAAAAGAACACCCAGCTTAGACTGAAATGTGTCTGGATTCACATTCATAGAGAGATGAGAATTGCCAGACTGGACTAGCCCAGTGTCAGTCCACGTAGACGAGCAATCTGTCTTTGATAATAACTAGCACCAGATATCGTAAAGGAAAAAAGACTCTATCGAGCAATAACACCAGTCATTAAAGTGTTTTACCCCAATCAGAGAGAACTTGGTGCCCAAAGCATGAGGTCTTTTCCAAACATTTGCTAATCCGGCTGGAACATTATCAATGTAAGTGTCTGATTCTTTCCAGATCTTGCTCGCCTCTTCAGAGAAACCGTGTGGAATAAAAGAGCAGTTAGATGAAGGAGAAGAAAGAAATTTCCAAAATGTGGGATATAAACAAAGAAGGTTTGGGGCAGAATGAAAAATAAACAGAGAGAGTGTCTGGAGGGGAGGAGGGAATGAAAGAAAAATTTTGTCCTTTAAAAACAACACAGGCTTCCTTTATAGCTCGCAAACCAGCAAGGCTT
Organism: Leptosomus discolor; assembly: GCF_034619465.1. NCBI lineage: Eukaryota > Metazoa > Chordata > Aves > Leptosomiformes > Leptosomidae > Leptosomus > Leptosomus discolor. Next base: position 17,633,792 of record NC_141392.1, on the reverse strand, counting down.
ACCTTACAGGGAATAATTTATGACTCATACCCTGTTTTGGAAGTCCAGCAGAGATGGGCCAAATTTCTGCTATCTCTGCAAATGTGCTGATCAAAGTTCTGCCCAAGACAGAGCAGCAGACACTGTGGATTATGTTGACTCAGTGAAGTCAGAGGTGACCATGGAGGATCTGCAAGCCTAGATCCTCTGCCCCTAGTCCTGCAGAATATGACAGTACAAGGGCTTGACGTAGAAAAGGACTGGGATTTTATCTGCTGTGTAGCTCAAGAGGGTGGAAGGAAAATCTCACTTCACTGATAACATAACAGTTGAAAGCTGCAGTTGCACCAATGATAGTAAGAATTCAGGGCTAGCAAGATTTGTGCTCTCAAAGAACTAAACCAGAAAAATATCTCAACCTTTTGCCCATGAAAGCTGGTAGATAAAGCATTAGGATAATATGCTTTTAATATGGCTTCCAAGTCAGTCCAAGGGGAATGTCCTGCTTTGGGAGACATGAATCAACAACTACTTGCTCAGGGACACAGTACACAAGGAGAGATGGAAAGTGACATGTAAAAGTCAAAAGAGTTTCCAGAATGAGGGAAGATTGAGAGCCATAAGCTCAAATACAACAGAGAAACTTACTTCCTAGGGTTCTAATATTGTGAGACCTTCTCGCAAATGTAGACTCCACACGTGATAAATAACCCTGCTTCCAGATCTCCTGAAAAAGTTTAAGGGCATAGATAATGACATTTTTAAAGACGATTTCTGTGCTGATGGATGGTAGCACTGACATTTTGCATTTATTATTTAAGATTGTTTTGCACTTGTAGAAACAGTAAGTGAGTGCATTTTGAAACTCTGATGGTAATTTGACATTCACAAATTTCTTGTCACCTGGCAAAGTCTGTTAAAATGTTACAAGCAATTATTTTAATCTTGTTGAAGATTAATCATACTTTAAAACATCGGTTCTGGAAATAAATTCTAAATGTTAATACTGATAAATTACTGTTGCAAATGGATCATTATGTAGAGGAAACATTTAGTTTAATTGGAGTTGTTCCTGAGCCACTCTACATACATTATATCCTGCAAGAAGCTGAAAGCAAGTTCTGTCCTTTTGAAGAAAAAACTGCAGTCCCATCCTGGTTTTAGCCTTTATTGTAAAGGGAGTAAGGGAAATCAGATCAGACTAGGTGCCTTGCTTGGATGTCAGTTTTTAATCCAGCGGACAATGTCAACCAAACTGGACAGAGCATTTACAGCGATTAAGTTTTGTCAAAGCCAGCCAAAACAAAGACATTACTAGGGCTCTCCCATCATGAAAAGAGACACTTTGTGGGATACCACAGAATCTATAAGAGACTGAGTCTTGGTCTGTAAGGGACAAGGCCTTTTCATGAAGGAATATCTTTATGCAGCTGCTTCCTTGAAAGAGAAGCACATCAACCAAGGCTGCTAAAATGCACCAGTTCAGTAATTTTAACCTTTCTTTCCCTTGCACTGCCTTGGTCTTGGCTCTATCCAAAGATAAAGAAGCCACAAATGGGGCAAAAATGAACGTATGCACTCCAACAAAATCCTTTGGAGAAGTCCTGTGCTGTGTTGGCCATGAAGATGGGTATGAAAAAGAAAAGCTGTGTAAAGCTGACATGTAACTGGAACATCCTTAGACTAGGAAGATCCATTACCGACAGATAATTCTTGCCGGAAACATAGTATGAAATGAACCTAACACTCTGAAAGACAAGCCCGAGACCTGTTTCATATTGTTTTGGAGCCTATTTTTATAAGACATTGAGCATCCTCCACACCAGTCTTGTTTGGGCTAGAGGGCTCCCAGACCACTTTGATGGGCTTGCCTCTCTGCCCTGCCCTGCCCTGCCCTGTGACACATCTGTGCCTAGGCACATGCCCAAATCTCTACATTTCTGCAGGAGTTCCGAGCAAGCCAGACGTAAAGACACACTAGAGAAGCCTTGTCCAAAGGGTACACTTTGCTGCACAGTGGGTATTAGCCATATATGAAGACAGCAGCCTATTGGGTAACAGCTCTAACACAGTCTCTGAAAGCCAGCTCCTTTAGAGAAGACAAGAATCTTCTCTAGGATCAAGACTAAATGTCAATTCTAGTTCAAGGTGTCAGTCTCTTCTCCCAAGTAGCGATAGAACAAGAGGAAATGGCCTCAATTTGTGCCATGGGAGATTTAGATTGGACTTTAGGAAAAATTTCTCTACCGAAACAGTGGTCAAACATTGGAACAGGCTGCCCAGGGAAGTGGTGCAGCCACCGTCCCTGGAGGTGTTCAAAAAATGTGTTGATGTAGTGCTTCTAGACATGGTTTAGTGGGCATGGTAGTATTAGGTCAACGGTTGGACTTGATGATCTTAGAGGACTTTTCCAACCTGATGATTCTATGAATCTATAAAAAAGTGCTCTTGTATCTTCCACAGAAAAAGCATCAAGGGAATTAGCTTTCAAATGCCAGGATCTCCAGGAAGGGCTGTTCATTTCTACAAAGGTCCTCAGTTCTTTACTAACTCCAAGGGTGCTGCTATGTTCCCATGTGTTGCACACAGCATAGCTTCTGTGTCTCTAAAAGATGGAACTGTCTCCTTACAGCCCACTGACTCCTCACCATTCACTACCACCAGGATGGCCAACATGATAGGGCAGTGCTACTTGACCTGACCATTTTTTTGATTGGGAATTTTTTCTGCTAGAAAGGTGTCTCACAACATGGACTATTTCTACCCAGGCAACCACATCGCCCCAACAGTAAGAACAAAGCTGGATTATGTTCAAGACCGTGCATGGAGTCCCAGTTTCTGTGTCCTATACCTGACGAAACAGACTAAGAACTTGAACTACTACCACATAGCTACCACATAACCCTGACATATTAACAACTCAGGCTGTTACTGAGCTGAGTTAGATTCAAATCCACGGACAAAAGTAAAAGGTTTTGAGTTCCCTTACTGGCGCCAAACATTCTGTTTTCTTACTTGGCTCCTTTCATTACTGTGTTTTTCAAAGCTGTTAGAAAGTGCCCATTAGCACTTCATTCTGCATAGCTAATCTAATAAAGGGACAAGTGAAGTGGGAGGAGGGAGAAGGTGGGCAGGAATTATTATCCAAATTAAGTGTTAAGCTTTGGCTTCTGCCCCCACCTTGGGTGAGGTTTACAAGGATTAGAGTGGAAAGAGGGAAAGGAACTTCTGTTTCTAGAGCATGACTATGAAAATAGACACACTGGTAACTATGAACAAAATGGAAAAAGTAAATACAGTCCATGAAGTAACACCATCGGGAAAACAAATGTTCTCAAAGAAAAAATTCAGAAACTGCATAATTCTCTGCAGGACGAAGCACTGAGAGCCAAGGTCTGTTTTTTTGGAAAAGTTCCTTTGCATCTGGATCCCCATCAGACTTGGAAGAAGGAGAAGTCTAGGAGGGCTGTGGTTTGGAGTGCACTGGTGCTCCCATTGCATATTGTTCCATTTTCTTTGTAATAATAGCAGAGGTTTCGTGTCTGACATAGCGAGTCTTCCCTCTTCTGTCTCACCTGAGATGTTTCTCGCTATAGTCCAGACACCGAGGAACTGTTACAAAGCAAAGACAGAAGCTGGATATTGATCCGAATGCAAGACACAAATCACATGCGGCACACATAATAGTTCTGAAGATTTGCTGTAGCATCAGGCACTGCTTGCCTCAAGCCCTGCTTTTGCACTTCATGTGTGAGAAACAGCTTGACACAAATAGCAGCAGAAACTGGAAAACAAGATCAGTGTATATACTAGCCCAATTCAAACCCTGAGCAGAAAATACTGTGGTGTATTGTGATGACTTCATGTTCCAAACACTGACACAACAGCTGTTAGTTATGTCAGACCATCACACCATGTAGCATCCACATAAGAACGACAAAGCCAGTGCGGTGTATTTATGTATAAAACATTAAAGAGCGTCTCCCCTTTTATGATCCATCTTAACGCAGGTGCCAGTAATGCTGCCTTACCGCTTGGAACACCTGCAGATTTCCGTAGTTAAAAAGACATTGACAAACTGCATCTATCTTACGTGAATAAAAAATTTAAGTAAGTTTCTCTTGTTACTTTTCCTCCTCTTCTGAGATGGAGTTTGCATGAACTGAAGTCATGAGGCTTTTCTTGACACTGTCAGGAATAATCCCTGAATGTAGCGGAAGGGTATTACAAAAGATAACAAAGTATATTTCAGCTACAAATTCCTGAGAACACCATCGCCAACAGACTGCAGAACAATCTTTGGGTTTAGGGAATGATATTGTAATTTAAAAGTCATGCTCTTTGGGATTACAGGGGAAAAAATTTGCAGTTTATTGCCTTCCAGATTCTTAATATTTTTTCAGTCTGGTGGTAAACCAAAAATTTTTATGCATTTGTTGACATGTCCAGTGCATTTGGCAACATACAAAATCCTTGCTATTTGGGTCAGACAAGTGTCCTCAAAAACAAGACAACTCAGCAGACCTTCTAAGCTGGGCTGTGCCAGACTCTATTTGCTCCAGTTCAGTGGAAGTGGCTGTTAAAGACAACCTACAGCAAGCCCTGCTCTGCACTGGGGCTGTGGCCTCTGCGGGGAGCTGGGTTGCCTGGCTCAGCCTCCTCATCCTCTTCCTGACTGCTCAAGGTCAGACCCAGGAATCCGCTGCCCTCCACGTGGGGCATGCCAAGAGGCAGCAATCTTCACCAGCTCCCTATCACTGCCTCTTGGCCCCGGCCCCAGAACCGGCTGATACTCGTTTGGCAATACACCCCGATTTCATGCCTCCCTGCTAGCGGCCACAGCAGAGACACAGAAAAACAAACAGCCCATAAGTGCAAAACTTTTCTCTTCCCAAAACGAAAGTCTGTGCATAAGAAGAGCCTCTGGTGTGTCTGTATGAACTTACTGCACGAATCAATTGAAAACAGCTCTCACTTACTGCACACAAGAGATGCATCTCCTAGGTGCGTCTCCACCTCCCCCCTCCAGGTACAGATCATCATAAGCAGAAAGCAGGATTTAGATCCTTGGTCCCCTCCCACCAAGCCCTATCCTCCTTCCCTGCTTCGGCCTCCCTTGTTGCTTCTTTTGTGGCACTGGTAGCCTGAAATTAGAAGCTCTTGTCTCGTTTGGCTGGTAATTGTACCTCCTTTAAAGAGGAATCTCATTTTACAGAAGTTCAAGTACTAAAGAGAAGTTTATCCTGGTTAGTAAGTTTGTTTTCTCCAACGCTCTGACTCAAGGCAGTTGAAAATGAATATGGCACATATATATGATGGAAACTCTCATATACAGGATGAAAACTCTCCATAGGCTTGAAAGGGGCTTGAAAGCTGTATTTACAAAGCATATTCTATGCATGAAGTGAATACACCCTTTCTTTAAAATATAGGGGGTGGGATCCCAAGAGCAGATACATTTACAGATACAAAGACAGAAGATGATAACTTTTGTTAAAATCTCGGACATGGAGATATTCTCACAAACTAGTGTTTGAATCAACTGTTTGTCTCTCCAGCGTAACCTTATGTTGCACACAGTCCTCGCTCATTTGTGTAAAAGCATTTCTCTGTGCGACAAACCTGTAAATCCACTTAATAGTGATGAGATCTGTATGGCCTTGTCTTTTCCTTGCTTTATCACATATGTCACTATACCAGCCCACTCAGATGAGCAACTGGCTTATTTTAGGTGTGTACATTATAAGATCCTGAGTGTACTACTGAAGCTGTGCTTAGGCAACAGCACACTAATGAGATACGAGGTGCTACTTCAGGAACAGCAGCTGTCAAAAACATCACAACCAAAAAGCTCAGCCCATTTTTCTTGGTGACAAAGACATAGATGTTGAAATACATTCATACTTACATCAAGTATTTATCACACACTAGAATGCCTCAGTTTGCAGAATACATACACAGCATTCAGCACATGATTTCTCTCACTGCCACTTTCATACTGGCAGCCAGGCAAACCCCAACGTACAAACGTTGTTTCTTTTCCTCTCCCACACTCAGAGCTGCTGCATATATGCGATTTGCTATATGGTATTTCTCATCCCAATGGAAAGCACCTCTGGTCTCCCTCTCCAGAGGCAAGGCACAGCCCTAACTCCCCACAGGTGTGCACACTAGGGGGGAACGAAAGGAGTTTGGAATCGGCAGGTGAGGATGGTAGGAGACCAGGAGCATGGAGCACCCTTACTGCTCTGCCCACTGTGACACCTGGAGCACTCCCTCCAAACCCACGTCAGGCTGCCCTGCGCAGCCCACCAAGCACAGGGAGAGATGGGGTTCTGTGCCGCAGTGCAAACGTGGCCAACGTGCCCAAGAGGAAGTGATGTGGGACGGGCTGATCAGTCCCTGCTGTATTCCTGAAAGGGAATAAGCTAAAGAAAGCAGATGGGGTGAAATCTTGTCCTAATTATGTTAATAGGAGAATTGTCATTGTCTTCGGTGGAGATAGGCTTTCTCTGCAGGGAACCTGTCAGAAAATCCCAATACCCATTTGTATTTTCCTATTTCAGGATGAAAATTAGGTACGGCACGTATTTCACCCACTGGTGTACAGCTGTCACCGTGGAAACCCTGTTCAATAGAGTGTGAAAACTTTTACTGTATTGGCTGGGTTCATAGAGTGTTAAACACAATTTTTTCCCCATTAACTTTATTAAGGGTGCTATCATTCAAAAATTAGGCTACCCACGTATGTACAAATAGCTGTAATTACACACATAGCTGCTACATATATCTTCTGAAACAAATCCTGTACTGTGTTTCTCAGTTAAATTCCGCTCTTCAAGCATACCGTGATGATAGAACAAGAACGTCTATATTTTTCCAAGCATACACTAATTATGTTTTCCATTGCAACATCCTATGAGTAGATACTGCCCCATTTTGCAAATGGGGAAAGCAGGGTACACAGGACTCGCAGACCTTGTCAAAACCTTGCAGCCAAGTCCTGGCAGATTCGGGAATGGAATCCATGAGTCCTGACTCTTTAGTTCCCCTGCTCTGATCACCAGACAACACTCCCTTCCTCTGAAATAGGCTATTTTGATTGAAAACAGATGGTGTACATTTTTGGCACAGTGTTTTAACTATATTAAAATGCTCTGAAGGAATATGTGCTTATATCATACCTATATATGTATACACATATATACATGCATACTACATCTATGCATACAGAAATAGGTATGAGTTAAGAACGTATTAATTTACATATATCGTATGCAAATGTAAGGGATACACTGAAAGATACTGAAGTGCAGACGGACAGCTGACATACCTAAACACATAAGCTGTATTCTTTGGTGGTATTGTAATTACACACTATGTATTCCCTCTCTCTAAGCAACAGACTTTACGCTGTTGATGGAGTATACACTTTGGTGTAATGCATGTATTAATGTTTATAATTTCATGAGAAATTTTAGTGTAGTTTCAGTAAGGGATGAATCACATCCTTTTCCATTAACTCCAGGACCAGTCTCCATCCTAGCTGAACAATGCACTTAGTGGACACCGCCTGCATTTGTAGTGGTTTTTTTTCTGCAACTGAATTGTTATGTTTTAAATATCATGCTTATTTTTTGAATTTGCTCTTTCTGTCATAAGATTTGCCTGTGCATTAAGTCTTCTCTAAACAGTTTGTATCCAGCTAAAAACTGGCAAATCCTGTCTTGGACTCTCTGTCTGTCAGGACTAAGACCTTCCCACACACCATACCCTGGAGGAGATGACAAGGGCCAGTTTTTAATTATTTCAGTTCTTTGCCTGCTCGCCTGCAGCCTTGGGTCAGGTAAAGACGGTCTGTCATATCAGCTGGCAAACAGCTCAGCAGACCTTCCCCATGGTTGGAAATCACCAGAATGAGCTTGTATTGCTTGCTCTCTCCTGTGCATCCCTGGCAAAGATGGGAGGGTGGGCCTTGAAAGCTACTTATATGGGACATGTCCTAGTTACAACCCCCTTTCCACAAAACCCTTTTCCACAGCCCCTTCCCATTGACTGTATTTCCATTTCTTTTATTGGTTGACTGAATTTTCCCCTTCACTTACCGCAAAAGAGGTAAGGAAATAAGCCTTCAAATCCACAGTTATGCAGGGGGAGTTGAAAACAGCTCATTCCCCACGGGTGCTAATCCTTTGTCTGCACGTTGGCCCCAGCTACCTCACACCTTATACACATAGAAAGTGAGCCAGAATTGGGGGTGAGATTAGAATTTGGGAATTCTATCCTTGCAGAAAGGGGACCCTGAGCAAAAATAGTCATTTTGGTCTCTGCTAATTCCTGCTGGACTGACCCGTGAGTGTGCAATAGAAAAAGGAAATATCGCTGATACTCACTGCTCTTCAGTCTTTTTTGGTCCTAAATCTGCAGGACTCAGGATTCAGGAAATGCCTGCAGAAAGGTTTTGAGGAGGTCACAGAAACAGAAGTATGCTACAGTGCTGCTTTATCTATGGATAAACAAAATATGGCCACTTATGATAAAGAAAAAAAGAGCTTATTCTCTTTCAGAACTGTAGCTCAAAATCCACAAAAAGTAACATTGGCATTTTCTGTTTTCACAAACAATGCTGTAATGTACATTAAGATCTCCACAATTGTGCTTACAACATCAGCTAGCAGCTGTTAATCAGGAGAGTATGGTACCTCAGCTCTTATCTTGCATAGGATGGATTAGCATGTTTATATTTTCCTGTCTCTTTGTTATGCTACAAAACTAATATTATAGCACAATCTATTCTTAGTGAAGATTTTTTATGCTAATTTCCTCTGTATCAAAACATACAGTAAACATATGTACTCAGGATAGCTCTCTTGCAATTCAATATACTAAGCTATTTTGCTCTAACTTTGCAAAATGTAATATAAATTTCCAAGTAGAGAAAGTGTTAAAAGTCTGTTCTTGCAAACTATTACGTGGTAACCAGGCCTCTCTCATATCAATAAAAAGCTCTCCAGTGACACCCTTGCCCTTTCTTTAGCCACTTTCTGCCAGGTAGGAATCAGAGAAATGCAAAAGAGCCTTAAAAGCTCCATATCTGATCAGAGGAAATTCTCCCAGTGCAGGCTAGGCAGAGACTGCCAAAGGCTTTGTTCCAGTTCCCTTTTAATAAGCCATTGCAAAGGGGGCTGAGTTAATTTTTCAGGCTGCTGTATGGCATGAAGGCAACAGCCTGGATGAAATTTGCTGGATTCACCTCCTACAGCAGGCCAGTGCTGGCAGGATGATGAGGCTGCTTGAAGGCAACACAGACCGAGCCGTTCTGAGCTGCTGGTTGCGTACAGCACTGGACCTTTTTCCACTGGTTTCAGTGGGATTCAGACTACACTCTTGCCATTTAAAGTGCAAGTGGACTCTCTACTAATAAGCTACCCGACGCTTTTTTCATGGATACTGAACTGAGTCCAGAGACTAAAGAAAAATCATAAGGAGAACGTAACACGCAATATATACCCAAGGCAGAAACTTGTTTTCTCTACAGCACTTTTTCCCTTCTATGATGTGCTGAAGATCTTTTTTGTGTTCCCTCATTATCTCCCTATCTTTACCAGTCAGAACAGATACCCTATGATAAACATGTGCAGGAAACTAAGCCTCAGAACAACTCCATGATTAGTCTGAGACTACTTGGTGAACTGGCTGGAGATGGGAAGACTGCCCAGCTCTCTCAGTAATCCACCCTTGGCCCCAATTCAGCAGAGCACTTAGGTACTTGTTTAACTTAAATAAGATACAGTGCTTTACTGTGAATCATAAACCTTTTGTTATTATCACTTTTACTGCAGGGTGAGGGAATTAAGTCTTAGGAAAGGCCTTGAAGCAAACGGGAGCAATAAATACAACATCCTGAGGCTCTGTGCCCTGGGTCTGTCAAAGTCCCTAACCAGAGGGAGGATGAGGTTCAGAGACCGTGGCCTGGCTCCTTTCCTCCTCCTGTAGGAGACAGCAGTGAGGTTAGTGACTGTAGGATTGCTGCTGTGTAGGGCTGCGCTAGTCATAGCTGGAAGCTAATTATACATCCACCAGCCACTTCCTCATTATTCGTTCAAGTAAGAAAATCTTCACTTTGTTGGAAAAGCCAAAAGAACAGCTAGTAACTGCTGATATCTTTTTTTGAGAACACACAACTATGGCTACCACTTTTTATTGTAAAAACACAAATCTTTTCTTTAGAACATCTTCAAAAAATCTCTTTTCGTTACCCGTACGGAAACCCAATTTTCATAGCCTCTGAAATTAAACCCTCCACATCAGGACAGTGACAAGAAATCCATCACACCAAACACTGGACTCCAGGTGATGAATGTAGCTGGACCTTGCTTCCTCCTGATGCACCACAGATAGAAACTGTTGCTCTTCTGGGCACACTGTGCTGGTCTTCACATCTGGGGAAGAAAAGGTTTGAAATATAGCTATATTATGATTAATGCTTCTATGACAGATAAATACATTACTGACTAAAGTTCTACAAACATTCCATTTCATGTGATGATTTTAATTCACTTACTGTGTGCTTTGGCATAACTTGTGGATGTTAAGGGGAGGCAGCAACATCTCTGTGGTTAAGGCTGAAACTAGCTTCCATTATAGCACCCTATTTCCATCCCTTCATCATAACTTTGGCTTGGAAAGCTGCTTGAGTCTGAAGCTTGCCAGGTGTATTTTAGTCACTTTTGCAAAAACTGAGGAAAATCGGCCAAACGACTTTCAAGTTACGGGTTGTTAAAATTTACTCTTATTGGAAATATTTACTTTCAATTAGTATTTTTAGTTCTTCGGTTTGATTGATTGAGTTGAATTAATGCAGTCCATAGCAACACTCCTGCCTTAAGAAAATTTCACTGTAACTTAAACTTCTCCCTAGCTGAATGACTGTGACTGTAGAGCAATGTCCTCTTCTTGACACGTGTGCCCCATTAGGAGAGGTTATTGTCCTCAACCCCATCTCTGATGTTTGTCTCTGTCCATCTGCTCGAGACTGTCCCTCCTTTTGATGTATTGAGAGGACTAAGTGAACCCCAACTTATTTCAGCCAAGGTGAACTGGGTTACTTTAAACAATTACATACTGGTTCACTGCTAACCTCGCTCTCTTGCACTGATGCAGGTAGGGAGTACTCATGCTAGCAGATCTGCTCTCACTTGTGTAAGAAATGTTACCTTCCCCAAGGGAGCACTATTAACAAAATGAAGCTGTACCACTGGCTAGCAGCTCCTTCTACAAGTACAATTATTTCCAGCGCACAGGCCTTGCTATCCATACGTGAGGATCCGAGCCAGTGTTATGTTCACACTTTTGATTAAACTAGTACAAATATTTGTCTTTCTCTACCTCAAAAAATACTTGGAATCACACTTCTAACCTTTCCATATAATTAAATCCTCTTAATTTGTGCACTGACAGTTTACAAAGAAAAATGCTTGACACTGTGCAAAGACATAAACCACTTCCATTATTCACAAATCTGAATCCAAACAGTTTTGTTTGTTTCAGAAGGAATTATGAGTTCACTTATGTTCTTGCTGAGATCAAGGAGGCTTTTTTGGCATTGGCTTGAGTGGGACCATGACTGAACATTATGTAACATTTTGAAATTGTCTTCCATTGCCCATTTCTCTTCAAGATTTTCTTCTCTTTGGGAGGCGACCTAAAGTTACCTGCTGAGTGGCAAGAGGTCTTTATTTACAACAAATGCTTTCCACAAGCCTCTCAAGTTTTACAGAGCACTTCATTTTTCTATGAGTTTTCACCACAGAAGAAATCAATCCACAAAATGTAGTACTGGCAAATAATAAAGGCACTGGTTTCTAGTCATTGTTAGCTGCACCATTGCCATCTCCTGCTTAAAATGTGATGACTAATTGTAAATTTAATCCACGAAGAGATGGGGCTTGCTGCCTTCCCATCTAAATAAAATTTAGCAAACAAATTCAAAATGCCAATTGTTGATAAGCCACGATATTGTGATTTCAATCTGCAGACCGTACTGGAGGTGGCTCTTTACATTAAGTGTCCTGTCTCTGATTAAAACACTGGCCTCTGCCTAAATTGCAACTGTCATCATTGTCTGTACCTGTTTTCCCAATGAAATACGTATTTTAGAGCCTTGTTGTTGCTGTTTTGCAATTTTTAAGTTAAAAAAAACACACATAAAATAGAGGCACCACTGCTTTCAATATATCAATGCTCTTTGAATTAAAATTCAAATAAAGCAAAACACTACTTTGAAACAAAAAACAAATTGGTCAGACTTCTAAGCTGAAAATTCCACAACTTTGGGGAAATCAGGATCAGTGTGTGATCTCTCGCACTCCCTTTTGTAATGATCTGGGCACTTGAGCCCTTCTCTGATGAAAAGCTAATGTAGCGCAATCCGTCTTGGACTCACATTCCAAATTATGCTTCTTGCTGGGCTTGTTTTCATCCAAGTGCGGAATTTGATGGTTTTTACAAATAAGGATTTCTTTTCCTCTCTCTTCGCAAGCTTCCCTCCCACTCTCTTGCCAAACTCCCTGCCTTTGGCTTCCCCTTTCTAAATCACTCTTCCTTCCCATATGATCTGCAAATCAATCATCACTCTCCCTCCCTCCCTCCCTCCTCTCTGTCCCATTTTTCCTCACTTCATCCTGTTTCCTTCCCCTGTCAAAGATCTCTTAATCACAAGTTTCCTCATTCCTCATCTCTTCCATCATTGTTACTTATATGATGTAGCAGCTTATTGCATTTTTTTTTTAAATCACTTTCACAGTTAGGTCCTCACTGCATTAATCTCTAAGTATAGCCTTTTATAAAAAAATCCATTATACAGGATTGGGTGTTCACCAGAAGAAGAAGTACTAGTGTTAGAGGAACAGATATCAAAAGCCTTGATTATGATCAGTAGAAACTATGAAACATTGCAAAGAAAGTAGGTTTAGAAGCAGCTCTCATGCCAAGTTATTGCAACTGTAAGATGAGCAAACTAGTTTTTTGTAGGCATCAGCCAAATAATGTAAATGTGTCCACTTTTCTTCTGAATCAATGGATTTTCTTGCCATGCCTTATGTCACAGTGGCAGAAATTTGCATCCATTCAGTTTCACAAATAAATACACGGTCTTCCTGAGAACTCTTCAGCTGGAAAAGCCACTTGACCTGAGGAAGAGTTCTACCTCATTAAATACCTTCATTTAAGGGACTGAAGTGTCTTGAGGAGAGTTCAACTTTCGAAGGTGGCATAGCATGGGCAACAGATTCAGGAGACGGTGGAAGAAAACATCCACAGGAGGAATCCACAGGAGAAACCCACAGGAGAGAACTGGTCTATGGAGGGACCAAAGGTTCGAAAAGCTGCAGACATTATAGACTATGAAAACAAGAAAGAAAAGAGCAGCCTTAGATTTATGCTACTGAAGAAAGGAAAGTAAAAAGAATATCAGATTGCTACACAAATGCTAATTAAGCTTTACAGCATCCCTAGGAGCTTTGGCAGACTTGATTCCACTTTTACAGTAAAAAAAAGACATGTTGAGAGATGAAACAGCACTGTCAAGAGTATAAACAAGGTCCTGTTTGGAGGCCAGCATGAGACGTGATTTTGGTCAGTTCTTACATTGCATCATAAAAGCAGGATTCAAAATAATAGCAATTTCATGCAGTTATAAATGAAATCTCATTGCCTCCTCTCCTCTTGTTTCTGTTCAGAGCACACACCCCTGGACACTTCAGCAGGGCCAAACCCACTTCACTCTTCACAGAAAATTTTATCCCGGTGGTGGCCGTGTTCTCACTAGTTTTAAATGAAGACTAAAACCAGGGGAGTGAGGCCAATACAGAACCAGTGTAGTGAGATCAGTATGATGCAATTTGTCTCTGAGGTAAAATTAGCGAGTTCAGCCATTCACAGAAAATCATTAAGACTGTAAGTAAGACTCCAAAGACCAATAAAAGAAGCATGAGGGAAGATAAAGATAACTCCATATTTACAATATCTATATATGCAAACACATTTATGATCATTGTTTTGGGATTAGGTAAATAGTAAGCATCAATTTTGCCAGGTACCATTTAGAGCTTGTACTTGGACTTGTCTGTGGACCTCACAAGGAGAAACAGTTCTTGGCAAGACAGTTAGAGAGGAAAAGAATAATGGATTTAGAAGTCTTCCCAAACATTAAAGTGTGTTACTAAATGCATTATTATAGGTACTGAGACTAATTAAGTTCTGCAGTAGTCATTAGTTTCAGCGAAGTGACCTCTGTCTGCTAGTATGAAGTTTGCCCCAGTAGTAAGATTTGTGTGAAACTACAATGCTACAGATAGTGGAACAAGTTTTGCTCACTTCACACACAGAAGTCTTCAGTGTCATCCCAGAGTGCAACCAATGTGTGCACCGTCTGTAGCTTCCCTCAAACTCTTATAATGACCGAAGTTATTTCTGTAGTTCAGACAACAGCTGTAGGACCCCTTTCCAAATGGTACCATTACGTGTCTAAACACATGTTCTCTAGATGGGGTGCCAGTATTATTTTTGCATAGAGTACTGCCCAAATTCTCCTCGGGAGATGGACCATTGTGTCAGTACAAACAATGTGTGTCTACAAAGTGAAGTTTTGGTGAACAGAAAAGCCTGGATGCAAAATTTTGTCAACACATAAATGCCACTCTTGAGTTCTTGTCCCTAAGCATGTAACAGATCTACCAGTTGCAAGCATTTATGTTGTTTATTCACCTGCCAGGAACTGTACGGGATCCCTCTTGACTTTAGAAATGGTTTGCATGCCAAAAGCAGATATCTGCAATATTTCACCCAAAACAACAAATCTTGTGCCCCTGGAAAGAAAAGGCTGTTTACTCAATTACACCAACGTAAGTACTGTGGCACTCAATGTAGACATTGTTAATACATAAACTATATTGTTTCAACCATATCCTCCTCATTCCCCACTATTCCCTCTGTTGCTATCAGCTTGCTTAATTTATTGTAAGATATAAATTCCTTATTATCATTAGTTAGCTTTTAGTACTGTAAACATTTGTAATCCTAAGCAATAAGAAGCAAATATTATTGTGATGTTATTAAAATAAGAATGGGGTGGGAAAAACACATGATAATTATGAAAGATACTAGAGTATGTTTGCACAACTTGGGTGTATTTTTAGGACACGGTCTGTCTTAGTGACAGAACATACAAGAAGGAAGGAATTTCTAAGTGTTATACTAAGTTCTTTTGTTGGTTTTCTAAATACTCTGGACTGAAGTCTCTCTTGCAGTCTTTCTTATAAAACAGAGAAAATATTTTTCCATCCCATGGGGGTATTGTGAGAATTACTCATCTGTACACAGATAATTCCCAGCAAATAAAAATGCTGCTAGTCATTGTTGACATTACCTGTTCCTCACAGCTTCTGTGACAGGACGGCTGACTACAGCCCAGTGGGCATATTGCCAGTTGTCGTGGGGACCGCCTATATAATTTTGGACAGGCTATCAAATGAGTAGAGAACAAATAATTCCTGGTTTTCATGTTCAACTGCAGCTTACATAGCATGGTTTTAATAGAAAAATGCGTTGTGTGCCTCTTGTAGCCTCACTCAAGCTGAAAGCATGCTGAAAAGGACTGGTTTGATGTGCAGCTTCTGTCAAGTGGTGCTGACAGAAACAAGGGTTCAGCTTTAAACCCAGAAATATGGGAAAGTGAGTGCCTTTGCTAGGTGTCCTTCCTTGTTTGCAAACACTTGGGTTGCAATTAAAACAAGGAAAGACTTTATTATTGACTGAGGGAAACACAATAA
Source organism: Leptosomus discolor (assembly GCF_034619465.1). NCBI lineage: Eukaryota > Metazoa > Chordata > Aves > Leptosomiformes > Leptosomidae > Leptosomus > Leptosomus discolor. The sequence goes on along the minus strand of NC_141392.1, from coordinate 17,617,983 downwards.
CATAAGTAAATAAGTGAAATATCCACACCCATCATATCTCCGGCAGTGGTTCTTGAGCTCACTTCCCTACCAAAAGGTGCCAAAGTCCAAGGAGCTAACATCTCTTTAACTCTTTGCCTTCTCCCTTTTCCCCCTGCAATGCTATTAATGGTTAATGCATGTTCAGGATGAACTTGGCTGACATGTCTCCAACCCCGTAGGAAGTGCTATCTGATCTGGTCCACCTACCCTGGCAATAGCAATTTATTTTTATTGCTGTCATCAGGCGTCCCCCACCCCCAGCTTCAATCCCGATTTCCACAAGTTCAGCGGAGAGCCAGCAGGAAATACCTTACTCTCGCTGTAAAACTGCCTGTGTGCCACAGCTTCGGAGCGGGCTCCTACCACGGAGGCACTGCGGTGACTTCTTCAATGAAAGCTTTAGTAGACAAGGACCAGCAGCACCCCAGATCCTTGCACGGGGCTCTTGTCATACCAAGGGTGTACCCCAGCATGTGAAGGGAACCCTTTCCTTGTCCCCATCTTCTCAGTTTCATCCCGTCTTCTACCCATCGCAAGCTCATTTACACTTTCAGTAATTCCTAACAATATTTCTTGGAGGATTTCTGCATAAAAACTTTTTAGAATTAAATTCTCTGCACATTTCTTCCCTTGCCAAGAGTTGGCGGGAGAGCTTCTTCCTTTGAAAAGCCGTTGCCCAAGCTGGTGCATTCCCTTCCCAGGCTCACCGATAGAAAGCAAACTCTTCCATGCCTCACAGTTTGTCTGCTCTGCCTTTTCACTCGCATGGGGCAGGAGTCATTGCCCTCTCTAGCTTCGCACTGGTGAGTTTATATATAGTTCAGCAACTCTGAGCAAATATATGGGACTTTTGTTTAATCAGATTGCGTATTTCATCTTCGTGGGTATATAAGACTGTTGATGGTTTATATAAGCTGGTAAAAAGGCCAGTTTGAAAAAAGTATTATATAGATGCTTGTTATGGCAAAACACAGTTGAGGGTCTTCTGTCAGTTATTGAACTGAGGAAGATGCTTGAGCAGTTTCCCTCCCTGGAGCTCCAGCAGACACAGGACTTAGCAGGCTTTCAGGAAACACTGAAACTCACCTATGGCCGGTGACCCGTTGGAGCTACGCTGCCTTCCTCCCCTTTCACCTGACTTCTGAGGGTGGATGAACTGAAGTTACGGATTGACTTACAGGTGACATCCAATCCTCCATGGCAGCCTGAGCACAACACCGCATCCCTTACACCTTTCGAGAGCAGAACCACCACCATGTGCTGCCAGGTGGCTGCCATTTTCCATGCTGGAGGCAGCCCCGTTTCAGCATGGAACAAGCTTGTTCCGCCTGCATGTGCTGGGGTGGAACGGCAGGCTCTCCAGAAGGGAAGTCACCTCACAAGCAGAGATGTAGCTGGCGTGAACCCCCACATTTTCTGTCATGTTTTTTGTCGTCGAAGTGTGAGGCAGATGGGGTCTGTGTGTGCACCTGGAGCCGGTGCTCAAAGGCTCGGCAGACATAACCGTGGAAATGAAACACCAGGCAGGGTACTGCTCCCCCTGACCTTCAAGGCTGTGTTTTTACTGGAAGGCGTAATTGCCGGGGAGACGAGCCGGCAGCGGGGTGGGGGTGGCTGAGGGGAACCGTGCCGGGGGCGCCCCGCAGCGGGGGAACAGCGGCGGCTGAGGGCCGAGGCGGAGAGGCGGCTCCCCTCGGCGAGCGAGAAAGGCCCCGGACGGACCCCGGCCCGCCGGCAGGGTCGGCTCGGGGGAGTCCAGCCCGGCCCGCCGGCGGCCGCAGCCCTCCAGGCGTTGCGCAGCGGCCTCCCTTCTCCCGCCCTCTCTCTCCCCTTCCCTTCCCTCCCCTCCGCCTCGGTCCGCCCGTATCCCTGCATTCTCTGCTGCAGCACCCCCCCCTCCTCCCCTCAATCCCATCAGTAGCGGCGGCCCCGGGCTCGGCTCCCCGCGCTGCGGCGGCGCTCGGCGGCGGCTCCCCCCCGCCGCGGCCGCCATGTTGGGCTGCTGCGAGCTCGGCGGCGGCGGCTGCTGCTGCTGCTGCTGCTGCTGCTGCTGCGTGTGACCGCGGGAGGGAGGGAAGCAGGCAGGCAGGGAAGGAGCGGCGGGGGAAAGGAGGGCGCGGAAGCGGAGGGAGGGCGCCGCCGTTACCCCTCCCCGCCGCCCCGCGCACGCACGCACACACACCCCACACACGCACGGCGGGAGGATGCCCTTTGCCCGTGGGGGCGAAGCCGGGAGAGCATCTCGTCGCCGGGAGTGAAGCCGCCGCGGCCGCCGGGGCCTCCCGGCCCGCAGCGTGCGGTCCGAGCGGGGACGCCGGCGCTTTCCCTCCACCCCAGGACGCGCACCCGGAGGAGGAGGAGGAGAAGGAGGGCGCCGTCTCCGCAGCAGCAGCAGCCATGGGAAGGATTTGACAGGGCTCGGAGCGCTTCCTAGCCGCCCCGCGGCGGTGCCGGTTTGTAGGGGCGCGCATCCCGCCCGCCGCCCCTTGGCGCAGCGGAGGAGAAGGGGGCGACGATGAAGACTTTAGTTTTTTTGAATCACTGAAAAGCCTTAAAAGGAGACTCGGTAAGGAGGAGGAAGGGAAAGGCTGCCCGGGGCAGGACGTGGCTGCGCCCTGAGGAGGGGCGGCCGGGGGGACCTGCGCCCCACCCCCACGGCGGGCGCGGTGGCCGCGGAGGCGCTGCCCGCCGGGGCCGGGGAGGCGGCGGCGGGGGCGGCGGGGCTGCGCGGCCCCCTCCTTCCCTCCCCGTCGGCGTGCGCCCTGTTTTCTTCCTTTCGTGTTTATACAGATAGAAATACATCTGTTTTTTTTTTTTTTTCCCCTTCCCATCCGTTCTGGGAAGTGAAACGCCGGTGCGAGCCGGAGGGGGCTGTTACACTTCAGTGATGCGGTGGGGCTCCTCGCAGGATCGTGCTGCATGATCTGCATCTCGAATGAAAGAGAAGACCTTTTTAAATATATAAGTGCGTATGCCTGTGCACGCACGGTGAAATCGGTGTCAGTCAGTCTCGGTTGAATTTGAGTGCAATTATTATTATTAAAGCATCGGGAGTGGCCATATATTTTTTTCCCCCTTCTTATTAAGTACATTAAAAGATTTTTGGTTTTTATGATAATTGTTCTTTTCTCTTAAAAATTAAACGTACACAGTTAAACACACATGTAGTGTGTCTGAAACTTACAAGGGTTTAGTTTCAGGCTGGGAACAGCGAGGTAGGCTGGAAATTAAGCACTGCCACAGTTTGACACTTGTTAAAAATAGTGTTGGCTTCTTTTTAAACAACAAAACCCTCAAAAGATTTTTTTTTTGTTTTATTTTTTTGTTATTTTTGTTGGCAAAGTAATAATAATCATTAAAAAAGCAACCCCAATGCAAACTGAAACAACCATGTCTGGAGAAGTGCGTTTGAAGCAGTTGGAGCAGTTTATTTTGGATGGGCCAACTCAGACTAATGGGCAATGCTTCAGTGTGGAAACCTTACTGGATATACTCATCTGCCTTTATGATGAATGTAATAATTCCCCTCTGAGAAGAGAGAAGAACATCCTTGAGTATCTCGAGTGGGGTAAGTTTGAACGTGTTTATTTTGTGTACATCCTTCCATGTTCCTCTCTGCTTTGTATAATGTCTCTGTTATTTATGTGTAAGAGGAAATTGTTTATAACTCAGTATTTTACTGGGAAATGTTATTAGTTTTACTGTATTCAAACGTGGTGGTGCTAAAAAGAAATCTGTATTAGTTATTCGTCTTTGAGATATGTGCATTCTTTTTTTTTGTTTGTTTGGGGCTTTTTTGTTTTTTCTTTTTTTTTGACATGGATCAGACTGGTACATGAGGCATATTTGTTTGCTTTCCGGCCCAGCTGTTGAGTTTTGTATACAAAAGTTGCTGGGAATATAGAAGGGTGAGAGATAAATCCTCTGATGCCTGGGAAAAAGATCAGTACACAGTTGTCTGATTTCCATCTGCAGTCAAATCTATACTGTTTTAAAATAAAAGGTAGTTGGTCAACAAGAAACTCCTCCAGCTCTCTTAAACGGTATGGGTTTGAAGTGTCTGTGAAAATGGAGAAAATTACATTCTCTTCTTTAACGTAAAATCGTTGCTGACTTAATTAGATTGATTTTCCTGATGAGGAAAAAAAAAGTTGAAAAGCAGAATGAAATTGTGTGTCAGCCCAGCACCCTTCCCATTTTCTTGCTTCGTTTTGGGGAGATAGGGTGTTTGCAGATTATTAAATGAAAACAGATGAAGATAGCTTTCCAGTTCTTCCTAAGTTGTCACAGAACTGGTCGTCTCTATGTTTTTCTTTTTAATTTGTTTCCTTCCTCCTCATAAAACACAGATGCAAAACAGAAGATGTGACCTAAGAACCTTGATGAGAACAGTTACTGTATCTGACCTTCAAACTTCAAAGTCATGCTGCACTTCTGCATTTACATGCAGAACCATTTACCATATTTGCTTTGTAATAAATACATCAGCAGGCCTCCTTTATTTAAAAAAAAAAAGCACATTTTCGAAACACGTAAGAAGCGTTTGATTAATTAGCTGGTTGAGCTCTTCATAATGAAGTCACTGAGGAAAGACATTGTTTTGATAACTGATCTAACAACTTGAGGCTGATATGTGTGTGTTTTATTTTCCTGCTCCTCACTGTAGTCATACTGACATCTAAAGGACATCTGACTCAGTAATTAAGTTTCTTGTACTGTTCATATTGCGCTGGTCTTTGTTTTCTTATTATCTGGAGGAACAGGCTATAATTAATGCATCCTAGCTAAGGAGGAAATAGTAATTAAAAGTACTTCTGAAGAATCTTCCCTCTAAAACTGTCAGTGGCTTACAGAAGCTGTGAAAGACTGGGAAAATATGGTGGCTCCAAGGGTATTTTGTACGAAGGAACTTAATGTAGTCTGCAGCGGATCTAGCCAGCTGATATCCTGTAAATAAAAATTAAAAAAAAAAAGTTAACCATGTCAATATGGTCAGAGTAATGGTGTGCTCAGGACTCGTTTTGGGTGCTGGTGCATTTGGTGGTGGTTGTTTGATGGATAAATGCATCATAACAAGGCTCTGACAGTACCCGAAGATTTCTGTAATACATTTTACAGGCTGCTGATGGAAATAATACACTGTTTTGGAAAGGCTGGAATAAGGTTTCTTGCTGGCCTATTTTTCCTGCTAGTTTTCCACTCTCATGCTCCAGCTGTGCCTTAGCAGGACTCTTGAGCTTCAGATGAGACCAGTTCCTCCCGTTTTCAGGGCTGAGTTGCCCAAGTCCTCTGCTCACAGCTCTGCTATCCGGACTTCTGCCCTGAGGGTTTTTTCAAGAGGGTTTGTGAGGTGAAATGCAAAAGCAACGGTTTCTAGTACCTGGCGTTGGAAATGTCTGTGTGAATGATGTCTTTATCCTGCAAACACTCACATGAGTTGTCTCTTCTGAAAGCCAGCTCTGACAGTGAAACTAGCCATCTTTGGCATTTGTGTTGAGATCAGGGGGTTGAAAAAATAAGGTTCTTACAGAGGTAGTGTACCCTCCAGTGCTCTGGTGCAGTGAAGTTACTAAGGGTACCCTTGTTCTTTGATATGATTGTCACCTCACATGTCTCTCTCCCCAAAAGGGGTAACAATATAAGTGGTTGATTAGAAAGAGGTTATATGTGGTTTTAAAGTTGGAGACGTGCCGAGTAGTGGTAGAAGCAGAAGGCGGGCAGCCAGAAGTCGTAGGCTCTGCCCCTGCCCTCCTTCAGTGCCTCAATGCTGAAGTGCTTTCAGTTCGGTTATTTTTCAGCTTCCCTTTTTGCACAGTAGGGAAAATACCACCATTTTTACACCAGGGAGTTCTGAAAGCTGCTGTATATGAAGCACTCTTAGTTTTGAATGTACTGTATAAAATGGTGTGCATTAATTTATTTTTCCCATCAGCGAAATAAAACTTGGTGCTTGGTATATCAACTGGTGGGTGTCAGTTGGTTGCTGTCTTGGAAAGACATTTTGTGGGTTTATGCCAAGCATCCACAAATTTGCTTTATTACTCTGAAGAGCACCATCTGAAACTATTGGCACTGGTCTTGGGATGGTATAAACTGGTGTGCTTGTGCATTTACAAATTGCAAAGTACAAATTTACTCCTGAGAACTGATCATCATCTTAAGCTTAAACTGCTTGTAAAAGTTGTTCTTTCTAGAAGCAAGTAAGTTATATTTGTATAGCTACTTGTTTTTAAGAAAAGACTAAGAAAGAGCTGGTTGGTGATCACAGACTCCCGTTGAGCACAACAGCAAATAATTTTTTCTCGCTTTTCAGTGGTGCTGTTTTGAGGTGCTACTGTTTGGTTTTATGGCTTTTTCGGTTGGTTTTTTTTTGTTTTTTTTTTTTTTTCAGGCGGTGTGATGTGGATGTGTATTTCTATACACATAGCTGTTCTAGGTCTGAGATGTTACATGCTATATTTCATGTAAGACTGAATATTCATAGCACAATCTAAATTTTGTGGGGGAAATGTTTAGGGGGTATTCTAGCATGGAAAAGCTAATGTGGTCTTAGTGACAGCCATGTGACTGCTGCTATATTTAGGGGAACTAACTAAGAAGCTTCATGTTGTAGTCCTTGAATCTTTTAGGACTATTTTATGCACTTGTTGTCTAGATCTATAATTTATTAAAAATGAAGCAGGGTGGAACAGTTGAGCATCTGAACTGGTTGTTCATCTTTTGTTTTGGTTTGACATTAGAAGTTTAACTGAGCAAGTGGAGAAAGTAAGGTCTCTGCAATGTGACATTGTTTTACATTTTTGTAGGTTTTCAGTCTTTTGGAGGTGCTGAAAATATCATTAGACTGGTTTGAAGTGCCAGGTTAGTTATTTTGTGATTTAGATTCTGCATTACTTCTAAAATATTTTTTGTTTGGCTTAAAGTGAAAACATAATTACTTTTCCTATTTTTATACATTACTAGTTTTGTGACATGCAAATAAGATGATTTGATTTTGTTGTTTATTTGACATAGGTATTTTATATCCAGTGACAACCATGGAGACTACCATTGTATTTGAATTCCGAGATGACAGGAAGGAAATGGACGTTTAGATTTGGCTTGTCCTATGTATTTGATGCTAGTTTTCATTTTTATCTCTATTGATAGTTGTATTTGTGATTTAGAAAAGGGATTGACTAATTATAGCAACTGGAGCTTACCAGAAGAAGCTGTTGAGAATTCAGAGTGCTTTGCTTTTTCTTTTCTACATGTGTCTGAGTTGCCACAGTGACTCAAGACTGTGAGGGAGGTAATGAAGGCTGATAAGCTGAACTTGAAAGAAAAATAATAGTGATGGAAAGAAGCTTTTAGAGATGTTTTTGTTCTGGGAAAACTTCCTTTACAATGGCTCCATTTGAATTGGTTTTAAAAAGAAACTAGAACAGTGTTATTTAGGGTGCATTGAAAGAAAAGGTGAATAAACTTCAAAATGTATGGAGATGTAAGGGAGGGAAGATGGAGAGCACTACTAATAGCATGGTGCGCTCAGTGACTTGACTGAATCTGTTCTTTTGTAGGAAAAACGTAAACTGTCCTTTAGTGGTTCCCTATGCCCCGCCCCCCCCCCCCCCCCCCCCCGGAGGCTTTGGAAGATGGATTAAATTGTTCTCGTTTCACCTCTAGTAGAAATGAAATGGTATGTTTATACAGTACTGATACGGTCATAGAGTAGACTGTCATCATTGGTCTCATACTTCTGTTGTTCAAATACGCAGCATCTCTTCTGGACATTAAGAATGGTTCTATCACCATAAAACCATTTTTTCAAGACAGATTTGTGGAGAGGTTGTCTGTGTTTTCTTTCTGGCGAGATCTCTCTCATGTTTTTCCTTAAGAAAAAAAAGTATGCCCATTTTTGACCTAGGTTTGTTTTTAAATATTAGTAACAAAAGAAAACAAAATCTTGCCTCTAGACTCCTGCACCTCTTCTGTGTTATTCAACTTTTTGTAGGTCATGAAAGAGATCACAGGCATTTTCAGCTGAGTTGCTTATATTTTGTTTTTAAAGCACACTGTTAAAAAATAATCCTTCATTTAGGTCCTATTAGCAGCGACAGCAGTAAAAGACTTGGCACTCAACTTCTATTAAGTGTTCCTTATTTTTTTGAAGTAGACTTTGGTGCTTAGTACTATCTAACCCATTAGAAATACTTTTTTTTAAAAATAAATTTTAGGAATTAGCTTTTTTTTTTCCTACTTATAGTCATAGAACTGGGACTACTTCTTGGTCTGATTGATGTGAGTGAAAACAGTTATTAAATTATTTTGGGGGAGGAATGAGCATCCTGCTTGTTAAGGCTGCTTAACGTGCTTAAGCATATGCCTAATTTTACATGTGAGTTGTTTCATTGCCTGCAGCTGAGGTATACAGAGGTATGGGGATCCATCTATGTAGAAGTCATTGTGGCATTCTTGACACACAAATTTCTGTCATTGTTTGCGATAACACTTTATTTTATGTAAACCATTGTTTCTGTTACATAGCTACAGCTAACAATTAAATGCTTTTTATTGATTAGGGTGAGAGAAGGACGTTCTTCGATGCTGTCAAATAGACCTTCCAATCTCCATGTTTCAGAATATTGTGTAAACAGCTTCTTTTATACAGATGCAGTTTTATACCAGATTACTTGAAAAAGAAGGAAAAAAAATTGCAGGAGAATACATGGTTGCCTGTGCAGACTTTACTGTTAGGTAGCTCTGTGTTTAACCTCTGTACCTTTTGAATTGTGACCTCTCCCACATTTATTTCCGTTTTGATTCTTGTCTTGAACAGAGGAAACTAGTTACTGTAACTTTGTTAACAGTTCTCATGTGATTAAATGAGCTATGAGACCATCCAATTAATTCTACTTGTTTTGCATTAGGGTTAAAGCCAGTTTCCAGTAGAGTGAGGCATTAATCCATTGTAACTATTTGTTTCTTACCACAATTAGTCTCACAGTACACCAAGTTTTTTAAACTTATTTTTACTTATAATTAAGGTGTTTGGGTTTGTGGTTTTTTTTTTTTTTTCAAAGATGTGCTTTTTTTGGTTGCTTTTGTTCTTTTGGGCTGGGAAAGTTTGGAGGTGTTCAGACGGAAGTTTGGAGGTACTCAGAGGCTGCCTGGCAGGCTTTGGGGCTTGTGTTATTTAGGTTGACTGACTTCTGTCAGTGACGTCGTTTTTATTGCAAAGGTGTACAGCTTGCTTAGAAAGCTAACCAATACTTCATTTTCAGGAATTTTAGGAATGCCTTTATTAGGTACAGAAATTCCTAGCATGCTTTGCTCTAGTGGGGACAGATGGAGAAATACAATTATATGGGTTAGTCTGCTCAGTGGGCATTATAAACCTCATGACAACACAATAAATTCTCTGTTACTCAGACATTTCACATTAAAGGGTTAATCCAATAGTTTTTGTGGGTTGATCATAACTGTAAAATGTACTGCTGAAGGTGTGTTTGAATTCTTAACCTCTGTGTAGCGTATGACGCCATGTGTGTGTACCTGATTAAACTCCTTGTCTTTTGTCCCTTCTCTCTGAACTTTACTCACCTACTCTTCTATAACCTGTAGCATATTAGTAGTTCACAGTTGACTGAAAGAAGGATGTTGTGCTAGAAGAACAATGAGCTTACTTGGACCAATATACTTTAATGCTTTGTTTCATATATATATATATATATATATATATAAAAATTGGTTTTTTTACAAAGATTGAGGGAAACGACCTTTCTTTTCGAAGGTCTGTCTTATGCCCATAGATCAGTGCTTGAATTCTGAATAGCAGCAGCAAATAAAAGTAATTTCACTTCTGAGTCATACCTGTGGCTGGATAGTCAAGTGCTGGTGCTGTTTCAAAATTTTATTGTGAATAGATTGCAAATACAGGATTTCCAGATGCACGGGGCTGCAGGCTATGGTCCTAGCAATTATTTTTCCTATATTATTTTCTGAAAGTGGACACTGTAAATTATCCTGGATGTGTCTTTGCAAAATATTAACCCATTCATAGCATCCCTAATTACTTTTATACTGTAAAAAATTTACCATCTCCATTTGCACAGAAAACTTCCAGAAACAATTAGATCCTCTTGCCAGGCTGTAAAACCTGGCAAAAAAAAGGTGTAGCTGAGACAGAATTAAAAGAAAAGACCGACTCCTAGACTCGTAAGTTTTATCTTTGGCAAAGCAGGCATTCCTTCCATACGCATTTGTACTTGTTTAATTTGATTTTCTTTTTTCTGGCTGAACAACTAGAATATTTTGTTCTATTCTGGTCTAACTTACCTCAACACATTATTTTCCCAAAATCCTCATTAAGCTTGGGAATGCCACTAATGTGGGCTAAAATCTTTAAAAAATGCAAGTGATTTAGGTCAATCATGTGCAATCTTTTGTTAACTACAAGATTTTTATTTCAAATAGTTTAAACATGACATTAGGCTTAATAATAACTGCAAAAATCTTCTATTCAGACATGTCAGTTTGCTTTATTTCTAGTAATACAGCCTAATTAGGTTTACTAGCGGTCACCATGGATAAAATCCGCATGAGGTGTATCCAGACTCCAAAGGCTTTGTGTTTCATAATTCTTCCTTATCCGTATCCAGACTTCCAGTTTGATTTAAATTAGTTTTGTTACACAATATTGTAGGTTCCTTTTATTCTTAGGGATCAGCTTCTTACTTCACCTTCTCTCTGCATCTTTTTGAAAAGTTTTTGATCTGGAGCTTGTGGATGTTATGAGCTGCAGTACTTTGTAGGCTATTTTGAGCAAAACCCCTCAATCTTTTAAATCTATTTTGTTCATTAGTTTAGTAGAAACATATGGTAATTCTTTTTTGTAGAAAGACTAGGTCAGTTTAGAGTGGCATTACAAAGGGGAGGGAAAATGTATTCATAGATTTTAGTAACAGCATTTACATTTCCTTCAAATGTTGTGGGATTAGGCCAGGAACACTTTGTTGCTCTTTTATCCATTTTCAGTCCTCAGTCCAGGCTTGGAGGAGGACTCTGTTGTCTTAGCTCAGGAGCGTGGAAGTACTTTGTCCTCAGAGTGGAGGGTACATGAGCAGTTTTTCTATGTAAAAGTAATTTTCCTTTTTTTTAAGTATTCTCTCTCACTGTTGCCCTTGTTTCTTACCTTTCATCTTAAAATCGTACCTTATTTTAGGCTTCTGTGACTGTCCTGCTCGTGAGGTGTCCTCACTTGCAGTGAAGGGCCTGCAGGTCTCCATTTCTGAGTTCTTCCTTCTTTCCTTTCTGTGTTTTTTTCACAGGTAATGTTATTCCAAAGCAAAGCTTTAGCGTACTTATCCTCTCTAAGCTGAGGCCTCCTCCTCTTCTTCCCTGCTTCCGTTCTGTTGCTTTTCATCTGAGCAAGATCTCAGTTTGTCTTTCTAATATGATGTGGATATCCAGGTGTCAGTCTGATCTTCCCATGGCCAAAATCTTGGTTTCTGGATTTGGGTTGTTTTTTTTCTTTGTGTCTCCCCAGTCATCCTCAAGGTTTCATGATTTCCTTGGTCAGGTTCATAATAGACAGATTCTGTGTGGAAAATGGTAACAAAAAGTTGTCACCTGTGTGAGAGATACACACAGGCATTACCTACAGGTGCATCCACAAAGTGTTTTCTGTGAACGCCGTGTATATTTCTTATTAGATCCAGTATGTATCAATTGATTTACTGAATGAATCATTTCTACTTGTAAGCTTTCGTAGAGCTGGGGCCTTGGGCTGTTTGTCCTGGCTGGATGAAGTTGTGATCGGTTTTACTCCTGTAGTTTAAATCTGAAGAGACTTAAATGAGATTGTAGCTTTCTCATTTTAATAAAACTAAAATTAAAGAAGTTGCAGGAAGAGTGGCAAGGACTTTTGTTACCTGGCTGCAAAATAGTTCAAGAAAATGTCATTCGTGCTGTGGGGACACCATAGGCTCAAGGTATTTCCTGCTCTTGCTCATTAAAGCTCTTTCACCTTTACCACGCTGCCCTTTGTAAATAAAGCACTGTGTGTTTGAATGTTTTGCAGGACACATAGTAACAAGAGGAGGAAGAAAGAGAAGTTGGTATTTTAATTGTAACACGCTGGTTTTATCTTGGGTGGGAGCAGACTTGATGGTGTCTTAAGGCTGGCTCAGTGCACTGATCTCTGCTTTGCTGGTGCTTACGTGGGCAGAGGGACATAATCCAGTTGAAAACTAACCCTGCAAAAACGTGTTGAAATCTGTTGATCCGGTTGCATGAAGAGATTGTACTGGTGTTTGTACAAATGGAGGGGGCTAGGACTGTGACAGCCCAGACTTCAGTGGCTTCACCTGCTGCAGCTCCTGTGCTCCAAGTTTAGAGGCTGCCCCTCAGATTCCCCTGTAACGTACAAGGAAGCTACAAATTTGAACCAGATTTTTATGTTTCCAGCTTTTTCTGATAGATGCTTGTAGTAGAAATTCAGTAAGCGTTTTTGTTTCTGTAACAGTTATCAAAACTTTCCTTCTTGTGATGAGAAAATTTCTAATCATGAATAGGGGTCTTCAGAATAGCTGTCCGATTTTGATGACAGCAATTCCTTAGAAAAAGAAAGTGGTGGTATATTTATGTGTTTTGTGGTATTTGGCATGGTATCACTCAGTGTCTTCAAACATTTTTCATTGTATGTTTTGTAGCTGAAAGACAAGGATTCTTATATTAACACGCTGGAAATAAAAAAAAGTTTTGTTCTATTTCCCCCAACTTTTAGAAAACACTTGACATTGTTCTATTTTGCAAAAATTTGAAAGGATCCTTTTATAATTTTGGTAGGGACTGACACAAAAGAGACTTGTTTTTGCCATGATCTGATATGTTAGAGGAAATTATAGAAGCTACTTCCTACGTGAATAGAAATTTGCAGAGAAATTAATTATCATTTAGCTGTGCTGTTTCTGTCCGAAGATGCTTTATTTTGTTGTGTCATTCCATGCCCAATATTGACTATTTTTACCTTCATAGCTAGCAACCACTCTTGGCTAGTGAAAGATGTATTTCTAAACTGTATCTTTGCAAATGTCATGATTTAACACCTGAAATAAATTTAGGCAAATTGATTTTTCTGAATCTAAGTATTTGGTAGTAAGCTGGCTTTTTTGTTTTCTTTATACCTTTGTGGGCTACCTGTTTTTCTGAAAGTAAGGAATGACTCAATAGCTCTGCTGATGATAATCCAGACTCTAAATAATTTAGAATTAAGGTTACTAAGAGAAAATGGTATGTGATGTGTATTGCCACAGCTAGTGTGTATTATTTTGTTAACTTGGTATTTCTTGGTTAACTTGATCATCAAGTAACACTTTGACTTGAGAGGTGATCTGGAAACCAGTTGCTTCTAGTGACGTAGCTTTTTAGCTACTGCAGTGAATGTCTGTACAAACACACCATTGAGTATATGCTACCTGAGCTTACATTAACACCTGAAAAATCTCTTCCTGGGTGATTTAGCAGAGATGTCATCTGATCTTATTGGTAGTGGCCTGGTGCTTTAACTGTCTGGAGGGGAAAAAAAGGATGCAGCAGGGGCAAGGAGTTGCTGATTTGCGGTCTAGCTGCACTCTTCTTAAATATTTTTACATTCCTTTTCTCCAAAACTAGGACTACTTTATGGAATTACTCAGTGCTGACAGTATTACATTCACCTTGTGATCCTTGGCTCTACCAATAGAAGGGAATCTTTTCCAAGAAATTCTTGATGTTAGTGTTTAAAAATTTGCTTTAATTTCACCATTAAATTTTCTTCATAAGGGAACAATCCAGTCTCAAGTTTTTTTGCTTTATCTTGGTCATGTAGTTTATGTTGTTGGTAAATGTATTTAACCATGTACATGATCATAGCTGTAATTACAAATGCTTCCTAAACACCTCAAAAGCTACATGATACATTGCTGCTCATTGACTGTTTCTAAAGCCTCAATATATTCTGTTCTAAAACATGCTGAATTTGTGGCACTAAAACCTTTCAGTGATGTCAAACTCTCGTACGATTATTCAAAACTTGTGTAATTTTGTCCCATGTGATCTGAATTTTTTCCCCACCCACCTTAATTAAGAACTAGAATGTTAATTGACAATTCTTAGTGAAGACTGCTCGTTCAGCAAAATGAAATTTTACATTTTAAAACATAGGAGTTAAGGAAATGTTATTCTGTCTCCAAAGTTTCTTGCCTTGTCTTTCACTTCAGAGAGAGGTTACATCTTTTGGGGATTTCTTTTTTTTTTTTTTTTTTTTTTTTTTAATGTCTTTTCATTTTTTTCTTTTCCAGTTTAAGGAAACCATATTCTCTAATAAGTCACTGTCAGATCTGGTTAGATGAAATTAATTCACTTGTTTGGGGCAAGTGTTTTCTTTAGTAAAATAAAGTAGTCTTGATGCTATCCCACTGACTCTAAAGCAACAAAGAAAATTTTGTGACTGATAGATTTTCATGGTACTTTTGCTAATGTTAGGCTGCCATTTGGTTTTGCTTTTACTTCAGACTTTCAATTTCTGTCAGGGACGCCTTCTCCAGTTCTTTCTGTATCCCCCGGCGTGTGAAATTGTACACTTACAGTGACAGGGTGCAAAGGTCAGTCTTAGCACTGTTCCAGCGTCAGGGATATGAAACCATTTCCTATGGGAAGCGGTAGAGGAAGCTTGCAGTAGATGGAAGATGGTAAATGAAGTAATTTTGGCAAAGCTACAAGGATTTCTTCTTGGTATACTGATTGTTGCTTTCAATAACACCGCCACCACCATCCCCCTAAAAGCTTGTGGCAGAATTCTCATTAGCTTAAAGAGAAGCCAGGTCAAGCATGTCAAACTGCACGTTTGAGTTAAGCGTAAACACCTATTACAGGGGTTCGGGGTCCTTTGTGTGTTTATAAAAGCATTGTAGCTCTTCTGCATTGTGTAATACCTGGTGTCCTTTCTCACTTAGAGTGTTCAAATCAGACAAATATTTGAAGTCTGAAAGTGTGCCACTTGCTGACATTTTGAGCCTCACAATTTCAGCCTAGATCTTGACGAATAAACCCAGATTCTCTTCTTTCTCTCTGCCTTAGTGTCTGTCTCACGCCATATTCTTCCATGCCTGGCGTTTGAAGACTTAGGAGTTATTTTTCCCTTCTGCTTTTTTCTCTTTGAGAGAAAATCAGGCTTTTCGATGAAAGGCTCGTTTCCCTGCCGTAGGTGGTGTGTCAAGACTTCAGAAAGTGTAGACATCTGAATGGGGATGGATTCTGGATCTTTAGGAAGGGGAATTGTCTCTCTTTCAAGATGAGTATGTATAGAATTATTATAATAGAAATTCAGATGATGTATTTAGAAGAGTCTGTGTGTATACATAGATATAGATTATATGTGTAGGAAAACATGGTGGTTTTGGTTGTTGGGGTTTTCTGTGGCCTTTTTTTTGCTGTGGTGGGTTTTTTGGTGGGTTTTTTTTTTTGGTTTGTTTTTTAGTGTTTTTTTTTTGTTTTTTTGTTTTTTGTTTTTTTTACAATAAAGCTATACAGACTGTAGGTGATAGGCATTTACTTAACAGCTATGAGCCAAAACTGTGATGTCTGGTTGGAAGAAGAAAGCATTTGTAAGCCAAATTCTGCTCATTTAATGAAGATAAGTGTGACATTAATTCACTGATACCCATGTGTTATTAAAGCAGTTCATATTTGCTGCTGAGCTTTTAAAGAAAAGCCCTTTACTTGAGGTCATTAACTGGTCAAGTAATTAAAACTAGAGTTCGAGTGCTGTAGCTTTTTCTAGATGTCCAGTGAGAATATTTTCTTTATTTTGCTTTGATTTTTTCAAAGTATACCTTAAAAATGTGTATTTGTTTCCAAGTTGGGAGGTTATAAATGTTCATTTTTTCTTTCAGTAGTGTGATTCTAGTTGAGAAAGTAATTTACTGTGATACTGGCCATGTGCGTATATTGCCTTGAAAATCTGTTTGAGAAAAGCGGGTGGTTATTAGCACCTTAAATATTTCTGCACAGAAATGGAGGCAGAGCTGTGATTTGTTGAAGGCCATTCAAAAACTCAGTAGAAAAGCACTTTCTAGGATCCAGGTTTATGTGTATGTTCCTTCCAGCCTTTTGGTTTTTTCCCCCAAAGTTTTTGAAATGTTTGCCGTGGAAATTCCTGAAGGTGTGGGTGGCTTGTAACTTCTTTGTGTTTAAGTGCTTTTTTATTTGCTTACATTTTCAACGTACTGTTTGGGTTCTCAAAGCTTGGAATCTTACTTCTGTGATCTTATTGCTGTGATGTCCCCTTTCCTGTAACTTTAGCACTGTACAATTCAGAGCAGTGGCAATTGTTTTATTTCTCTTAAGGGAGGTGCTCTTTTCTGCAGTGGTCAGGTGGATGTTTGCCAGAATTGTGTTTTGAGCAACTGTTTATGATTGTTGAACTTGGACCTCCATAAAAATTAAGCTCCTTTTAACTCATACAGCAGTTTGTACTTCACATTTTCAAAACCTTTCCTGCAGCCCCCCGAAGTGTATGCACGCCACTGGTATTTCAGAAAAGTTTTCCCAGGGTGTCCAAATATCTCATAGAAATAGCAATGCATACATTTAAATCTTGTCTCATACTCACTGTTTATGAGATAGGTTTGAACTGACTCCTGCTGCGTTTGGGGTTTGCTTAGCTTGAATGGACTTCGAGGAAGACTGGTGGTGGTGGTGTTGGAGCAAGTAACTGTTAGTCTCCAAAATTCAGTTCAGAGAGGAGAAGGGGGATTTGTATGTAACATTGCTACACTAGAAACTTTTCCCATAAGACTTTGTATGCTTTCAGGAAGTTAAATATGATGACAAGAGAGATAATCAGAAACTCTTGATTATAATCTCCAGCCAACACTGGAAATTATCTCTTAGAAAGCTGTATATGCATAGGTATTGCTCAAAAAAGTTTTAACTGAAGGTTAAGGCAAATCCTCTTATCACCTTGTATTTAGTCATCAGCTGAGGTATAAATGACAGTATAGGTAGGCAGTTTCAAAGTACGATCACTTCTGTGGATCAGGAAATTCCACCTCTCTACCCCTCCACCCCTCCTTTTTTTGCTGCCTGGTCCTCCTGAGTATCTGCTTCCTGCCTGTTCCCACTGCACTGAACCACCCTGCGGGGAATTGATTTTAAAGCAAATGTGCTAAGTAAAACTCAACTTTCCATTAAGAAAGGCTGCTCTACTTTTTTAGTTAATTTTGTTTCACTGTTTTATGCTTAAGAACTTCTGAGCACGTTCTTTAGAGTGCTCTGTGATTGGTTGCTCGATCAGTCTGTTCTTAAAGCAGCTTAGACATGACATGCCAGAAGAGAAATGCTCAATTTTTCTTTTAAATAGTACTGCAAAAGAAAAATTCAAGAGCTATTCATGTGATATTACTTTACAGATAGTACGTATCTCCCAGGTGCAGTGTACTTTATGTAATACATAATGCTTTGCATCAGAGGTTACCATTATTTGTGGGGGACTTTGTTTAGTAAGGGTATTTCTGAATGATTTCATTGTCTCATAATTTGCATTTCCTTCCTGTTTTGTTTGTGCAGAAACATTTTGTACAAATAGTTGTAATTTGTCTTTTTGCTCTGCCAGATTCAAATGGCGAAAGTTCTTTAAGTGTCCCAAGGGTTATTTGTAATATACCTGGAATAGAGGAATCGGAGCAGGCAAGGAGTTTCTCGGAGTTCTTTGATGAAAGTATGGCAAGGGCTGGAATTTGCCTTCCATGGCCTACAGCCATAGCCAGCCCTTGGGCATACTTCCTGAACATGGGGAAGGAGTAGCTATTCCTCTGCTCTACTGTTGCACATTTAGTATGTGTAAAATTTCAGTGATTTATGGTTCTTATTCTTGATTTGGTACAGTAGGACTTTAGAAACTTGCCTCCTATTCTTTATTTTACAGTCAGATGTGAAAGATCACGAATGAATTGGTGCTCTGAGGTGAAGGCTTACTAAAATGAATTTGCTTGCTAGTCTGTGGACAGTAGAATTTGTTGGCTTCATTAGCAGGTGAATAGAGAAGAGTTAACTTTTAGTGAATTCGTTGATTGTTTAAAGTGAGGTCTCTTGAAAAAGCACGTTAACAAAATATTAGACTTCAGCCTGACCACATGACATGTGAGTTAATGAATAGTCGTTCACACCTGTGTAAAATCAAAAGCAGTCAGAACAGTAGTGAGTTTTAATATTTTTAATGGAACAGTAATATCTGAATGAAGTGCAAGCTAGTGCAAAACCAGATCCTACCTCAGTATTTGTTTTGGAGAGCTTCAGTAGCTCATTTGTGGTTTTCCTCCTTGTAAATAGTGCAGTTATCCCATCTCCTGCTGAATGTTTTTATTTGTATTTTCTGCTGATGAATGTGTCTGTGTCTCTGAGCTATATTAAGGAAGGGTATACAGCCAGTTACTTGCTGATTTCTTGAGCTAAATCCCAACTTGCACAGAAGAACTTAATGTTCTCCTGGAGGTTCCTGGGTCCTTTCCCCCTTGTCTTCTCAATTCCATGTAACAGAGGAAGCTTTCTTTTATGTAATATTAGTGTAGTGAGTCCCTTCCATTTTGTGAGCTCAGTACTGTAGTAGGTGAGCTGCAGATTAAATGGAGATTATATCCTTTACTCGTCCCTTTGAATGCTTTTTCCCCTCTTGCTTCTTGTGCCTTTAACTGGTAGCTGAGACTGCATTGCCATGCTCGAGAACCTCCTAGGCTTTGTTAGCACAGCCAAAATAATCTTTGTTTTAAGGTACTGTTCTGCAGTAAGCACGATAATACTTTTCCTGTGGGTTGATTAAATTCCTCAAAAATGTTACTGCAGATGGTTGCACTGGAAAAGAAGAGGCATGTTTCTCTCTTCTTATTTCATTAATTGCATGCTGTGCATCATTTTGGGGCTTATTAGCTGAGAAGAGTAGTTGGGATTCAAAACTTATATACTTGAAGTAATCCATTATTATTTTTCTTTTTCGTGCTGTTCACAGTATTAAAAGACAAACACAAGAGAAGTCAGTGTGATAATTTTTCTTTCCTTTTTCTTTCAGTTCTGATAGCTCAGGAAGGAAACCTTACCATGAAAAGAGAATTTCATCTGTCGCCATTTCAGTGGTATTGCAGAACACTGGCCTTCTGGTCATGCTCAAGGCACTGATTAGCTTCTGCACGAGTACAGAACAAATAAATGGTGGTTCAGAACCACCTTTCCATGTTTGCTGAGAGTTATGACTCATTTATAAACCTTAGTGTTCTGATGTGAACTAAAGATGAAATCCAAAGTCTGTGTTCCCCTTATATATGTACCTTGCTTTTGAGTGGTTTCAAATTGGTGACAGGTTAGGTAGGACCCAGTCTTGCTTACCTGATTCTCAGAATTATTCCAAGTGTGTTGTACATTGAGTATGATTTGAACAGTGTATGAGGAATGTCTTTGAGCCGTTTGGCCTGGGATGCTGTTTCCCCTGAATTTGAGGAGTTTGTGTTATATGTGAAAGCATGCCCACTGTCCAGCAAGTGTCTTGATCTCGGGCAGTCTCTAATAAGACAAGAAGCCAGTCCTACCTGTCAGTTGGAAATGCAAGGACTCGTTCATGACTATGTTTGATATCAACTGATGTTTTGAAAGCACTCGTGGAAGTAGAATCCTTCCACACTCACTAGATGTTCAGCATTTTTTGCCTGGCCTCTTGGTTGCTGTTTCGGTGATAAAGATTTACAGCTGAGCTCCACAGTTTGACATCTGCACACCTCAGGGCGGTGAGCTGATTGTAGGGTGAAATGTATCTGCGACAGCAGCAAGGCTAGCTGAAGAAGTTGAAGATGTATTGTGTAACTGTGCCTTGTTGAGCGGTCAGGAGACTTATTTATCTCTTTCCTGTAAATACCACACCAGTGGTGTGGTATTGCTAGTGGTGTATGAATGGAGTAAGGAATGGCAATGTTGGTGACCTGAAGAAATTTACGTGATGTTCTTTGTGCATCTGTGAAGTAATTCGGCTGCGTAAAAGCTTGAGCTAATTCTGGTTTTGTATTAAAGGTCAGGGAATTCCTTCTAGTTGGAAAGAAAGGAAATGTGAATATCATTTATAGCTTTATCCAAAATAGCCTGTGTTGTACTTCATACTCAAATGGGAAAGTAAGATGCTTTCCAAATTGCTATGGGGAGTCTTTCTGGGAATTGCTTTGCAGGTTAACGGTGTTCCTTTCTGTTCTTTTATCTACTTGCGGGCACCTGAGCATAGAATAAGAAGCATCAGAATTCAGGAAGAAGCAGCTGCAGGGAGCCAGTCTCTGCAGATCCCCTGGCATGTGGTGAGTTTTAAGCACGCTGCAGAGGAGAAAGGGAGGGACGTTTGATGCACCTTCCAGGGGCTCTGCCAGGTGTCAGGCCTGGGAGCATCCCTTTCAGAGGACTGGTAGAAATTTGGTTTAGGAGCAACTTGAAGGTGATTTTTCCTGTAGATTTATCCTGAACATTATGTAAGTGGATTTTGCATGGAAGTTTTGATGTTATTTGAGTCATTTAATGTGACTTGATACATAAAAATTTCTGAAAATTCATTTTGTTGCTGGTATGTATCTATGATAGAAATAGTGAAAGAAATAATTAAAATTGTATGAACACAAGCTGACAGAATTAGCAAGCTATCTGTGTGTATCCTGTCTCCATCTGTAGCTATATGATTGTGATGTTTTCCCTGCGTCCCGCTCCCCGGCATTGCATATCTCATAGGACAGTAGGGCTCTGGGATTTCATTCCAGTTTTGTTGGAGAGTAAGCTGTCAAAGTTAGCCGTCAGTGCAGTGAATAGAGTTGTGGTTTGCAGAAAAGGAATTTTTTTTTTTTATGAGGGAATTGAATGATGCCATGGAGAATCTGATTCTCTTGCTAACTGCTACGGAGAGGTTTGTTTCTTTAATGTGTTGCTGGATATTAATTTATATGTAGCCACTAGTTCTGTGTTCATCGCCAAATGGATTGGTTAGTTGACTTTTGTGGTTTGATGTGAAGAGATACTGAGAAGTCTCAGGTATCACTGAAATCAGTTGGAGCTGTACTTTAAACTGTAAAGCTCTATATACTCCTACGTGCTGTAAAAACTCGCATCTGGATTTCTAAAGTTATTGGTTAAAATTGGGTGACCACTTTTTCCCTTAATTTATTATGTCCCCATTCCCTTTGTCGTAAAGGTGATAATATCACTGGGTTTTTGAAGGGTGTTTTGAAAGATAATGCATTTAGGATCCTGCCATAAAGAGTGCGTGTAACAAATCGTGGGAGAATTCACAAGTCTTGCTGCAGAATAAATAAGATGTACTGTTTTCAGGAACCGCCTTAATATATCTTATCTGAGCATTGGAAAGGTCATAGGCTGTCATCGTTTATATGTCCATACCTTCTAGTTTGTCACCACCCCAAACTTTAATCTTCTTCAGCACTGACATCTTAGGCTATTCTTGGCGTTGTTTTTTTCTTTGACTCACCTTCATCCAGTCACAGTTTTATTGCAATTAATTGTCTTTTTGGTTTTGTTTTTAACAGAGTATTCACTTTATAAATTGGACATTATAAGGCATGTATGGAAAACATATATATTTGCTCTGCCTACTTTATTGTTGCAGCTGTAGTTGATCAGGACAGCCAGTTTGTCTGAACATAGCTCATATTGTTTTTGAAAGCAACTTCTGTTTTGGAAGAGATGAGTAGAATTTTTCTGAATTAAAATGAGGTGTGATGGAGCTACTGATAGATGAGGAAAGGGGAAAAGCTATATAAAAGAAGTGGTGACAAGTTTCATTTGGCTTAGTCACTATGTTTTGCAGATAACTAAGGAGGGGGTGGACTGTGCTTAAAATAAGGTAGTCTGTGTGTTACGGAAGTGCATTTTAGAGCACATGTTTAAAATTCCTGTAGATTCAGTAAAAGTATCTAAGTGTATTTAAAGGCTTCCGGAGAGGGATCCTGTGTGCCTAAGTTAGAGGCTTTCTGTCATGCACTTCTCTCAACCTTTAGGAGAACATAGTTCAGCTTTTGCATAGCGCACCTGTCAGTTTGCCTTATCAACATTTTGCAGCTGATGCCGTTGTATCTTTGAACACCGAAGGTAGCTCTAAAGCCGTAGTCCAAAATATTTTTCTTGTCCATTTGAAGGAGGAGTGATTCTAGGGAGGCTCCAGCTGCAAGATGTTTCTCTGTTTAAAGTAATGTGCCTCAGCCAGTAGGGAAGGAAGCCAGTGTTTCAATTCCAGCCTCAGTCACTTGTGGCTACAAGACAGCATCCAGACCCAAAGATAAAGGACATTCTGTATCTCTTCTGCTTCACCATTTTTGGGAAAAGAGCACTATGTTTTCCTTCTCCAGTGGTAGGCTTTGTAGTAGGAACAAGCTTTTCCAAACCTTAAATTAATAAGCAGCATAACACCAATTGTCTTTCCAAAATTCAAAGTACTACTTTTTGTACTTTCTCCTCTTAAATTTCACTGCTACAGAACAAAACCAAAGCAAGCTGCTTCTCAATTGATCACAAGAGTATTTAAAGGTGCACTCCTGCCATTGTGCTGTGTATTTGACATAGGAAAAGCCTTCCTTTTGGCAGAGATGTGGGCATCTTGAGCCCCTCTTCTCTGCCGTGATGCGTACACTTCTAGCCCTGGTACTCTTACTTGGATTCATAGAGTGCAGAACAGAGAAAGAAAGCCTTCGACAGAGGTAACAGAGAGAATACCTTCAATAATGGCCAAATCCTTACGTCCATACAGCTACTTCCATGCTGTTTGGAGAAAGGAAACAAACAGTATACAGATTATGCCTTAAACTGTGCTTCCATGTAACTATTTCATCAGCAGCTTCCCTTCTTTAAAGTTTTCCTTGCCCTTGGCAGTTCACTACTGTCATCTTTTTTAGACCCTAAGCTTGGAACCTTGCACACCATCCACTTCGCACTAGATTTGAGATCTCTTTGGGTAAAATCTTTCTTTTAAGCATACTTAAAAAGATGGTGTGTTAATACTGGTATTGGATACTCAATCCATAGGGTTCATGGCAGCCTGTCTGTATTCAGTGTAGGAGTAGTGCTGTACCTCGAGAGATACGGGTAATAAAGCTGTAATTATACAGAGGGTAAAAAGTTGCTGAACCCTGCTAATTTGTGCAGAATTATGCAAATTGCATAGCAGATCCAGCTAGGGAAATTCAAAACAGATTTTATTGTCCAATTGATATGATTTTTCTGGTCGTATTTTCTTACTATTGCCATAGAAGTAGTCCAGAACCTGGAAGAGCAATACTTCTGTTCAGTCTGACAGTAGATTTGCAGTATATGGGGAAATTTTCTACAGGACCTTCTTAATGATCCCCTTTGAAAAAGTGAGTTTTCATGGTAAAGGTTTACAATTTCAAATTTACCTAAAAGAGAAAAGAATTGACACAGCCTTGTATCTTATTTTCTGCAGTGTTTTGTGGCAGTATCAGTCCTCGTGTTTGGTTCTAATGAAATTCTTGATAGTTCCTTTTTCTGTTCTTTGGTTGCGAAATGTGGGCAACAGTTGATATGTGCTTCTTGGGAGTCTTGAGACTTCCTTAGCTGTAATGTGTGATGCACTTCATAGAATTTATGTAAAATAAAATGTTTAGTATTGAAAGCATGAACTAATAATTTAATCTGGATCTCTCTCATGCCCTTCTCCGTTGATAGTCTCAGGGAACAAATGGTCCTTAGAACTTAGAGGTGAATCTGTTGGGGTTTCCAGTGAGCAACGCTCAGAGAGAACATTGCGAGAGGCTAGGTTGTGGCCTGTGTACCCTGTATTCATGGGGGAACTATACTCTATGCATATGGAAGGGGTAAGCCGTTGTATTGCACTTCAGAGCTGTCTGGACCCGTTTCATTTATTTTGGTTGCACAATACTCACCTTTTAATCAGAGGTTTATATGAAGTGTTGTGCAGTGTTGCTGCCTGCTTTGTTCTGTGAGGAGGATCTAATCTACAAACACACCCGTGCTTACCACCTTGAGTGAAGGTATTTCAACTCCTCTGTATTTTGGTTATGAGGGTTTTTTTTTGTTGTTGTTTGGGTTTTTTTCTGTGGTGTGGGTTTTGTTTTTTTTTCTGGCTACAAGCCCATTTCAGGTGAAAATGTCAGAAGTGACAGAGAATCCAAAAGAAATGTGAAATGATTCAAAATCTTGGCATTGCTTTTAGAAGATGGTCTGTATCATCTATTGATGTATTCAGATCTAGTCAATGTTTTTAACTGTTGCGGGGTTCTTTAACTGATTTTTGTTTGTGGGAAAACAGTAAAGCTTGTACGGAAAATAATACTTTAAGTTGAACATTTCTGTTGTTAAGAACAAAAGCAAAATCCTCATGATCTTATGTTGCTGTTACCAAAGAGCTACCTGAGGTATTCATCCACCTTTTTGACTGTTCCTGAAGTAAGCACCAAAGAAGAAACACTGCGCTTGTCCTATCTTCGCTGTTGATCTCATTCAGTTGTACAGTAATCATGTTGGTGTTGATACTTTGTAAGTAAAATGTTGTTTTGAAGAGTGCCTGTGAAATTTCATTGTTTCAATCTCCAAAGAAATGATTTTTTTTTTTTCTAAAATAATAGGAACATGTCAATTTGCAGCAATGCAGAAGAAGTGGTGTGTGGGTTTTTGACACAATTTATTGCAATTCACATGTCTACACGGAAAAGACAGTTACTTTAATAGACTTGTACAAAAATTTTGAGTTTGTCATTGCTAGATTAGTAATATTTACAAAAAGTCACTCTCTGTGCTCAGATATGACTGCAGTATCGTGCAAAGCTTGTTAATTAAGTAATGTTTTAAAATTGTTTTTGAGATAAATTTCTGTTTTCTGACTGCTCTAACAGAAGACAAATGGCTTTTCTGTTACATGTAGCCACTTTCTAATGAAACAGTTGTACATATTGGTTTTCTAACACATTTTATTTAGAGGTATTTTTGGCATTTACAGATAGATGGAAAGTTGTGTGAGAACAAAGCATGGTCCAATATAAAAATACAAGAGTGTTTAGCTGTGAAAAATAAATTTTATTCAATAAGAGTTTATTTAATAACTGCTACTGATCTGATGTCCATTCACGTAAAATAGGTCTTGCAGACTCTTAAAATACAGATATACATTTAAGAAAATTTTAAAAAAAGAAATATTCTTATGCACAGAAAATCTGCAATATATAAAGATAATTAGAGCTGTGTAAATGTGCATTTTGTTGTGTATTTTTTTGGCAAGACAGACTATCAGCTGGGTTTTCTTGTTTTATTATTTTTGAAGGTTTACAATCAAAAATTTAGTAAAGAATTAATATATTTCAGTTTTGAAAATTGAATCATGGGTAAAAAGTTGAAGGAGGATATTGCAGTGATTAAAAATATGTATTTTTAATTTGGAAAAGCCATTCCATAGTGATGAAATGTAATCCCAAATGCTTCATGTTTCTGAGCTTTTCAGGAAGGCATGACCACGCTTAATTTTGTTTCTGAAGTTATTCTTGCATTGCAAATGGGATGCTGGAGGCACAGCTTTCGATAGATGGGTAGCAGCCAAGTGGAATTTCATTGTGGGGGTCCAGATAGGAAGTAATTACATGTTTGAGGTTTCGTTTACTTGGGTTCATTTTAAGTACCTTGATGAATGTCTGGTTTTGGAAGCCTGTCCCACAGCATCGATAGATAATATCAAATGAATAGCTGTTAACAAAGAGTGAAAATGGTGTTTTGGTGGTGGCGTTATATTTGAAGAGCCTAATGTAAAGGAAACTGAAGTGCTTTCCCACTGACCTTATTTGCTAAATCAAGGCCTACACTAATGTGTGGCCAATAACGATGTCAGATGGCTGGGCTTTCCTTCAGACTTTAGGAATGATGTTTGCGTATTGTGACAGGTGCATATTTTACATTGCAGTACGGGAAAGCCATTTTAGCAGCTTTCTTATATTTACTGTATATATTAGAAAGCCCAAACTGTGGTCTCCTCTCCGACGCCTGCAGCACAATCCCTGCTCCGACGCCTGCAGCACAATCCCTGCTCCGACGCCTGCAGCACAATCCCTGCTCCGACGCCTGCAGCACCTCCTCCTCTCTGACCTCAGTGCTCACAGGGCCCTTTCTCTTGCTTTTTTCCTCATTCCTCTGTCTCTACGGCATTTCACTCTTCCTCAAGCACGTTTTCCCCAGGGCTGCAGGGCTGGGCTGGGCCCTGTGGTGGGACAGGCAGGAACAGGCCCCGACCAGCATGGGGCAGCCCCAGCCTCTCCTCATAGAGACCGCCCTGCAGACCCCCGCTCCCAAGGCCTCCCTATGAGCGTCCAGTGCTCCTCAGTAGGTGAAAATGGTAAGAAGGAGCCAAGAGTAGGGGTTAAAGTTGGTTTTGTTACATTGGATTAACGATACCTTCATAAATTTGTAATTTGGCAAGTAGAAGAGTACAGGTCAAGAGGACTAGCACTCAAATTAGGTGGTGTTATATTATCCATGTGGCTGCACAGCCGTGTTTTCTATCCCACAGTGCGATACAGCTGTAGAACTGTAATTGGATTTAGAATTGTAACAAAAAATTATTTTACTAATTCAAACAAATAAAAGTTTGGGGGTTTGTTGGTTTTGGGTTTTGTTTTTTTTTTTTGCTCCTTATGATGCTTTACAATTCTAGTTGAATATTGCTTGCCTGTTGTGGAATCGACTTCAAACCTTCAGGGTTTAGGTGATTATATATTGAGATTAAAGTTTAGTATTGTTGCTTTCACTCTTGTGAAGTGAGAGGTTGAAAGTTGTTTTAGGACTAGGAGGGGACTTCACTTTCCCACAATGAACTGAAATCCATATGGTACAAAGTTTTTCTGTTGGGTCCAGCCCGTGGTGCACTTCTGTCCATTTTGCTGTCCTTTTCTTGGAGCAGGTAAACAACCGCTCTTCGGGTGCAACTTAACCAGCGGTGGTAATCACCAAACGCTGTCCATCGTCCACCTATGTGTTCAGACACAGAGCAATCTGCAGCTGCTAGTGCTGTCATCTCCATTTCTGCAGCCATGGAGTGTACTTGGAAACATGACTTCCCCAGTTAATGACACTTGAATCAGCTTGTTATATCCAGTTACGCTCTGAAATGTACCTGTCTGATTCCTGCTGATGGCAGGGTTGGTGTTTGAAGGGCTAGTTTGCTACATACACATTAGTCATGTGTCAAGCAATATAACTGGTAGTCTTGAGAGACTGTCTTTTTGTCTAGCCCAGGCAGCACCTGATTACTGTGAATCTGAGCAGTCATTAAATACAGCACCATTTTCCTTCTCTGGTATGTCCCTTTACACGATATCCTGCTGGTAAACTGCAGCAGTGGATGAAAAGGTAAGCAGCTATACTAATTTTAAGACCATCTCCGTATTTCTCAGACTTTTTTCCTGACTGATGTTACTAGATAAGAAAAACTGTTTCTATCTGGATATTAATGATCCAGAATTGAGTTTTAAAGTTTAGCACTGTATGTGTGGCTTTGTCATTAGCTTTCTATTTTTCAGACCTATAAGGGAGCTGGAGAGAGTCCAGCGAAGGGCTACAAAGATGATCAGGGGACTGGTCCATCTCTCATGAGGAAAGGCTGAGAGACCCAGGTCTGTTTAGCCTGGAGAAGACTGAGATGGGACCGTATCAATGCTTATAAATACCTCAAGGGCGGGTGTCAACAGGCTGGGGCCAGGCTCTTTTCAGTGGTGTCCAGCAACAGGACAAGAGGCAACAGGCATAAACTGGAGCACAGGAATGGGTGTTGGTCTCTTCTCCCAAGTAACTAGCAATAGGACAAGAGGAAATGGCCTCAAGTTGTGCCACGGGAGTTTTAGATTGGACGTTAGGAAAAATTTCTTTAACGGAAGAGTGGTCAAACATTGGAATAGGCTGCCCAGGGAAGTGATGGAGCCACCGTCCCTGGAGGTGTTCAAAAAACATGTTGATGTAGTGCTTCTAGACATGGTTTAGTGGGCATGGTGGTATTAGGTCAACAGTTAGACTTGATCGTAAAGGTCATTTCCAACCTTACAATTCTACAAGGAAAAACTTCTTTGAGGGTGACAGAGCACTGAAACAGGCTGCCCAAGGAGGTTGTGGAGTCTCCTTCACTGGAGATAGTCAAAACCCACCTGGATGTGATCCAGGGCAACCTGCTGTAGGTGAACCTGCTTTAGCAGGGGGGTTGGACTAGATGATCTCCAGAGGCCCTGCCATTCTGTGATTCTGTGATTTTTAATTTGACTAATTTGAGACCAAATAATATCTATGGTAGGTGTGAAGTAACTACTAGACCTTTTCCTGGTTTTGTGTGAAGCATGTGTGTTGTATTTAAATCCCTTGAGGGATAATTTTTGGCATGTGAACTCTGCTACTGGTTTGCCCACAAATTTGGCAGAATTAGCTCACAGTAACTGTGGTAGAAGTCAGTCTTTTTTGATTGGAAGCAAAGTACGTGGAATATAAACCAACAACCACCACAAAACTCTCCTTCTGCTCAATAACTGGCTTTTAAAATTTATCTATTTTAAATGAGGAAGTGCTGAAAATAGATGTGAAAAGCTTGTAGTCTTGTATGCTAGTTAGTGATCAATCTTCACTTTACCATGGATGCAAAATTTACATGCTCAGAAAGCTGGAATTACCTTTCCACCATTGGTCTTACTAGATAAATAAGTATTCTGAAATTGTGAATTACAAAAAAGAGTTTGCTGTATTTACTGGAATAATTGTTTTGAAATACAAATTAGCACTTTCTCTGACAACTACTGTGTTCATGAAAACCCTGCTGAGGAATAGCCTGCAGAACAATTTCTTCTCATACAGTTGTTTTTAAGTAATCCCTGTCAACACTAGGCATTGAAAATGTGCTAGCTATGCCATGGTCTGAAACAGCTGTCAAATGTACTTTCTGGCACAAAGCCATCTTTAGATATTGTTGTAGCCTGCTAACATAGAAAATGAAGAGATCTTTTTCTTCTGGGTTGGTTAGAATTGTGGTCAGTGAGAAGAGAAAGAAAAGGTCCCAAGTTATAAATGGAAATAGATTTGTCCAAGAAAGGTGTAGATAAGCCTTAATCAGTGGCTGCCTTTATTCACATAATGAAGCGCTTTCCTGAGTGTAAGGATGTACTTAACCACATGCTTTCCTGAATCTGGGTCAAAGTTCATACTGCTGTTTGACTTTGGGCTAAGATAAGCTGTGCAATTTGAATTATAGCTAAGCTATTAGATATTATCCAGAAAATATATTAAAAATAAGTAATTTCCCGATGCTTTCTCTTTTTGATGATCCAAAAGGACAAGGCAAATAATGAATTTGAGGTTTGAGATAAATAGGAAAACAACTATAGTAGAGAATTCAGGGAGAAGACATTTTGAAGCAAGGCAGAAAGGGAGGTTGTTCCAAGGCACTGGCATGTCTGTCTTTATGTACAGATTTCTCTTTGGGTAGTACTTTATGTGTTCCGGTAGGCAGAATTCAATTTACAAACCCGATTTTTCACGGCAGCTAGATGACATCCTGCAGAATCCTGAGTTGATAAGAGAACTTACTAGTTTGGATAAGTATATGGAGTCCTCTCAGGGACTTGAGTTTGGCAGGGTAGTTACAATCGATTCCAGTAGAGGACGCTAAGTCTTGCATGCATTCTTTACTTAAACAGTGTGAAAAAATCTTTACCAGTAGGTAGTTTATATTTAATTCTTGCTTCCTCTTGGTCAATATGGTGAGTTTGCTCATCCTTGACAAACCCTTTTCATTTTCCTTGAGTTGTAGAAATAAATGGCAAAACCCTATTAGGATTAGATCATCCAGCACACTCCCTTGCCAGGGAGGGATTTTCAGCAGTTTCTGCCTTTTGATTTATGAAGTTCTTTATTGTATCCATCAAGGTTTTTGCCAAAGGAAAACTGCGTAAGGGTTGCTTTTGGAGCCTTTTAATGAATTTTAGTGGATCAGAGCACTGTAACATCTTACCAGATCAATGTCATCTAGTCTTGGTTTAGACAAAATATTTCTGTTAGAAGTTTCATGTTCTTTCAAAACAATGGTTGTTAAGGGTGATGCTGCAGGTTATGTTTCAGTACTGTCATTACATAGTTACGTAAATAAATCCCTGTCCAGAAATCATGGTTACATGTTATCTTCACTTAGCCGTTTTTCTGTACTCGTTATGTGTCATTTGAAAACCACATGTATCTGTACCAATAGGTTTTCTCTGCGTGATAACGAATAGAGCAAAAAGTAAATGAATCTAAGGATAGTGTCTGTACTAAGAAAAAAAAGAGACAATACCTAGACATGACATATGTCATGTTGAAATTGAGTGGGGGTTGTTAAATACAGTTTGAAATGTTGTCTTGTACAAAATGCGTCTGGTATGGGTTTTAACTGTCTATTCCAGGTAATGAGCTGTGAAATTGAATGGGACGGTATAGGCTGATTATACTCTGTGATTTGCAGATGCATAACTCTTTTTTTAACTCTTTGTTTACTGCAAGCAAAATAGCTTGACATTTGTATGGCTTGTTTGCTGTTTGTTTCAAGGTACTTGTTTCTGAAATTCAGTGGGTACAGTGAGACCAGTAGTAGGAATATTGTTGCAACAATTATGATGCTGATGTTTGTTTGGGTGACTAGTAGTGGTGTTTTATGGAGGACATAGAAGGAGCCAATCCAAGGATGTTTCTACCAGGTGCTTGTTTACTGATTTTTGTTAAAATTGGGTTTAAGTAGTGCTACAATTATTGTATCCCAGTGTGTGCATGCCACTCTTAAGCTCTGTTTAAGATACTTGTAGCTACTTGAAGTGTCTTCAACTTTTGGTCTTTTCAGATGCCTCTTTGTAGCCCTGTGCAGGTTCTATACTAATATACCTGCTTGCTGGAAAACATTTCAATACCCTTCCTTTCCTCCTCTTCTCCCTCCTAGCTTATGTATTTGCATAATACCTTGTGCAAAAATTGAAACAGGGCAAAGATGTCTGCAATGTCTCTGTCTTCAAACTGAAGAAAAATTAAATCTTGGATTTCATAATGATTCAGTGAAAGCACAAAGTGCGTATTTTTATGGCTAATTTAAGTATGCGGCTAATTTCATATCAGTTATTTTAGTATTTTAGAGATCAAATCAGATCTTCAGGTTACAAGTGTACAGATTATGTAATTTCTATTTATTTTAAGTA
Organism: Leptosomus discolor; assembly: GCF_034619465.1. Lineage (NCBI taxonomy): Eukaryota > Metazoa > Chordata > Aves > Leptosomiformes > Leptosomidae > Leptosomus > Leptosomus discolor. The sequence continues at coordinate 17,586,706 of NC_141392.1, read as the reverse complement.
TATTCATCAAATCACCTGAAGTGAAAGATGCCTGATATTATACCTCATGGCTTGCAAAAGTTACTGGTGGTAGAAATAAAGCACAATTCCGTGTTAATGCATTGTCATTGCTCATCTGCAATTGTTCTTCTAATCTCTTTGGTTTTCTGCTTTCAGTAAATGTAAGCGTTCTCTGTAGAAACTCGTGGATTATTTGTGGTCTGTGATATCACTGAGACTTGCTTCACCTCTTTCATGTAATACTGGTTGACAGATGAGTAAGTTCCTCTAGATTTCCTCCTGCTTTGTCATAGGAAGTCACATTTAATTCATTATGTGACTTCAGAGTAATGATATAACCACAGGAAATCCTGTGGCTGAAACCAGTTTTGTTCTCTGCTTACTTTTGGTGATAATTTTGTATTTGCAGATTTGGGACATTGATTTAGGACTGTGTTGTACTTTGACTTTAAAAAGGTGGTGCTTTTTGCAACATAGAAACAGAATGGCTATCAGTTTTTTGAGATGGCGACTCTTTTTTGCAAAAGATCTAAAAGTAAATAGTAGTATTGTGGATGAGAATTTGTGGATGAAAACTTGGCAATGTGAGTCACTTCAAACAAAATGAAAGATAATGGTGTCAAATGCAAACGCACCCAAAGAAAAAAGCAATGTAGCGTGTGCATGCTACATTCGGAGGCTTTGAAAGGCAAGAGGTGCATGGAGCCATGTAGGATTTCTCCCTCATTGTTCCTTGAGCTGGAGCAGTGAGCCGATTCAGCTACACAAGCCTTCATGCTTGTAGAAAGAAAGGATATGTCAGGGGAGCAAGACCATCCTTTCTGAGAACACAGGGCATTTAAATTGATTTAAACAAGTCTTCACACTCACTCTTGATCAAGAACAGTTTATATCTTGTCTTGAAGCTGTTACTTTCAGGATATAACAAAATGCAAGTTTCTAATTATTTGAATTTTTGGTTGAGACCTGCACTTCAGTGTGTTTTGAGGCACAGTTATGGCATTGTTGGATGTCAGTCTCTTTTATAAAAATTTTCTGAAGGGATGGGAAGATAAGCTTTTTAGATACAGCTGTGGATTTTTTTTTTTCCTTTCCATTTTCAAGTAATTTAAAGGAATTTATTACCATGCTAAGTAAAACTAGGGAAACATACAATTCATGAGAATGCATTTGCTTTCTTCTTTGCACATGCTGTTACTGTTAGGCCTTAGTTAATGGATAAGTTTGGAAAATAACTGTATCCTTAAGATAAAAGTGCAAAGGAAGGATAAAATGTTTTAAGAACCTATCTCCTGGCCTTGTAGTGAGTGTGTGTGGTGTTATCCTGACTTAACAGCTCTTATGCAAGGGGATTACTGTGGTAACCAGAATGCTAAAGGCAAGCCGCTAGTGTCTCCAAACTGGGCCGTGGCTTACTGGCAAGAAGGGAAGATGGCTTGAAAACCAACCAGGGTGGGGAAGAAGGGGCAGCAAATGCTGAGGTGCATGCCCCCAAAGTACTGATGTCCTTGAAGTGTGTAGTCCTTAAGTCCTGCGCTCCGGGCAGCAACCATCTGATATTGCTTGTGACTGCATACTCACTGGGTGTGCACGCTTGGAGCTGCGTGGTGCTGGGGTTGCTGAACCTGACTGGGGACCCATGCTTCTGTGTCGCTGTTGTATGTTGTGAACTAGTGCCCGAGTGGTCCCTAGCTGTTGAGCAAGATGGGAAGTTATATGGAGGCTTGAAAAAAGAGGGGGAGGAGGTAGTAACAGTAGAGACAAATTGGGATAGCAGTACTAGGCACAGTAGTTTGGGGAATGTTGATTTAATAGGAATTTCAGTTTCTTTTTTTATTTAAATTCTGTTCCTGTAATTCTTTCATTCTTTATTAGGGACCAGTACATAGAGTGTTCAGTAGATCCAACAGAAATAATGTCGGTAGAACTGTTCACCTCAGAAACTTTTCTGGTAGAAGTGCTGTACCAGCATGAGTGCCAAATTACCTGATTATTCAAACTGATGCTAACAATATTAGTGTTCACTTCCTCTGTTGAGTTAAGTATGTGTATCTTAAATACATTTCTCTTTGGATCTTAAAATGAAAGTTAAAACTCGGAAATAATGGAAATTAATTAAAGGGGTTGTTAATATCTGAAGATTGTCTGGAATAATTTGTGGAAAGTGGTCTCTTGGAATGAGTAGCAGTAGAATTTAAAAAAAGTAGTTGAAAGATGATTGAAAATGACTGCAGAATCTGGACTGAATTCACTTCATTTCCTTTCCTGCTTGAAGCATCAAGGACATTCTGTGATGTAATAATTTCTGTTGTCATCAGTAATAAATTTGGGGAAGAAGCATGCCATTTGCAAATGGATTTATTATGACCGATTATCTGCTTTAGAAGTCTGGGCCAGAGGTGGTAATGTGGGTGGCTCTGCTAGCCTGCTTGGGTCATCAGAGAGTACCCGTGAGGTTTATCTAGAAGAGTATTCTAGATTTGTTTTGGGGCAAAATTGCTTCTTCGAATTTGCTTCACAGCAAAGAGTAGGGATGTTTTAATAACATCTTGAGCTATGTTTTTATGCTGCCTTCTGTGCAAAATCTAAAGTTTGGGGGCAAGTGCAGAAATTGATGTTTGATTATATGCAGTTCTAAGTGACAAAATAGCTAAATGAATTCCTGTCATCCAGCACAGCTTAAAGCTTTGCAGAGTTAGCTCCTATTTATGTAAGTACTTCTTCAGAGAAGTTTTAAGACTATCCGAATTTAATCATAAAATATACTGTGTGGTCATACGAGAACTTAAACATAACCCAGCAAGAAAACCCCACCTTGAGCATAAGTGACCTTTAAAGGAGATCACAGAGCATGAACTGTGTGAGACTTGGTAATGGATGAAACTTAGCTGGTGTTATGTCAGCTAGAGATCTGGCCCAGTATTTAAATGAAAGCAATTTAACGTTTTTCCTCTAAGGAGTTATTAATGCACAGTACATAAACATAGAAGCAATAATACTGTACAAGTATGGGAGGGTATACCAAAAGTCCAGAACAGTATCTCTGTCTCCTCCCATTCTCTACTTTTCCCATCTCCTTCAAAGTTATTTAAGGAGTTAGTGAGGAAAAAGTTATATGAGAACACTTTCTTCCAATCCGTACCTTCCTGTTGAAATGACCCATTTGGGCAGCTAGAATTGCTGTCTGCACTGTGTTTCCCATGCCTTTTAAGTTCTGTGACACCCCAAAATTTTACAGTGTTAAAACCCCATAGCAGGATGAGAAAATGTGAAGTTTTGCGTTTCTTTTCTTCACACGTATATCAGAAATAGAGACATTACTGAAATTGGATTGTGTCAAAAGACTTAATGTGTAGTCAAAGAGGAAACATCTTTTTCCTCATAGCAATTGCAGATCAAGTGAAAGTGGCTGGAAGGAGTAAAAGTGATGAAAACTCTGGTGGAGGGAAGAGAAACCGTGCCTTGGAAAGACAGAATGACAATCAGTGGCAATTCTGGGGAAGATGTTCATAAGCCGTAGATGTGGGCGTGGAAAGCAGACAGAGCAAACAGCAAAGCGTTCTTGACTATACATGGGATGAGACTTGAGATAAATTCCTAAAACAGATTTGCTGATCTCTTCCAGTATACTGAGTGTTTTGAAGATTATGTCCAAACACTCTGAAAATAAATGTTTATTCCCAAATATACTCAAGTAACAGTCGAGTAGAGAGGAAAAAAGCATAAACAGGAGATATCTAAATCAAGAGCAACTTTATGCAGCACTGCTTAGGATAAAATGTTTTGAGAGTATTTGGTACAGAAAAATATTTTGGATCAAGAGACTGAGAGCATGTTGACTTCATATCTTAAAAAAGCTGTTAAATGCACCTTTCTGTTTTCAGTTCATAGTGTGATCTTTGTACTGCTGTCAGTGGGATGAAGACCTATAGTACCTCTCTAGCTTTAGAGAAAGCATTTAATCTTTGTGTTTAAGCTAAATTTTATCCTAAGTTCAAGTGAAGTGAGTGTTGCATTTGTGCAGTAGTGAAAGAAAATGTTTTTTTCAAACAAAGTTTGAGAAATTGCCTTTGGCTTTGATTATTCATGCCTGCACTATAGAACCTTAAATCTCCTGATCAAGTTGAAGTAGTACAAGCACCTCAGTGTGAAAATAGTGCTGGTTTAAAACTAATTCTATATAGTGCATACCTATGGAAAATTTGAAACTATAGCAGTGTCAGCAGTTTTCCTCACAAGATTGGCACGATAACAATTTATGAAAGTGTAAGATTTTCAATAGAAGCATATTCCTAGCTGCTGTAAACACTACGTGTAGCCTCACATTCTGTTCTTACGTTTCTCTTATGATTAGCTTAAAGTGGATGCCCAAATATGTTAAGTAATTTTTGGAGATAGTTTGCTTTAAAGTGTTCGACATGAATAAGTGTTTTTTTGGGAAAGCAGATAATTTTCCTTCTAGGTTTAACATTAAGAGTAGACCTGTTGGTGCTGTAGAATGCAGCGGCACGAGTAATTAGTAAATCACTGCTATATAGTATACATAGTAAACTATACACGTTTAGTAAGGAAATGAGTGTATTTCTATTTCTATAATGAGAGAGCCACTTACTTTCTTCAGGTAAATGGACTCTGTTGAAAGTACAGCTTCAACTGATTTACTAGCATCAACTAGGGCTTCAGGATCTTAATCTCGAGAAGGAAATATTTTCTATTTATATTATGTTAAGGAGTAGAGTGTGTGAGATTGGAAACATCCTTGATGCAAAGTAATATTAGACAATATTTTGTGGTGGTAATGTTTTGATTCCCGCCCCGCTAGTTAAGTACCTTGGAAACTAAATACTGAAAATCAGATTCACCAATTAAGTAAAGAACATGTTCGTATTGGAAACATTCTTTCTGACTGGTGAAAATCTGTAGGTAGTGCTTAAAGTTGTGCAGTAAAGTTGTACCTGATTATGCAACACACCGCTCAAGGAAATTATGACTGAGGACCTGCAGAATTTGTAGCTTGTATTTAATTTTAATTAATTTTATTCAATTATTCATATAATTCTATGTAAATATAGGTATACTATATTCATACATGTGTACATGTGTGTGTGTAGGTGTATATATACACACAAACATACACACAGAGACATTTATATATATATTTGTATATTTAAAAAAAGCTGGCTGCATGCTTTGGTACTTGGTCTTGATTAGAGTGTTAAGGCACAGTTCTGTAGATTTCTAATACCCTCCAGAGATGTTTTAAACTCTTAGTTCCCAGGGAGAATTAAGATTGTTTTCTGCTCAGTATGTGGAAGAATCAAACAATTATCTCTGTGATTTAATACTGGATTAGCTGTTGAGTATGTTGTGCATGTTAGGTTTTTTAATATATTTTGGTTTTAATGTTTGAGATAGAGGCAGACCACTGGAAAATGCATAAAGCCTCTGACTTCAAAATCAGGCTGTTACTAAACTCAGAGTAATGTTTTATGGAAAAAAAAAATGACATTATCAGATGAAGCTGTGATGTTCCAGGTGCTTAAGAGTTTATTGCCTTCTACCTTTCTGCATATGTATAAAACCAGTAGATCAAACAGTAGATTAACTGTGAAATCAATTCCTTTTGGTATACATCATTGATGTTGTAATAGGTACATGTTTTAATGCCCGATTTCTAAAAATGAATAAGTAAAGTTGCCATAGTACTTAATGGAAAAACAAGTGAGTATTAAAGAAGCTCTTACGCAGATGCACATGCCTGACAGAAATTATATCGAATTATTTTAATACTGGTGTAAAATGGAACTTGTATTTTAATGTTCCAGACTCTGTGCACACCCAGTAAGATGAAAAAGCTGTCAGAGGGAAGGGGGGGTCATTAGAGGAGAAACATATGTGTAATGTGCCCATAATTTTTTGTTTCTGAGAACTACTGGAAGCTTTTCGTTTTAAAAAAATGTCACTGCCGGAAATGAAATAATATATTGGTGTAAATGTCTGTACCATTCAGAATGTATTATAATCTGTTATTTTACAATATTCTTAACTGAATTTTTGACCATTTAAAATTTTAAAAATATAGGATTTTGTGTGGCAGTTTTCTCTGCTAAGTTATAATAGATATTAACTGCTTTGAAGATTAAAAGAGCAGTATTTGTGAACTGTTGACAAATCTACATAATATCTTGTTTTGTATTTAAGTCTGTTTGAGATAACAGTATTTTAAGGCTTTGCAACTGTTATGTACCTTTGAACATCTTTCTTACTATAAAAACGATTAATTTCCAAGTCCTTGTGTGGGGAGATATTCAGGAAGTTTTCCTTATTCCTCCACTTTGAAACGATTCCATTTCCCCTCCACTAGCTCTTTGTCAGCAAAGGTAACCAGACCTCTTTCCTCCAGGAATAGCCTTTTAGCTGTTTTTGTTCGCTTGTATCAGTCTAATCTGCAAATAAATGTTTTACCACACAGACTTTATATGATTTTACTTTAATAAAACTTGTCAGCTCTCCTTATAATTGTTCAGTCTCAGATGAATTGAGTTTGGTATTTGCAGAGGGAGGGAAGGATTGTCTTCCATTGTTTGTAGTCATCAGTTTAAGATACAAGTTGAAGGTGGTTGTAAGTTGTGCAGTTTTTGTCTCCTAGAAGAAGCTCTAAGCTGTTACACTTGCTAGTAATGTGCTGGTTACCCACAACTACTGAAAACATAATGTGCTGTTTCAGTCCTTGAATCTGCTAGCGCAACTGCCTTGATGTGTGGATTCCTATTAAAGTACCGCATAGCTACAGGAAAGGCAAAGGTAGTATAAGGCACACTGCTGGCTCTCGTGAGAGGTGGTTTTTCCCATTGGCCTTGCTGAGGTACGAATTTTGGAGGTCAGGAGAATGGCCTTGGAAAGAGTGGCAAGGGACAGGCTACCTCTCCTGGTTGTTCTTGCATAGCACTGCTGCTCAGGCACCTACTGAACCAGAGAATGGTTCCTTTGTGTTTAATAGCCTTGTGCTATTTTTTATTTATTTGGTTTTTGTTTTGTTTTTTTTTTTCTTGCTTCTCTACTTTGTGGGAAAGGAGCTGCATTTTGGGAAGGAAATGAGTTAAACTGCTAACGCGTCATTCTTGCGCCTTGGCCCTTTATTTGAAGTCAAGACTCTTTTGTTCTGTGCTGTATTAATGTTACTTAATTTGTGCTTGATTTACTTTATGAGAAATTCAGGTGTCTGCGGATATCTGGGATAGTTAGTGATGTAAACCATAGTAATTGCAAGAGAGCAGAATGTTTGGTTGAAACATGACTTTCTGAGGCTATCTCAAATTTTCTTTAAATTGTGAGGCCTTTCCTTAAATATGACTATAAACATAACAATTTTTTAAACCTGTGACACCTCAAGGCTTCTACTATAGCTATAAAATATTCAGGGCCAAGCTCTAGGTGAACTTGTGTAGCCCATTCAGTGGTAATTTGGTCTCATGATCAGGTACATGGTTGAAACATGGATACATGCTTTAATCTGACTTTAAAATGGATGCTGATCATGGAGTGCAATCTAGTTGCTAAACTTCATCTATTCCTTTTTCTTATCTAGAATACACAGTACTGAGGTTAGTTGAATTTCTAATGCCAGTGAGCTTTTGGTGCCCTTGTTGAAGAACTGAGTCAGGATCCGATTGTGAGCATGTTCAGTCTGTTAACATGTAAAAAAAGCTGTAGTATGTGGACTCAGAATGAGGTCCTTACTGACATTAGAAGAAAGTAATGCCATTCACAAAAATATTTATTAAAACTTGTTAAAACATTTTAAAGAGACAGCAACATGATTGGAGTAATTTAACACGTTTTGCAGGAAATGTCGTTGTTAAATGTAACTGGGCAGTAACGCTTTTGCAGTTGTACTAAACGAATTGCCGTCATGACCCTTTTTAACTTTAGAGATAAAGATGGAAGCTGGAAGATGGTTAAAAAGAGCCGGTCAACAGTAAACAAGAAGAATGTGTCGAGTCTTACAGGAGCTGCCACACAAATGAAAGCTGCTTTGCTTTCTGAAGTCTATTTCACTGTTGATCAAATGGCTCGTGTTTGGAGCCTTTGAAGAGTAATGCCCGTTATGGGCTGCAGGAGCAGCATTCATCTCTAATTTTAACACCAGCTGACTGTTTCTTGAAAGACTGCAGCTGTTATTTACTCAGAGCAGTGTAACTAATTTGATTTTTTTTTTTTTTTTTTTTTTTGTCTGCTGCAGTGCTAATGAATCATTTTTGCTCCTTACTGGGTGCTATGCATACATAAATTATTATTTCAAATTTTACGTTATTCTGAGGCCTTCTAAAGGGTTATGTTGTTGAGATACTAAGTATAATGTAAATGAGGTACCAAATGTAATGTGCTTAATTCTGATTTCTTTTCCTTTATTAATAATATTTTTTCTCAGTTTATTAAAAATCATATTTGTAAAGCAAGCAAATAATATGGCAACTGTGCACAAATCGTATCCCTTGAGGTCATTTAGGCATCATAACAGGAATATTGGAGAGTTGTATTTCGGAACAGATTGCAATAGCAGAGGTTTCAGCACGGGAATTGGTGCAAATTGTGAGTTATGGGGTTCTGTATTGGTGATCTTTGAGGAAGTGTGGAACAGCTCTTTGGCAGAGGTAACTACGCGTTACTGGTTCTAGCAAAGTAATATTGGAAGATCAATACAAAGCTGAATCTTCTGAGCCTTATTACCTCTTGTGGAGCATTTATTTGTTCACATATCTTCATTAGCATAAAAGCTAACAAAGCTAATCAGTATTCAAACAGGATATTATGAAAGAAAATGGATACTGCCCACAAAGAAAGCATGGGACATTTTGGTTAATACAGATGATGTTTAAACTGTAATTGAGCATTAATATCAGTGCATATCTGGAAGGGACGTATTTCTGAACATACTTATTTCAAATGTTCTTTGTTTGTTTTAATTTTTGGGACAAAACGTTGTATGTAGTAGCGTATTACAGCATAATTGTAGGATTTGTCTGTTATCAATTATTATGAATAGGCTGTAGACAGTTTAAACAAAATTGTGGCTGGAGGCTTTTTACTGCTATCATTATTTGGATTTCCTGACCTGTTTGGTTTTGGCTTTTTTTTTATTATGATTCTGAGCACTTGAGTTGAGATAGTTGGTGAATGTCTGTTACCAGCTTCCATGGGAGAATTGGTTCTGACCCTTGAAGACTTACTGCTAAATATTTACTATGCTGTTCTCAGAAGTGGCATTGTTTTTCTGCTATGCTACAGTTGTTATCAGACTGCGTTAACAAAGTGTTGTGAGGTTAAAGTATTGAATAAGTGCGGAGGAGAGCTATAGTATTTTGGCAAGCCATGTCTCTTACTAGGGGCTTTATATTTAATAAATATTAAAGTAATGATGGTAAATTGAATGTCTGACTAGGGTTTTTGAAAATGTTTCTATTGTAGTGGTAATATAAACAGTATTTGAAATCCCTTAACATGAGCTTTCTACCTTTTGACTTAAAAGAATTTCCCCTGGAAATGTGGACCTCTGTACAGAACATTTAAACTTGTGATATCCGTGTGTTTCTTTCAGTTACTCATGAACTTTTGCAGGCCCCAATGTGCTCGCAATCCACAGGTCAAAGACTAGTGAGTTAGAAGACTTAATCTGACGTGCTGATGGAAGGAAGAGATGTTAGAGAAACCGTGAGAGGGTAGAGAAATTGTGTATCCATCTGTTCTCTCCTTCAGGAATTTTTGTTCATTACTAAAATGAAACTAAACTGAAGAGTGTTTGTAAAAGCAATCTCCAACTCTGATTGTGAGTACTCGGAGCAGTCTGTAGATAGGAGTAAAGTGGTAAGGATTGAATTTTCCCCCTTCATTTTGTCACAAATAACTGTAATTATTCTGTATTTGGAAATAGTTTTTCAAATATTGCTATTGCCTAGCTCGTGATTTTGGATAATATTCTCTTGTACGTTCACAGAGGTGACATTCTGGTGACTTTACTGTGGAGCATGTGTGGCTCTGAACTGTTGTAGGTATTTTTAAATCCTGTGACAAAAGGCTAGCAAACATAAAAGTGACAACGTTTTTGAAGTTCAAATAAATACTCCCTGCTGAAATCCTCAAATTTAACACAACTGCTTTGTGTGTGTATGTTCTCTAATAGCTGTTCATCTTGTGCATGCAATCATAAGCTTAGCATAGTCAAGTGGAATATCTATAATTGATATCTTGATGATAGAGTCTGACTTGCAGACCTTTGAGTGACAGAAAGATCCTCTCATCCTCATTGACGGTCAGGGCAACTACATGTTTGATTTCTTTGCTGTTAATGTTTTTTATGTTAATTCATTTGCTAGTGCTTAATTAAAGCTGTAACTACTTAAGCATTTTCTTCAGTGGAGGAAGTGTATTTAACAAGCCTGATACTCTGCGGTGGCTGAGTGTACCTGATCAGCCTGTATGTTTTGTTCACATGAGTAGGTATCCCAGAGGAAAGTTTTGCCAGGAAATATTCCGACTTCCAGCTGTAATTGAATGGGCTTGCACAACAAGCCAAGACAGCTGGGTCCTGTTTTGGTCTTGATTTGTGGGGACCCAAGGGATTGGGAGAGTGGGAAAAGGATCCTGTGCCAGTTGAGTGAGTTCAAATGAGGAAAAAGAGAGCTTTGCTCCCTCCACTGCTCTGCATTTCAACTATTAATACACCAATAAAGCCTATTCAAAGAGTTCTGTGTTCTTTGTGTTTTTTGAAAGGAGGCTTGTGTGCTTAGCTATTGTGTCTTTTTTGAAATTTAATGTCTTATCACATGAGACAGAATTTTCCAGGTCAACCACCCAACTTTAATCATGAGATCTTGTAGAGTGCAGGAAGGAAGCTGAGAAGTCCTCACAATAACCAAGGAATAACATCTTATTGGAAGTGGTCTTTCATGGGGTCATTCACATTATAATTAAGAAACCCCAAGAAACAAGTGATTAAAGCATTTGGACTTCAATCTTGAGCAGCTTTTTGAGTAGTTTGAGTCCTTGATGTATCCATATTTAGAATAAGTTTTCTGTGGTCTTGAGGTATATCAGGAGCTTTTCTGCAGTCCTTCTACATGTTGTGCAGTTTTGAACATACACTTCCGATCACTGTAGGAAGGCTTTCAGAGGGAACCCTGAATTGAATTTTTGCAGGTTACATTGAAAACATTGTTTGGTTGAACTTTGTATTTGCCTCAGGGCTAACCTGTTGTTGACAAAAGTAAATAGCTGTTTCTCCTAACTGAATCAGACTTTTAACAAGTGGGTGTTTAAATTCTTTTGTCCAAATCCAGCTAATATGAATGCCAAATGAAAGTAATATGAGGGTGGAAGTGGGGCAAGATGAAGCAATGTTTGCACAGTGATCAATAGCTTATATTAAGTAAGAGTGAGAAATATGCAGAGATTTGTGGAGGAACCGCCTATTTTTAAAACCCTGGGAAAAAAAAGCTACAAAGGCAGAAGAGATCATGTCAGAAGAAAATGGTGTATCTGTGCTACAGTATAAAACAGAGGATCCTGTGCTACCAGATTTGTCCTCGCAGTACATCCTTACCAATGTTAGAGGGGCAACAGCTCTGTGCTGTGGTGGCTGTATCACTTCTGGTACTCTGTTTTCCTTGGGTATTAATACATCATTGCCTGCAGTGTAGACAGACTCTTAGTTTAGATACACAGGCACAGAAAGCTAAATTATCTTCTATTTATGTGCTGACTTTTGAATACCTGGTGTATACAGACAGCTGAATGTAGACCATCAAGTTGAATTTCCAGCAGCTCCTGGCTTCTCTTGCATGAGAGCGTACCTCCATGGCTGGGGTTTGTCTGACGCGCAGTGGTGGGAAACAGAGGGCTGTAGTTTGTACGCTGCTATAGTGATTTTGTGGCAGGTGTCTTCTAACTTTACATGGGGCAGAAGTATGTATATGCACTTGTTCTGGTTCATCAGTATAACAGAGCCTAATAGCCATCTGGTCTTGATGGTTTTCATCAAATAGTAATTTTTGTTTACTTCCTAAACCTAATGTTGTCTCCATGTGTATCAGTGATTTGGTGCTCGTTTGGCTATTTGGACATGTAAAGTTCTGAAAAACTTTTCCATAAGTAGTTGTGTTCTTGCAGGTAAGAGTTGTAAGCTAGCTTAGGCTGGTAAGAACTTCTTGCCTAAAGGGTGTTTTTTAATTTTTGTCTTATGTAATCTTTTGTGTGTTTACAAATTACTATTTTGCGTGAGTCTTGCACCTGTTATGAACTGTGAGTTCATTGTCATCAGCTTCCTTTGAGGGGGAAAAAAGATTATTCTGGAGAATGGTACAGTATGCAACATTTCTTCCAAATAAAATTTCACTTGTTGACAACTAATTTTATAAAAGGAAGTAAAACAGATGTGGCGTGAGCTTCTTCTCAAGCTGTATGAAAGTTCTGCGAACTTTAGTTAAGAGTGATACTGGACAGAAAATCCTGTGGTCTTTTTGCTGCCTCTAGATCAAGGAAAATGTTGTATTTGTATTCTATTTAAATTTTTCCCCTAAGATAGTATAGTAGGTTGTAAATAGATCAGACAAAGCCGTTTTCCAAAGTTTTTCACATTCTCATAGAAGAATAGTTAACTCTTTAGTGGAGGCTTTTTCTTTCTTTTTCGTGGTCTCAAGGTACTCTACAGTGGTGCTTAGAAGCAGGACTGGGAAAAGCTGGTTTACATTATACCTGAGTGTTCTTTTAGAGGAAATCGCTCTGTTGTCAAGGTTGGTTTGAAAATTTGAGAGAGAAAGGGGAAAAAGATGTGCGTAGAGCTAGTACTGTGAAGGCTCTTTTTTGCAAAATATTCTGCATTGAAGGTCATGCTTTATTTCAGCCATATAGCAGAAGGACTTCTTAGTGTCAAGGTTGTAGCTGGGGAGAGTATTCTGTGAGAATTTTTTTTCTGAGGTAAAAGATCATATGAATTTGGGTATTTTAGGTGTAATTTTCTTTGAGATTAGAGGAGATAAAGTAATTTTAAAAAAAGTAATTGAAAATACAGTGTTTAATCTTCACCCTTTTGTAGCCTTTGTTTGCAGCCAATACTAAAAGCATTTATATGTTTCTCTAGCGTACTAACAGGACTGCTAGCACTTTATTTATCTATGTACTTAGCTTCACATATCTCTTAGAGTGACAATGTGTAGTAAAAATTAATGGATATCTAATTTTCTTTTATATCTTTAAAGGTTAAGTTGATACTTTACTATTTCTCTTAAGTCTATTGTGTGTGATCCCTGCAATGATTTATAGATTAAAACATCATAGAAAACCCCCCAAGATTTAAATAAGTAAAATCTTAAGTGAGGGATTGTCTATCCTGAATGTTTGGTAATGTGCTTAAAGAGCCACTAGAAATCATTAGTACATGTTTCATTTGAGACTGATTTTGGACTAGTGGTTTTTTAAATGCATATCTTTAGAACAACTGTTGATGTGCAAGTAGCAGTTGCTTTTGTTTGATTATTATTTGTATTAAGAAGAAGATACTGCTGTTCAAGAAGTTGAGTTAGAAGCAAGGAAAAGTGGCTGTCACCTTTTACATAGCAAAATGTGAAAGCCGTGTTTGTTTTCCATGTGTGCACACAATTATGTAAATAGCAACAGCAGTCCTGTGCCGGACTGGAGGGCAGGACAATGGTGCAGTCACAGTTTTTGCCACCTTGGTTGCCATCTAGCCTAGTTGTGTTTGCCGTCAGGTACTTTTTCACTTTCAAGTGGAAATAAAGGTGACTTTGAAAAGGAGAGAATAGCAGAAGCCACTGACTAGAAGGAAAGAAGGAAGAAAAGGAATAAAGAAATTGGATCTTCTTTTAGATGGCTTTCTTACTTCCTCTGGGAGGAAATAAGGCAAATCATGTCAATAACGGTCCCCTAATATTATTGATTAAATAACAGCTGTCTTGTTTCTATGGTGTCTTTAACTATCCAGTTTTCAGAAATAGAGAGGAATGTTCTTGTCTCATGAAGGAAAGGAAATGGTTATACTTGTGTATGCATTGTATCAGAAAATTTCAAGATGACTCAACAAGATCTCATGCTTCTTGTCAGAGATGGCTCATTCTTTGCAGTGGGAAAAAGTGGTTTTCTTCCCATTTATTTTGTCTTTGTCTTGTGATTTTGTTCCAATGAACAATTCAGTTGAATAAATATACTTTTCATTTCAGGAAAACAATATAACTTTATATTGTCACTCAACAGCATATGTATATTTTAAAATCTCTCCCCCAAATGAGGCAGAAATAAGTAAGATTTCTCTTGCAACGTAGGTTTGCTGTTTGGTGTGGTGAGGTCTTTTTGAAATGCAAACCATCCAGATTTTGCTATTAAAATTGCTCAGTTATCTATTTGTTTAAATATATTCATTTATTTATGTATTCTAGTATGTTATTTTCGTAAGTCAAAGTGTGGTCTCAAAGTGACAGTTTAAAATATGTGTACAGGCTGCACTTAACTATGTGCATGGGATTCTGTTAAGAATATTGGGGTGAGAACTGAATATTGCCTGCCGCCTTGCTCTCTGCTTTTGAAAAATTCGGGCCTGTAATCTTTGTACAGCAAATTTTTGTGTGTGTACACACATATATATGGCATTTGAAGTATTCCCCAAATAAAACTGCTCAGGAAATAATTATTTTCCCCATGTGCAAAATGATAAAGAGTTCTTTACTCGTTTGAGAAAGTACAAAATGTTTCTTTCTTGGATCGGTGAGAGAAATTATCACTCATGGGGCAAAAATTTGTTTACTCTGTCACATGTACTTCAGGTCTTACGGGATGGGGAACAAAGCAAGATTTCCTTTTCCTGGAGGCACAGAAGCAGGATTCAGAGTAGATTTTTATCTACTACCTATATTTGTTAAGGAAAGAATTGGGGAAAGAGCTATACAAATCACCCTGTAAACCTGCATAACCCCAGTGAGTCATGGTAGTTTTTCCTCCTCTTCACCTGACTTTAGGTAGTGGGAGAAATGGCAGATCATGCAGATTATATGCTGTAATGCCCTCAGATGCATCCTGGTGACATCTGTCATGAATGCTTCCTTAAATCTCTTTCATGCTTTATTAAAGCTCCAAACCACCGTAGTGTTTCAGAGATGGAAGGTAGAGTTTAGTTCTTAAAAAACAAAACAAAACAAAACACCAACCTAAAATTCAAAAAGCCTTTTATGGTCTTTGAGAAAAAAAATATTCTTAAGGTTATTTTCACAGGATTTCTTCCATGGCATACTTTTTCTTAGTGAGTAGAGCATGTGAGACTTAATACGTGAGGGAGGTGGCCCTTGTTCCTTTAATGGTTTCATATATACAGCTTCATAGATTGTAGCAATCACATAAAGGACTATGATTTTTCTGTTTGTACAGTGAGTTGATTTAGGTTAATTTACTAGTTAGGATTCTATAATTTACCGGTCAGTTTTTGGAATTAATTAAAATTTACTGCTAGTAATTACAAAATCTCGTATATGGTGTCTGGGCAATTATATTTACATTTTTCAAAAAATCTGTGCAATCTTTGGTATTTAAATTGGTCATATTTTCAAAAATAGTTCAGAATCTTTCAAGAAAATAGCTGACACTCATTATGTTAAATCTAGAAAAGGTGATAATAAAACACACTAAAATTACTTCTTTCAGATATAGTAGGATTGTTTGCAGTTGTACAGTCATTCAAACTTGGGAATGAATGTTGTTCTTTTACAGCCAAAAGAATGGAGTCTGAATTATTTGTCTGTTTTCTTCTAAAAGTTGGATGTAGTACAAGGGCCTTAACTGTTCTTTTGACACCCCCCACCCCGTGAACGTTGTTACACTTCTAATATATTGCAGAGTTTTGGTTGCCTCTCTTAAGCATAATGGTATTATAGTAATGTCTTGTGTCCACTTTCACCAAGTCTTCTGGGGTTCTCTACTGATACTGTATTTCCTGGCCACTACACGCCCGTGTAGCATTTCAGGTGTACTAGGTCCTCTAAACAGGTACAAGTCACTAGTGTTGACACTGAAATGTGCTTGTGGTGTCCAGAAAAAATGTGATGTATTGCATTACAAGCAAAGATGCTTTGTTGAACCTCCATTTGCTGCTTTTTTCAGAATTAAGTTGAAAACTTGGGAGCTCAGTTTTGTAAGCTTGTGATCCTGTTTTAGCATTCTGTTTGTTAACTTTGTTACCTTTTGCTTACTATTTCAAACTTACACTTTAAACATATATTAAAAAAAAAAAAAAACAACCCAAACATAAAATCTGAGATTTTAATTTCAGTTCATCTCTTGTGAACAGGTGAGGCACACTTCCCATCTTGTATGGAAACATAGGGATGTCATCTGAAGAGGACGAGCAGTTGTAACGCTGTGCACAAAAAGACGTTTTGCTTGTTTTACAAGTAATCGGGGCTGCTCTTGTCTACTGAGGCCAGAAGGTGTTGAAATATGTTTGTTTGGTGTTGGTTTCACTTGATTTCTTCTGGTGGTTCTGTCTCTCATAGCTGCACAGGGCCTGAGCCACAAGAATTTGGCTGTGACTGAGATTAACTTTACACTCCCTTCACTCCCCAGACTATGGTACAGGCTGAGAGGGAGATGGTTGATTTAGAGTGCTTCAGAATTGCCCCCACTGTGCTTGGGTTCCAAAAACAACTGGGGCCTTAAAAAGCACAGCACCTCCTTGAAGGCTGCCCTCATCCTTAGGACTGCTTGGACACCTGTTTTGTTGTGGGTTTTTTATTATTTACTCTTTTCTCAGAGCATTCTGTAACTTATGTATAAATATCTTCATCTGGCTATGTATTTGTATTAAGATACATAGCAATCTAGGTGCTTCTGTGAGAGGAAGGAACCTCTTAGAAGAAGGTTTTCAATTTTTTGTTACATTTAAAAAAAGAAATCTGTTTACTGTTTAAAGGGGATGTTTGGCCACCAAAGGTGAATAGCAAGGCTGATTACAAATACAGTTTGCTTTTAAGTGTAGTGCTGGTTTGATATCAAATTTGGCTTGCCTTATTACCTGCATGGGCTTGGTGTAGTGAATTCCGCTTATACCCTAGAGAATCTAGCCACAGGAGTTGTGTCATCATTGGAAGATCGAAGCTCTTTTTCAGGACTGTGTGTCACTTGGCCCCTGAATTTTGCAAATTCAGCCTGTCTTCTGGAGGATTGTTTAAATGGTGCTTCTGTGTGTTATTTTCAAGCTATTTATTCCTTTCATCTCCCATAGAAAACAGGTAGTGCTGCTCAAAAAGAAGCCTAAATCCAAGATGATTTTTTTCTCCCTTTGTGGTTCTTTTGATTGAGATTTGTATGGAGGTAATAAGTTGGTGTAAGAAACGTGGCATTACCTACAGGCATGACCTTCCTGTGGCACTTTCCATTTAGTGGAATATACATATATGTGTGGAATATATGTATGTATATATATGTATATGTGTGTGTATATGTATATGTATGTGTATATATATGTAAATAAAAATTTTTGATAGCTCAGTTAACACAGGCTATTCCCTATTATCTCTTGATAGTCATGGAAAAACGGTAGTTGAGGAGTTGGCTTGGTTGTTGTAACTGCTTCACTGATCTATGTAACAATTTCATTATCACTGTTACTTCCTTTTGCGTGCAGCAGACAGTTTGCTTACTGGGATTCAGCTAACTATAGGCAAATTTCAGCCCTCCCACTCTTCTTTACAGTATGTGATTGTTAATGTATAGGTTGACTTTCAGCTGGAGAGTGTATGTTTTTTAGTCCTCTTACTGAAATCAGCAGTTGGAATCACTAACTTGTAGGTCTCCTGCGGTGGCACTCGTATGTCAAGCTTGAATTCTGCCATTGAGCTCCTAGGCTGCAGGACAGATTTTTTCAGGAGGTAGATGTGGATGTGGACTTTAGCTTTTACAAAAATGAAAATTCCTTTTTTTGCCCATCTTAGTTCTTCTGGAGCTGTGTGCATTCACTATGTGTTCTTCAATAGAATCTCTACTGAGTCAGAAATTACTCTGTCTACTTCCTCAAGTCCTTAGGAGTAAGTTTCGTTAGGCCTGGCTGATCGAAGTGTATCTAATGCATTTTTGTGTTTATTTGATCTTTGTATCAGTAGAGATATTTGTGATTTAATTGAGCCAAAAAAGTTGGAAAGCCTTTATCTGTAGAAATGTTACTCAGATAAGGCACATTGTGGAGAAACCTGCCCTGCCCTTATTTTAGACAGCTAGTACTAGTCAGTCCAGTAACTTTCCTGAATACTAAATTCACATTTGTTCTAAAGTGTACTAAAATAGATGTAAATGGGGAAAATACTACAGCATGAGTGCTTCTTAGCCTAACAGATGGAGCCTAGACAAGTTATACTGCCAACTTGCAAGAGTGAGGAAAAGCTTAAAAAGCTTTGTCTGTTTTGTTGATTACCAACCCCAGTTACTTGAGTTCAAGTTGAATTCTTCTTGAGATTCAGAAGGGTTTTAAGATGAAGGCGTACATTTATCCTGAGGTTTGCAAAGAGGTACTTTAATACAATGTGGGTAAAAAGTTTGTCTGTGCAGCTTGTATACTTTACTGTGATTAATATTGGTGCTACCATCTTTGAGCATGAGTTGAATTAAATCAAGTACTAATGTTGGATTAAAACAAATGTACTTTCCATTCTTTCTCACATGCAATAGTAGTTGATTTAAATCAACAGTTATGTTGAGCTAGAGATTCTGTTGACACTTGGAATAGTGTTGAGTGGTTCTTTATTTGAAATTTATAAAGGAGCAAGCAGTAAGATGTATATCTGTGGTGCATATTGGCCTTTGTGTGTTCATGCATAGAGGGGAGGCACTGTACCGTGGCTTATGCAGAAAACAAGGAGGGGATGGGGGAAATCCCAACTAGGGAAAACTCGTAATGACTAGACATGCGGTAACTGACTCCTGTAGAAAGAATCTTTTGCAAGGGTTGTTTAAATCATCTGAGATAGTTTGATGTTGGATGAATTTTGATATTCAAGATCCCAAAAACTTCATTGTAAGTTAAGTGGGTAAGTTGATGTTTGATGAAAAGATTGAGAGATTTACTTGGAAATACTCAGTGAAACTATGGGAAAGTAATTTGATTTTTGAATTTTCTCAGAGTAACTATATAGAAGCAAAGTACGAAGAAGTAGTAATTGTCAACATACACCACTAAGTTTTTCTCTCTCAAATGGATGATCTGTTTTATTTGTAAAGCTAAAATTACATTGTCATTGGAAGGTGAGACCTTTGTAGTGAAATGTACATAAATACCTGTTTTATTAAAACAGGAAACCATCACAATTAAAAGCAAGAAGATAAATGTTTTGAACATTTCTGGCGGTACATCATATCAAGGTACTTCCTATTGTTAAAGTTTTGTTTACCCCCCTGTGTAAATAAGCAAAAATTGCAATGAAATGCGAACAAAATGAGGAGTGAGGAAGTTGGGGGCGTTGTGTACATTCATTGCTCCCTTTTTATGGACTTCGACATCTTTCTAATACTTCAGTGAATACTTCATTCTCATTCTCTGAATTGTCCTTTCTTTTGTAATGAAGCCTTGTGTACACAAATAAATTTCACCACTCTGTAATTCTTTCTTGTCTGAAGTTGGCAGTTTGCATCAGGGTTGACAGAGTTATGTAGTCACAGGCCTCCTGTTGATTTCAATAGAAGTTAAATGTTTGCATTCTTCTGAGGATTTGGGCCCACGATATCTTGAAAACCCATTGTAGTAATTTCCCAAATTAATGTGTATTAAATTATTTTCCTAAGAGAAATACTCTGTGGATGTCGGGTTTTTACAGAAAGGTTTCTCACCTTCATAAAGTGACATCTCTCTGTTAATCATCTTTCCCAAATTTGCTTGTCAAAAGTAGTAGTAAATCAGAGAAGTTGTTACCCTTGGAGTTGCCCAAACCTTATGCAAAATACCTGTTCGCTAAAAGAGCTGGAGGGAGTAATCGATCTCGAGCAGTTGTATCTGCTGGTTACACTAGGAGTCTGGTTACAGACTCTCAATTAAAAAATCCCAGAAAACAGAAAAACAACCACCCCAAGAAGTAATTTTGTGAGCAGAAGTGACTAATAAAACTTGGTTTCCTGTTAATTGTGGCTTGTGGTTGATTGGAGTCCCCGAGTTAAAGGTTTTGTTGCAATTACAGCAGCTGTATGGGAAGATGTCTGCTCCCACCCCTCCGGCTGGTTCCCAGGGTGTTGCCCTGGGATTAAGAAGCAAGGGGATGCTGTTGTCGGTGCATGGGCTTAGGAGTCCGTCCTGCCACTCACCTACTTTTGCAGAGCTTGTGAAAAGTGAATCGTCTTTGAAACATCTTCTGTTTAGTCATACCTGGTTCAGGTCAGGTGATGGGTAGAAATTACGAGGAGACCTGAATGCAGACACATGCTGTGACTGTAGGAGTGTTGCTTCTTTCATCTCTGCCACTCTTCTGACAGCAGTTCAGGTGTATTTATGTGTAAAAAGTTTTGTTGGTGGTGATGATGCTTCGTCAACATTTTTAATTTAAAAATAAATCCAGGTCTGTCTGAGAGAAATTGTAGATCTAGAGGATGGAAACCAAATGTTTCTGAATACCTCTTACAATTCTTTATAAGGGCTGTATTTTGCCCCTCTGGTATGCTTGCTTTTTGTGGACTAGCTATAAAAAAATGTGCACAATGGCTATTGTAAATACCAGCCTTCCGTTTGCTGCTGTATGTGAAATTTTTAATTGATGGGACATCATTATTTGAGAAAATAACAAGAAAGTAGTCTGAAAATACCTTATTGTATGAAAGAGTCCTTTCGATTTAGGCAGTCAGATAAGCAGTCCATTTCCTCTGAATGGATATCGCTAAAGTTGCTTACAGTAGTTACTATATCTGGACTGAATTAAGTTTTTCCAGGCGTGTGTTTCTTATTGTGCAGATGTTCTTTGAATGCACTTTGAGATAAACTGAGAATATTTAAACAATCAATTGAATATTATATTTTTATGACAAATAAAGATTTCGGTGGAAACAAGTATCAATGTAGACTAGAAAGTTGTCAAGGTATAGATAGGTGTGAAAAGGGGCGAGTAGTGGGTGAGTTGAATCTGAGTTGTTGGGGGGGAAATGCATTTTGAATTCTTGCATGTGTTGCATATGAATGCTAAATTTTCCCTTATGTTTTGAGATAAAATTGGCCTAAAGATATTACATTTAGTTTCAGTAATCAGTTTCATTTACTAAGACATAACTAGAGAATTTGAAAGAGCAACAAAGTAAGGGTGGTGGGGTTTTTTAAGAGCAATGATGTGTAGCCAAGCTAAAACTAATAGGAATGTTTTGTGGCAAGTTCTGAGTAAAAAGAGAGTAACAATCTATAAATAGACGTTAATAAGGGCAGGAGTTGCCACACTTTCCTAAGGATTTGAGATCAGAAAAAAACAATGTTCAGAATGTGGGAGGGGAAACGTTACAGTTCTCATGTTTTTTGTAATAGAGAGTGCAGTGTGGTATTGTGGAAGTCATCTAGGTTTGACCTAGGACTTGACCCGTTTGTCAAGAACGGTTTAAAAGTAACAAGGCTCTGTTTGGCAGTCGTATGGATGGGTACACTCATGACCCATACCTTCAAATATAACTAGTTCCAAGTATACATTTGATGCTTCATTATGACTAATCTTCATTTTAGTAATAGCATTTTAGTACTGTTTTCATATGGGTAAGTGTTAAGAATTTGTAGGATACTGATTGCAAAAAGTTGTGACCATCTTTCACATTGTTGCTAAGCTTGCACTAATTTAATATGTTGCTGAAGAACACAGACTGAAGTCTGGAGGAAGAAGAGGTGTCATGCCAGGTATTTGAACTGGGGACTCTTGCTGAACAGGGAAAGATGATGAAATAATTAGCAGAATGGGTTTAGTCATATCATGTGGGACATAAATTATCCATACTAAAATAAATATTCACGTTTGCTTGCATTTTACTGTAAACTACTTAATTTGCTCTAGTGTGATCTCTGGAACAAGGTGACATTTGGAAAAGCGAGCTGTGAATTCACCTCCCTACAAGTACTTTTTTCGTAGAACAAACCTTCTATAAACTAATTCCAGAGTGAAAAGTAATGAATTCCTAGCATTCATTTTGCTTATGACTTAATTATGTCTCGTATTTTCAAAGTGTTTTATTACCTCTAACTGGAATCCATTTTTATTAGAGTGCAGTTTCCATTTAAGTGTTTATATGAGGCATCTAGAGTGATAATATTTAAAAATTATAAGCACTAAGATTTGTGTATGTTGCCTGCTTCTGAAGTGTGGTTGCTTTATTGAGGTAACTAAATGAAAACTCTCTCTCCTGGAAACCACTGCATTTGTATATAAATTAATGAATGTGTGTTCTGTGCTCTTCTGAAAATGTGTCCAACTTCCTTATTATCCCATTACTTATCTCAGACTTGTTTGTGTATGCTGTGTCTTGCCATAGCTTTTCCTTTCAAGTTTCTAGTAAATAAAACTTTTGAGATAAAACTTGGGTAAAAGCATTCAAAGAATTCTCAGAACTCAGTGAATAATTTATGCATTTAATATCAGAATGTGCAAAACATTTCTTCTCCAGTGCATCAGATGCATACAAGACCATCTCTTCTGTCCACATTTGTGAAAGAAAGTATACAAAATTTTGAAAAAATATCTAGAATTTGAAGATTAAGAGCTGTTTGATACTAGTTCTTCTCTTTGGTTAGTTTATAGTTTGAAACTGAAACACTTAATCCTTCATTTACAGGAAGAATGTTTATTTCTCTTGCTGCCTCTTTTTATTTTAAGCTGATAAATAAAACCAAATAATTATATCTTGTGATAAAATTATTGTATTGTCATAGAAAAGTTGTGTTTTATCAATTTAGCATCAAGCAAACATTTTAATCTATGTAGCCTATCATAACATGCATAGAGCAATGCAACTGCATGTTACTATAGGGAGTAAGATTCAAAAAAGACTCTTAATTTAGGCTCAGCCCTGCAATACATGCGTGTAAGAGTTCATGGTTTTGAGGTATGTCTTCTTTCTGACTTGGCATTGATGAGGATACTTGAATAAATGGTGTGCCCAGTTGCACGAAAGTCAGTTCACAGGGATCACTTAGTGAATCCCTTCACTTGATTCATTAGGAACTCTGAAAGCTTAATTTGAACAATATGCCATTAAAGGGTGACTTGAAAACCTTTTTATGTTTAGGTGATATAAGCATCAGGGGGGCTGAAAACTGAACAGAGAAACTGAATGAAAAATAAGCTAGAGTTTCTCTTTGGTTTTGATCCATCAGTGATCTGGGTTCCAGAATTACTCTACTGCATCCTTGGTGATACAAAGGAGTTGTGGATTGTAGCAAAAAGGGCTGTGGTGCCAGAATGTCTTATGCATGTGCATGCGTGCACAAACTTGGTTTGTGTAGGAACTTACAGAAAATGTATGCTGTGAGGTGGTTACAGGTGTTAGGAAATAGATTTGTCATCTTTAAAATCAAGATTCTGTGGAAAGTTTGATTTATATTGATGGGGATCATTGATCTTTTTTTAAGTAGTAATAGATTTTAGTGATTCAGCTGCACTGAAGATTAAATGATTAAAATTGCCATGAGGTAAAATGCGGTCAAAATAAAAATATCTTCATCAGCATTATTTTACAGAGATCGCTTAATCAGGAAGAAAGCGAAGGTGATTGTAGTTGAGAAATAGAGTGCCGGATCTGGTGCACAGTTAGGTACTTAAGCATTATGGTATGGTCTTTATTCTCAAGTGGGCCAAATCAACTTTATTATAGGCAATTTACATTCTAATGGCACTGAACTTTCAAATGATTAATTATTTTTTAATTTTATGTTAGTTTTAAGGTAACTCTGAAAGAGTGCTGAAGTTCTAGGATCTTTTAAGATCTTTAAGGAGTGCTGTTTGTTTAATAAAGGACTACTGTTAAAGCCATAATTCTTAGCGAAATTAAGAAGAGGTCTTGAAACCTGACTTAAAGTCACATATTTTAGAATTGCTGTCTTTTTATCATTGTGTCAATGCAAGAGAACCAGACAATGAACACTTTCAATCTTACTACCCAGCTTGAGTACAGGGAGCAAGCAAATGAGTAGTTTATAGTTCTTACAGCAGAAATCATATAGGGTGATGTATTAAAATGGTGTGAGGTATGTGTGGAGTGAGAGCTTAAGCTATGGAGATGGAAAAATTTCTGTGGATGTAGGAAGGGCCTTTTGTTTTTTTGTGACTGGAAACTTGAAATTTGAGTAAAAAGCAGTTGTAGAGACTGCTGGAGCGTATCTTTGTTTTTCATTGTGCTTATAGTGGCTTAACACTCAGAAGGAGCGTTTTACTGTGATGTATTAATGAAGTGCAATATGATCTGTTTTCTTATTTTTACTAGTTTCAAAGTAACCCATAGGATATATCAGACGGTGTAAAACTAATGCAGGCACTGTTCAAAAGTAGCTTTTTATTTATTTGGATCACAAATGTTGTTTTAAAAATATATCTAATGACAATGAGTAGTTACTTTTGAAGAAAATTTAAAATATGACTGGAAAACATGTATTATTTTAACCTGGGAAAAGTTCCTTCTCACAATATTAAGTTCTTACTCCCTACAGTTTTTAGTATTTCCATTTGACATACATTACATCAAAGTAATTCTTACTTCCATGTATTTGTCCTTTATTTTAGTGTTTGAACTTTAGTTTAATGTCAGGTATAGATCATGAATTCAGGACTTCAAATAACATCTTTCATTTCAAATGTTATCCATAAAGGCAGAATTAGGACTGTAATTGTCTGCACTTGTACTATATTCAGTACCCAGAGTTCTCCAGTCCTAACTGGGACTTTTGAAATCTGTTGCAATGCAAAAATAAACAAGTGTCAGTGAAACCCGCTGCTTATGAGCAGGTTTATGCCATATTTTAAAGAGGAAACAAGGTATGTGGCTGCATGATATGTCAGTTCATATGGTGGGCGCTTGTCTGCGACATTCTGAAGAAGAATTTGCCTGCTGTCAGAGCTTGGCTGCATTTGCGAGCCTTCTGCTCTGAGGCCCTTGTGGCTTTGCTGGGAAGCGTCTGCAATGATGTGCAGTGAATTTGGGGGTAAAAGCACCGTGATGGAGGTGTGAGAGACAGGACTCAAATGATTCATGTGCTGCGTGAGACTTCACAGGTGTGCATTTTGTCAAGTTCTAGGTGTAAGTATATGCTAAGGATACATGGCCACACAAACGAGTCATTTTAGAGGAGGAAAGATTGTGGAGAGTCTGCTCACACCCCTTCTCACAAGGTTTAGAGCATATCCTCTAACTAATTAAGAGAGATTAAAAGTGCTTTCAGTTTTACAGAGCTTTTGCAGCTATTTTTTCCCTCGAAAATGAAAATTAATAATGTTAGTTGCTCATGTGAGGTGTGATGAAACTCATTACCAGCAAAAAATCAATTCTGTGACCTCAATATACTTGCATTTTATAGGTGGCTGTAAAAACAGTCTTTCCTTTATTTAAAATTCTAAAGTAAAAGGAAGGCAGGCTCATGTTGTGTGGCTCAAGTCCTTGTGTGTTAGTCACAGTTTAATGAAAAGTAAAGGCACTCAAGCCTACTGGTGGTAGAAGGAGAAAGGAAATGCATCAGGGAATTTGAGAAAGGGTAGTGGCAGGTCTTCATCACTGAAACTGGGGCTTTGGAAGAGAGACTCCAGCTGGGTAGACCAGAGTTTGAAAGGAAAAGTAAGAAATCAGAGAACTAGCAGAACTTTGCTCTGGTGGTAGCTTCTGTAACCAGCCGGGCAGCGGGATGGGGGAGAGAGACATGAGCAGACTAATACAAGAAGCAGGCAAGGCACAAATGTGGAGGAAACTGAGGAACCATCAGGTGTGGTGGCAAAGCTGTGTGGGGACAGAGTGATACTGGATATCCAGTCTTGTGGGAGAGGTTGGGACCTAATAGTTCAGAAGGAAAGCATTGGGAAGAGGAGTCGCAGCAGGGAGGAGGTGAAACTGGATCATGTATTTTTGAGAGGCAAGAAAAAGGAATGCAAGGCAGGCTACAATATTACACAGGTGTTTGAGTATCCCTTAAAATCCTTCTTTCTCTAGCTTCAGAAATGGAACAGGAGGCTCCTAAAGTCCTGTAAAATACCTGGGAAGCTGAGCCAGGGGGCTTCATCAGTGCTGGTCCACATAGAGAGCCACAACCTGCAGCACTGGTCCTTTAGTCACTGGGGATCATATACTAGATGCCTGAGTTCTATGGACCAAAGTTGATGACTTTCTTCTGGTAAAACACGTTACATTATTACAGTATGCAGTAGAACTTCCGGAGAGGATTAACTTATTCTTTTAAATGAGAGGATTATTTGAATTATAAATATAAATATATATTGAACAATTCTTTAATTAAGGATGCAAAACCATAAATCCAGAACAAAGAAAGTGACAGAATTAATGATGCCTCTGCAACTACCTTGAGAGAGCACATATTACAGGCTTCTGTTGTCACAAAATACCTGCTCTTTAGAGTGGAGAACTGTTACTTGACATGCAGTCATCCATTCCACCCCACCCCCGTTGAAATTTGCTGTGTGGTTTATGAGATTTTTTTTTCTATGATACTCATCAACACATAATCTTTCACACACAGTATTTTTCAAGAGCCTAGTCAGACTAGATGGTGATACCTCTCTTTTACATAATAAAAAGTAATGTGTTGAGGGACTATAAAGTTTATCTAAGTATTCATTTTCGATGCCTGTTTTATTTTGATTTTTCAGAACACTTGGTGATTCTAAACACAGGTCTGATGGATTTTTATTTACAGCTTAAACATCCAGCAGTTTTTGACAGTCAAATACCAGCATATTGAGTTACGTGTCAAATATTGAGGAATGCAAAGTTTAAGCTTGTCTGTCAGAAGTGTGATTTTAATTGACTTGTCTCCAGCTCTATGACAGCCTGAGGGTTGGAGTCTAAGCAACGTTCCACTTTATAAGCGTAAGATCGCTTTTCTCCTTCTCCTTTGTTAGCCTCTCAGGTTTTTTTAAATATCACAAAACTTTTTTTTGGTCTGCTCTTGATTTGCTCCCAGAGCATTTCCACCCTCTTTACTAGATGGAACAGAAGTCCTATGGTAAAGATTTTGCTGACTGTGGTACAGGAATTGCATCAGAATTCCAGTGCACAGCAGGATGAATTAAAGTTCAATATTTCACTTTGCTGCTAGTATAATAATATTTAAACATAGGGTGGTTTACTGAATTCTTGTGACGAGAAAGAATGGTGATACAAAAAAATAATGGTCATATCTTGATGTGGTATGGAAGTGTTGTCCAGATCTGCAGTGGGTGTTTCATGAATGCAGGGATTATTTTTCATCTGAGTCTGGGGAGGGAAAAAACAGAACTACTCTCCGTATGTTTAGGAAAGTTATTTTATTTCTGACTCTGATTTAAAGTTCCTGTTGAAGAATCTTTTGTGGTAGCTGTAGCCAGAGATGGCTGGATGGTCTCCACTTGACCTAGATGAGAACAGATAATTTTTTTTTTTTCCCCCAAAATGAATAGGATCCAAAATATTGTCTCTGTCTATACTATAGTACAGGAATTTGTGGACATGCTTCTCATTCTTGGAAAATGCCAGATTCTTAACTGGTACTTACAGATGTTGGCACTTAACTGTTCATCAGGAAAAACATGTTAAAAATGTTCTGAGGGAGTGAAAACTGAATCTTTACTGTTAAAACTGAGAAGGGTATTTATTTGTGGTTCATATTTTTTAGATTGCCTTAACTAATGTTCTGTGGTTCAGCTGCTATCGCTGTAGACTACAGCGTTTTTGCCCCTGGTTTCCTTCAGAGAGTTGGCAGAAACTGCAACAAAGCTTTCTTGTGCCGTTTTGCCAATCTTAGGTGGGTGGAGAGGAGAGATTTCTGTCTCCTCTCAGTTAAATTAGGCTTGAAGCAGCTCTGCCTTGCTGATTGTCAACTTTTTCACCTTTGTTTTGAGAAATACTGTTTGCTTTGGGAGGGGTATTCTCTCATGCCTCCTTTCTGGAGTTTTTTGAAACCTCCAGTTAGGGTCTATCTTAACTCAAAAATGCTATTTACACATTTCATAATCACAGCTGATAGAAGCCAGCGGAAAATAAATGCTTTGGGTTTGGACTGAGCCTGTAAAACAAAAACACTTGTTAAATTCCTTCCAGGAATTTAACAGAAATTTCAAAACTGCAGAATGCTTTTAAAAACAAAGCTATTGATGTAATATTCTGCTTTGTTCTTTTTTTTTTTTGGAATTTTTTCATTTTTTCAAGGACAGCGTTAGGAAGAATCAAAGAGCCTTCTGGTATTCACGTAATTGACAATCTCTTAGGTTATGTGGTTTTTGTCCTTTGCATAGGAAAGCTCTATATGGATTTTTATAATTATTTTTAACTAGTGAAGGAAAGGGAGCATTGTCTTGAAATGGCAAGCAGCTAGTTTTCCTGTGGTAGTTTTCTTTTCCAGTCTATTTCCTTCATAATGAACTTTTACCATTGCTATTGACAATTCTGGTGGGTGCAGCTTTTGATTTCTATATCTGTGGCTTGACCTGGTATTTTACATTGCATGATGCAGTGGGCAGAAGGCTGGTTTTGCTGTGTGGTACCTGTATCGCTAAGGAAGCACGTTTTGTAATTCCTTTGGGAAGTAAGGCATGGGTGTCTTACTGAGACCTGCCAGTCAAGGATACAGTCTTCCATCTGAGCAGAATTAGCCAACCTGGTTATCCAAAAAAGGAACTATGGCGTCAGTGAGGCACCAGGAGGAATTCCTGAACACTGTACTGTTCTGGTTTGTTTTCTGTTTAAATCAGTTGTGGGGACACATTTTGAATTGCTGCTCCAAGTTTGCAGCACTTTCTTTAAACAGTTGACATTATCTTCATCTCACTTGTGTTTAGTTTCAGCCTCTGCCTACAGCAGCTCTGGTCGCTGCAGTACTTTGCTGGGGAGGGAAACGGGCACTAGCAGATGAGGGAGGAGGAAGGAGCTCACCACTAGCTCCTCCTCCCCAGTCCACAGGTTAGCCCTGAAAAATCTGAATTTCAGGGCTAGCCCTGCTCAAGCTCTGCAGACAGAAACTGGGAGGTGGAGGGAGAGCAAGGCAGAAGCATGAGACTGACTTTGCGAGTAAAGCTTCCAATGTTACTGTTTTATTATTTTGATGTTGTTTGGTATCATAAATATAATCACAGTACTAAACTGTGTTGGCTAATCAACATGTCACTGTCCTCCCTCTGTCAGCTTTTCAGGAGATGGACTTCTCTCTCCAAGAGTTCAAAAATTAAACCCCTTGGTGTTAATTGTGCTGTAAGTAATGCTAGTAACTGCTTCTCCCCATAAATATGATAGACTGTTGAAGCTTAGTGTCACTACTGCAGAACCCATTGTTTTGCCTCTGATGCTGGACAGTTATAATTGTAATAAAATCCTCCCTTTTCAGGGCCAGGGGGTAGAATGTATACTCCTCTGTATGCCTGGCTTGGCAGCTGGACTCCTGCTGACTGTTTTTCTATGTGCTGAACAAGTTACTTCAGGTGAAGTTGTAGTCAGATTTCAACTGGGAAAAAAAATCTGAATTTCAAACACTTGTAGAATTCGCCTTTTACTGATTTTTATTGTTTGAATGCATTGTAAGCATAAATGGAATGAATGGCTAAACATAAAATGTGGGGAAAGACCCACAGAGACTTAAATAACTTGAAGGAATAGTCATGACAGGTTCACATTGTTTGAAGAAACGGCTTGGCTTACTGCTTCAGTACATTGGTTACCCCAGAGGGTGAATTGGCAGATTGTTTTTTCTTGCCATGTGTAATTGATTGAAAAAAGCGCAAGGAATCTTGCCAAGAGGGTGGTGGTGCAGTTTTCCCAGGCAGGGTGAGATCGGAAGTGTTGGCCAGGTGGGGTAGCCCATGTTTTTGTAGAACAGTTTTTATAGGTAGAGTCTTATCTGTCCATCTCCTCTATGGTGACTGATGGCAACATAGAATATTTTTCAGAGTAACATTCTCCGTAGACTTTGTGTATGACTTGTCAGCCTGTGGATGTGGAGAATGCACTGGTAAATTGGAAAGTTTTATGTGATGAATTTCGGTTCCTGCTCAGTTGGAAATCCAGGAGGAGCCAGGGGACATGCTGCCCACACTTACCCTCTGGTTTGGAGGAGGAAGAATTGGATTTGGCACAGCAAACTACTGGTCCCTAATCTGTATCCCACATGGCTAGCAACCTTGAAAAGGGATGCGTGTGTGGGAAAAATCAGCTATCCCTCTGTTTGTTTCTGTAGGTTGAATGAAGTACTGAAGGAAATGCCTGTACTGCCTTTTGCTCTCTAAAAGCTGCAAAGACAGTGTATCACTCTGGTATTGATGATCAAGGAAACTGCAGCTGCTTCTGCAAAAGTGTTCTTTTCTGTTAACTTCACGATGGTTCTGTTTAGGGCGATGGGGATGTAAACAAGGGAGGGCTGCATACCTGTGGGTTTTAACAGAGCTGCATTGCAGGGACGCCTTTGAGCACATTGCATTTTGAAAACCGTTCCCTGACCTTAAAGTTTGCTGTCTTTGTAATGGCTCATATGACATTGCCAAACTAGTTGCAGAAAGTCTGCCTGTTAACCTCATAGTCTGGAAAGCTGGATGTACAAAACGGCTGTCTGCAGATATGCCTTCCAAGACCCTTGGCCAGGCCAAGTTTTTTGTGCTTGAGATTGCTGTTGCCACAAGAACAGCAGATGTTTGCACAGCAGACAAACAACATTGATGATAAAACAAATTGACCTTTTTTTGGAACAAGCTATTTGAAGCACATTCCTAGGGCAATTACTGTTTTTTTCTTTTTTCTTTCTTTTCTTTTCTTGGACTGTATCTTTCTTCATAAAACTGCCTGGATGTACATTGACGTGTCTGTTGCTAGAGGTGATAAAAATAGTTAAAGAGAAGCGTTTACAAACTTTTCCACTAACACCGATACTACAAATCATTAAATCTAATCCAAACCCTATTTTTGTCAGCTGTATTTTACTGAAGCAGTTATAATGATGTTTATTTTTCCAGTGTCCCTATGGGAACCCTGGAAGATTCCAAAATGTAATAATTAAAGAATGACAGGCCTTTACTTACAATGTAAAGTGAGGAAGAGTTTTGTGGTTTAAACAGCTATGCTGTTGCTTGTTAACAAGATATTTTGCCTTGTACTCTAGCCAGGCCTGTAATGGTCAAAAAATGTGAAGTTGAGAACTACACGTTTGTTTTCAATCAGTTGTTTTTCAAGTTAAAAGGCTTTAATGCCTTGTTTTAATTTGTTCAGTGGTATTCATCAGTAGTATTAATATTTGCATTAAATCACTTGGTACAGTACAGCTGAGACTGTCCTAGTAAGGCAGTACATTATGTTGTCACTTACTTTTTCTATTGCAAGACCTTTATTTGGGGGGATAAAGGATGAATTGAAAGTTTGTGGAGTCTCTGTGAACTTGAGGAATATACTTCTGTTTAGTATTTTTTAATACTAGATATTATTAATATTTAAAGTATTTAAAATGTAATATTAAACCTGTATTTTAATTGTATAATGAAATATTTTTGATAAAATTGTTACAAATTTAAAGTAAAAGTATAACTAAAGCGAAAATCTCAGTGTTGTATGCCTGCGTCTTTACTATTTGGACCTAAACCCTAGGTTTTTTAGTCATAAGCTGTTGTTCCTGTAGTTATAACAAATGCAAATCCTGGTAGAGGATTGATTCCTGGCATCAGAGGAATTTTAGAAAAATTGACTTAAGTTCAGACTCTGGAACTTCTGAGATTTTTAAAGGATTTCATCCCTTGTACCCCTGACATTAGTGGAGGTGTGCTGTGCTTAACAGGAGAAACGTAAGACCCTGCATTTTTTGGTTGTTATTTTTCAGATGTGATTTACAATGCTAATTTAAGGACTAGGAAAAAGAAGTTCTGTGGGGTTTTTTAGGTATTAAAAATACAGGTAGCCTGTGCCTTGACTCAGTTTATAAAATTGCTAAAATTGCTTTGCTGAATAGTAGGCAGTAGACTTTTGGACAAGGATTTTGTAGTGCCTTGAAGGGGTGTGTGTTAATATCAAAATTCTAAATTGAATGATGTATCAGTATTAGTATCTGAATCAGTATTAGGGCTTGTTTTGTTTGGGGTTTTTTTTAGTAGGATTAGTTCATGCCATTAGAAAGACAAAATACTGAATTTTAGGAGAACTCAAATCAGGTTTCTTACATATGTCTGAATATAATTTGTTTGTTGTGTAGAGTCATTTGCTTTTGGAGCTTTTGAAAACCAATTCCCACTTCTGTTTAGAAGCATTATTCTGAATAAACTATTCTGCAAATAAAGCTGTACTAATTCCATCAGCCTCTGTATAAATAGAAGTGGACATAGATGGGTCCCTGCACCATAAGCTAAAAAGGTTTTTGTGGGCCGTGTAAAACGGCTACCTTACGATGCGCTCTTTTGTTTCTTTCTTGATCCAAGTATGTGATGGTCAGTGCCTTGTCTATTACAAAAATACTGTCCCTGTTTTATAAATGTGAAACTGTGGGTGAATTGTCTGAAGTTGCTTGTTTAGGATCATTGAGAAAGACTGCCTTTGAGCCAGAAGTTGAACTTAACATTTCCTGAGACCCATTCCAGTCCTGTGTACACTGGACTTCTATGTACAGCTGTCTTCCTTTATGGGCAAGTTTTATGAACCATATTTAATGAAGCTTCTGGTTTAGTAACAGATTTCATTTGTATAAAGTGTTAAACATGATTTTAAAACAATTAGTTTTAAAAGAACTCCTTTTCACTGCTCAAGTATTCTAAGTTTTGTGGGTTTTTCTCCTTTTTAATAAAGGTTGTGTTATGTGGTTTTGAGGTAGAGTTATCAGTAACTTAGATGTTTTGCATGCATGCAGGGAGCATGTATTGATGAACTGAGATTGGTTAGTTGTAGTGCTAAATGGGGCTGAAAGAGGGGAACAGTCCTCCTGATAGTGTTTCATTGCAAAGAGCGCTGGGGTTACCTGGCTGGAATACAATACCTTATTTCACTTACTGCTTTCAAGGGTATTATAGAAGGGGGGAAAAAGAAGAGGGAGGTGAAGCTTAACTTTACATATGTGGAGTTGTTCCACTGAATGTGTTAACAATGTCTTGAGTACAACCATTCTTGCTTCCAGAAGCCAAGAATTGGCTATCAAGTGTCCACTATCTTGAAGAAGTCGTCTCCAAAAATATTGCATGATACATCATCTAAGCCAATGTTACCTTTCCAGTTATCATTCATTGGCATTTTAATTTTTCATTGAATACCATATTGTTGTGCTGTTTGTCAGAGAAATTGATGCTGTCCAAAGTGAACTTCTCATTACATTATACTTTGCTTTTGCAACAACATATAGCACAGATATGGTGGATGTCTATGAACTCAAAAGACTGTAGAAAAATATAGTCAGCTTGACTCTTTTTTTTTTTTTCTTTTTTTCTTTTTTCCCCCTTTTAAATTTAAAAAAAAAATCAAAAGCAAGTTTACTTAAACTTTTTCTTACAGCAGTTTTGGCTTAATTCTTACTGGTCAGTATTTCTAGCTTTAAACTTCATTGTATTACATTATGGAATATAAGTATATGAGCAAAATGGTCCATTGTTTTCAGGACTCTGATTACACCTGTTTTACGTTACTGTTACCTTGTTGTTTGTTTTTTTGGTTTTGTTGTAGGTTTTGGTTTTGGTTTTTTTGTTTTTTAATGTTTGATATTTTCCTTTGTTTCAGCCAAACCTTTTACATCTAAAGTGAAACAGATGCGACTACATAAAGAAGATTTTGAAATCCTGAAGGTGATTGGTCGAGGAGCCTTTGGGGAGGTATGTGTGTGAAGAAGGTAGAAGGAAAGGTTTGAATAATACTTTTGCAAATCTGCAGCACTGAGGAGAGGCAGTTAACAGCAATGTACTGATGTATGGCTTTTTACGTTATTTAGATGCAATGGATATTGTAGGGGCCCACCTAATGTTTGGTGCAAATGCATTTTGATTTATACATTCTTTGACAGCTTTTTTTAAGTCTTCCAAAATTTGAGAGAAGGCGAGTTCATGTGGATTAAAAGGCTATGTTTCAATTGTCTGATGATAAATCATTTGCTTGACTGTAATTCTTTCCAGTCAGCAGGTAGAGGCCAATGAGTTACTGATGGTATAAAGATCTAGCCATTCCTAATCATCCTAATAACTAAATAGTCTGAAATAAATAGCCAAATATTGATACGGACATTCTAAGAACACAGAAAGATCTCTCTATTCCTGTCATTTCATTTCCTATTTTTGATGGATGTTTGAATATTTTTCCTGTATTTCTTTTAAAAAGCTCAGTAACTGTTAGTTTCTTTTTCTGTTGTCGCCTACTGCTATCAAGCTATACAATTTTTTGCTGCTTCTGATTAAGCCATCTCTTATTTGAAGATGTCAATCAAGGCTGTTGATCACTAGGTTTTAAATTAGGCATGTCAGATTATAGGTTGAGGAATCTTGAATAAACAAACATGAGCTTTCTACCCCTTCTTAGTTATATTAGGTGCATGTGCTTCGTTCTTCATGTAGGACACTCTGTATATAGAAAGAGCAACCTAATGTATAACAGTGCCTTGAATTTTTGATAGCCAAATACACTACAGATGGAGGTAGTATGTAAAACTTCTGCAGAAGGTACTCCATACTGACTGAAAATGTGTCAACTGAAACCCAAAGTATAAGAAAAAGATTTTCTGAACAATGTCTTCATTGCTTTTGGAACTGGAAATGTGTTTGTTTAGGGTTTGGGTTTTTTTCCCCCCAGTTCTCTTTGGTATGAGAGCATCTCTGGAGTCCCTATGGCATGTGACAGAGAAGAGTTGGTTTCACTTACATGTTTGGATGATGTGTAAAAATTAGTCTTTACTAGTCTGTGGTTATGGAAGAATAGACTTCTATAGGTAGTATGTAAGGAACAGGAATTTTTATGTATGTCACATACATACTCTGATGATGCCTACATGCAAATACTATTTTATGTAAATAAGTCATTACATACTCTGATGCTTACATGCAAATATGATCATGGGGTAACTGTAAAAATAACAATAAAAGAGTAGTATTTATTTAGCTACTTCATCGCTTTTGGTTGGGTTTGCTCCATCCAGAGTAATTCTTCTTCATAAAGCAGGCTGAAGGCTGAAGCTACTCATGGATAATTTATCTTTACTCTGAACCTCTGCCACAAAGAGAATGTTGCGTTCTCCATTTTGATGTAAATGCTTCTACTTAAAACATCAGCTTTTCTTAGTGCTGCCACAGTAGTTGCAGCTGAGTGCATGTACAGATTGTAGAAGATGTAAAAATCACTGATGTAGAGGCTTTCTTGTCGGAAGTATCATATGTGAAACCTGCCTTATTTTGTGTTTTTAAGAAAAGTCATTTTTGTCTCCTAAATCAGCATCAAACTCCACAACAGCTAAACCACAAAGAAGCTGTAGTTCTTTCTCAGGAAGCTTCTTTGTGGTGAATCATCCCATGAATGGTGAGAGCGTAACCTTCCCCATCCCCTTCTCAGGACAGTCTGTGTAATTGGTTAGTTCTCCTCTTTTAGGAACAGTGTTTCTAATTACTTATCTGAGAAAGATAGCATGACTATTTAGCTGTCAAAATCTTCAGTAAGGGGAAAACTAAAGTCCTCTCAGTGAAGATGTTTGTGTTTGTGTGTTCTTAAAGTACAACTTACTAAATATTTGCAAGGATATATTAAATTTTCTTACTAGCTTAAAGAAGACAAGTTTCAAGTCCTACACAGACGTTTATCTAAGAAAACAAATTCTATAAGAAATTACTAATTTTCCTTTAAAATAACCAGTAAATATCCAAGCACAGTTGAAAAAAGGACCACCAAATTTTGCTGCTACTTAAGCCACCAAAAACTATATTAATATTAAATTGCACAATACTTGTATGATTCAATAGACGGCAGTAGTTTACTGAGACAGATTAAGAAATCTGGAAGAATGTATTTTCTTTCCAGCAAACTATAAATGAGACTGAGGTTGCTCTATGTTGCTGGGAGGAGTAATTTTTGTCTCCTAGGTCAACATAATTCTGAAATTCTGTAGACTACAAAGTTAGTGCAAGTTTTCTTTGGCACAGTCTCAGACTTGTTCTTATTTTGATTTTATGCTCTCAATTTCTTCAGTTTGCATGGTCAAGAAATAATCTTTTTGTTTTTACAAGTTTGATGTAGACAAAAAGTAGTTTAAATTAGTTATTGCTTATAACTGTACGAGTTCATCATTCCTAATTTTATTTTTCCCCTTACCCTGCTTGCTGCCAGTCTGAAAATGCTTCCTTTTTGTTAAATTAATGACATGCCCCTTCCTTCTGCGTGTGTACATATACTTTGTTAAAATTTCATGTAAGAGAGTGCTGTCTTTAGAAAACAGATGTTTTGCTTGGAGGAGGAGGATTATCATGGTAAAACTAATAACGTGGGCATCACATGTTACATTGTGCTGGCTTCGGGCACCATGGTTTGAAAAACTTAAGACTTTAAACTTGGGAGTTGAATGCTGCTAGGAAAGGCGAATCAACTGGGCAACAGCTCTTAGTGGTGCCTCTCACCAGTATAAAAGTGTGGCTTATTCAAAGTTCTAGCTAATACCGAAATTTTTCAGTTCATTCTATTATTGCTTATTGAAAAAAAGTTCAGTGCATGCTTATGCAAGCAAATATTATGTCATTATGTTGTTGATATTTTGAAGATGATGAATTTCATAGCTCTGAGAACTAGTTCGTTACTCCTAAATTTTGGCATCCAGTTACAAACATTAACATTTTCTTTTCCTGTTTCTGGAGGGCTGCCTGCTCTTGATGAACAAGAAAATCAATGCTGACTTTTTTTTTTTCCTCCCCAGTTTTAATAGCTTTAGTTTTATCTCTTTTCTGTATAAGGCTGTTGCTTTGTAAGCAAAGGAAATGTGCAGACATGTACCGTAGAGACAAGTAGCCGAGTTTGGGGCAGAAGGTGTCTGACAGCATGCCAGACTGTGCTGCTGTTTGTGGGAAATATGGAAAACTGTTGGAAGAATGGGAAAAAACCCAATCTGACTAAACCAAGATGTTTACATTAGCACATACCAATCATTTTTTTTTATTGGGCTGCTCACAGGAAAATATAAATTTAAAAAAACCAAACAAACAACCTTTAAAAGTCCAATTCTAAGAAATTCCAGTAGCAAGACAGTTCAGGATAACTGGACAGGAATGATTACCCTGTAAGATCAAAACAGCACTCTGTATGTTTGGGCCTTTGTGCACGTAGTGTATACCTCTGTGTGTATCTAAACATTTCCTGGGTCTGTAATCATGCTTCAGAATTTATTGTTACAATTAGAAACTGCGTCAGACTGCTCATTGCTGAAGTGTCTGGCTTTTCTTTCAGAGTCCTGAAGTAAGCATTTTAGAATTTACTTTTGTAAAGCACTGAGACTCCCCCAAAAAGATGCTATGATTGCAGAAAAGTGATGATGTTTGTGATCTCTTTTTTTGTGTGTATGTGTGGTGGTTATTGGTATGGAATAACATTAATGGCTTTCACAGACTAAAAAACTGCTTCCGACTGGTTGTAAACACAGCTGGTAAATGTGAGTCTGTTTTTGTTCTTTAGTCACTCTTCAATGTTAAACATTCACAGAAGGTACCAAGCCCTTGATCTTGTCATTGAAAGCCTATGCTCCAGCTGTTAACCAAAGGCAGTGCTGTAGCTCTTTTGGTTGTGTCCAAGTGAATGCTGTATAGGAGACTACAAATGTCGGCAGCTGTGCAATTAGCATGTGTCTTTTCAATAACCAGGTCTTTTGCAAAATAACACAGCCTTTCACCGAGCATGCTACAGGCAAGAAATGCAATCCTAAAGTTGGACTTGAAATACGTGTATTATCTCATGCCTCTGGCTGCCTATGCCACAACGGTTAATGGTGGGGAAAAGTTTGTTTTTCACGGAGGGCAGCAGCAGCAGTCTGGTCAGCTCTAGGACCACCCTTTTAATTTTCCCCTGCAACAGTCACAAAGCCCTTCAAGGTCTTTAGGGCAGAATTATGTTGTAGCTTCATACCACAGGCTGTATCACGCAGA
This sequence comes from Leptosomus discolor, assembly GCF_034619465.1. Classification (NCBI taxonomy): domain Eukaryota; kingdom Metazoa; phylum Chordata; class Aves; order Leptosomiformes; family Leptosomidae; genus Leptosomus; species Leptosomus discolor. The sequence goes on along the minus strand of NC_141392.1, from coordinate 17,548,418 downwards.
GGGGGTCTCTGTCATCCAAGATGTGTTACAGTTTGAATGCTGACTGGTTTCAATGTTAAGCTTTTCTCCTCCTGTCCTTTCTCATTAGAAATCAATACAGATACAGCTGGTCAGAGTTTCAAGCTAATTTTGTCTAGTGAAGTTAAAGGAGACTCAAGATTCAGATCCGCATTGTGGGTTATGTATTACTGCAGAGGAGTAATCTTTCCCTCCTAAAGAACATGATGATGCTTGGTCTTGGGATATCATACACGGGGGAGTAGACATTCTTTATGAATTAAAATTAGATTATAGTCTAAGGTAACAATCTCGGGTTTTGTTCAAATCTGAAAGTACTTTGAGGGATCCTGAGTCTGGACTTGAACCTCAATTTTTATGTGTGAAGTAACCTTTAAAATTTTCAGTTCATAAACTAGTTTAAACAAGTAAATGTTGTATCTTTCTGTCTTCTCTCCTTTTTTCATCTCCCACTCCCACCCCTCTGCAACCCCAGAAGGCAGCAGTGTCAAAAGCAGGGCTAATAGTGCGTTGCTGCACATATGGGAAGTGACAGCTGCTTCATCTATGAATCTATAGATAAGTAAGAGGTACCCTTTTAGATACGCTTTAGCTTGGACATCTGAGTATTGCAGTCCTTCAACCTGCACTTTTGCGGTGTTCCTGAAGCTGTTACAGCTGATGACACATTTAAAGATGGTTCAAAGAGGTTTGCATGACACTTTCTTCAAACTGTCTGATCCTGTATTTTGTTTTCTGTTATCACTGTCTTCACACATAGCTGGTTTACTGATTATGAAAGAGGTGGAAGGAATGTAGGATTCAGCCTTAGTATTTTTTTTGTCACTGGCCTGCAAGATGAAGGTGATGATAATCTGTGTGACAGCATGTTGGTTTGTAACCAGATGCACACAGAAATAAACTTCAGTCTGCATAAGCGTTAAGGTTTATTTGAAAGGGAAGAGGCAGAATGGGATAGTTGGAGAAGAGTTGTTAAAATGTATTGATTGTTGAACTTTCCTATAACTGGGATGGTAGTTTAGTGGTCTGGTCTAGTTCTGATCACCAGCTCTGAGTCTGTGGAACAGTTCATGGCCGTTTGGGGTAAGACACTGAGCTTTCCATACCCGGGGAAATCTGAACTGTGCAAATATGTTTGTGTAAACGTCTTTCCTCCCTCTTTCCTAAAAATATTCCATGTTAGCTTCTATTATAGCTAAACAAAATAACCTTCTCAGAAAAGTACTGTGTTGGTTGGCTTTGTTAATTTATTATTACATAGGCCTGTAGTATCTAATGTTTCAGAAGAAATGGGGGATGGAAGGACGGATGACCTTGTGCTTCCATAGTTTTACTTCTCTAGAAAATGTGGATTTCAGAATTTCCCTGCTACTGACAAAAGACATGATAAAAAGCTTATTGAACTTCAGGTGAAAAATGTGAAGTAATACTTTACTATATCTTGGAAGCAAGTCTAGTGCATTATTTGTAATGAGAGGGAAAGTTGTTTTATGGCAAACCCACAGGCTAGTTTGTGTCTAAAACCTAAAAGATGCTGTTTATATAGTTTTAGAAGCTACCGCATTGTTGTCTTTTCTTGGTGGTTCTGTAATTTAAATTACTGTGTAGGACTGAAGTCCAGGAACATAAAGCGTAGAGCCAGTGATAGCTTCATGATAGTATGATAGAGCCAGAAGTGTGAAGATGAGAAATACCATTGTTCATGTACAGTCACCTAGAAAAAAAAGGATACATAATGAAAGTGTGATATATAATGAAAACTTAAAATAGACTTGGAACTTCTGCAGAATGAATATCCTGTACTGTTGTGATGTTACTCTTTCTTGATGGTGATGGTACAGTATTGTGTGGCTGGTAAAGCTAAGCATCCAGAACACTGAAGAAAAACCCTCAAAAATGGCAAACTTTCATAAAAACGAAAACAATATGCATTTTCATGTTTTAAGTTATTTATCTTCCATTTATCTTTTTCAGGTTGCAGTAGTAAAACTGAAGAATGCAGATAAGGTTTTTGCTATGAAGATACTTAATAAGTGGGAGATGCTGAAGAGAGCTGAAGTAAGATTACAGTAATGTTTGCTATAATGATGCATGCTCTTATTCTGCTGAATTGTTGCTTCTCTTTCCACAAGACTCTGTGTGTACACAGGCATTGAGGAGGTGCTTCACTAATTAATGACAATATGAAGACATCGGAAGGGTTAAAATGGCATGGAATTCTTGACTTAGGTGGGGCTGGATGTTTTAGACGTTATACCTTTTGTTTAATTGCCCAAGGATTACTGACTATACAAGCAATATTTTAATGTATTTGTTCCAGTTAGGAATGTAGTCTTTAGCAAGTATTTTCCATGGTGAAAGGTAATTACTGAGCTATAACTCACCAAGCCTATTAGTTTATCAATAGTTAGAACTTAGTCAAGGTCAAATTTATAGATTGAAAAATCAGAAAGATAGAAGTTTCAAATTAAATTGAGTGCACGTTTTGTAAAAGTGTCCATCTGCAAAACTTTGTGATGAAAAGTTTCGTGTTAAAGCTTGAGTCCGTTCTGTGTTCTGAAAAAGGTGGAACAGCTCTTTCACCAGCCCTCCTTTGCCTTGGGTTCCTGCATTTATTATGCAACTCTGCTCTTCATAAAATCCTCGATATATTTTCCTGGGTTCCTTTGGAAAGAAACTTATAAAATGCAGTCTTACCTGAAGTCTTATGTATTAATTTTAAACAGAACATGTATCTAACTCTTTAAATTGCTTTGAAATTCTTCGTCTATGCATACTAAAAATAAACTGCCTGAAAAACAGACTTATAAAAATGTAACTTGATGTCTTACACATACGAAGTTATTTTGGCTATTCTTTAGTTTGGACTAGCACTATCTTGGTGTCTCTCCCAGCTTGTCTAATTGAATGATCTCAAGCCTCAGTTTTTATTAGAGACTCCTACTTTTCTACACTCAGACTGCCTTGCTGTTCAGTTGCTTCCAAGTTTGTTCCGATTTCCACATTTATGTTCTAATTACATCTTCTTAGGAAATGAGATCAATGGGAAACCATCACACTTTTTTTTTTTTAAAAAAAAATGTATCCATACAAATTAAAGCCAATTTCTGATGTATGCACATCCTGTCTCTTTTAATGAATATGTTATCGCATTAAGAAGTATAAATAGCATGCAGATTGTGGTTAGATGTACACAGTGTGCTTCCTCCTCATCCAGAAACTATTCAGATACTGAGCAATCTGGCGTTAAGTCTCAATACAAAGAGGTATTTCTCTCCAAGACAGATGTCATTACTGTAAGTTTTATTATTTCAGTGAAAAAGACCAGAGATAAAGTTCCACTCTATTTTTAAATGTACCCTTTTAAAGTAAGTTTAAAAGCAATTTCTTTGCATTAAAATACAGTTATAAATAGGTTTGAAAGATTTTTCTCTATGCAAGGTATTAAAAATACTCTTCCCATGGGTCCAGCTGAGTTTCTGAAAGTCTGAACCATTAGCCTAAAAAGAATTACAGCTATGTTTTTAATCTATTTGTAACCTATGGGTGTACAGTGGAAAGACAACCATCTGGAATGAAAATGCATTACAAAGCATGACCTTCAACAACTGTAACCTGTCGTTTTTAAACATTGATGAACGCATGTCACTTGTTACTACTGCTAGGGAAAATGACCCATTTTGCCTCTGTTAGCAATGTGCTGCACTAACACTGAAATACACAGGAAAATCATATAGTCCAAAAATGCAAGGCAAGTGTATAGATAGGTGTATATGTAAATGGTAGAAATAAGTTGTTCATGTATCCCTCTATCAACTCTGTGAGAAGTGGGAGTCATTTGTAAAAGCAGAAAGGGAGTATGTACTCAGAAGAGGCTTGTGAATGCCAGATTAAGATTTATGACTGCAAGCTCTGAGAGTAATCATATGCAAAAATTTTGTTATAATGAAATGATAAAGGTTGTGAGGTCGGTGTTCTCTTTTGTATTATAAAGAGCATAAGTTTTCCAAATACTTGCCACTGTTGAAAACTCCAAGATGTGATGTAGAACTGAGAACATTACTGATACAATGAGTACCTGAAGGTGTGCAACAGCTTGCTATTACGCTCCCAGACCTGTTACCCTAAGTGTTGACAATCACTTACAGTTACATGCGTGCCATGGCGGTGCCAGACGAGGCTCAGGGGAGACCAGCGCAAATATTATACAGCATGGAAGCAGTCAGCACTCACGGAAGGTGCTAACTCTGAGCTGTAAGGGCGTGAGCACCAAATAGCCGAGCGGCCTGCATTCTTTGCTGGTTGAAGGCCATGATAACAGTATAGATATAACCAAAGCACTAAGTTGACTTTGCCGTGGCAGAGGGTTGGATCAGATGACCTCTGGAGCTCTCTGCCAGCAATTCAAGGAGGCTGTGTCTAGGGAAGACAAAGTGTAGTGTTGAAATAATGAAAGGCACAAAAAAAGGCTTCATTTAAAAAAAAAAAATTGAGCCAATGTTACAGCAATTACAAGAACCACTACTACCATTTTTTTTCTTCCTTTTTTTTTTTTTTTTTTTTTTTTTGTCATGAAGTACTGTGAAGCCCATGAACCACTTAGATTCTTTGGCTGTTAACTCTCAGCTGTGATCTGCTGTGGTAATAGCTGTTGCTGTCAGCTCTAGGCATACTGCCCGGAGGTGGGTGTCTAGAGCACTCAAGGAATGCGTGGTCTTTTGTTAAATCATGGCAAAACCAAGTTGAATTATATAAACTCTCTAGTAACTAATCCTGTGAGCTGTGTCATGACAAACGGAGATACGTGTCATTTATGCCTGTGAAAACAAGAGTTCATAATATCTCTCTGAAATATGTCAAGAGTTTACAAACAAGGAAGGGAAAAAATAAAGTATAGAACAGCTTGTCTTCCTTCTGAAGATCATCCTTTTTCCTTTTCCTACCCCCAAGTCCCTTTTTCATTTAATAACCTTTGAGGGTAATTGTTTAAAGTATGTTTTATCATTTTCTCAAATTTCACTGATTTATCTCATGCATTGTGCTATGATTAAAGTATACCATCTTGTTCCTGGTCTGCATTATTCTTACTCACTGTATTCACCAAACCAAGACTTGATATGGTTTATTTGCTTGGAAGAGGGACTTATTTTGTGCTCTGTTTTTACTGCATGTATTCTTGTGCATAGCTCAATCTAAAATGGTATTTTGCTTTTCATTCTTCACTTTCCAAATCTCACAGCCAACAATAACCATGTCAGAGTTCTGCTATTTGCCTATTGTTTTTCGAAATTAAATTGAAAAAGTGAAAAGAAAAGGCTTGGATTTCCTTTAAATTTAGCTATCTCCTAAGATGGAAGAGACAAAGCATGGTTCAAATTGATGAAACATCTTTGTAAAGTAGCAGAGGTTGCTGGAAGATATTATGGTCTATGTTTTTCTCTAACTCTCCATTTGCCTCCAAATAGAGTCCATACAATTATTATTCTTTCTTTTACACTATCTTTTAGACATTTTTCTGAACAAAATTGTGTGTTGGCTTTGCTATTTGGTACCTTTTGTTTTATTGCGATAGTCACTTCAGAGCTTAGTCCCTTCAAAACATTTATCATATTTCTTTGCTATAGTTTGTTTTTGGCTTCTTGTCTGTTTGGTCATTTTCCTCGGTCATTCTGTAAAGCTGCTTTTGCTGAAGTATTTTATTCACTTCTCGGGGCAGGTTGCAAGACCTCCATTGGATTAACTGCCTTGCTGCTTTCCAGTTGGTTATTTTCTTCACATTGTGTCGTCTTTTGTTTCATAGAAACCTGTGTTGTCCGTCTCTGAGGTATTCCTTAGTGTTTCCTGGCAGTCTTTGTTCCGCCTGTGTTCCACTTGCTATGAAGGCACCTTTGGCCTCCTGTGTTTCTTTCCAGTATGTTGAGGGGAGGTCCTCCTGGATGTCTTGTCAACAGCTTATATCTGGCAAGAGCAATAATCAATTCTGTCCTACTTTTCCTGAGCAAAAAATGTGGGGAAAACCCCAACTGGTTGATGATTATCAAGTTACGTCTACATGGAAGTTATTGGCAGCTACTTTCAAAGGACAAGAACAACTTTGCATATGTGAAAATTAAAGTGTAAAACTAGGCTAACAGCGTGATGAGATAAAACAATAACACAAGACTCCAGATTCTCGTTCTTTAACTCATATTGCAGTTATAATTACATAAAGCCATTTTTTGATTGTGTTCTTCAGGCTTATGTTGCTATTCTGTCATTACTCTTAATTGATTTAAGTATCTGTATGTACAAAAAGATAAGATTTTGAATTGTGATTTTTAGAGAACAGGAAGCAGCAGCAGCAGCTTATTTCTCTCTTTGCATCACTTAACAATATGGACGTGTACAACTGTTTAAATTTGAAGAAGGTGAACTTTTCTGATACATAGTTTTTCATAGATTGAAGAGTGTGGTAAATGACTTTTTAACTGTAAATGACTTTTTAACTGAGAGGCAGTTTTGAATTTTTTTTTCCCCAAAATAGAGTGTTAAAACATAGTCAATTTGTAAAATGTGTTTATATATTTTACTTAAAGCCTATAATTTTTTTCTCCCCTTCAGACAGCCTGTTTTCGAGAAGAGAGAGATGTCTTAGTGAATGGAGATAACCAGTGGATCACAACATTACATTATGCATTCCAGGATGAAAACTATTTAGTGAGTGTTGCTTTTATATGTTTATGGATAGTAAATGCAGATTCTTAGTTGTGGTTTGAGTCAGATATATAGTTTGTTTATTTGTTAGTTTGGTGTTCTAGACCATATAGACATGTGAGGATCTGTGATTTTGTGCATAAGATTCTGAAGGGTAGGGAGTGGTCAGAAACTTTTAAAGTTTTTCTATAAATATCTCAGGAATGCAGCTTTGTTTTCTAAACCACTTTGCATTTGGTCTATCTGCATCTTCTTTCTTATAATTCGTCACTCCAGCTTAATTGGATTCATAAAAATAAAAGTGCACTTACTAATACAAATTTTCTATTTGACTTAAAATGTTGTGATTAACATTGCTGATTACCATTTTACAGTTAGAGATAGGGAATAACCCTGTTTTGAAACAACAGTTCATTTTGATTTGTCTTTGCTTTTTTGAGGACTTAAATCCACTGAGAAGTCATAAAGCAATGAAATGTTCTTGCACCGTGGAAGAATGCCACTAAATGTTCATAAATAAGAGTTGAAAGCTGTAATTGTAGATTAAAGTGTCTCTTTAATATTTAATGTTATTTAGTTTTCAAGTGTTTTGAAAGACTTGCAAAAAGAAGCTAATATGAGGAAAAAGTGCCAATTTTCTACAAAAACTTTCCCACTTAAAATATGTTTTGATTGTGATACAGTTTTGGTTATATTTCTGCCTGAAAAAGTAAACAACTGCACATTGATAGATTTTCCTTATTTGGGTTTTATTGCCCTGTGCTTTAGATTCTGTATCCTTAATAAGTTCTAATGTTTTCTTAAAAATATATTATGCAGTCATAATCTCCCCCCCCCCAATGTGTCCAATAAAAGAAGTGCTATACGTGGAATTCTTGCAGAATTGCAATGCTTTTTGCCATTATATTGCTTTCTGTTCTGTCAGCTCAGACACTTGGAGATCCATGGATTTTGGTGGAGTTTATATAGAAACAGGGCTCTGCATTCGTGAACCTAACTGTTGACTTAAATACCTCCCAACCAGCTCCAGGCTTTCTTAATGTGGACAGTAAAAATAATCTCATGTTTTATGTAATTCTGATCTTACTATTAATAGTATTTCAAAGAAAATATTATATATTCCACAACAGCTTTCTAGAATTTGTTTTAATCTTGCTAGTTGCCTTTTTTTCATTAAGCACGGAGCAGCTTCTGTTCTTTATCTTTGATAGTCTGATAATGGGAGCTAGTTTTGCAGCCTGCTGCGGAAAATATCAGTAATGCTGTTTTTCGTCATTTTGGTGTGAAAGTATCACTAGTTCTCTACATGCTTTTTACTAAAATAAATATAACAGAGAGGGTCTTTAAAGAAAAAACCAATCTGTGTAGGTTGAGCAGGAGATGTGGTTGAGCAGTGAATGTTGTTTACCTTGACGTTTGACAGTGTCGGCTGTAACATCATAGTAGATGAGCTGACAAAGTATGCATTAGATGAGCAACAGTGAGGTAAATTGGAGACTGGCTGAACTACTGGGCCCAGGCAGTTGTGATCAGTGACACAAAGTTCAGCTGGAGGCCAGTCAGTGGTGGTGTACCCCAGGGCTGAGCACTGGGGCCGACATCTTTATCAATGACCCGGACAATGGGATGGAGTACACCGTCAGCAAGTGCACGGGTGATAAAAAGCAGGGAGAAGTGGTTGCTATGCCAGATGGCTGTGCTGTCATTCAGATGGACCTCAACAGACTGGAGAACTGGGCAAAAAGAAATTTCAGGAAGCCCAACAAAGGGAAATGCAATGTCCTGCATTTGGGGTGGAATAAAATAAACCTAGTACATGCTGGGGGGCCAACTGGCTGGAAAGCAGCTTTGCTTGAGGTCCTGATGGTTAACAAGCTGACTGTAAGCCAGCAATGCACCCTCACAGCAAAAAAAGTCCAAGTATTCTGGGCCACAAGAAAAAGCGTTGCCAGCAGGTCACTGGAGGTCTTCCCTCTCTGCTCAGCCCTGGTGCAGCTGCACCTGAAGCATTGTGTCCAGTTCTGGGCTCTGCAGTGCAAGCGATGGAGCAAGTACTGTGCAAAGCCAGAAGGATGATGAAGGTACTGGAGCATCTTTCATTTAAGGGAGAGGTTGAGAGAGTTGGGATTCTTCAGCCCAGATAAGTGAAGAGTTGGGGGGTTATTGTCGATGTGTATAAATACCTGATGGGAGGGAATGAAGACAAGGGAGCCAGATTCCTCTCAGCAGTGCCCAGTGACAGGACAGGAGACAATGGACACAAACTGAAATGTGGAATTTTGTCTGAATGCAAGAAAAGACTTTTTTTGCTGTGAGAGTGGTGAAACACTGGAACATGTTACCTGGAGGAGCTGAGGAGTCTCCATCCTTAGGGATACTCAAAAGCCGGCTGCACACAGTTGTCATCAGCCTGGTCTAGTTGACCCTACTTGAGCAGATGAGGTTGGAGTAGATGATCTCAAGAGGTCTCTTCCAACCTAAATGAATCTGTGATTTATGATTAAATGCCCACTTTAAAAGCATTTTTAAAACTTTTTTTAAAAAAAACCTTTTTTTTTAAGGGTATGGATCTTTGACATTGGACAGGATGCTATACATTGACTGAATTATTTTATTAAAAATGTAGTAGTTAAACTTAGCTTTGATTCTTATGCATGTCTTTAACTTCAAGTGCACTCACTTAATACTGTGAGTTAGGGTTAAGTGTTGGCATATTTGAGGAGCTGAAGGTTTCCTTGTCTTCAGGCTGCTGCGTTGCTCTTGCAAAATGGGAGGTGCAGAGTCTTGTGTTGTAAGAGCCAAAATTCTGTTATTGTGGTATATCCAGTAACTAAGTTGTACTGTTTTTAAAAATGCTGAAGAATGAGTGCGGAGATGCCACATCAGTCATAAGAATCTTAAGAGGTTTTTTTCAATATACTTTCAAAGCAGTAAGTTAAGCTTTTGCAGATCTCTGTACAGTGTATCAGTTAATTATTATATTAAGTTCCAAAGGTTTAATGTATTTTCTAAAACTGTAAAACATGAGAAGCTAATACTGTAGAACTTGTTTCAGTAGGCAGCGTAGGAGCACCACTGAATAGAAGATACTTATCTTGTGTAAGGCTTGTGAGCATAATGTAAGAAGTTTATTATTCATGTCACAAAGCCAGAGATGAAAATTTGCTTGTAAGCACATGTAAAATTTTGAGGAAATGCATTTTGTACTTTCTTCAAGCTCTTGGAATCAATGAGGATGCCCAGGTTATTCTGCATCAAATTGTTAAAATCTTTGTTCATCACCTTTATTGTTATGGAAAGTATGAAGGAAAAGAAACAGGTGTAAGATTTCTGCCTGCCCCACATCTTCCTTATAGCTGGTATAATTTTGCAGAATTTTTTCCACATATTTTAATTTCTTTTTCTGAAGGTGAGAAAGACTTGAACAAATGCGGGGAACTAGTTATAAGAAGTCCCTTTAAGTTACTTTATCAAAATTTAACAGAATAAAATTGGGATATACATTAATGCATCTTTATTTTTTTTTTATTATTTGGAATTCATTATGCACTATTGTTAAGAGTCACTGCTTCACGTGCGGATATATGCTGTCTTCCTGGAAGCAGAGGCTGGAACTCTAGGCAAAAGCTTTCAGATACTGTATACTTTAATGGAGATTATTGTAATTAGTCTGTCCACAATGGTATTTGAAAGTAATGTCAGAGCAGTGGGTGTTAAATTAGATTGCTTATAATTAGTTAGTTGTAATTAGTTTGATTTTTTTTTTTCTTTTCCCCATTTCCCCTTCCTGTTGCAGTTCCACAATTAAAACAAACTAATGTAAGCTAAAAAAATATTAATTGTGAGTTTCACACTTTTCTTAAGTTTACTTTTTCCAGTCATTTTGACCATAAGGAAGTGGCATTTCATTCTTAGTACAGTAAAATGGAGAAAGGTTGTGATCTCTTTAAAGTCTTTGCACCTGATTCAATGGCAAGCAGGTTTTATGTTTCATTACTAAATCAGAAATTAAATGTACTTTTCTCCATCACTTCAGTTAGAGAAGGTGACACCTTCCGTTGTATTTGGCAGATCCTGTATTGTGCACAATGTCAACAGTATCTGGAATTATACCGTGAGCCACTGGAAGTCTTTCAATCTTTGCCTTAATCTGAGTAGTCTGAAAACTTTACTCTCCAAAATCATTTGTTTGATGGGAAAAGAAGATGGTAGGGGAAAAAAGGGAAAGGGAAGCCTGGGAAATTAGGGCCCTTATATGAGATCCCAATTAAACACAGTTGGTTTCATTTTTATAGGTCTGTGCTTTAATCCTTTACTCCTTTTGCATTCTATCAGAGAGTGTTGTTTTTAGAAGGGAATCCAGAGTATCTAAATATTTTGGACTTGATGATCTCAGAGGTCTGTTCCAACCTAATGATTCTATGATTTGATTCTATGATTCTATTCTGATTCTGTGTTTGCTGATAGGACAGTGGGTGAAGCTGATACTATTTTGTCATGAGGCTTACTGTATTTGGAGAGGTATAAATATGAAAAATATTCAAATAGGTTAAATATTAAAATGAGGCTGAACCAGCTACTGTTTTCAGAATGTCTCTGCATCTTGGTTAGCTTTTTTAATGCACATAATAATTTTTGCAATAAATTAGTTTTTATGCTTCAATTAGTTTTTAGTCTCCGATTCACTCAATAAATTGGGTTGGTTTTTTTTTTTTTTCTCCTTTCTTATTGTTCCCACTCCATAGTACCTGGTTATGGATTACTATGTTGGAGGAGACCTGCTTACGTTGCTCAGCAAGTTTGAGGACAGACTACCTGAAGACATGGCTCGTTTTTATTTGGCTGAAATGGTGATAGCTATTGATTCAGTTCATCAGTTGCATTATGTTCACAGGTGAGTAATTTGAGCTCCAAATTCTTGTTGGATTTATTGGATGTTACTTGATGGAGTGAAGATAATTCCCATTGAAGAGTTTAAGCTAGTAACAAGTATTTGCTGTAACAGTAAGCACAATAGATCCGACCCTCCTACGCGTTCTGGTTATTGCGAGCTGTTGCTAACCTTTACCATATGGTCAGAGACATGAATGAATATCCAAATGCATCTGATGAATCTTGCACGCTGGCAGGTTTCAAAGTTAGTGATCCATAATTTATAAAAGCAAAACTGGAAACCTGTTTGTGAAATATGATCAACTTTGAACAGGTTTATTGAAGGGTCAGATTCTGTTTCTTAATTAATTTGTTCAATCTGGTCGGAATTTTAAAACACATCATTATGTGGTCTAATTTGGATTTTTTTCACCATTTTCTTTTGGACTTAAATCATCTTTAAACTGAAGTGAGGGCATTTTGCTAAATGAGTGGAAGTACTTAAACTGTGGTACTTATCTTTACCTTGGTACATAAAAAAATAATGTATTCTGTTCAAAGGAAAATATTAAGTCACTTGTGTCTAGCTTTTTTGGAGGCCATGATTGATTATTCCCCAAAACTAGGCTCATCTTTTCTTTAATGTATCATTCTCTACTGAATTCCATGGTAGTTCTTGTATGCAGAAGAAAAGGTTACCTTACGAGAGACAGAATTTTCAAATGCACTTGATAGACGTACTTTGCTGTAACAGAAATCAGGAGGGAACCCCCCAGTTGTTTAAGCTGAATCGTTAGGTTGGCAGAATGAGCTCGTTTGATATGTCCATCTATCGTGCTTAATTAGAGTCTGTACTGGGCATTTCTTCTTTTACTGCTCCAACTTGGCTGCTTTGCTCCAGAAAAGGGGGTTTGGGTGTTCGGGGTTTTCCGGGGTTTTTTTGGGGGGGTGGTTGTTTTGGTTTTGGTTTTTGTCCAAAAGGTGTACTACGGTTGGTTTCGAGTTCTTACTGGGTTGTGTTTTGTTTCCTTTGAGATTGTGGCTTTTCATTAAAAGTATGTAGCTAGGGGTGCTTTAAGGTGGTGCTAAGCTGCCGATTGGTCTTCTCGAATATTTTGAAGTCTGGTAGTTTTCTTGAAGAACTGTGTCTACCTGCTAAAAAGAGCTCTTTGTGATAATGCCTTGTGGAAAAACCCAAGCAGAGTATTTTTCTTGAATTCTGAGACTTCAACTATGTTATTTCTGAGAAACTGTTTGTTCACTTAGAACCTGATGTGAAAGGTTTTTGTATTCCATTTAATTTGGATCTTTTAAAATGTGTTTGTGGGTAAACTGCTGTCTCCTGTTGCCAAGTGGAGAGTACTTTTCTACTACATAAACTGCTGTGTTTGACCCAGTGAGTCTGCATATGGGGTAGTAACTCTTCCCAGAAGAACAGATGCCTACTATCTCTACCTTTTGCTCCAAGTAGATAAAAACCTTTGAAATTCAGCACTGTTATTGTGTATTATTCAGCAGATGCCGTGTTTCCGTCCTCAAATAGCTAGTGTCCCCAAGATGAAATAGGTGTTGATGTAAAATTTTGGATGAAAATTAAGTAGTATTGCAGCTGAAAACAACATAGTAATTATTATGCTTCTGTATTTATTGCTATGAATGTTTAAAAGAAAAAAAGACCCTTTACATTCCCAGTCCTTTGTTGTTTGATTTGTGGCTTTACCAGTGAGGTTGCCACGTTTATAAAGTTCTAAATGCCACTTTGGCATTTTATCATTAATACTCCTGTAATACAATGCCTGTTTATAAGGGGATGTTTTGCAGTGATTAAAAAATGTAAAGAGCACTTGAGTATATGTTAAATGATCTGCCTTTGAAATGAGATGCTGTTCCACTGTTAGTTTTATCAGGATGTTTTCAACTGGTAAAGCAAAAGAAAGGAAAAGAAAACACTTCATCTAAATGCCACTAATGCTCTTTTCCTGAAAGTTTAACTGTGGTGGCTTTTTGGGAGTGTGTTGTACACAGCAAAGGACATAGAAGGAGGAGGACAATACTACTAAAAGATGGATAATATAACAGCTGTAGTAGTGATATTTCAGATGAATAGCCAATATGTAATGAGATTTGATCTTAGTTGTAGCTAGTGAACTAGAAACCATGCTTTAGGCATGTTTTGTTCAAGGTTTTTTTTCATACAATGTGGTAGCAGATTGTTTCCTTTTAGTGCCCCAGTTCTTTCAGGATAGGTTTTTGCATTAACCTTGCATAGTATTGTACTTTTGATGATAATTTTCTTTTTCTATGAATGTCTCTGTACCTTTTAGAAATTGTATTTCTATATTTATTCTGAGCGTGTCGCTCCTCTTGCTCTTTTCAATCATTAATCACTTTTTTGTTGTCAGTTAGTTTTGTTTGGGAGTGATACTTACTGCAGTGGTAGCTCCTGTGCAGACCACTCCCCTGTCAAATGCGAGTGAGTCACTTTAGGAGAGGAAGGTATATTTGCCAAGGTTCTGAAACATCAAATACAAGCAACCTCAGCATCTCTTAAACGGAATTACTATGACTGTATTTTAAATTTCAGTGTTCCAAATTTGAATGCCATTTCTGCACGAGCATTGTGGAATTACAGGATGAATTTATAGTGGAAAGGAGATCAAAATCTAGGTATTAGTAGAATTGTGCAGAGAAATTGCATGATGTTTTCAAAGCTATCTCCTGATATGTACTGAATTGAAGAAGGAGAAAAGTTGCTAGCTGAAAATAACATTACCAGGTTTAGGATATTCTTAATATTTTTCCTGGTTTTATCCACTTTTTAGTTCAAATAAATATGTGATATAATGTTTTGGAGATAACGTCAATCAGAACATAAAACTCTGATAATTTTTCATTTTTGATCAATTAATTTCTGTGAACAAATCATGTCGTATTTTACCCGATAGCTAAATGACGGCTCAGAATGTTAATAAAACAGCCTTTCCTCTAATGTGTATCTTAGCTTTTACTGTTGTTATAAATGCACCAGCACTGGCGTTACCAAATAACATTGATGGCACCAAGACTACTTTAGAAAGAAAACTTCATCTAAGTTAAGAATATGTGCAGGTGTTCACAATGAGGAAGAAAGTACGTACGTGTATCTCACAAATGCACGACTTCCTTGGGAGTTCATGTAAAGCTTATACCTACCTCTGATACCTTAAATTACTAATTTGTACTAATGAAGTGACGCTTGCTTATAGGCCAAGGTTAAATATTGTCTTGTGCCGGTTTTTTGCAAGCTGTAGTATCACACCGGGTAACATTTTACATTTATTAGGAATCAACATCAATTTGTATTTTACTTTTATAGATTTGTAGCACTTTTTTGTTTTGTTTTGTTTTTTCTAAAAAAGACTACATGCACTAATATTAATTTCAATTTGAAGGTTGTGTTGTTACTTAATTCCTCATGGCATATGTTAAAAGCTTGTATTTGCATGCGCTATCAAATATGCAAGTGTGGGCTGGAGTAAAACTCTTTATCAGCTTGAGGTAGGTAGCTACACTTTATTTATGCATGTTGCATTACCTCAAACATGTAAAATTTGTTTTTACTACAACTGAGACTAACTCCTTAATTATTTTATTGGTGAGCCAGGTTTTTTCTCCATTTTATGTAACGTGGAAATTGAGGTGCAAAATGCTTGGTTTTGTCTAAATCCTTTGGAGTAAAAAAGACTTTAGGAGGCCTGGTTGCTACTGGAAGAAATTTTGCCTGAGGATTGCAGAAGATACCCTCTGGGCACGTGCTAGTCCTAGGCCCAGTGAGCGTTGCACTGGTGGCTTCGCACACTCCTTCAGTGTGTCTATGCTGCTGCCTTTTGTTCTGCCTTCTCAGACAACCCTTACTTTAGTAAGGGTGCATCTAAGTCTGTCTCTGTCCTAAATTTAATTTGGGACATTCCAGCTTCTTGAATAGTACAGAATTATAAGTGTTAATGTGCTTAAGTAATTTTCATCTTGACTTTCTTTCCTGTGTCTATGTGTTCTGTGCAGGGTTGCACAGTGATTCAGCTAGGGAGCATTCAACGTTTAGGCTCATGATCCTCCAGACCACTGCAAAAATACTCATTTAAAATAGTTTTCATATATTGGCATACAGCCACATTAAACAGTCTTCTTTTTCTGTTGAATGGTAAAACAATCCTCACTTACCTTCTTACTAAGAAAATATTTTGGAAGGATTATGAAACACCTATGTTAATTATTATTTTTGTTGGTTAAATTTTTTGGGAGGATAGTTAAGACTGCAGAGCAAGCTCTCAAGTTACATACATTTCATGTGTCATCGTTTGCATATGAAAAGATAGGCATGGAAAGCATAAACACACTTACTTCCATAAGGTATGCGAGATTATGGTTAACTTGGTCAGTGTGTTTCTGGATTTCTAGTTGCTGCTGCCTTTTAGTCTGAAGGGTTTTAGCATTATAAACCACCAGGTAATGTGGGGTGTTGGGGTGGAGGTTTTTTTGGGTTTGTTTGGTTGGTTGGTTTGTTTTGGTTTTTTCTTTCAGTTTTCTTTATCAACTGCTGAAATTTGAGCTTCATTGGGACATTTGAGTTCTTAAAATGTAGAGCAGCAGAATTCTCTGTGGAAGTGACATTCTTTCTGAGAAATATTGAACATAAGGGAATAAATCTGTTAGAGGGATAAAAGAACTCTATTCCCTATCAAGCCAGCCTCTTCTTTGCTTTTAACAAGAAGGTACTATTTGTCCTCAGTAAGAATCATCTCAGGGACATCTCTGAAATATTTACTGTAGTTAGCAGGCAACTGAAATCTGGGATTTTTTTGTAGGATGCATTTTACTTTCAACTATAAGTTTCAGTGCCAGCGTATCCATTTTTGACTTGCTGAATAAGTGGTTTTCTGTCTTCTGGGTGTATCCCATTTTTCCTGATCATTAATTTGCTTAAGTGGAAAATTTGGGGGTGGAAGGCCCATCTGGGGAGTTAGCCGCATTGCGTGGTATGTCTGAGTTGAGTTGGCACAACGGTGAGCCAAGTGCTCTGGCCTTTGGTAAAGTGAACAGTAATTGTGGGTTTGAAAGAAAGCAACAACATATTTTAAGTGTTTACCGAACTTTGCAACAGACATAATGTTGAACACATACATGAAGATGTCCTTACAAAGTGCTGAGAGTGAAGGAAACAGGGCTAGAAAAATAAGGAAAAAATAACATAAGATTATTTTGATAGTCTACTGAAAATGTATTGCTTTGAAATGTTGCATGGTTTAGTTTTACAGGGAAAACTGCAGGACAAAGTTATTTCAGTGAGTATTTGGTAAGCTAGTGCTTCCTTACGAGGTATTCCTTTACGGAGGTAGAAGAGCTCTGCAAGTTAGGCTGTGTGTTTCCTCTCTGTTTTTCCACTGAGGAGGGGCTGGAAACAAAGGTCATCCTTACAGAATTAGGGTTTTGTTTTGCCCTGTGACCCTGTATGTTACAAATGCTGGCAGCTGCTCCATATACCCCCCTCAGGGTGGCATCAGACCTGCAGTGAGGACTGCATGAGGTTAATGCTATTTGACTACAATTTGATGGTAGGATTTCCAAAGGAGCCTGTGATGACCTAAAAGTATTTTGAAATAAAGGACCCACATATGCTTGGAGTGCCAAGAGCTAGTGAATCATGCTGGCTGTGGTACCGTGTAAAGGCAAATGGTTTCGTACAGTATTGTGTCTAGGGGGAGTGTTAATTTAAGTGAAAGCTGTGCAATGGGTGACTGAACTAGCAGACATACGCTCTGTGTTATTCAAGCAGAAGGAATTTAGAAACCCTGATTCCAGTGCCTTAAGTGATAGTAGCCTTGAGTATTCCTTTCAGCAGAGGTGCTTATACAAATGTATCCTTCGGCCTTTTTTCTCCCATTGTTCTTCTCTCCTCGAGACCCCAGCTCCAAACATCCCTTCTGCTCTGCTGACACAAGGGTTTGTGGGGCTGTGCAATGAACTGAATGAGGACACCGGTCCAAGTTGAAAGTAACTTTGTGTTTTATCTAACGCAGGTCAATTCTCCAGTCTGTTTGGTGGAGAATGAGAATCGGATGAAATTTCTTTAAGTTGGTCTTTCCAATAAAATCTATGTTCCTCACATTGTGCCTGTTTTTTGCCTACATCCATTGAGTGATACTTGAGGTATCTGGCAAGAAGCACTTGGAGATGAGGTATCTTAAATGTAGTTGGCCAAAATACCCTCAGAAATAAACCTTTCCCCTTTCATGTCTGATACCTGCCTCCCAAGGAAGGAAATTCTGAATTATTGTTACTTGAGGAAGGCCAGCTAGACAAGGAGCACACTCCTTCATTCTTTCTGGTGAGTCTCCACCAGTCCTTTAGCTAGGACAATTACACCTTTATTAGAAATAAGACTCATAGGAAAAGGAGGAATGTGTAGATGAAGATAAATTTTTTTGTTTCCTATATAGATTGGTATATCTTCTGGGTGCAGTTGCATGAAGGGCAGATGGATGTAAACACTCTGTCAGATGGTATGTAATCCTGTTTAGGTAGGATTGTTATGTGTGATTGTCATGAAACAGAAGTATGTAAACCCTCCTAAAAGTGAAAATGAGAGAGACAGACATTTAGGACCAGTGCTGTTTAACATCCTTGTTGGTGACATGGACAGTGGGATTGAGTGCATCCTCAGCATGTTTGCTGGTGACACCAAGCTGTGTGGTGCAGTGGACATGCTGGAGGGAAGGGAGGCCATCCAGAGGGACCTTGAGAGGCTGGCGAGGCAGGACTGTGCAAACCTCATGGAGTTCAACAAGGCCAAGTGCAAGGTCCTGCACCTGGATCAGGGCAATCCCAAGCACAGATACAGGCTGGGCGATGAGTAGATCGAGAGCAGCCCTGGGGAGGAGGACATGGGGGTGCTGGTGGGTGAAAAACCGATTATGAGCCAGCGATGTGCGCTCGCAGCCCAGAAAGCCAATGGCATCCTGGGCTGCATCAAAAGCAGCGTGGCCAGCAGGTCAAGGGAGGGGATTCTCTCCCTCTACTCTGCTCCAGTGAGACGCAACCTGCAGTGCTGCGTCCAGCTCTTGTGCCCTCAGCACAAGACAGACGTGGATCTGCTTGAGCAGGTCCAGGGGAGGGCCATGAAGATGATCATGGGGCTGGAGCACCTCCTCCATGAGGACAGGCTGAGAGAGTTGGGGTTGTTCAGCCTGGAGAAGAGAAGGCTCCAGGGAGACCTTAGAGTGGCCTTCCAGTACTTCAAGGGAGCTTACAGGAAAGATGGGGAGGGACTCTTGATCAGGGAGTGTAGTGATAGGACAAGGGGTAATGGTTGCAAACTGAAAGAGGGCAAATTTAGATGAGATATTAGGAAGAAGTTCTTCACTGTGAGGGTGGTGAGGCACTGGCACAGGTTGCCCAGAGAAGCTATGGCTGCCCCCTCCCTGGCAGTGTTCAAGGCCAGGTTGGATGGGGCTTGGAGCAACCTGGTCTGGTGGAAGGTGTCCCTGCCCATGGCAGGGGGGTTGGACTAGATGATCTTCAAGGTCCATTCCAACCCAAACCGTTCTGTGATTCTATGAAATAAAGCTTGATTGAAAAAGGTGCTTTTTAGCGTTGTGTCTTAATGGGAAAATTCTTAATGCCAAAAGTCTTACATAAAAAAAAAACCAACCTGGCCTTGCCTTCCAGGTAATAATGTTTATAGCAAGGCTCAGTGAATGCTAAATGTGTTAGAAATTTCAAGGAGATAGTGTTGCCTCTAGCATAAAGATTCATTTGTCTTCTGTGGTGTTTCCAGAAGAAAAAGTCCACATTAGAACTGTCATATCTCTGATGGGAGATCTGTTTCAGTGTCTTAAGAAGTTGGAGGTGTTTTCAGAATTGAATAATTTTTTTGAAGACAAAGCATTCTCATTTGCAAGCTGTTTTTATGTGAGTTAAGCTATAATTTTACACTTGCTCATTCTTTTCTGATTATTTCAGACCTGGAATTATTTTCTCCTACTAATTTCTTTGATATCCAAAATCAACACCAGGAAAGTAGGACAAGAACATTTTCCTTACTTCCGAATTTTTAGTCCTGATGACTGTGATTCTGAGGGTGTAACTAGCTCTTTGATTAGTGGCTGAGGATAGAGTTGGTAATTAACACTTTAAGTGATTTTGTTCTCATTTGTAAAGTTCAGAATGATGCAGGAGGAAATGAGGATGGAAGTTGAATCTTCATTATTCTCAAGTTTTTTGTTATATTAGGAGACTGACTGCCTTGTGTTTTGTCTTCTACAGACTTTCTATTTCATTATCTCTTTGAACACTATTTAATAACTACCTTCTTTCATAGTGTCTCAAATTTTCATTTATTAATACCCTATAGTTCCTTGAGTTCCTAATTTTATTTATGATTATGGGCCCTTTACTTTTTTCTTTTAATTTAAAATACAATTGGTTTTATGTTATTAGATTAGGTCAGATTAAAAGCTGCACAGGACAAATTTCTAATCGTCCTCTGAATTTGAGTGTCATGTAGGTTTGCCATTGCCTGAATGAGCAATAATAACTTGGCTTTATTGTTTGATATTCCTGCAGTGTTAGTATAAAACTGTGAGATTGAAATACTTGAATACATTATAAGAAGTGTTTTAAACCATTTTCTTTTACCTAGTTTCTTGCTAGAGCATTCTTCCCAGTGGGTATTTGATGGATTTGGAGTGAGAATGTCTTCACTATCTGAACTTTCAGAGCTGACAAGTGGAAATGTGATGTTTGAATTTCTGAATTAAATTGCTGTTGCCCCAGCCACTAATGAAATACTTCCTTTTCTTCATGGTAAATTAATATAGCCTTGCAAGATATCCTAGTTATAATAAGATACCAGTGCAAGAGTCTGATTCCTGAAAGGGCAGTTAAGGAAGTACCAGTACAAATAACCTTGTCTGCATTGAAGCTGTTCTACGGTAAGCTTTTCCCTGTTACAGTTTCAGAAGAGCTGTTGTACTGTTAGAAGAGCCTACCTCATGTTCCTTTTTAATAACAGCAAAATATTACTAGGTTTTAACTTCTTACATGAGGAAAAAATAGGTCACTTAACAGCCTGCAAATTAGAATACTGCTTACAAAGCAGATGCTTGCATAAGGTCATGCTTGGTTCAGTTATGGAAGGCTTCATGGTTGGGGTCAGGGAAGCAAGACCTCGTGGAGCTTTATCTGAAAAGTTGTATTAAAATCTTTATTGACTCAGGTGCTGTGATGTTTATGCTGTTCAGTTTTTCTTTGTTGGCTATTGGGGGGCAGCCTTTAGCATTTCCTCATGCAGCAGGAAGCAGTGATATTACTGCCACTGTAAGTCAGTAATTTTTAATCAGATACAGTATGTAAAGTCCAGGAAAAGGGAGTTAGAAAGGTACAAAAGAGAAAATACTGGCTAGAAGAGAGGAAAAAAAAAAGAGAGGAAGGGCTAAAATCTGATCTGGTATAACAGTAGCAAAGTTAAGTCTGCCTCTGATAGGAAATTGAATTTTTAGCACGGAAAGGAATTTACTTTTATGCAAGTACAGCTTTTTTAGGGTTTTGCATAGGCATATGGGCTGAAAATTCAGGCCTTAAGTTCCTAGCTGAGATATTTTAAAAATTATGGTTTTGTTTTATTTTTAAGCAAGAATTGTGCCTTATGCTTTATGTTAAAAGAAAAAGAAGTGTAATCCATATGCAACTTGAATACAAAGACTTTTCAATAACAGTCCTTTATTCTTAATAAGTGTAATTTTAGTGTGTTTCAGGAAACAGTGCACTCTTTATTTTTCTTACTATTTTTAAAGTTCTGAGATGTTTATCGGCCAAGCTGCTGCAGGTACTGAAGATACTGGGATGCATTTAGACCAAATGCATTTCTTCCTCTATAGCCTCTGGCTACAGTTCCTTCCTCAGTCTGTTGCTGTCAGGAGTTTTAGGGAGATGTTATAGTGCTTGTTATATCTGGATCATGCTTGTCAATATGTTTTGTTTCTTTGTTTTCTAACAACAATGAAAGCAAAAAACACATGTCAAACTATTTATGTCTTATGTCTGTTATTATATGGCGTAGTAGAAGAACTGCAGACATATACTTCAGACTTAGTCTAGCTTATTCTTGCGTGTTTCCTTGGCTTTCTGTTGGAATAAAGATTGTATTACAGGTTAAACCTGACCAAACACATTCTGAATGGTTTATGGGATGAGAGTCTTTAGAATGCATTTTTATTCTTTTCCTTCATTTCTATTCTGTGAGAATAATTAATGTATTTGTTTAGTATTCTTTCCCTCAGATTATTATCATTTTCCTGTGATTTAAACGTGATAGCGGCCTATCTATTGAATAAAGCTATTGTTTTTTCTGAAGAGTTGTTTTAAAAAATGATAAAATATTCCTGTGTAAAAGTATGACAGTGCCGTTTTGATCTCTAGTACAGTGATCTTCTAGGAAAAGCAGATTTGTACAATCTTCCTCAGATGCCAGAGATATCATAGACTAATTTAGTGTTAATTTTACATATAAATATTTTGGTACGTTATGTTTATACAAGCACGCTTCATTTTTAATATACTTACTTGTGCATATATTTTTCCTTAGCAAAAGATAAATTGTTACTAGAACTACTTCCATACTGACTAATCTAGTACAACAAAATCTTTCTACAGTCTGCAGCTGCGTGCTGAGCACATGAAGGGCTGTCTTAGTGTCTGAAAAGAGGTAACTTTACATAGTATCAGATGGATGATAGTGATAAGCAGGAGCCATGAGAGCTTTACAGAGGCCAAAGAAGCAAGAGCTTGTAATTGTCCCATAGTGATTCTTGTCAATTCAGTGGTGAATAGGGTCAACTGGACTTCAGGTGGCATCCTGTTGAGATGTATGGGCATTTTACACGGTCTGTCTGGGAAGGCAGGTAATCATATCCTCATTTACAAAGTGGAGTACAGGTGTAGTGAAAAATAAACACAGTGTAATTTCATGTGGTGGACATATTTTGTTCTTATTGCAGAGCAATAGAGCTGTGGAGTTTCAATCCAGGTTAATTTTGTCTCTGACTTTGTGGGTGTAGTAACAGCCAAGATACAGCAAAGAGTAAGCAAAACTTTTAGATTGTGAGTACTTCCAAAAAGACTAGTAGGTTTTGGGACTGCAGTAAGTAAAACAAGATAAGAAATGCACATGTGCTGTATTTCAAAGACTGGTTTTGATCATGGGTAAGTGTTGCAAAATAAAAGAATTGGAAAATATAATGTTTCTTTATTTACATGTGAGTCTAACTCTAAAGAATTTAGTAGTGATAAAAAGAACCAAATTTCTGTGCCACAATGACTACTTCATTTTGGTTCGTTTCATACTATTGGAGCTACAGTTATGTTTTGGCACATGTTTGGTAGCTTGATTGAAGTTTCTTATGTGCAAGTTAAAATTTTAGGGATTTTTTACTTGTCACAACTTTTGAAGTAGTGTTTCATGCCCATTTTGAGTATGGTCGTTCTTTAAATGGTCGTTCACTCTTAAAGTTGTCAAGATGACTTTTAAATTACTGAAACTTTAATGACAAGGATTTTAAATAATATTCCAGATGACGTTTTAGAAAGAACTTGTTTTTCTAGCTGCAATATTTTTCTCTCTCTGCTAGAATATTTCGCCCAGTGAAACTGCTAGAATATTTCTCCCAGTGAAACCAAGAGCCATGGTTCCATTACACTGAAAGTGTAAAGGTATAATATAATTATTTGGTGTACCCAAGTCCTTCTCTGTCATTTACAGTTGATAAGTTCTTAGTGTATAGGTGAAGTTTCTGCCGTTACATTCAATAGGCAGGTATTTACATTTTACACTGTTACATTTAATCTGATTTCTGTTACTATAGTCTTCAGTTTAGTCATTGCTGTATGTCTGATATTTTAGTCTTCCCTGCTGTTACTGCTGCTTTCCAGCTCTGTGATATCTACAGTATTTATTAGCATGCATTTATTTTTGTGCCAGTTATTAACTAAAATGTAAAATCAGTTTCAAAACTGACCCTGCAGGTTTACCACTAATAATCGTCCCCTGGTTTTATTTCCTCTTTCAGCACTAGCCATTGTTACCTCTCTTTTAGCCAGTTCCTTACCAATACCTTTACTAGTGCTGTCGTTCATTCTTTCAGTGGCGGTCTTTCTCATGTGAAAAAAAAAAAATCTCTTAAAACATTTTCATATGGGATTTTGTCTCAGTTCATGATACTGTGACACAAATTGCCTGATTATCATGAATTGCGCATGCAAAGGAATTCAGATTTTGCTCTCAGTGTTTGCATGGTCTAACATGGTATTCCTCATAATCACTCTAAATATTACATAGTATTTTAAGGGAAGTGGAAGTTGTATTATATTAGTATAGTCAACATGTTTTCTGCCTGATTAACTGCAATAGCTCCAAATAACGTTCTCTTTCTACTCACATCACAAAGCTGGTAGTCCTTTTTAAGAATGTAAACCCCAAAAAGGTGTGGAAAATTAAGTAACAAAAGCATGATTTACAGTGATGGCTTTTGTCCAGTGTACCCAAAAAATAAATTATTGTCAAGATGCAAGTCTTTAATGATCATTGATTCAGTCTTTGCTTACCTTGTTGCTTTAAACTATAGTTCCTGGGAAATATTTGTCTGAGATTCTGTACTACTAATGCCATGATTGCTTTTGACAGTCAGATGTTTAGGAGAGTTGTGAATGCCGAAATGTGAAACATTGTGATTCCCATTTGAATATCATAAGTGGGATTAACTTGTCTCTTATCAAAAAATCAGAAGGATTCTGAGGATGTCATGGGCAAGAAATGCAGCCTTGTTTTGTTGTATCTGACTTCAAACTAGACCTTTGTGTCCCTTCTCACAGATTTAATTCCAATTAAGGCAAACTGATTCCTAATGAACAGTGATGTCTGACCTTAACATGCTCAAGATAAATTTAAAAAAAAAAAAAAGTATGTGTCATCAATAATTATGCCAGCTCCATGAGAAACATGAACAAATATAGAAGCTGCTCAGTGCAGTTTCCCTGGGGAGATAAGAGTTCTGTTGTCCTGTTTTGCTTGTTCTGTCCTTTTCCTGCTTTTTCTATGAATATACCAACACCTAAAATTTCTGTCCCACAATTTTTAAATGAGTTAGTAACTTCTGTACTCTGCCAGTATCTACATGAATGCAAAACAGCTCACTGATTTCCCTGCTTATCGTCTGAATGTGTTGCCGTAATCTTTCTGTGTTGCTGCGTGCCAAAACTGTGCCTGACTCAGTGTATTTGTGTCTTTCCCAGTTTACACTAACTGAACGTGCATGTCCTACAGTGTCTGGATGAAACTAATGTGAAACCTCTAACACACTGAAACATTTTGGAGAATACCATGTAAAAACATATATTTTCGCTTTAAGTCTGTGTCTTTCTGTTGCAGGTGCTGATTTCTGTAGGTTAGAAACTGTTGTATAACATTTTGGCTGTGTTTTGTGCGGTTTCAATCAAATGAAGCGTTTCACAAACATGTTTTGGTTCTATTATTACTTCCCAGTTCCCTAGTACCAGATCGGTGCAATTTAACATGGTGTGGAGAATATTACTGGCAGCATCAAATATCTTCTAATCCCTCTGTTCTAGAGAGAGTGATGAAATAATAGAGTTGCTCTGAAAAGTCGGGAAATTCCTGTTGCCACATGAAAACAGAGAATATCTTGAAGATGCTTCTGGTATCCTGTTAGAAATTTTGACACAATCCTGATGTAGTTCTTGGGTTCTTTTGTGGTTGAACTTCTCTATAACTGGTCTGCTTGAACACGGTACAGCAGTTATTGAAGACCAGATGTACATTTAAGGTAAAAATGCAGCTAGTGTGTGAAATAGTTGAGATGCGCGTGCTTGTGTGGGATTTGTACTGCAGGCTTCAACTTCATTTGTATTTTATGGTAATGAGAATTTGTGGCTGAAAGTGTCTGATGGTGTGATACTAGTTTGTGCAACGTTTAAATAGCATCAGTAATAATCTTATTGAAGTTTTTAATTACATTTGCATAATATATTAAGCAGAAGAACCCCGAATACCTTATCTGCTGTGTGCTACTTCACAGTAGGTCAGAGCTGGTCCCTTCGATAGGCTTTATTAGGGAGCTTGAAAGCTGACCATAGACAGATAACAGGAAACTGGAAAATTTGGTCTAGCTAAGAGGAAAAACATGATTAGCTCAAACAACTGGTAGATCCTTATTATTATTCCTAAATAACTGATCTCTCAGTATTGCATACTTTATAAAAACTGTCAATAACTGATGGTTGTCTTTTATCATTATAATTTTTTTAGTCTTGCAGCGAAGTCTTTAAAATACTAATACAACTGAAATGTAGGAAATAAAGCCATAAAATTCTCAGAATTTATGTAGTAAGAGACTTGTGACTTATTTTATAAAGAATATGTCTTGAAGCAGATAGGTGAGTTACTTGCCCAGTCTGGTCTTGCAGGCCAACTGATTCACGTGGTGCCAGAGTGGAGGATTTCACATCAATACAATGTTTGAGTTGAATTTAACCTCAGTAGATGCAATTCTGAGGAGAGTGGCAGAGGCTTTTTTGCAAACTTCTGGTCTAATTGGTCTTTTTGAACAACTATTTTACATCAGTGAGTGTGTAGTTATGATGTTCAAATCTCAATGCTGGGATTTTGCTTTGTTTCTTACGTTAAAGAAATATGTCAGCCAGTACTTCCCCACATATACTCCTCAGCTGCAAATACATGAGAAGAAGGAAGGTAATTTACATAGACATTTTAAGGAATGTTTTTATTTATTAGAGGAACCAAGTTTTCTGTCTGTTGGCTAGACAGGGTGCTGGGCCCTCTTGTCTAGACTGTGCTTTTGCCAAGAATGGTTGGACCAGATGATCCTTGAGGTCCCTTCCAACCTGGTATTCTGTGATTCTGTGTTACAATTCTATGATCTGTTTAGAACAGGTCATCTCAAGTTGAGTATTAAAAATTCAATATTTAAACACTGTCTATTGCTTTCTGATGTTTCAAAACAGAATAGGTATTTTTCTTTGAATCTATGGAAAAATAATAGTGTTAGGCTTGTAGGTGACTTTGCTTACATATGAAGTATCATTTTCTCAGAATGCTTTGGTAATGGTGTTGATAGTGTCAAGTACTGTGGGAGAACTTTTTCATTTTTTAAAATAAACACCCTGCTGGAAGCCATTTGGCTGGTGGTAAGTTCAGAGAAGTCTCTCCTGGTTGAAGCTGAGACAGAGGTACCAATTAGGAATGATCTTTGATTCCACACTTCTGAGTAAAATTTTTACTTTATTTTTTACTGAGACTTTTCATGGAGTAGATCTGATATAACACGTGTCCAAAGAAAGTTTTTGATTAACTCTGCTTATGTCTCATGTTAATAAATCATTTATAGATGTAACTGGTCTACTTGCTAGTTTACGTTCCAAACTGCAGTTCTCTGCTTTAAAATATTTGCTTTTCAATTTGGTTTCCAGAGAGAGGAGAGCGTGAGTCTTAGCCAGACAATAATGATTAATGCAGACATTAATCAAGTCACATAAGTTCAAATATTGATCAACTCTGTAAAAACGAGCATGAAAACTAGCTAAAACTGCTTGCTTGTGGGAGTTCTGAAATGCACCTTCTGTTACATGACATATAGCCAAGGACTTAATGTCAGTCTCCTTGTTAGCTATTAGGTGCACAGTAGACAACTAATTCTACTTAAACAGGCAAGCAACAATGAGATTAACCATCGGTTAAGTGACTGAAAATAGCAACTTTGATCCTGCAAGTGACCAGCTTTTTAAATGGAGGAGGATACTAGACAGAAAACAAGCATGGGAGCGAGGGAAACAAGAAGGGGAGGAAGACATGCGTGACTTCTGAGGGCTGCAGGGTTTTTTTTTTGTGGTTTTGAATATTCCTGAATAACTATTTGTTCAAAGATAGTATTCTCTGACTTTCTTTTAAAAATGTGAATTCAACTCTAGCTTTCACTTTGTAGCAGCAGTTCTTTATTCAAATCTATCTTTAATACAACACGTGTAATTTAGGCATATCAAACCAGTCATATCTTAATCTCTAATTAAATTAGCAGTGCTATGAAGCGCATAGTTTCCAACTATGTGTTTTCTCATTGTAACTTCTCAATATGAATTCTGTTGCATTCTATCGTAGGATATAAAAATGGCAAAGCTTGAATCACTTTCCGTGATTTTCATTGAGATGCAGGCTTCTGGTTCACCTGAGTGCTTCAGCAAACTTAGCTCTTACCTGAGATACAACCTAACTTCTATCACTTTTCCCTTCAGCTGTCTGTACAAGGTGCTGCTTTTCAGCATTTTAAAGACTCAAAAATTCCCTGTCTGATGACAACTTCCTTTTGCAGTTGATGACTTTTCTATGGACATTGGATGTGACAAAGCAAAATTGAAAAACATGTTAATAAAATTGGCTGTTACTAAAATAATCAACAGTCGGGATAGGAATTTGAAGCACATCCTCACATGAGTCACATCCTTCTGTTCACTGTTTTCTGCCCTTTTCATTCTGCTTCCATACATGTTTATGCTGTACAGCAAAGAAGGGTCAAGGAGCTGGTCTTTCTGAGGAGAAGGTATCCCATCTTGCTTGGTATCCCACGGTTAGATGACGGATCATAGCTTCAGTCTCTTATAGGCCAGAAATCTGTTACTTTGAATGTAATTTTAGTGTCAAAAAGGAAAGCACCCTACTGCCTCAAAATACCAAAATAAGAGGGGAAAAAAAAAATCTTCCAAGAAGTAGTAAAACTGTTTTTCAGATGGGCACAGGAGACTTCTGGGAAGTCTTCTAACCTACCTCGTGATCCCCCTGAACATAGAAACAAACCTGTACATTTTTCACATTGAATTACCTTAGCACAACTGGAAAGCTAATGGTAAATAATAATGTGAAATGTATCTTGTTTTACCTGTCAGGGTAGGACTTCTGAGTCAAAAGATTCATTACCAAGCTTCTCTTGTATTTAAGTTTGGGGAAGGCCAGTTGTGCGGGTAAGAGTGACATGCCAGGCGCGGCTACTGCAGTGCAGTGTTAGGTCTTTCACCAGGCAAGCAGTACCTTCCCAGTCAGGACCCTGAAGCTGAGCAACTAGGCGTGATGTTTGATTTTCACCCTTTAAAAAATTATTTTGGATTCCTGACATTGTGACATAGGTGGGAGGACTTTTATGTTTGTTCATTTGTGCTTTCCTCATGGATTTAAAGCCATTTATATCCCTCTTCAATTCCTTCCACTGGTTGGAAATGATCCAGCGCTCTGCTGCTTCTTTCTTTTCAGTGTAAAGCTTTGTGAGTGTACACTCCTGTAGGGCACTCATTTTATTCTTTTGTTTTTCTTGCTGCCTCCAGCAAGGTTTTGGTTTAGCCTATATCAACATCACTCAGGTTGAACTAGCAGCTATTCATTGTTGACATGGAATGAATAATAACATGAAATAATCTAAATTTCCAATGAAATACAATTTTTCTTCTTTCCCTTGTGCACATATATAGGTGTAATTTCACACATGCCATTACTTTCTTTTTCTCTGTAAATAAAAATCAATCCCTTTGTGTTTCTTGTATTTAATAGCAGTATCTTCTGCTGTATTTTAACCACTTGTGACTAGAATTCCTCCGACACAGTTATTCATTAGTGCATTTTAATTTTTGCAAATAACCAAAAGGTAAAAAATGACATATTTGCAATACAGTAAAGAACATGATCAAGCTGGGAGGAAGCAAGAGAGGTTATCCTGAATTTAGTTTTATTTTTTCAGGAGTAGTAGGCTCTTTGCTCTCCACTGTTCTACTTTTTACTTACTCACTAGGAGGGAATCTTCTTTCCTATTAGCATTTAACCTATATACTGTTAATTTAGGGCACAGTTAAGTAGAAGACATACTTGGAAAAGCCGTGCTTTTGTCTGTTGTTCGTCAGTAGCCTCCTCCCTCGCCTTTCTTTTGGTGGGGGGCAGATATTCTTAACACTGACTTCCATTAAAAAAAGAGGAATCATAAGTATCTATGTAACTGCTGAGTAAACCTTTATTGGACAAAGAAGGAAGAAGGCAAAGATTGTGTGCAGCACATTAAAATAGCTGTATAGTAGTGTTGTTTCCTGAAACATTCTTCTTTCTGCTGTGCAGTCTTTCAAGAAATACATGAAATCTAAAGACATACTAGCCTGGGGGAAGAACGGTAAAACATATAGGATGTAACAGTGCTGCTTCACATGTTGCAAGAGCTGTGGAAAGTATTTGATGTATGTATTTGTTCTCTTGGGATGGCATTGGTTTTCTTCTAATTGTAAACCATTTTATTGTCAGCCTCCAGGGTTTACTTTGCAGCTTTGCATCTTTGTTCTGTTTCCGACATAGCTCAGGAACAAGAAACAATTATTTAAACTTTTGTAATGTGCTCCCTATTCCTTTATATGTTATATGTCTTTAAAGTATGTTCTACATTCTTCTGTGTGGTTTCCCCCACTGCCCTCCTTTTAATATATTTTTATAGCTTCATGGTGATTTTTACTGCTGATCGAGTTCATGGATGAGAGAGGGATAAGATCAACCTCATATTAAGACTGTATGTCCTTCCTTTGCCAGAATGAAAAGCATCTCAGAACTCATTTCTGTACAGGCCTCCCTTTCCCTCACTGCCCATAATTCTTGATGTAGTCATATCTGTGTATTTATTCCCAGAGGAAGATAGAAAAGGACTAGGGAGGAGTTGCTATGGGATGCAGCATGGACCCAGCAGGTTAGTTTGTTTCTTCATCAGTCCCAGAAATTTTCTAGTGATTTGAGACTAGCAGCTTGCTTCAGCTCAGGGCACTTATAAATATCCCTGATAATTAAAAACCAGGTACGTATGTCTTACATAGCTGCATACATATACATAAACACATATATAAGAGTATATATTAAAACTTGTTAAATTTTACAGAGTGAGCATTCTTCTGTGAATCGCTTTCTTAGTATCGTCAGTGCATTTAAAAAAAGTTAATATGAAAAATGTTTTTTTGACTGTCATTGTCAAAACCAATCCAATCCTCATTTTATGTTGTCTAATTTACTCAGAATTATTCAATGCAATCAGCTGTTTCAGAGACTATGTATGGTTGTACTGAAATGCGGAGAGCAAAGACTGCATATCTAAAATCAGAATCAAAAAGAAAGAAAACATTTATCTGCCTAGAAATATGCGTTAAGATTTTCTGGCATAGGTAGTAATTTACAGTACAACAGCTGAGCATATTTTGGATTCCCTGTTAGCCTCTTCTTTCAGGATTTCTTTGACAGATGGCACTCACAGATGGACATAACGTTCTTAAGGAGCTTACTCTTTCTACTCCTTTACCCGCCAGTAACTCATGATACTATTAGAAATCTAAAAGCTTTGACATGAATTAGCCTTACTTAGCAGACTTTAATTTTTTAATCTTTAGAATATGCTGCAGGGTAGTGGTTGGAGTTCTTAATCTGTTTACTTAAGTTCTTAGAAGCCAAAATGAATTCCAATAAAGTTGACGTGGCAAAACATGGCAAATATACAGTCTCTTTTATTGTTTTTTTAAATTATCTTGATAATATTTTTATTCCTATCTTTTGGAGGAAAAGTGTAGAATGATACAAAAGAGTACAGTTCAGCAACCCAGAAACAGCTCTGTCAACTGAAGTTGACAGAGTTCAAATAAGCTGCTTGGTATTCCATTGTGATTACATTGAAATTTTAAGTGAATAAATGTAATGTTTGAAGTTGGCTGGTCAATGAAACTTGTTTCTACCACCATCAGCTTAAATTAGTTTGGATTTTAGTAAGTATTTTAAAGTATCATCTAATAGACTGCCACAAAAAAGATCAAACTATGTTCAAGTTATTTGAATACACTTCTGTGACAGTTACTTGTCTGCCACATACTTAGTACTTTTTCTCAATATTCGTGCAACTTGAAGGCCATTATTCTCTCAAGTGTTGACTCAAATGGCCGTTTTCTGTGATGAATGTTGTTGGTGTGGAGTTTCTGTTGAGGAATGTGAAACTATAAGCAGAATGATCAGATCCAAAAAAAGCATTGTGACAGCTGGGCAGGTTAGAGAGGTGAAAATAGTGAGTGCCCTCAGCCAGGTCCTCCACTGCACATGTTTGTAGCTTATTAGAAAACTAGAAGAGTGGCAGATGGAGGCAGAGAAATGAAATTAGTTGTTTTGTTTTCTAAACGCTGTGTAAATTAAAGGTTCCAAACTCTTCCTTTACAAGTAGTACATAGCCCGCCACGGCAAAACTTCTGGTTCACAGCCCATTTTCAACAGCGTTTTTTCTTCAGGGCCCCTCTGGTGTAGGCTGCTTGCTAGGTGAGCAATCCACTCCCTGCCATCACTTTTCTTCCCAGAGACTCCTTCATTTCAAGTTACTGTTGTATTTTCAGTGTAGGCACAAGTAATTAGTCGCATAAAGGTATAATTTAAACACCTGGTTTGAACCCTTCTGCCTGCAAGTCGCTGGGTTCTGAAGAACCATCAATAAGCAAACAGTCCTGATGTAAATCCTTTGCTTTTGTGTATGTTATGTACTCTTGTTCTACTGCCTGGGTATTCCTGAGAATATTCTTTCATAATAATAAAAAAGCACGCATATAGTTACTGCAAATTTACAAACAATTTAACTAAGGAAAACATAGTGAGA
This sequence comes from Leptosomus discolor, assembly GCF_034619465.1. Lineage (NCBI taxonomy): Eukaryota > Metazoa > Chordata > Aves > Leptosomiformes > Leptosomidae > Leptosomus > Leptosomus discolor. The sequence goes on along the minus strand of NC_141392.1, from coordinate 17,516,082 downwards.
AAACTAATGCATGCGCTGGAATAAGGTTCACATAGGTAGTCCAGGTTAGAATAGTGCTTAGTTTGCATCTTCAGCAAATTCCATATATATTTTGCCACCTAAAATTCTTCCTATAAACCTTGCCTTGCTGCTGTTTGTTTAAAAAAAAAAAAAAAAAAAAAAAAATTATTGTCTTCCTGCTTGTTAAGTTCAAAATTGTTGTACAGTGAGTTTCAATATGGTTAACTAGGGAGTCAGGAAGAGGATAGAGTCCTCAGTTAAGAAAAGCAAGAAACATTAGGGGAATCCATTACCGTAGCTGGGACTCCCAATGTGAGAGGCAAACCATATGGCGAGTTATATGTCAATAGAATAAACCAGCTAGCTGATCTTTTAACATTTTCTGGCAGCAAATGTAAAGTCTTCTTGAAATTGGTATGTGAAAGAAAGACTGCTTTGGAGCAGCAGAGCTGTGGTACTAGTGATTGCCATACTTCTGGGGCACAAGGAGGAGACTTGCATGCTGTGCCCTGCCATTGCTGCGGACTCGTGTGCTGAAGCCGTTCGAATGAGGAGGTGAGTCTCCTCTGATAGCTCTGATAGGACTTGTGATGCAGAGAAAACCCATGAAAGGAGCAATGTGGTTGGCTACTCACATAGTGTTACCTAATGGCTCGAGGCCCATCTTGCCAGCATTTGTTACCTTAACAGTGCCAGCAACGTCAAAGTCTAACCTTGATTGTGGAGCATTTTGGGATAAATAGGGGTTTTTTGTTTGTCGGACTTTAGAGCAGGAAAAGGAATTTTTTCATTTTAACAAATTTTATAAACCTGACTACTACTCGATGTCAAGGTATGATCAAGACAATTTTGTGGGTTTTACCTGTCATATCCTTGTAGAGTTGAGAGAGATTTTGCCAGTTTTTGTCTTATGAACTGCAATTTCCAGTGCAAAAATAGGCACATTAGTAATACTAAAGCTAAAGATGCATTCTGTCTTGAGCCACAAGCATTCAGAAGTATATATGCTGCTACAGGTGAATATATAGTATCTTGGTGTTACTGCATTCAGAACTAGATTTCAGGACCTTTATTACAATATAACCGGAATATTACTACTGAAATAAATTGAAAAGGCAGCTTTAATCATATAATTTCAGAATCACAGGATGGTTGAGGATGGAAGGGACCCCTTGAGATCAACTAGTCCAACGCTCCTGATCAGAACAGGATCAGCGAGAGCAGATTGCCAGGCACAGTGTCCAGTTGGATTTTGAGTGGTCTTTTCAAATTAACCATGATTCTGGATTGACTTTGATCAATGAATGACATAGTACCTCCAGAGCTTTGGGGTATTGTTCTGTAGTTAAGTGACAACTTGTTTTATTTAAGAATATTTATCTCGTTTCCCAAATGTTATCTCCTTCTTGAGTTTTACTTGTTTTTCAAATTGGCTTTTGCTTCTAAAAAAATAAAACACATTCCTGCTTTGTTTCTCCCATCTTTTGTTTGCACATCTTTCAAAACTTTTATGCTTGTGCCTCAAATATTTTGCATCCTAAGACCATTATAAATAGCTATTTGAACTACTAAAGTTACCTGAAAAGAAATACAGTACAAAGCTCTCGTGTTTTTATGCATGAATTTTTACTCAGCATTACTATTCTGTTCCAGATCAATGCATTATTATACATTCAAATGTTTAATTCTTTATTTGTGCCAAATTTTATATTTGAGTCACTATAAGTTTTTTGGTCTAATATGAATATCTCAGGGTGGAGACAGCCCTGAGGGAAGTTACAAGCTTCTATATTCTTGCTCTACTATAAGAGGCCAGTTTCTTTTTTTGTATGTCTTCATTTGTTTGGTTTTTAATGGTTCTGATGTTTGGTAATTGGACTATTTCAATTAACTTGCTTTTTTATTTATTTGAGCTTTTACCAGTTTCAGGATGCATTAGCTATCAGACTTCATTATGTCCATGATTGTTTGCCATAAGGAATTGTCTTTCTGATAATGTCTGCAGTTCTTTTATTTTTATTTCATAGGTGTTTAAAATGACATCTGTAAATCAGCATTGTGAGGTACTAAATTTAAAATGGTTGTAAACTGGCACAGCGTGCTCCTGGTTTTAGTCTGTAAAACCAACAAGACAATAGAAATAAACCTTAGACATCACAAGTGACTTTGCCCTGACATGTCTTTGAAATACTGCATGAGGGGCCTAGCCTGGATGTCAGGGTTTTCTCCATAGATATCTGGTTTTGTCAGTTGATTAGCATTTTAGATGAAAGACAGTAGCTACAGGGAGTTTGTAGCTGCCAAACACTTATCAAAAAGAATTTTTCAAATCTTCCCTTATACTTACTCATTTTTTTTTCCTTCTTTTAAAAAAATATAAGCAGCTTTTAAAAATAATTATCCTTGGTTTAGAACTGTTATGATATTTGAGAGATCTGTTATTTGAAAGCAAATACATATGCACAGAGGCCACAGGGGGACATTTTTCTAGGGTAAATTAATTTGAGGACATTGTAATATGATGTGGTGGACCATATATTTATAAGCCACTAACTGCACTCAGTTCAAGTGTTCAGGAATGAATATCAGTGCCTGAACAAACTCAGGACGTATATGTGTTGGCTGATGTACTCATTCCCTGTTGTTTGTTATTATTTCCTTTATTAGCATTTGAAATTCAGGAAGAACATTAGATACCATAAGGTAAATACTGTGGTGTGTCCAGAATACTTGTCTGAGTGGCAGAAATTAAAGACTGTAGAGAAAAAGACTGGGAGAGGACTTGGAGAGGTCAGCTAATACTTTTCTTCTGCTGCAAGGCAAGATCAAACTATAGCTAAACCACTGCTGCAAGGCAAGATCAAACTATAGCTAAACCACTCTTGACAGATGTTTGTCTAACCAGTTCTTAAAAAAAAAAAAAATGCAGTGATGGAGGTGGTGAAATCTCCCTAAGCAATTTGTTCCAGTGTCCTACTGTCGTTGTTATGGAAGGGTTTTCTAATGTCTAGTATCTAAGTATCTTTCATTGGGATTTAAATTCATTACTACTTGTATTGCCCACATTAGATGTGAATAACAATTCGCCTTAGTCTTTTTTGCATTGTCTACTTCTAGTCAGTGGTGCAAGTTCTTTGTAGTAAGAGGAATGTAATTACCTTGGGTTTAGTGGACACATAAGTTATTTCTCTCAATCTGGATTAGGGATTAAAATAGTACGCTTTGGCAGAACGTATAGTCTGAAACTAAGTAACTTTGGATTCAATACCTGATTCTGTACGTGATGTAGCACATGTACTGCATCTAGTACATGAAACCTTGATTTCTGTACCATCTTTCATTTAGTGTTGTAATATGACTACGAATAAAATTTGGTTAGATGTGTAACAGTGTACATAGAAAACACCACACACTGATCAATAAATAATGACTGTATCACAGATCTAGAACCTTTATTGTCTTGGTTCGGTTGATGTTTCCTAGTAATTGATGGAAGTCTGTCTAGTGACTTTAATGAGATTTAGGTGAATCCCCTGCTGCTAACAGTAGTGAGATTCTTTTAGTAGAGGTGAATTACTGGGTATTCCTGGAACAACAGATAATGATATATTATCAAGAGTTAATGAGAAAACAAGGTAGTTTTACAGAATTAAGATACTGTTTTAAGGGGGAAAAAAAAAAAAAAGTTGAGCCTCCTCATTGTAATTTTAAAATAAGGTTCTTTATAGCACTTACTTTTTCATGTAGTTGCTTAGCTTATTAAGGCTTAAATACTGAAGTGCTTAGTCTTTGACTATTCCTGTTGACTTCAAGGCTATAGGCAAGGCTACTGCACCTTTTTCAGTTGCAAGCTTTAGTTTGTCAACTTTATATGAAGCAGGTTTTGTTTAATATACAAACATGATGCAACTGTTTGGGTGCTATGTAAATAATAAGGTTGTGATCAAAGTTATTTAATTTATTTTGAATTCAATTGAAATATGCACTTTTTGGATTTCACCCAAAAGTGGAGGAGTGTCTGTTTAGGAGAAGGCACAGCAGAGTCTTGATAAGAGGCACAGTTAATGAGGTACAACATATTCCAGTTTTCTCATGCTGCTATCTTGTGCAGCCTATCTTATTGGGATTACTAAAGAATAACTGCCGACGGTCCAAATCTAATTTGGCTCGGTGCATGTCGGTCTCTTTGCCAGATGGAGAGTATTTCTAGTTTTGCTCGCTAGAATTCAGATAAACTGTAGTTGGCAGAATGTGGCAACTTTGACTTTGATACAACCCAGTATACTGTAATGGAAAATAGAAATAAGCTCCTGGACATCAGTGTCCGTAGGTTTGTACTGTGAAAAAAATGCATCAATTGACTAGTATTCTTGATGGAGGTTCAGCGGCTGTTTCCCTCCGCATACCTAAAGCGGGCTGTCAGTATGGCATTGCTGAATACCTTCATAAAAACTTCACAGGCACCAAATTTTCTCCTTCCATTGGAGTGCTGCCAAAACCAAATGTCTTGATGTAGCATTTCTGTGTGAGGAGGAGTGTGGATAAAAGTCTGCCTGAAACAACAGAAGGGAGTGAAATAAACAGTTTGCCAAACTTCTGTCCTGACTAAGGATAATTCTGTGTTCTGAAGGAATTTTGGATAAAAAGTCCAGGCATTCTGGCAGTAAGATCTTGGTTATGTTTTTGTAGAGTAGGTAGCTTGGCAGAGGATAACATTTCTTGTTGTAATAGTGGATGATTATAATCATTGATGTCTGCTTTTAATCTTTTTATTTATACTTGTGGGGAATGCTCTTGCATGTATAATGAGAAAATAATGTGCCGTGAAATCCTCAATTAGTAATAAGTTGTCTGGATCAGTTTCTCTGTACCACTAGTCACACCTGAAACTAACTTACTTTTCTCATCTGCTGGTACTTTAATTTGCATTGGTAACATTAAAACACTGTTCATGTGAAGATTTCATAGAAAAATAATTTAATGTAAGCTCTTCATTTTGTTCTTTACTATTCAAAGACAGCATGTCTTGGGGCATATGACCTGTTTAGGAAAAATAATTTATTTCCATGCTTTTCTAACGTTAACATTAGAAATAAAAAAATTTTCTCCAAATTATGCCTTTCTTGTCCGGTGGGCTAAAATAAACTGCTAGCTCAGCTATCAAATTGCTGCTTTGATTTCAGACATGTCCATTTCTTCCTTCAGGCTCAGCTCACATTGCAGTCTTTGAATTTAGAACCACATAACCCTTTTTATTGTCATTTCAGTTCTGCTGCTTTTTTAAGAGCTAGCTGTGTATGTGAGGACAGTCCATTAGCATCTGAAATGTTTATTCCAATGAGGACATATTGTGAAGTGCCCCCTTGCACCGTCTGGCCACCTTTTGTTGCTATTGGTTAGAGAGAAGGACTCACCTTTTGCTCCATTTCTGCCTGACCATTTTCTGTGCTGAAATAAAAAATACATACAATACAAAATAATAACCAAAGTGAGCACATTCTGTGTCATAACTGTATGGTTATTGAGAAGAGGGATCCCTACTGATCAGAAACTCTGCAGTGCCAGTAGGGTTTTTATAATGTAACCTTAAAGATACGGGACTGTGGGTTGGTCCATTGGCATAATCTTTGGTAGTGTCTGACACGACTGCTGCTTCATCGTTCTGTTACAGCTCTTGCATTAAATGTCACTCTATTTTTTGATAGATCTTCCTTTCTGTTTGTCTTGTCCCCTGCCTCCATGAGGCTGCCCATGAAACAAAATTGACTTAAGATTCTTCTGGAATCTGCTGCTTCCTGTGCTGTAGACCTGAGAAACTCCATGTGGTCTTGCAGTAACATTGATTCAAAGAATGACATAGGTGAACCTCAGGAACAGGTATGCTTTGAAACCATAAGATGATCAGTTGGAACGAACTTAAGGAGGTTGTCTAGTCCAAATTTCAATATGCAGGTCCTTATAATTCCTGAAGTTTCATTTAGTATGAGAAATGAATCCAGGAAAAAAAATACGTTCACATGTATTAAAATTCTTTATAGTTTGTTTTACAGCTGGAATGTGCTATGGATTTAGCATGTCTCAGAGGGGATACTTTTTCTTGAGTCTTACTGAACAAATGAAATTCTACTCTGGCTCGTTAACAGAGAAATCATAATGAATGGCAATAATCCAGATATCTGCTGTAGTCCTATTTCAGAATGTTATTTATATTAACACAGTTAGTATGTAAAATGTTTGGGTTTTAATTGTGGCTTAAGAAAGTAAACTGTTTTAAAGAAAGGTGAGTGAATTCATCTGGGTAAACACGCTAATCTGAAGAACAGCTCCCCATATTAAACCAAGAAGCATTATGAAAAATGATTCATTAAAGATTTTTCAATTTTTTTTCATAAGCCTCCACACTCCGTTTCTGTGCAAGTGAAGTTTCCAGTGTCACACAGACTGTTTATTCCTACTGCATTCTCCGGATGAACAGAAGCAAATAATGAAAATCTGCAAAACAAATACGAAGAGCATCACTTTATCCAAACTGCTGTACAGCACTGATTTTCTCCTACAGTCAAGGCCAGTGCAGCTCAGAAAAATACTATGCTCTGTGTTGGAGTCACAGTTTAAATGGACATTTTTAAAGCAGTTTACTTGGTCCAGAATTCTGGGTCCTTTGATGCTGGTACATCACTCATTCAAAAAAAGCAGAACAGCATTCTGCTCAGTTCATATCCTCAGGTGGCATTGCTACAAAAATGTATGCTGAATACCCATGTCCTCTCAATTCACTGTGGAGTACACTTGAAGAACTGTACTAGCCTGATTTGTACCAGGTCTGACTGGCAGCCTGTACCCATTGGCTTCCCACAGAAGCTGCTGTCAAGAGTAGGGCTGAACTGTCTGGGAGTAGAACTCAGGGCCTCCAGAGGGCACAGTGGTGTCAGAGCAATTCCCCCAATTCAATACTTGTTCCCACTATAAATCTGGTTCATAAAATGGCCTCCAAATGCTTATACTTCTTGAAAATGAATTATTATTTCATATTTCAAGTGAGGAGACAATTTTCTTTTATTATAATAAACTAATTACAGGGTTATTAGAGTATTAGTGCTTCATAGCCTTCTAGCCAGATTATATTTGTTGCTTGACTGAGCACCAGTGTTATCATTCAGTGATGTTGAAATGGTTTGCCCACAGTCACCTAGTAGTAACTTATCTATGGAGATTCAGCTCAGTGGTCTATTTGCTAAACCATTTAACTTTTCATTATTTGCTCATCCCTTTTGCCAGATTTTAGCTAGTTGGTCTGGAATTTTCCTTCCTTGGTATCTGCCTGAAGCAGTATCTCTTTCCAGGAACAAGATCAAGAAACATGCATTGTTTTTCCAATATAGATTTTAAATAAATAAAATAATTCTGTGAGAAGTTCTGCTCTGGGATGTGGAGACACCATTGAAATCCAGGAGAGAATCTTTCTTGAGACATGGATGTATTTTCATTTTTCTGCTCCCCACTTAGATACAATTTTCCCCTCAATATGCCAGTTGTTATGAGTTTCAAAAAACCATATGCACAGTTTAGACCCTAAACTAAAAGTTACAGTTTTCTTCTGCTGTAGGTTTGCACTGTTTCAGAGGTGTAAGAATAAAGGGACTTGCCCTACAATTTTGGGAGGTGCTGGTAAATAGACAATAGAGACAGTGTGGAGACACTTTGTTGCTAATAGTGCTCTTCCTTTTGGTGCCAAAGATGATTCCAACAGAACAAAAATTGGACATGAGGAAAGAGGATAGCAAGGATTAGAGGAATAGGAAGAGTGGGAATGGGAAGGGAATCTGGGAAGTGACTATGGAGAAATAGTGACTGCTGAGAACTGAGATGGCAGAAAAAAAGATCAGTTAAATGTGTACAAGCAGGGTGATAAGGCCTTAGGAGTGAAGAAGCTGAGTGTGAAAGAAAGAAATAAAAGGAGAGGAGATTTGGGGTTGATAGGCCGGGGAGGATTGGACATCTCTACTTTTGAGGTGAGTCTAGGAGGGAGGGGGTGATCAGAATAAAACTGCAGCTGCAATGGAAGCATGAGAAGAGGGAACATATACAGTGAAGAAACTGGGATAAGCCGGGGAAGGTGGGTGGGTATGAAGAGGGGAGACCATGCTCTGTTTAGAACAGGCGACAAATCGGTTCTGATCACTGAAGGAGAGTCACCAAATGTAATTCAAATCAAAACCTTGGAACAAAACTCATAATTTTAATGCAGTGTAACAACTGCAGGCTCAGTAGATATGCCGGGTTTACGACATAGTATTTTTCCCCATAATCACCACCTTTGAACTCTTCAGTTACACTGCAATAATTACTCCTCTACCTTGTTCCCCTCTGGGGCTCATAATTTTCTTAACTTTTCCTTTGCTTATAGCCCACTCTGCTCTGCAGGTGCCAGCAATTCTTGTCTTTCAAACTGTCTATTATTAACGTAGTTCAGTTGAATTCAGAATGGTTGTTCATAACCCATACCTTCTGTTACAAGAGCTGAAAAGAATTTGTATACATTAAGTTGGTCTCTTTTTTTTTTTTTTTTTTTTATCCTCAGCTATAAAACTTGTTCGTACAAAGTTATTACTGAGCCTTACAGACTTCGCTTTGCAAGAAATACTTGTACCTCTGAGTGCTTTCAATGTTGTTTGCAGGTTTCTTTTTGCACAGTGTTGACAATAAAGTGAGATTTTTCATATTTTCTGCTGTTTTGTGAGATCAAATGCAGGAGATTTGGATGATGATGATGATTATTATTATTTCTCTTGAGGAATATATTTAAAAGATAGAACATGGATAAATGGAGCCTCAGGGGTGACTCATGTTTTTGTTTAGCTTGAACTAGGTCCAGCTTCTAAGAGGAACTTGATTTTAGGTGCATGTTTTTACAGAGTGTTTTAAACTGAAGTTATAATTCCAGAGGTCTCAATAGCATGTGTTTGTTTTTATTTAGAAACATGTTTAAGGAATGTTTTTTGAATGCATATAAAATAAATAAAGCTGTCTCAGTCTGGAGATTGCAGTTCTTTGGCATATTCGGTGTCAGCAAAAGTCAAGTGGAAAAATGTTATTTAGAGAATGGACTCAGTTAATTTTATTATTTACTTTGTAAAAAATTGTCTTTATGCTCAGTTGCAAGATGCAAAATTATGGTTTCTTAAGTAGCGTTTGCTCTTTACTTTGTGTTTCTGCCTATTTGGAAGTTGGCTAAAATTTGTTTTCAGCATGGGCCACTGCCTGCTTGTCCTTTGATAACACAAATTCAGAAAGTACTTTTCTTCAAAACAGTGTAGTGTTACCATATTAATTGTCACTGACTGTGTAACAGTGCGACACCTTCATACCTTTGCTTCTATAATGTTGTTCAAGATGCGGTTGTAATTCTTTTGCTGTTATAAATTCTCAGTAAACATTGTTTGTTATTCAGTTTTTTATTAAAAACAAACAAACCAAAGAAAACCTTGCTGTCATGTGCAGTGTGAATATCTTCGTTTGTGAATATCTTGAAATTTGTCTGCAAAGCGTTTGATGGCATTCATTTGTAAGTTGTTAGGGGAAGGAAGCAAAGTCATGCCTTCGCTTGTTTTTTGTTTGTTTCAGAGGATTTGTTCTTGTGTCTTACAAATAACTGTTCGCTGAGAAAGCATTCATAGCACTTCATACAGTTGTAATTTACCTTGTGAATGTAATAGATAAGGATAGAGTAAGAATGCAATAATGTCATATATTTTAAAAATGTAGCTTAATGGATTTTTCTAATAACTGTACTTTAATGAAAAGGAATTGCAACATTTGAACCTAGTTTGCAAGTTGAACAATAAATGTCCCTCTGGTAACTTAGAGTGTAGGTGCTTTCATCCTAGTCAGCTGCATACTGGAGTCATGCACTTTATCTGTGTTTCAGTATACTTGGGTATCTGTAAAACACAAGATAAAAAAAAAAAATAAAGAGTATGTATTATGTTGGCTGCTTAGAAAGATTTTTCTATGTGTATCATGACCTGAATGAGAGAGCTGCAGAACCTGGCCAAGCAGAGCTGCAGTAGTACGTACGATGGTTTTGCTGGTCATTTCAGCAGAAGTATGACAGACGTACTTAGTGAGCTGAGGTGTATGTGAGAGAAAATGTTGATGAAAGACACCAAATTTAAAACTGTGTTAATTATTTTAGGGTTTCATTGACCTTTGTTCTATGGTAGAGCTTAAAAGATTCTTTTCCAGCTCCAGTATAAGCGTGCATCTTTCACTTGAGAATACTTCACTAAAATTCTTCAGATGATTTAAAAGTTTTACATACAAAAGTTCAGAACAAGTGAGATTCTCCTAGCTACTTGTGAGAGATGAGAGGAATGAGACCACACTATTCTAACTAAAATTAACAGGCATTATATGATTTGATCTATAGCCCTGTCGTGAAGTGTCCCTGGTGCAAATTTCACCATGTGATGAGTGATTGTGTTCTACTGACCTGTTGCTGGTTTTGAATGATAAGTGTTGCAGGTTAATGCTTGGACTGTATGTTATACAATACATAATTCTGAAATGTGTTTTAATTGCAGGGATATTAAACCTGACAACATCTTGATGGATATGAATGGACATATTCGATTAGCAGATTTTGGTTCTTGTCTGAAACTGATGGAAGATGGAACGGTAAATTAGAAGGAATGATACATTCCTAAACACCTTTTCTGCAGTTCTTTGCTAGCCACTAAAATGCATGATAATAAAGAGAAAAGGTGCCTTATGCCAAATGAAATGGAATTATAATGGTATTGGTATGTAACTAACCTTGGTTCAAAATATCTCTGCACAGTGCTCAGATTTACTGTGTATTAAAAGCTTTTTAGGTGCATATAGACAACTCATAATTAAATAAAGAGAAGCTGCACTATCAGGACTGAGTAGGTGTTTATTGATGAACTGTGAATCTCTCAGTTTTGAGCTCTGAGCTCTAATCTTTGTTGAAAATGTAAACTTTAGCATAAGCAGGATGAGATACTGAAATACGATGATGTGATAATTGTAGTATATTTAAACTTGCATATTATATAGTAGATGTGACTAGAATGTGATTCCAGTATGTTAATCATATCCCAGAGTGTTACAATGTATTTGAGTTAATATATGTGATTACCTAAATCTATAATTACTTAACACCTCTAAGCCTAAGAATTGACAGTTTTGGTCTTTCTCTGTTATTAAATATTTGTAGGAGTTTAGCAAAAGTATATTATTGGGGTGCCTAGTAATGTAGTGCCTTGGGTGCTTAAGTATTTCTTTATGAATTTAGAAGCCTTTGTTTGTGTTAATTGTTATTGTTATAACGAGAACACTAGGCTAAATCTAGATATACATGCACAGTGCCACAAACAGCAGTGTCTGTAACAATGGAAGTTGATTTTAGTCATGGAAATGTAACTTCTACAGGTCCAATCTTCAGTGGCAGTTGGAACGCCAGACTACATCTCTCCAGAAATCTTGCAGGCCATGGAAGATGGAAAAGGGAAGTATGGGCCCGAGTGTGACTGGTGGTCCCTAGGCGTTTGCATGTATGAAATGCTTTATGGAGAAACACCCTTTTATGCTGAGTCCTTGGTGGAGACCTATGGGAAAATAATGAACCACAAAGTTAGTGCATTTTCTCTTTCTGCTTCTCCCTAAGCTAATTTTTAATAAGTAATAGGGTAACTTGAAGGCTTATTTAAAAATGAGATTTTATGTACCAATTATGTTAATGTTCATAAATGTAGAACAAAAAATATGTTTCCATATAGTAAATTTATGGTTATGGATTGCAGATGGCTTTGCTTTAGGATAAAGCAGTTCAAAACTAAAAATCTGGATTTGGAAATACGGCCGTTAGTTCACTCTGTGAAGTAAATCTTGGCTACATTACCTCGCTCCTTTTGTGTTACTTTGTTCTGGTGGATCCATTGGTTGGCTTATGCAGAAGATTCTTAAATGTTCTTCCACGTGGAGGTAGCTCTAGAATTCAACAGTGTAAGAGAAATTTAAATAAAGAAGAAAAACTAAGAGACAAAAGAATTTCAATAGTTTCTATCCTTTGGAGAAGTCTTTTTTTCTTAGAAACCTTACTGTATATATTTAAGAACTAGAGTATTTGCACATGTCTTTTTCTACATAATGGTTTTCACTAAAAAGGGTGATTTTTTTTCCAACATTTTTCTTGGTAATAAACTATTTTCTCTTATTTTAATCTTCAAGGAGAGGTTTCAGTTTCCTGCTCAAGTGACAGATGTCTCTGAAAGTGCAAAGGACCTCATCCGAAGGCTCATTTGTAGTAGAGAGCATCGACTTGGACAAAATGGGATAGAAGACTTTAAGAACCATCCATTTTTTGCTGGGATTGATTGGGACAACATTAGAAACTGTGAGGCACCTTACATCCCAGAAGTCAGCAGCCCCACTGATACATCAAACTTTGATGTGGACGATGACTGCTTAAAAAATTCTGTAAGTATAGAATTAACATTTTGACAAACCTGCTTTTGTAGTATGCTTTATAACAAAATATATGTAAATGGCATTTATTTCAGTGTGTTCACTGTGTGCTACATAAACAACAAATAAATGCTGCTTTGAAGAACTGTGGGGGGAATACAGTCATAGTTTAGAGGCCGATCCTCCAGACATACATGTGTAAGAATGACTTTAGTTCAATTTTGTAAATTCATTGTAACTTTACACATACATCTGTTATTTGCAGTAACAAGTTCTTACTGTCCATGTTTATAAAGAATAATATATTTATATGTAGGTAGTCTGCAAGACACGATATTTCTAGCAGAGCATTGTTGAGACTTGTACCACGTTTGCATAACGCATTTTATTGTAGTGCTCTACTCGTAATTGCTCATATCTCTGTCAGATTCCATGCAGTTCATTCACACTGAAATTTTTCCAGCATGTTTTCTAACTTCCGTTGAGTTTTAGGAAATGTAGGAGAAACGTTACAGCCATTTCTTCAGGAGCGTTCTTAGTGAGAAAAGTTATTTTGCCTTTGCTTAAAAATCTTTGCAACTTTGATTTTTAACAGCCTTAGTGTTGCTATACTTTTTAACAGGAACTTTGACAGATGATAGAGATCTTTGCATCGGAGGAATGTCTTGTGTTGTCTCCTTGGAAATACTTTTTTTTTTTTTTGGTGTTTGCTGAAAGATGCAGAAACCTGCTGTTTACATGAGATGTGAAGCATTTTTGCCTTTGTTTTCTGAACTGCCTGTGCATTTCAGTTCCGCTGAGCTTCCTGGACCTGCAGATGAGCAACAGGCAATGTGAATTGATATGGGCAGGATGATCATTATCTGCATTTCCTTTCCTCCAACTGTACAGTAAAACATGGAAAACACTTTGGCTAGATGAAATCCAGTGGTAGGCATATGTGGTGTGGAGCATTAGGTCTCAGCGTCCTTTCATATAGGCATACGAAGCAAATCAGTCTAGCTGCATAGGACAATCTGCATTTTTTTCATTTTTTTCCTCAGTTTTCGCTCACTTGCATCTGGTATTGCCCATCTCCTTTCAGAACTAAAGTATTTCTATCTTACAACTTTTTTGATGCTGTCTTCAGCAATCTGTTTGCATGCTATTTTGTCCAGGAACAGCTGCCAGGGTTGGGTGGCAGGAACTGATGCTGTGTGTAGCAAGTCTTTGTGAAGCCATGTTTGTGAAGTGAAATACCTTTTGGAGGTTATTCACACATTTTAATGTTGGACAGTCCAAGGGTCTTCCTTTCTAGAGCCTAATCTCCCAACTGAGGCACTCAAAAGGTGCCTGTGGGGTGTGAAAGTTTTCCCATTGTAAAGATACCAGGAGCTGCTGCAGGTGAAGAAAGAATGTTCCTGTGATGAGTTATTGGACTCCAGTGTGAAAACGGAGTCTAATCCTTAATTTGCTTTAGACTTTCGGGTGTGAAAAGCAATGTCATTGAGCTGTTTGAGATGAACAGTAGTTTCTGGAGCTTCATTTTCAGTTTCCTCATTTGAAACATGTGAAGGTAGTTTTTTGTTTTGTTTAATTTAAGGTTTTATTTTTGCCATTTCTTTTTGCACTTAGCCTCTCTGAAATAAACCTAGCCTGAGGCATTGCACGACCGAGGATTTTTTACATTTTTGCTTCAACTAGTGGACATTGTATTTAATATTGCTCCCCCTTATATGTAACTTGGAGGTGTTTGCCCTGCCATCTTTCATACATTTTAACAGTATGTTAAAAGTACATATTAACACGAAGGGCAAACCAGTGTTGTTAGGCAGCCTAAGTTCTGCAGGTTTTTAGCTCTTAACTGTTTGATTTAGTAGCCTTACTGGCAGGCACGATAGATGTAGATTCAGTTATAATTTGTCAGTATGATAATACAGTTGAATTCACACAGTTCGCAGGGACTAAGCATTTTGATCTCTGCCAAAGAATCAGCAAAGAAACAAATTGTTTTACAAAATCTTACATTGTTATCAATAGATACAATATATTAGAACTAACATTCAAGTTACCTGTGTGGTAACTGAAAACTATCATGTGTTAAAATCACACAACTATGCATTTGGTCTTTTTAAAGTTACTCATAAAGACATTTTTGAAACTGAGATCTATGAAATAAGAAAATAAAATATAAAGGGGAAGTAAAGAATTTTACTTTTCCTAACCATAGAGTGTAAGAATTGATGTTTTTATTATCAATTAATGGAAAGTTAAGGCTTTTTAATTTGCTCTTGTCCTTCGTTTCCAAAAGGCCCAACAATGTAGACTTGATGCACTTACATAATCTAACCATGTGATTGGTGGTTTTTTGCTTGAAAAAAAATCATTATGTTTTCTTAAAATTTAGAACCTTTCATCACTTTCACTGTGATAATCGTCTTCTTAGTTTCTTTTGATGACAGTTAAGGCCGTCTCTAGTATAGCAACATGAACCTTGCATCTTGGGGTTAAACATGAAGCTTTTAACAGGATACTTAAGACTATTAGAACCTTATAACGGTTTGAATAATATAGCAACAGGGTTATTTTAGCCTGAGGAGAAGCTCAAAGATTTGTCTTGGTTTGTAGTTCTTTGTGTGGCAGGAGAAAGGAGTAATGAAGGAAGAAATGGTCAAAGCACTAATGGGATTAGAAAACCCTGTTTTATTACTTCTTTCTAGCAAATGTCTGACTATTGTTCTCTCCAAATAGAGATAGCCCGCTCAAAAGTGGGGTTGGTAAATCTCCAGGCAGGAAGGCCTGCTGACTAAATAGCAGAGAGGAGTATAGGAGGGAATAAAAGGTGTTACTCTTTGTGCTAAGACCTCCTTGGAAAAAGAAGGAATAAATTGGCTTTTAATATGTGTAATATTCTGCTTTCCTCCAATAATAGCCTATTTAATTAGAAAAGAGTTTTTGTGCCAGCATGCTGTATTTTTTTTATATTTTATGCTATTGTAAATTGATTTAGGTGATGCTGTTTCATATTTGGGCTGTAGATAAGGATGACTGTGAATATAATTAATATGATATTATCACTATCACTTCACATATAGTTAAACTCAAAAATCTTTTTCTTTTAAGTCCAGTAGGATATTACGTACTCACTGTCCTATTATTTTTCTAGGAAACAATGCCTCCACCATCACACACTGCGTTTTCTGGCCATCATTTACCATTTGTGGGTTTCACATATACAAGTAGCTGGTAAGTTAAGAGTTTCAAAATTGTCTGTAGGATAGTTACGTAATATTCAGAGTTTCTGTCTCTGAAACCAGCTGGAAACAGATACCAAAGAATGGGTTTTTTTGAGGGAATTGCTAGGCCATAATCTAAAATGCTGTCTGTCCAAAAGAATGAGCTCTCTGCTGGTAAAATTTGAATGAATTTAAAGGTTAGCACCTGTGTTCAGAGGTGTTTTGTTGAGAAAGGTGGTTTTCAGACAATGTATGAAGTTAACTGCGTATGACAAAGTTAAGACCAGATGTGTGGACCCAGGGAGAACTTAGCTTATTAGACTTTAAAAACTTTTTTTTCCAAGTCGCTTGGCACTTTTGTAAGTCTGAATGGAAATTTTTAAAAAGTTACTTTTACTGATATTTGCTATTGATGTGGTATTTGTCATATTCATCTCTACTGCTACATTAAACAGTAACAAGGAAGTCCATGTATGCTCGTTGAGCATTTATGAAAATAATGTTTACAACCGTTTAAAAAACAGGCCTGTGTTTCTACAAACACGTGTGCTTAATGCTGCTTACGTGACATGTCCTATAGACTTCAAAAGGATTATCTGCATAAGTAGTAGTATGTGTACATGAGCACCCACAGAATGAGGGCTGAAGCATCTGTGATACATATATGTACATGCCCTAGTTGTCATGTGGTAATTTCACACCATTTGTTGTGATTGTTGTCTGTAAAGTATTTGGGAAATTTGATTAATTACTTTAAAATAAACTGTTATTGTAATCTTACTAGCTGTCTAGATTATTGCTTTTTGTTATCTGGCTATCCTAGACGGTCCATAAGTGGTCCGTTCACTTTTATGTAACAAAAAGTGCATTGAGGAGATCAGTCATGCTAGGTAAAAATGAATTCAATTTTTAGTGAGCACTTACTAACAAGGTATTATTTGACTGTATAATAAGTTATATAGAAATTAACAATTTAAACAACTGTTTATTGGTTGAGATTTTTTAAAAATTATTTTAATCACAGCCTGTTGTAAAATCCAGTACTGTTTAATTTTTTTTCCCCAGTGTGCTTTCAGACCGCAGCTGTCTAAGGCTGACAGCTGGACCACCCTCCATGGATCTTGATGCCAGCATTCAAAGAACTTTGGAAGATAGTTTAGCAACAGAAGCTTATGAGAGGAGAATAAGACGTCTAGAACAGGAAAAGCTTGAACTTAGTAGAAAACTGCAAGGTATGGTAATTAAAAAAAAAAAATTAAAATCACTCAGTCACTTAGATTAGCTGGCAGCTTTGTAAGGTATGGTTTACACTGTGGAAAAAAATAAATATACCTCCTGGAATGCTTTCTAGCAGAAAAGAATTTTCTTCATTATTTCCATTGACAAATTAAACTTCTGTTACTGTTTATACCTGAAGTATTCCGTGTATGCAACTTCTTATAACATGCTAACGTTGTTCACACCATGCCTTGGTTACTGTGGCATGAAGATTTCATTCTTAAAAACTCTGAGAACTTAGTAATTGTGAGATGGACAAACTGAAAAATTGGCACTTAGTAGTTGGAAATTACGAATTGCAGAATCCTTAGTTTGGAGGGTCTTTTGGCATGTCTTAATTTATCAGTAATATCTTTTTGACTTCCTCAGATGTCGGGCATGTAATTTGTCCCTCTCTCTTCCATCTTTTTCTAGAGTCCACCCAGACAGTCCAGGCTCTGCAATATTCAACAGTGGATGGCCCAATAACAGCAAGCAAAGATTTAGAAATTAAAAGTTTGAAAGAAGAAATTGAAAAGTTGAAGAAACAGGTAACAGGTATGTTACAAATATTAATGTAAAAACTGTAACAGGAAACGGTATTTTGACAAGATTTTGTCTTCTAATGTAATGCTAGTTTTGCTTTTCTTTCTAAAAGAGTCTTCCAGTCTATTTTTACTTCTCATTTTACCCTTCACTCTTCAATGTTAGCTCTGTATTTTCTGCAAATTCAACTTAATATTCAGTACTTCAGTAACTTCCTTTGCAAGGGCGAAGGAAGATTTCAATGACTTCTGCTACTATTGTTTGTGGTAAAGTTCCACTAGTTTTAAATTGTAGTGTTGCTCATTTATATGAATGTCAATCAGGCTCTACTTGAGAATCTGTGAAACCATGACCAATTTCCATAGCACTGCCTTCCCCCATTCTTCCTGCAGTGTGTACTGCAAAAGTGAATGGAATACTTGTTTGGTTATTTTTTGCAGTTTCAAAAGTCTGCAGTCCTTTCGGGAGTCATAGTTGCTGTAGCTTGTCTTAGTGTTCCTCGCTTTGTACGTCTCTGCACTCTGGTATGCAGGTACATAGGTAGTAAACTGGAAGGAAGGTGGTGTTTCTTGTTTGCGTGAGTAAACACAAGGGGTGAAGACTTTAACCTAGTAGTTTTAATAGTCTTAAAAATATTTGATGGAAGGATGATTTGTTATGACTTGAGCATCAATTGATATTTTTTATTATCTCATTTTCAGTTGAATTTTCCTTGGAAGGGCCAGATTTGTGAGATGTGATCACAATTTTGATTGTATTTTCTTTGAAACAGCAGAGGCTTACAGTGTGCAGTTTCTTTGTGCATTGTAACTGGTTGTGGACTAAAAACTAGTTCAAACTGGAAAGGTGGTTTTCTGAGAATTTTCTTGGAACCGTACTTTTTTAAAAGTGTGGGTTATCTGGGAGTTGGGCAGTGTGCACGAAACTACAGTGACACTGAGTTTTCCAGTACTCCAAGTGGAGTACTGAAGGGTGTTTTCCATGAGAGAGGGCACTATGGGCAATAAGTTCCATGAGCAGCACAACAGACCAAACAAAACTCTACCTCTGAAATGGGTCCTGCTCATAGCTGTGTGGCCCCTCCTCTCTCTGTGTGTGCCCCAGACTCTCCCTTGATTTTAATTCACTCAGTTAAACAAAGAAAGAACTATCCAGATACAGAGAATTTAATCAACTGACGATCTGATAAATTGGCATGAGGTGGGCTATAGGAGCATAGGAGGAAAGGGAGATGAGAGTTGGAAGAACTACCTCTCAGCTCTGCTGTCAATGAGCTATAATTTCTTATAAAACTGAACATTTCTTTCCTTTCCATTTAATTTCTTTGCTTCTGAGAGTTCATGAAGATTTTATGATGACTAAAAATTTGGCTATCAAGTATTTCAGTACTTTAAGTTTGAAAAGTGTTATTGAAATCTGTGCAGATAAAGAGCTGAATTTCTTAATTAACGTCATACTGCCTTTCTTTAGAACTCCCAAACTAGTCAACAAGTAAAGACTACTTAGCCCAGTATCCTGTGTCTTTACAGAGGCTACTGTAGACATTTAGGGAAAGATTCCAGGAATCCAGTATATTAAAGTCCTTTTTTTTCCAGCCTTACTTTCCCAGATTCTGGCAATTCATGTTTTAAGACCTTCCGGAGGCAGAGCTTCTGTTGCACGGCCATGTTGAATATAGTGTTAGTGTTTAGCTAATATCTTTTTAGCCTACTTTAAAGGCTAGTTACTAATACTAATATTCAGTGTTCTTGGTTTGATGTTCTGAATTAAGTTATAGGGAATTTCTCTCGTAGTGATTCTTAGCATAGGATTTGTGCTATCCTGCTCCATAATGGTTTCTTCCAAATGGGCTCTTGAGAGTAGAGACATGTTCAAAGAGAAAGAAATGAAGTACAGCAAGATGGTTTGCATTTAGGAAAATTAACAAGATTGATAGAAACTGTTAGCTATCAGGTCTAGAACCATAGAAACAGGGAGGACAAATCTGATTCCTCTTGTCCGTCCAAAGAGGAAAATGTCCGCATTGTATGTGAGAGAAAAATCAGACACAAGTGGCAGTAGATGGATCTCTATTATCTGTCCATGTCTTACCTGTGGCAAGGGAAAAAAAAACAGTGAGAAAGGTTGGAAGAAACTACAGAAAAGATTTGTTCTAGTTTGTATTTGTGAAAAGACTTCATTCAGTTCCTGAAAGGGGCAGGAAAAGAAAGAATAACTTGAACTTAACAACCAGACATTTCAGTTGGTCTGTTTAGATTCTGCTGCTACGTTATGGGGCAGAAGCATGCTATGTATGAACTGCAGACTATGCAGCACGTAGATTATATGCTGTTAAAATTGTGTAGTCTGAAAAAAGTCTGTTATAGATATACAATTGGACAGCTGTGCTGGCATGATGCAGCAATTTCGTATTGTACCATAAGCATTATTTTTGGACATGCGCGTGGCTTAACTAGCTCCGGGAGGATCACTCTGATTTGAGTGATGCCATGTTGTTGCTATGTCAGGACAAAGGTTTTTGTGAAGCTTCTTTCCAGCCAAATGTCCCTCCATTTGTTGCTGTAATGAGGAAAAAGACAACATGATCAGAAGCCTCTGTTCTGCAGCAATCCTCAGCTCTGATGTTGGCTCTTTGGGACCACTGAAAAGCAACATCGACAAGAACAGCTTTTTAATGGGACCAGCCCTTCATAGAAAAGCACCAGCATCAGCTTTAAATTACATTTTGTTCTTGACTATTGAGCTGCAACTTAGATTTTAGTTCATTGCTGAAGGTACTACTCTCTTCTTTTCGTAATGGGAAAAAAAGAAAGTTGTGGGAACATTCCCCAGCACAACTGATACCTCTTTCCAAATTTAAAAGAAGTCAA
This sequence comes from Leptosomus discolor, assembly GCF_034619465.1. Taxonomy (NCBI): domain Eukaryota; kingdom Metazoa; phylum Chordata; class Aves; order Leptosomiformes; family Leptosomidae; genus Leptosomus; species Leptosomus discolor. The sequence continues at coordinate 17,495,705 of NC_141392.1, read as the reverse complement.
TGTCTGGTGAAGGTGGTTAATATTTAGGTGGTTTTCCCTTAAGTATCCATTAAGAGTTCTCTGCTTCATGCCACTTATATATTTGTATATTTAGTCCTAGATACAGTATGTGCTTTTGTTTTTTGGATTGGAAGTGAATAATGTGATCAAATGAGGAAGATGTAGAGTTGTCTAATCCATCCGCAGTCACCGCATAACTTTACCAGGATATACCTGAACGCCTTGTCTGGTCCAGACAATACAGCCATTAGTTAGAAGACACTCATTTGTGCCTTGAGTTTTAACTAATACAAGCTAATTTGATGAAATGGGGAAAATAGTATGTTGTATTTTGCTTGATTTTCTGGGGTTTTTTTCGTGATATAGATTTTAAAACTAAATTAATGACAGAATACAGGCACAAACCAAATGGTGGTCATATCTGAATGCTTCCAAATTTAGGGGAGCTAGTTCCAAGCTTTCTGGATGACTTTTGAAATATCTGAGTTTCTGAATCTAGATCTGCTGAACTTTAAGAATGTTCAGTTCAGGGGCAGAGCTGAACTTCATGCTTTGGGCTCATCTTTTGGGCAATTAAATGCAATAACATCCTGCAGTGAGTGTTTGCATGTATTAGCTAAAATGTTAGCAACAGCTAAGGTGATTAGGTCGAAGATTACCGTTTACTACACATATATCACAACTAGCTTTTGATTGTACTCTTTAACCTGTTTTACTGCCTCTTCTGAAGCTGTAAGAGTAAACACCTGCTTAAAAAGGTAATAAAAAATGAACATGAAATTGTGTCAAATTCAGGAGTGTTACTGGGGAGACCTTAGAAAAATACGTTTTTCTTGTCTATCTAGTTTTCCAGGAAATGACAAGCTAGCATATGCTTTCAATTTTTGAGGTCAAAGTTATAATTTTTGTTCGCTAAGTTCCATAGGAGAAAACTTTGAGGAATCTTTAATATTGCCAAATATGTGAAGGGCAGTGATGGAAGAAGAAAACAGAGCTGTGGAACAAAGTAGTTCATGCACGGAAGAGAGATTTATCTTGGCTCAGCAGAGCCGTATGTAAACTTTCTTTTTGTTAGTGACTTCAGAGTAGACTACATAAGAGAGGCAGTTAATAATTTCTGGCTTTGAGCTACAGCTCTTATTTAAATGCATTCCTTTAAATTTTTAAACAAGAGCCAATGAATTAAAACAATAGTGAATATTTGTCTAGGTATAAGCTAATGGTATTCATTTGCTTAAAAAATTCTTGTGTTTCAGAAATTACAGCTCTTAGAAATGTATGTGGTTTTATATTTGATTTCTCCAAGAGCCAGTATCTTAGGGCTGCATTTATGAAAATGTAGTAAAAGGCTCCTATTAAGAGTTTAGATGGGTTCCTGTTCTGTGGATAAATACATAGAGTCTGAAGACCTGCCACAATTGAAATCAAAGGCAAAATGTCCAGTGATTTCACAGAACTTGGAATCAACCTGCCTTTGTATAGATCTTGCTTTAAATTCTTGTTTTTAAGTGAAGGACTACGAGAGGAAAAAAAACCCAGCACCCACTAGCTAGAAATTCTCAGTTGTCATATTTTATGGATTTCAACTTTTCATGTTGTAGCATTTGAGTGTTATTTATATGACATTATTTAGCTGTGGCATAGAAACATACTGTCATTGTGCAACTGATGGTTGGTAAGAAACTGACTGTAATAGTTTTCCTGTATTTATAGTAGTAATAAAGCAGATCACGTAAACACAAGTGATTTTCACACCAGAAATAAGTAAAAATGTCTGAAGTTAATTTTAGGTGGATAAGCAGGAGAACACTTGCCAGCTTTCGAGTGACCCGTTACTTTTACCGTTTCTTTTTGAGGGAATTTGGGGGGAAGAGAGAGACTGTTTATAATTACAGTGTAGTAAAAGATGCATTATATATTACATCACAGTGCATAGAAGTCAAATGTATAGGTCATGTTAGAGCATTCGTTACAGTATTATATATAGTGCATGATTATTAGAATGTGAAAAGCCAAGTTGTTGTTGTTTTCTATGTTGTTTTGCAGCAAGCTGTGACTTTTTATTCTGTTCTGTTAAAAGCACGTAATGGCAGTTGAATCAACCTGCTCCTTATTCTAAACCAGATAAGAATTGCATTATTTTGTGATTAAATGGAAACCAGAACAAATACTGAAGGGGCTTCAAGCAGCTAGACTGTGCTGGTCTAGAATAATGATTTTTTCCTTAACATATTTAGAAGTCTGCTGCTTTTCTAGATTCTGGACAGCTAGAACAGCAACTTGAGGAGGCCAGCACTGCAAGGCGGGAATTGGATGATGCTTCCAGACAAATAAAGGCTTTTGAGAAACAGGTCAGAACGCTGAAGCAAGAGAGGGAAGATCTTAATAAGGTAAAAGCATTTTGTCAGCAACTCTTCTAAACCCTAAAGACTATTTAATTTTTGTTCATTTTCAAGTATAAAATGAATGAGCAGGCAACAAATGTGTAGCATGACCTACTTTGCTTTCTGCCTCTTTTCTGGAGCCAAGGACGTTATTTAATGCATCGTATGTATGACTGCTAGGTGGTCCTAGGTGACTGCTTCCAGATAGTGAACAAATGCATGATCCAAATTGCATGGTGGCTGCAAAGAAGGTTTCATAGCTTCAGGTAAAGGTGGTAATGGTAGTGGCTAGAGGACAGAGTAGAGAAGAACTATTCCAGATGACTAATGTAATCTGAAGAATGGGTGAGACTGTAGCAGGAGAAAAATGATGGTACGGTATTAAGGCTGTGTCACAGAAGTTGGTTCTGGAAGAGAGACGTGGAAAACTGCCCAAATATGAAGATTGCAAAGTAATTTGAAATAACTACAGTTAAAGAACACTGGGGCTTATTTTTTCTTCTCTGTCTCCCCAATTACTTATTTTCTTGTTTATAACATACTGTCTTTCATGGCTCTTTTTTGTATTCATGGTTAAATCAACCTGAATCAGGTGTGAAATATTTTAGCCTGTTTCTCATCATTATTATATTGGCCCAGTATTTTAGAGTCCACAGTCAGTGTTGATGTGTCAGCTGTATTTAACACTGGGGGTTTTTTTAACCCTTAAGACTCTTAAAGGCTTGAAAGCTGTCAGTTTGTCCAAGAAAGACCATCTCTCTTCTAAAACAACTTGTAGTGATTAGGACCAGTTTTTAACAACCTTAGAAAAAGCTTTTAAATTTTCATACGTCAGCAGTGCCAAATATTAGTTCTTCCTGCTGCTCTTCTTTTCATGCTCAGACCCACTTTTTCTTGCTTCTTTGTTCTGCTCTGGTTTGGCAGAACATCATTAAACCATTTAAATTGTTGTGATCCCTCATTCATAGTGTAGTAGCACAGGTCTAGGACACAGCAAGCTTTGTGACGATGCTGTGCTGTAGAGTTATGACAGCACTAGCAGTGTTATTTCATGTGGGTTCTTTTAAAAGAACAATTATTGTATGTTGCTGTTAATCACTACAGTGTTTTGTTGCCTGAGATTTTTGGTAATATTTCATATTAAGGTACAGTGTGTGGAAATCATACTCACCGTTGCAAGTCTGTTTTCAAAAGCTTCTAAAGTAGAAGTTTTCACAGAGCAGAGTTTTCCATTCAGTTAATGCAAACCCTTTTTTTTAATGATTTATCAGGTGAGATAAGTACTATTCTTTTGATTAATTTAAGTAGTCTTGAAATCTATGCTAATGACTTTTTTTAAATTAAGAAAGCAAGGTATTTTGTATTTTAATGCAAGTGCTTGAAAGCCTTTGTGTTTAACCTATAATAATGGAGTAAATTCCTGCTTGGTTTACATTTATACAGGTTTACTAACTTCGGTAGTGTAAAACCTGGCCTCTTTCCTTATTTATAGAGGCATACAGTCTGTATCGTAGAAGCATTCATGAAAAAAAAAATAATTAACATGTAGTTTCTGTTCACTCTGGAGAAGGTGGTAGATGTGCATCCAAAGACAGAATTGGCCTTGCAGCTTTCTAGGTTTATTACTTAATTCTTTTTTTAAACTGTAGGAACTGGCAGAGTCTAGTGACAAATTAAAATCCCAAGCCAAAGAGCTGAAAGATGCACACAGCCAGCGGAAATTGGCAATGCAGGAGTTCTCAGAGATGAACGAGCGGCTGACAGACTTGCACTCTCAAAAACAAAAGCTTGCCCGCCAGCTCCGAGATAAGGAGGAAGAAATGGAAGTGGTGATGCAAAAAGTAGAAAGTTTAAGGCAAGAGTTACGCAGAACAGAGAGACTTAAAAAAGAAGTAAGTGGTGAGAAGACTGTTTAGAATCTATGAAATAATAGTTTTATGTAAGGTTTTCTGACAAAGTAATTTTCTTATGTTGTCTGTAAATCTTTAACTCTTTGTTGTTTCAAACAGTAACAGTTTTGCTTTCTAAGAATTTGAAGTGTTCAGTTTAGTGCTGAAGATTTATCTCTTGTATTGAAAACCATCAATAGATTTTGAGAAAAAAAGAAAAAAACAAAAAAAAGCTATACCTATTAAAAACGTATGTACTTTTGTAGCTGGAAGTCCAAGCTGAAGCCGCAACTGCTGAGGCATCCAAAGACAGGAAATTGCGAGAGAGGAGTGAACAGTACTCTAAACAGTTGGAAAGTGAAGTAGAAGGGCTAAAGGTTAGTCTATTTTGATATTAACACCTGCAAACTTAGTAGTCAAGTAGGACTTGGATCTGTTCAATTGCTTTCAGATGTAGGACAAAAGGATATTGTCAGTTTGTCACTTCAGTTGATGCTGAATATCAATGCAAGCATGCATCACATTATTGCCCAGAAAAATGAATGTTTGCCCAATGCACTTTTCAGGCCAGCCTGTTCACTGCTCACTGAAGTATTTCGTAGTACTCATTGATTTCTTACCAAAGTGCTTCCACTATTACTTTGCTTAACTTTACCTGTTAAAAGCTTTTTTTTTTTTAGTGTAAGATGGTTGAGTACTTGAAGGTAAACCTGCAGCCTATGCAGGTTTCCATGTAGGTGTTTTGTGTACCGTGTTGTTCCTCAGCGTGTCAGTCAGAAGAAAGATGGTTTCCTCCACAATAGATGTCATCTGATCTAACTGTAAAGGAAAAGTTTTAATGTATTCTGCCTCTCAGCCAGAAGTTGAGACGTTTTTGCACAAGAACAGCATTGAGCACGAAGACTTCATTTATATTGATGAGATTGCTGACACGTGTATGTGTTTTTAGGAGCAGAAATTTAAGTAAGCCAAGAATGTTAACTGTTATTTTATTCTATGATTTAGCATTTTACGGTGCTCTGAAGAAATTAGACTGTCTCAAAAACTGAATGAGAAAGTTTTTATTTTCCACATGAGGATTGCTATTTGTTTACCACAAAATCTTGTTCCTAATGTTTCATCCAGTAGGACAATTCTAAACTTTTTCTGGAAAATGTCAGATTAGGCCTATTCTGGTCTTAATTTACATGAATAATGGGGGGGGGGGGTGAGGGGAGGAGCATTATTAGAATCCTGTGGGGCATTTGTCAATGTTAAGTCACTACACAGAAAATTTGGGGGTTTTTTGCAATCGTTCTTTTATTTTGCCTTCCATTTTTAAATGAAAATGATGAAATTCATTCAGTATGAAGTTTGCATTTATAAAGTTGCTACTGCTGTGAATTCAGATTGTTATCTGAAAATTAAGATGTATTTCTCCTTTCATGAATCTTCATCATCAGCAAAGAGTTTGTGTGACAGTTTGAGCCGAGAAAAATTTGTTGGAGATCTATTGAGAATAAATGATATGCTGATTTATAACCACAGGGCAAACTTATCAGAAGAGGAAAGGGGACTTGTAGCTTTCGTAGTAATATTTCACAGTACAGTAAGCACACTTTGGATCATGTGCGGTTGTTGTGATACTACATTGTCCATTCAGTAAAAGTTCTGCATGGCTCCTTAGTTAAGTTCAGAAGGCTATCATAGAGAAAAAGGTCAAGATTTAAAGAAAAAAGGAAATTTTCTCCAAATGAGAATAGAAAAGCTCACAGATGATGGCAGGTTAAATGTAAACAGAATGTTGAGGGCTAAATGAAGAGACTTTAGAGAGCACTTTGCAAAGGATGCTCCGAGTGATTGTGGGAAGTTTTTTAAATCGAAAGCAGAAAGACACTTTAGGAAACTCATGGGGCTGCTTGTTGGCAGGGATGAAAAAGGCAATCTCTGAATTGATAGGGCTGTGGCAAAAACACTCAACAAGTTTTGGTGTGTCAGGCTTTGGTGGTGAAGCAGCGGAGATTGCCACACAGAGTGCGCTCGTTGCAGCAGGTTGGAGAGATGAGCTGGATCAGTCTGAGGATGATGTGCAGGAAGCATTAGAGCTGGCAGGTGAGTCAGATGTGAAGTCATCCAGACTGGTGGACTCGCCGAGAGGGTTCTGAAGGAACTCAGGTGAGAAGTAAGAGAACTGCTGGCCAAGATGTGCACCCTCTTATTACAGACGGCCCACTGTGCCCCTGTATCTCTCATCCAGAAAATCCTGGGAACTGCAGAGGGGTAGGTGTCACTTCCTTAGGAATGGGGTAGAAGCTGTAGTAAAGAATAAGGTCAGCGAGTTCATGAATGAAGCAGAGCCTATTGGGAAGAAGGCAGTGTGCCTTCTGTCCAACCAAGTCCTGCAATGCTGACCTGCTGGGGTTCTGCAAAGTTGTCAGGAAGTTTGTAGACAAAGGAGATCCAGTGGATGTTGTGTATGTGGATTTTCAAGAAAATCAGGCTCACTATGAGTCAGCTGTGTGCCCTGGCAGCCAAGAGGGCAAACCGCATCCTCTGTGCCAGGAGATGCATTACGTTTCAGTTGCACCATTTGTCCACTTGAAACAGGCATGCATGAAAAAATCTATTTGAAATTTGTGCTTACATCAATTCAAAATGTATTCTCTGTTTACTATATTACTTTAGTTCTGTAAGCCACTGTACAATACCATCCAGCTTTCTCTTCTACTGCACCATCTGTCTTACAGTCTTAATAGTATCTCCTCATTGAGGAAAAAAAAATGGGAAGTACCACAAAAACATTTTATGTGCCTGATAGATGATGTTGCAAAGCCTAAACTTTTTATGTGCTTCGTTGCCATATACGTGTAGGCAACTTGGGATGTCAGGCAGTAGCAAACAAGTTCGGTAGTTAACTGCCTGTGCATGAAAGAAAATTCCTATGCCTCCTTTCCTTTTTTTTTTTTTAATCTTTCTTTCTCCAAACCATCTCCTATTAGGAGGGCATCTTCTTTCTCCAATTTACCGTTCTGCATCCTAAGGGCAGGATTTTACTCTTAGATCAAAACAGATGATCGTTTTGATGAGTTAAAGAAAACAGTGCAATAGCAGCACGTATCTGGCTCATACGTTTAGGGGGTTTTGCAGTATTCTGCTGACACTAACAGCAAGGCCTAGCTTTCTCATAGAATTTGTCATGGTAGAAATTCAGCTCGTCTGAATGTTCTACAAGGACATGTGGCTCTTAAAGTCTATTAATGCATCAGCAAAAGAAAATTGCCCAAAGCTGTGTTTAATTAGGGGTGACTGAGACAATTTTAATATCTCATGGTAAGAATGGAGGTATAATTAACAGTTTGATCCTCCTAAAGGTGTGAGACAGTCACCGTAAGGAAGCAGGTTTTCCAGTTTACCTGCACTTTCTCAAAACACAGTGTTTTCATTAAGTAATTTCCTTTCCTTAGCCTACCTTTAATTACGTATTTTAAAAAGCAGAGAAAATTCTGAACTAAGTTATACGTACGTTTACATTTAAAAGTATTTCCTACTTGGATTTCAGTGCATGTCATGCCACTATCTCATTTTGAACCTGATCTTGCTCCTCCTCTATGTTATGGCAGGACATTGAGTTTAGTGAGTGCAGCATTTGATGCAAATGTGTATGTGTCCTGAAGCAGTGTGTAAAGACTATTGAAATGCCAGAAGACCTCACTAAGAGAGCTATGCAGCTGCGAAAAGTGAAGTAATTACTCTTATTGTTTAAAGCTTGTTTTTTCCTATAAATCCACTATGATATAAATGGTCAGTTTAAGTAAAATAGGCCAGGTTTCCCTACTGACTGATGCAATCCATATAGGGTGTCTGTAGCTAGATTTTAGCCTTCAGTTAAGCCTCTGCTTGTCTTAGTATAGCTTTTCCACAAATTAGTTGTGCTTTAAAACACATTGACTATATATCATAGTCCTTATTCTGCATTCCTGAAAGTCACTTGAACTTGTTGCTGACAACTGTGTGAGTGGGAGCATAAAAATCTTTTAATTCTATGGTCCCTTTCTGACTGCATGTAAAGGGACTCAGAATGTGGCCAGAGATGTTTAAAGTGATGATCAAATTTTCGATGGCTTGAAAACTATTACTGCATTTAAATCACAAAATTGTAAAAGAGTGCAGTTCAGATCTATGCTCTTAGCAAATTTTTTAAAAAATTGAGATAGATGTGTTTAACTCAAGTCTGTAATGGAATATTTTCTAAACATAGACTTACAAATACTGAGTTGTTTTTACGCACCATTTTCAGTGTTCTTGAGTATTAACTTGGGGCTGTTTGTTTTAGCAAAAACAGGTTGGTCGCTCACCTGGGGTAAGCAGTATAGAACACCAGCAAGAGATCACTAAATTAAAGGCGGACCTGGAAAAGAAAAGTGTATTCTATGAGGAGGAACTATCTAAACGTGAAATAATGCATGCTAATGAAGTAAAAAGTCTGAAGAAAGAATTGCGGGATGCAGAGAGCCAGCAGCTTGCCCTCAAGAAGGAGATTATGATTTTGAAAGACAAGTTAGAAAAAACCAGAAGAGAAAAGTGAGTATTGTATGGAATTTACCTTTAAGCTCAAAATACCTTTTGTAGTCTCCTAGTATGTTTCCAAACACACTATCACTTCCATAATTGTAGTGCGAACAGGTGCATTTTGGCTGACCATTAGCTGGGGTTGAAAACAGTCACCTTTAAAAATTAAACAGAACCAAAAAAATCCACATTCCCTGACTGAAACAGTTAATTTTGCACCAGAATTCTTGCACTGTCTGATCATTCCAAGGTATGTAACTTGAGTTGCAGACTTGCAGCTGGGGGTAAGTTGACCCCTGAAGTTTATGTTGCAGATTAAAATAGTTTTTTGACATTTTGTTTCTGTTGGTATTTTCATCTTGTGATGCAAAAATAATGTGTTGGAGATCAACCATTGCTTACATTTCTGCCAGCACAGGGGAACAGTCACTTAATGCAGACTAAGGCTAATCCATGCTGGGTTCCATCCAGTGTTAACATCAGTCATCAGACTACTGTAGGTATAAGCTGCTTTATCTCTTCTGACACGGTAATTTGTCAGAGACCTGCTTTTTTCTCTCCCACGTGGTGGAGCTTATAACTGGCCTTGAGACTTTTCCTTGAGGCTTTCATCAATAAAACCAAGTTTTTCTGTTGGATAGTGTGCTAATGGAAGTTGTCATAAATTGGATGTGCTCATCTTCATTCATAAAAAACTCAGAATGCTTCATAGATGCTAACATAGATGCTTTTTTTTTTGCTGCTGTAGCAAGATGACATATTAGAAAAAACATGGAGGAGTTCCTGCTGAAAGCTTAGCCAAACTGTAGCAAGCCCTTACATATAAATAGTAAATAAAATACAGAATTTTTAAAAAAAGCTTATGCAAATAGAGGTGGAAACACTGCTTCTCTGATAAATTGTTTCCAGCAGGGCAAGTAGATCCTACAGATTAGAATGCAGTGGCTGAACTGTTTCTTCCTAGAGTACAGCTATTCATAGGCTGGACATACTAACACAGTAGTTTGCTGCTTTGTTCTAGGTTGAGAGGTAAAACTTGCATCAGCAGCGTGTTTTCATTGTACCACAACTTAATGGGCTTGCTGACCTATGAGTTATAAATGCACAAAAGGCTGTGCTGTCCTGTAATAGATAAAGGTGATATTATGATACTGCTTTAATGCCATGTCAGTCCAGTAGTATCTCAGAAGGACGAATATTCAATAAAGAATCACTCATACCTCTTTCTGCAGGCTCCAAACACTGATGAGATCAAAAACTCCTTGGAGATTTATCAGAAACATTCTAATGTTGTACAGCTGGAAAAGTTCTAACTAGATGTCCGTCTAGTGAGATAACAAATGGCCTAGCAATGCTGACCTGCTTCCTGCTAGCTAGTTCATAAAGCTTTCAATCTAGTTTCTTTCCTTGGAGACCTTATAGCGGCCTTCCAGTACTTGAAAGAGGCCTACAGGAAAGGTGGGCAGGGACTCTTATCAGGGAGGGTAGTGATAGGACAAGGGTTAAAGGTTTTAAACAGGAAGAGGATAGATTTAGATTAAGTATAAGGAAGAAATTCTTCACTGTGAGGGTGGTGAGGCACTGGCACAGGCTGCCCAGAGAAGCTGTGGCTGCCCCCTCCCTGGCAGTGTTCAAGGCCAGGTTGGATGGGGCTTGGAGCAACCTGGTCTGGTGGAAGGTGTCCCTGCCCATGGCAGGGCGGGTGGAACTAGGTGGTCTTTAAGGTCCCTTCCAACCCAAACCATTCTATGGTTTATGATTCTTTATGTAAATAAAAAAAGAACTGGATGCAAATCTAAAATAAGTGCTGATGTAACAATGTGTTTCTGTATGTATTTGAAGTGCTGGTGTAAGAGAACATTTTAAAGCATGAGCAGAAACATGGCATGTAACCGGTATCCAACAGTGGGCTCTTAATGGGAAGGGCTTCAGTGTCATACGAAGTCAGGGGTCCAAGCACATGATGAGTGATTAATGAAGACCTGATCTTAACTGGGTTTTGTGAAACAGATCTGCAGAATCTCATGCAAATATTAGGAGTCCACAGAAATGGAGAAGTCCACTATGGATTGACTTCTGTGGTATTTGATTGACTTCAGGGATTTAGAAGGGAAGCTTAAATGTTAGGAATGGTAGAATTGCTATTGCTGTTCAATTCTCAATATTTGGTAGTTTTTCTTAAAAGAATGCCGATATTTGTTTGTTTGTTTGTTTCTGCTTACACATAGTGTCTAGCTTTTATAAACAGGCATGCAAAGCTTTTTGTGATTCTTCCAGTACAGAGGTGTTCAGTGTAAGCATTGAAAAGGAAGCACCTGGAGGCTTTATGCTGAAATAAGTGGAATTATTTCAACAATAGGCTTGGGGTGGATGTGGGGTTGAAGTGTGCGTATACAGTTTGGAAAAAAAGTTTTAATAGTCTAAAAATAATCTTCAGTGCATATTAAAAAAAAAAGGCTTTGATAAGAGGATGCAGTTGCATTACTTCATAAGAGTTATAGTGTAGAGTGAATTATGTAGGCTATTCTAAGCAAAGGTCAATAAGAGCTTGGTGAAAATCCGTGTGTATGTTTTTATGTAACTTGCATGTTGGTTTCTTTCCATCGTTTTTAAAAACACATTTTTTCTTTGTTTCCTTCCAATTTAAGCATCCTTACTTCTGTTCCAACAGCAGAATTCTTCAAGGGAAAGAAACTACCTTTCTGTACAAAATTATTGCCTTTTGCTACAGTCGTATAAACTGCATCCTATTAAAATTGGGAGTGTAGAAACACAGTATCAGGCCAGTGATCTGTGCAGCTTGATATTCCATTTCTTAGAATCGTCATTATGAAATATTTCAGAAGAAGGTTCAAGAAACTGTGTAAAATAAATCATGTTTGTGGAAGTTTCTTTAAAGCTCGTCATTTAATGATAGATTTATAAAGAGAGAGCTTTATAAAACACCTTTTATTGGTTTTGAATTGTGTGATATAAAGACAACCGGTTTCAGGTCTACTTTTCTTGGTTTCAAAGCAATAAGATAAAATATTTCTTCACTTTGTACAGCTGCAATAAAGAGCTGGAGTTACAAAGTGGTACCGTAAAACTGTGTTTCACATTGCTTGCATATGGCTTGCTACAGTTACTTTACTGATGAAAAGAAGGCTGGAATCATGTATGATTACTTAAACTTTAAGGGCGGATACATAGCTAAATTTTAGATGAGAGAAAAAGCTTGTTGGGAGAGGAGGATGCCAGGCTTCAAAGCAAATGTGTTATTTTTATCTTCCTGCCTGTCCAAGGTACGCCTGTGGAGTCTGTCACAGTTCTGTGGTTTGCTGAGTTGATATTTGGGTATGGTAGATTATACCCACATTCTCCTCTGTTTTAAATTTTGTCTTCGTGTCTGTATTATACTATAGCAATCTGAGTTACTGGGTTAGTGGCAATCATCAGTTGAATTAAGAACGTAAAATACAGAAAACTACAAGTATGTTGGGCTCTTTTACCAATCCAAAGCTTCCTTAAGCCACCACCATTTATGGCTACATTGAGCCTTGAAGCCTTAAAAGAACGAATTTTATACAAATACAGAATAGAAAACCCTAAACAAAACCAGAAAACCAGGAAAGCTGAATACAAGAAATAAATTAAAAATCAGTTTGGTCTACTGTTTGAGAAATTAGCTTTGAATCTGTGCCTTGCAAACAGAAGCAGTCCCTGTTATTAATTCCCCTGACAGCCAATGCTTTAATCTCTTCCTGCCTTTCCCTGGACTGCTCATCATATGCATGGAATCTGTTGATACAGAAAAGGAGTGGTAGTGAATTTCAAACTTGGTGTTTGAACAGTAACGATAGTATGTTACTTACTAGGATGTAGTGTTATGTTTCAAAGTATGCCTAGCAGCATAGAATTTCACTATGAGTCTAACGTGCTGTACTAGATTTCAAAGAGCGGTTGAAGCATTAAATGAATTTCAAATTAGGAATAGGAAATTCAAACCAGCATTACTCTTAACTGGGTTCACTGTAACCACGGACACTTCTCATCTTTTAAGGGTGTTCTGTCAATTTGGCAGTTGCAGTAGTTCTGCATCTCATAAAAAGTAGGCGAGGATGTAATTTCTCTGTTGCACAATGTAAAATTCTGATTGACGTCCAGAAAAAAAAAAAATTGCAACGCTCAAGACAAAGTTTCTGCTGGATTTTATTTTTACAGAGTTAACGTTTTATACTGGACGCTTCTTCAAACCCTTTAAGGCTGGACACTGGTATTTGCTGAATGGTATTTAATGTATCTATGGCATTTATAGTATAGTTCCATCAACCTACTGATGAACTTTGTGCCAGTAATTGGTGAAACAGTGAATACAAGATGCAAATGTAGTGAGTCTCCAAAGAGTGGATGTGAGGTGGGAGTTATATGTCTAAAACGTTGCCATACACCACTTTAAGGAAGTTACAATGTTTTTTGGCAGAGGACCTGCAACTTCATTTGTGTTCAGATTCTCATATTCATTGTGCGTGATCAAAGTTGATGTTAAGCAGAATCAACCAGTGGTTCTCCTCTACTGAATGACATTCACAGGAGAAGGGAAGGTTTAGGGGAAACAGCTACTTTGAAACTCTTTCTCAGATAGAATGGTCCAAACCTTCTCTAGAATCTGGTGATGCTAGGAGTGTACAAGTTTTCCATCCACTTTTTGCTGATAGTAGGTATGTGATACCTGAATTAACAGTTTGAATGTGTCTTTTGGCTATTCTAAATTGTCCAAAGACTAGCCCATGTAAGTTTTTCTTGTCAGAGACCCAGCCGCAAGAACTGTAATTTAGCTCCTGTATGTTCTGGTTTCATGTGTGGTCATTTTTGCCTGTCCTTCTGTGTGAAACTCGGAATTATAGAAATGTCTAAGTTAAAATAATTTTCTGTGAGCTGAGAATTTACCCTGAGTGTCTTAGAATATCAACACGGACTTTGGTCTGCAGAATTACAGCTGCTCAGTGTTTGAAGGATTCAACTAAAGAACAAAAGTGGATTGATAAACGTTACCGCAGTGGAGTGCTATTAATTCCGTACTGAAGGAAAGATCATTGTCTAATGATAAAATTCAACAAACTGTCTTATAACCCTAAGATGGCAGTCTACTTACATAACTTGCTTAGTTTTAACAGGCTGTGGTATTACCAGTGTAGTACTTTCCTTTCAGCTAGTGTGACCATTGGTCTTTCATGTATTTAAGTGAGTAGTGTGATGAGTTTTAGAATAGGAAACTTTCTGATTCTACTTCATTTTATTTCTTAGCCAAAGTGAAAGAGAGGAATTTGAAACAGAGTTCAAACAGAAGTATGAACGAGAAAAGATTCTGCTAACAGAGGAAAACAAGAAACTTTCAAATGAACTTGATAAGGTAAGTGCTGATTAGTTGAGTCCAGGGTTTAAAACTATTGTATGCTGTGTACAAATTGGACAATATAGAGCTGTGTTGGTTATTACTAACTTTTTATTGATAGAAGAAATTGATATCACACAAAAAGTGCTGATTAATATTTGATTTGAATAGGGAGTATCTACATCCATCTGAACTTGAGAATGTGTAAACATATATATTTATATGCACGTTATGTGTATTTATCTGTAGGGATTGTGTTGGATGGTCTTGGAGTTTGGTAAGATTAATTTTAGACAATATTTTAAGCAAAAAAAAAAAAAAAAATTTAATTGTATGACCCAATATAAAGGTACATGATTAATGATGTGATTACTTAGAGTATGTCAATTACTGTGAAATAGCAGAGCCCCTCCCTGAGATTGAGATTAAGTTTTACTTTGAGATATTAAAAAAATACAAATGATAAGGCATATTAATGAAAGTGTTTTGAGCAAGGAATAATTGTTTCGTGCATTTAGATTATTTCTTTATTGTTGATTTTGACAGGTTATTCAAGTTCACTATGGATTAGCCAAGTCCTGCTAAACTTGTCTATTCTTTTTATAATGCATTAAATTTTTTAAAAATATGATGAAAGTACAGTGTTCTTCAAAGTAAGCATATTTGCATGTCAGTGTTCAAATTAAAGTATATTTTCACACCAGTATAAGACACATACTATATATGCCTATACGTATGCTTAGTTCAAGGAACAGTAAGAGGCTAGTCACTTTGATAGTTTTTCTGCTTGGTTTCTTTTTCTATTTTTTTTTTAATTCGGTTAGCTTTGTACTTTTCTTGTCAAATGACGTTTAATAAATAGCTGTATTTAAATCATAAGCCCATTTAAATGAAAAATGTGGAGTAGAGTACTCATATTAGGAGTGAAAAGCAGAATAGATTGAAAACTGGGGTTTTCTCATCATTTTGATTTGTTAATCTATTTCAGTACTAAAAGAAGCCTTTCACATGAGATTCGTTCTCCTCAGCAAGCTTTCCTATAAATTCTATCTGATCTCTGATTCCAATTTGACTTTCTGAATAATTACTTAACATAATGAAGCATTAGTTCCCAATACCAGCTCAGGTTAGCTGTGGCTTTTGTCTTGCAGACTGTGCATGTATGAATGACAGCTATGCGAATGCAAGAGGTTAATTGCTAGGTATAACGTATTGTACTTACAGATGTGCATTTAATTTCAATTTCCCTGTCTGCAAGTAAGTAAAATGAAAAATAGGAGAATGTGAGACACCTGGAGAGTCTCAGGATTGACCGGCGCCTGTATCTGTTAAGCCTTTCATTCTCCATGGTTACTAAACAAGGGAGCGGTTTGGCAGTTTTATCTGAGCTATAACAATTTTTGTGCCCTTGCTTTGCTCTTTTAATGTCAATTTTTCTATTTAGAACACTCCTCACCTATATGGTACAAAGCAGAAACCTTCTAAGACTTGCAGAGGTATTTGGAGACTAATTCTCAGAAAACTAATTAACTTATTAGAGTAAAAATGTAGCACTAGTCCTTAAAAATAGCCTTTCAGTACAGCTAAGGTCATACATGAGAAGAAATTCTGGCTTTTATTGTTACATGGTGTTTATTGTGATGGGTAGCACCAATTTTTAAAGCAGATGCATGATGTGGGAGAGGGGAACACGTGGCTTTGAGTCTGCACAGAGATGGAGACACAGCAGCTTATACCTTTAACAAGTTGTTTAAATTCTTATTCAGCTCACCACCATGTTTGAGAGGCTGAGTATGAATAACCGGCAGCTGGAAGAAGAGATGAGAGACCTGGCTGATAAAAAGGAGTCCGTGGCCCACTGGGAGGCCCAAATTACTGAGATCATCCAATGGTGAATACACTGCTCAAATGTCATTGCAGAATCCCCAGTATGTATGTGGTAGGGCTGTTACTGAGTTTTTGCCTTTGCACATGCTGCTTGCAAGTGCTTAGGTGAAATTTCTTGCCTCTGTGGGGTTCTGCTGTATTTTTGCTTGAGATTTTAATATCATCCAAATCTGGAAAATTGTGTTCCTCCTTAAGAGCGAAAGTGTCTTACAAAATACAACTTTTTCAAGTGCAGAAGAATCATAGCCATTGGGTGTGGCTTGTGGGTTTGGAAGAATGCTAGAAGGAGTCATGTGCTGAGCTCACGCCTCTGAGAGGGAGCAAGCCTGGGAAAAGCGGTGGCTGAGAGTATTTGTGTCTCGGCAGTAATTTCCTTCATCTGCTTGGCATGTGGCAGAATGAAACAAATACAGTGCAACTTTTATGTGATTTTTTTTTTTTTTTTTTCTTTAGAAGGAGGGCATTTGAGACTACCACAAAGCCAGTCAAGTGATGTTTCTAATAATACTTTAGCTAAATAATGACGTTATGTTTCTAAACTCTTCCGTCCAGTTCTAAGAAAATAAGGAAAAAGAACAAAACCAAGTTGAAACTATTAAGAGAAAAAGATTGTTTTATCGCGGTGGCCTTTATTTTTCCTCTCCATGCCTCCTCCTCTTCCCTTCCATTTTATAGTTCATTGCAGTGTTTAGCATCTACAAAAACAGTTTGCATCCAGGTATGTTTTTTTCACAGATCATCCACTTCTGGGAAGATTTCATCATCATATACTAATTTTTTTTTGTTTGTTTATTACTTGATTATTTTTTTCCCAATTTTTCCTGTCTCGTGTTAGTGAAAAAATCTAATTTGTTGTGTCAAAGCAAAAATGGGAAACATTTGTTTTAATGAAAACTAGTTCAGTATTGTTTTAATGTCAGTATAATTTTATTGTCTAAATACAGAGAAGTTTAGCTCTTGAATATAGCTGTGTGAATATGTAATAAGAAGGGCTGTCCTCTGGGTTTCTGGAAGTGTTTTAAACAGCATTTGTGACATAAAATTCTGTAATGCTGATCTGTGTTTTGAAGTCCATAGTGTCTCAAGGCATTGTATTTGTAGCAGAGGTTAAAACATTTAAAGGGTCTACTTTGTTCCTTTTAAACCTTGTCTCTCATAACTCTGAGTGCAGTAGATGTAGTAGATGTATCACACAAAGAAAAATAAAAAATATAAAAGTTCTTTAAATGAACAGCTAATTTCTAGCCAGTACGAAATGTTTATTCAGAAAAAAATCAAGGTAACAAGGTCTTTTATTTCTCATTCCATATTGTTTTAAGATAACGCTAATCTGTCTTAATGCACTAAGGTAACCAGACCCCATTTTTCAGATATGTATGTGAAAGTACTCATAAAACTTGACAGTTCTGGGAAAAGACAAGTCAGTTGTGGATAGTTTTACTTAACACTATGTAGAAATGTACCAACAGCCATTAAGAATGTCACTTCTCCAATTTATGAGAGTGTATAATATTTTAAGCTGCACTACCAATGCAGTTCAGGTATATGGTAAAGCATCTTACACATATTAGAGATGTGACTGGGGGAGTAAAAGAGGTTTGGGATTGAGTTTTTTGTTATCTCTAAAAATACTTAATGAAAAAGATCAGGAACAGGCAAGACTAACTTCCTGAATGAAAGATACCATTTTATTGATCCCTTATGATAATGTAGTGTCTTTTAAAAAGTATGGAACTAAAAATTAAAGAACTGTGTGGGGGGAAAAAAAAAAAAAAGTAGAAGTACTGGGCAAACATTAAGGAGATGAAAAAAAATGTGGCTTAATTCCAGTTTGTAATCACTGTACACATCTCATTTTTCCCTCCATGCTTCTCTCTGCTTCTGTTAAATTTTTTTCAGCTATGTGAGGCCTTATCTTGGCTCACTTTCTTTCTTGTTATGTTTAGCTTTTCCATGGGTTACCCAGATAATCTGGTCACGTCCATCTGCTGTTCTTAGAATTCAGCACTGCATACTGAAACTAGGTCCTTCTCTGGGGATATTTTGCTGTGGAACATGGGGTGCTATAGGATGTATTTAAATGTCTATAATAATATAAACATTTTTAAAGAAAAAAATGTAATTTTGAAGAAAACTAGCCTTATTTAATCAGTCGCAAGCCTCTGTTTTCCTCGGAACAAGTAATTTAAATCCATACTGGTCCACCTCTTCAGTATGGCAACAGAGTGCCTTGGAGCTAACAAAGTAGGGTAGAGCTTGTAGGCTTCCTCTTTAAAACTAGCAGATTTTTCATATAATATTACTTTAAAATATTTATTTGGGGTGCTTACTTTCTACCTCTTAAAAATGGACTTTGCCTACCATCTTTTTGTACTATGATTCATGAAGGATAGGAGGCAGTAGATGGAATTAATTACTGGTTTTGTAAACAGTTTACTCAGGTGCCTATTGTAGTTCAAGGGAACTACTGGTCCTGTTTTAAGTAACACAAGCACAAGGGGTCCCTTGCTTCCTTTGGGTGTTTTGCCACCTAATAGATATCTCTGAGGAAACCTGCCTCACTATTTGAATCCACATTTTGGGTGGTTAAGAGCATCGCTTTCTTCGTGACTTCTTGGGCCCTTCTAAATTACTGTTTCTTTCAGCTTTTATAACTTGTGAGTAATTCTAATGGCCTATCATGTTCCCTCTAGCCTTTCCCTGCTTTCCTACTGTGCTCTCTTGCATCTTTTTTAGGGCAAATGTACAAAAGCTTTTTTGTTTTTGCTGTTACTATCTGAAGACAGCATAAATATAGCCAAAATTTTAATACAAACATTTGAATCAAACTGTCACTGCAAATTCTAATGTGGTAGCCATAGACCCTCACAGATCATTCAGCTTTAATGGAGCTATTATATTGACAGGTTTATATTAGCCAAATCACTCATGATTCCTTGACAAGAGTAAGAAATACTGAGGCTTTTATAGTCAGCTATAAATTTTCCTATGGGAGATGGGAAAGAGATTCATTGCATTGGAGGTTAATGCAGTCACTTTAAAAAGGAATCTTTTAAATAGCCATGGTACAGTATTTCTGTTCTGTTGCAGAAAGGAGGTTGATGGAAATCTTGATAGTGATTCCCAGAGTACTTGGCAAGAATCTTAACTCATTAATCTCTCTGGGAGGGATTCATGTAACCTAGTTCTAGAAGTCCTAAGGTAGACAACTAAAGTAAATCCCATGACTAGTACTGTAGAAGGCTTTTTTTCTCCCCACTGATTGAAAAGGAAACCTAGACAACTAGTTCAAATGAAGATTTCTGTATTGTTCAGCATGTTTATATGGATGAGCTAAATTCTACCTGGTTTACCTACTGAGTGGATGTTAGGCTTAGATTCAGCTGGCCAGAAGCTGTGACTGTTGTTTACCAGAAGATTCACATAATATTTTCCTTGTTGACTAGATATTCTTCCAATCAACTGTACTATGGCTGATTTTATCTTCACTATTAATTTTATTAAAACCAAACTCAAACCCAAAATATCAACAAAAAAAACCCCAAACAAACAAAAAATCAATCCCCCCCCAAACACTTCTGCAGTAAATCAAACATAAAAAAAGCCTGAAGTTGGTTGGGTTTTTTGTGGGTTGGGTTTTTTTTGTTTTGTTTGTTTTGTTTTAAATCTGGTTACTCTCAGAAGAAAGCACACATAAATTGTGGAAAGGGTTTAGCAAAAATTCTGGGCAAATTCAACTGTAAGAAACTCAAAACATGAATAATTCTGAGATGTGTTGCGTTTGACATAAGAATAATGAGAAGTTAGTTATCTATAAAATAGAAATTCTGGGGGGTGGGAGAAATTTCAGGGTTTGAGAGCAGAGTGAAGTGTTGAAAACTTTTAGAGCAAGGGTTTTAAAAAACAAGTTTTATTGAAGAGGGCAAGGGAAAAAGATTAAATTGGAGGCTTTGAGCATAGTGATATAAAGACAGAAATTTAAAAGCATTGAGAAACTACAGGAGAACTGGGAGTCATGCCTCTGAGACTTCCTTGCAGTTTTAAAATCGGGTAAGATGCAGCTTGGTGTAAGACCCCAGGACTTTAAGACCCCTCCTGTTCAGCTAAAATCTCTAGTCCCCTGGGTTGACTTTGTCTTGTAAAGTATCCTGGACAGAGACACCCAGAGTGTCTGGCTTTCCGAGCAGCCTGACAAATAGCATACTAGGTATTAGCCAGTGGGTATTTGAAGGTTGTCGTGATGTTGGCTCCAACCACAAAGTTAAATTTAATTTTACAGGAATTTGTACTGTATCACTGCTCTAGGTTCTTTATAGTTAACAACTAAGCTTGCAAGGGCAGTTATGTTATATATGAAAACAAACAGTTAATCTAATTAAATTTTCGGTAAAGAAAGAAATTACTCTGGGTGGAACCTGAAGAACTTTTTTTCCCTAGGTCTTTTGCTGTGCTTGTTAGGGATCTCCGTAGGGAGAGGGCAAGGAGAGAAACATTAGTAAAAGTGACTTTACTATTCTTGCTCTGTCTTTTTTTTTTTTTTTTTTAAAGCCAACCAAAAAAAAAACCCACAAACAAACAAATAAAACCCAACAAAAACCTCCCAGCAAAACAAAAAAATCTGAGAGCTCCTGGGTTCACTTTAATCAGTGTATCTCAGTATCGAGAGAATGTTGCCATCTAGTGGACAACGAAACTGTATCTCAGCTCCAAATTGTACTGCTTTTATTTACTGTCTTTAAGATTCTGAGGAGTTTCTGTTAACTCAGAATAGATTTTTGGAAAAATTTACTTTCTATTTTATTTTCATTTCCTGGATTTCTCCGTGTTCTGTGGAACATCTCTCTATGGCTTTTGCATGTTCAGCTTTTCAGCATTTAGAGCCTCGAAGTTCTGTGCATTGTAAACCAAGTAACTGAGTGTTTTCTGACTTTCCTTGTGAAGGTTCTATATAGCATGATAAAAATTGAAAAAGAAATGGGGCATTTAAAATTTTCCAGCTTTAATTAGAAAAGTTAAAAATTAAGGTATCAATTCAGTTCTATTTTTAATCTGGCATCATCCCTTTTTTTCTGCAAAGGTTTTACATGCCATTAAAAATAGAGAAGACCAGACACTGATTCCTAAATCTCTTTTCCTTTATTGTACATCAGGAAAGCTGACTTTCTCACCTTGAGAGCCTAACATTATTTTTATTCCTGCTTACATGCTTTTCTTTTTACTATGCATTTAATTATGCACCCCTCACCCACCCCCCAAAAGCATCTTATGCTTCTTCTCACATCTTTTGCCACTCTTACACTGTAAGTGTTTGTATAGGCCAAGATTATCTGTATCTGATCATCAAAATGTGTCATCCAGAATGTTATGGGAAAAGAAGTTGATGTGCTGCTTCCATTGAGTTCTAGTATACCTTGGGAAAAATAGTGACTCATTTATATCAAAACTCTCACTGACTTCAATAAAGTCAGGACATGTGGGTTTTTTTCTAGGCTCCTCCCCACCTCTTGAACTAAATTGTAATCAAGAGACAAAGAAGATAACGCCCAAAGCATGAATAAGTGTTTACTTTTTCATGTTGGGTGTGAGTTTTGTGGTAAATGGTTGCTATTTTTGCATTAGCCTCCTCTGTATTAAAGCAATCTTTCTTCTCTAAGCCTTAAACTGCATGCCCAGCAGTCTCTGCAGCCTGTGGATGTTTAGCCTGTAGCTTTTGCATCGTGATCTTGCCATAAGGCCACTATGGGAAAGCTCTTCTGTCCTTCCCTTGCCCGTGGCAGTTCAGAGTATGTACTTTCTGTCTGTCTTGCCTCCTGGTGACTGTCTATAAATCTTTTTTGAAACATTATATCATTTTTATTAATGGATGGTAAACTTTTGCAAGTAGCACCATTTCCATATTCACTGTGTGTGTGAACCCCATAGTATCAACCAGAGGAACGTATATTGCTTTATGGGCACGGAGGGGGAATCAATTTCTGCAGGAAGGTCATTGCGAGACAAATTCAACCATCTGGAGAACTCTGACCTCCAGTCCAACATACTCAGGATTGCAGTTACTAAGGAAAGATCAGGAAGCAAGGATAAGTTAATTTCCATGAAATAGAAAAACTATTTTCCCACTTTGCTGTAGGTTATTTAAAACTATTTGAGGTTCTTTACTTAGAGCACATCCTAAATATTTCTGTGGTTAGTGTTGATAGATCTGCGATCAAGCTGTGGTATGAGACTGCTGGTCTCTGAGACCAGCTCAGAGACTTGGAAATGCCCTGGTGTTGCAGAACTGAGTTTGTTCTTCTGTGGGCAAGATGAGTACGTTCAGAGCCAGGCATGTAAGGTGAAAGGAAACAGGGGGTGGGGAGGGGTCTGTTTGTTTGTTTGAAGTCTTTCACAAGCTACTTAGTTTCAGTGAGGTAATTTTTTAGCAACTTTCTTTTCTATGTTAATACCTGAGGCAAGGTGAAGAACCTTCAGCTGTGATTAATCACAGAAAGTTGGGGTGTTTTTTTTTCCTTTGTAACTGATGATCAAAGAACCTGAAAAAAAAAAAAAAAAGATGTGTCTCCTCCTTGATGTCTTTACACCCAGAAAACAAGTCTGGATAGAAGGAAAGCTCAGGCGATGAGAGAACCTCTTCTGGCTTATGCTGCTTAGTAATATCAGAATTAGTCTCTCCCTGTTTAATTAGCATTTCTTGAAATAACATCGCTGTTTGATTATAACTACTAGTTCTCATAGTCAATTGATACAGTAAAGTCAACCACTAATTCCAATATTATGTGGATAGTTGAATTGTTAATTACTGGTTATAAATTTTGTCTGAATTTACTCCCTAAAAATAGGTTGAATCCTGAAAGGTTTCTTTCCCACAGTCTCAATTTCAGGTAGCTGACATTTATACTGAGACATATGTTGCTTACATATGTAGTTCTTCAGTCTTTATTCCTTGTCTTAGTGACGCATATTGTTTAATGGAACTCTGCAAAGCAGCAAAGGCTTAGTTCTGTGTGGGTTTCTATGTTTTTTTTCCCTATGTTTAATGACTTCTGTTTTGTATTCTGCTTTTTTCTGTTTCTGGTTGCTATTTTTTTTGAAGAGACTTTTGTTGTTTTTCTTTAGATTATTTAGTTAAAAGACCTTTTTCTTCTAATGTAATTGTTTAGGGTAA
Source organism: Leptosomus discolor (assembly GCF_034619465.1). Classification (NCBI taxonomy): domain Eukaryota; kingdom Metazoa; phylum Chordata; class Aves; order Leptosomiformes; family Leptosomidae; genus Leptosomus; species Leptosomus discolor. Next base: position 17,472,458 of record NC_141392.1, on the reverse strand, counting down.
GTGATGAAAAAGATGCTCGAGGTTATCTTCAAGCCTTGGCCTCTAAAATGACAGAAGAACTAGAGGCCCTGAGGAACTCCAGTTTGGGTGCAAGAGCTACAGTAAGAGTCTAATATGTCAGAATTTTTTCTGTTTGAAAAAAACATTAATTTGATAGTTTCAGCTGCAGTAACAACCTCTCTGTAGAGTCCGTGTTAGTCAAAAGTTAAGCTTTCCTAGAGGTTTCCTTTTCAATAACTGAAAGAGCAAATTTGTTATCAATTAAATAAACACCAATATCTTTATAATGATATTTTATCTATGATATTGTTCAAGTAGTTACTTTATAATCATATATGAATTTGTTGAAGGAAATCTATACTTTGGGTCATGACATGAATGTCCTTAGCTGTGATTTGGATCAAGTCACATCAAAACTAGAATTCACAGCATAAGACATTTGTCTTACCTATTTAGTACTTGCATTTAAAGATAATAATACTAATAACAATATTCTTAATTTTTTAATTTTAGGTTACTTTGGAATTAGTGAATTCTTATTGTAAGAACATAGTAGATGAGAAACATAATTGTTGAAGGTAGTTACATTCTTCATTTTCAGCTTTCTCTCCTCTTTCTTCTCCCTTTTTTATTCTTTATTAGGACATGCCCTGGAAGATGCGCCGTTTTGCAAAACTGGATATGTCCGCAAGGCTAGAACTCCAGTCTGCTCTTGATGCTGAAATCCGAGCCAAACAGGCTATTCAAGATGAGTTGAATAAAGTCAAAGCTTCCTGTATCTCTACAGAGTGGTAAGACTGAAATGTTCTGATGGAAATTTACTTTGAAACCTCCCAGGGAGTGTCATCAAATCATGATTTTAACTATGTTGCTATGAAAATTTGGTAAAATTTTTGTATTTTCTTATTTTTGGTAATAAGAAAATGTGGTATTTTCTTATATCCAAATGTGAAAAAAAGACCATATCTCTCTTCATTGTGTAAGCAGCTGAACACTTAATGGGAAAATTTGAAATCTTGAAGAATTTCAGAGGGGACACTTTCTCTTTAATAATTTAATCTCTTTAATTATATAATAACACATAATTCTTATTTATAATGTAAATAAGAAGCATGGCCAGCAGGTCAAGGGAGGTGATTCTCCCCCTCTACTCTGATCTGGTGAGACCTCACCTGCAGTGCTGCGGCCAGGTTTGGGGTCCCCAGTGCAAGAAAGACATCAACCTGTTAGAGCGGGTCCAGAGAAGGGCCATGAAGTTGATCAAGAGGCTGGAGCACCTCCTCCATGAGGACAGGCTGAGAGAGTTGGGGTGGTTCAGCCTGGAGAAGAGAAGGCTCCAGGGAGACCTTAGAGTGGCCTTCCAGTACTTAAAGGGTCCTACAGGAGAGGTGAGGAGGGACTCTTGGTCAGGGAGTGTAGTGGTAGGACAAGGGGTAACTGTTTCAAACTGAAACAGGGCAGGTTTAAACTAGATAGTAGGAAGAAGTTCTTCACTGTGAGGGTGCTGAGGCACTAGCACAGGTTGCCCAGAGAAGCTGTGACTGCCCCCTCCCTGGCAGTGTTCACGGCCAGATTGGATGGTGCTTTGAGCAACCTCGTTTGGTGGGAGGTGTCCCTGTCCCTGGCAGGGGGGTGGAACTAGGTGATCTTTAAGGTCTCTTCCAACCCAAACCATTCTGTGATTGATGGTATCAGTCTCTCTAAGTTGTGATAAGGAGTTCGAATGCAAGCAGAGTTTGGTTCTGTGTCTTAGAACATACTCTTTTTCCATTCTATTGATAGCTGCATGAGTTAGCTGATGAAAATAAATTATTGCATACTGATTTGCACAGTACTAAGATGTGGTTATGGAATATTATGACTTCTTTTATTCCTTTCTCAGACCTCTGTCTCTGTCCCTTCCACCCCCACCCCACGCCCCAAATAACAAAGTTTATTCTGAGTTGGATGAATACCTGAAGCAGGGATTAGGAGGAGGAGATTCCATTTTTAGGTCTGCAGCTTCAGTCTAGCTCAGAGCACTGACTTGTTTTGCAGCTTTAGGGAAGCAGTTGAACAGAGCTGAGATTCGAGTATGTTATCTGTGAAGTGGGAATACCTTGCCCACCTGACTTGGGGGTTTTTCAGGCCAGGTAGCATGGTGATAGGCAGCATTGTAGGTGCTCTAAGAACAGGAGTTTGCTGTGATAGGCAAGGATGAGCAGTGTGGTAGAAATGTATAGTAGTTACCTGTCAGCTGTGAATTGGAAAGTACTGAAACAACTAACTGTAACTGCAAAGAAAAATGGTTCAATGTAATCTATTGGTATCACAGACACTGTGAATTAACAGATAAACACCCCCCTGATTTTTAAGCATAAAAATACATGTGGTCTTTTTTTCTCATTCACAGGATACAAGCTCACACAATTATTCATAAATTAGAAACATAAGCCTATTTAATGGGTAAACAAGAGAAATTAATTGCTTGTTCTGGTTTGGTTTATTTAAGATGCCATACTAAACAGGTCCCAATAGATTTCTGAATTCGTTCTCGCATTTGATGATATCATGAAGCTTGCTGGGTGTTAAATTTTCAAATAGTATGCAAAGATGGGAAAAAAAAAAGTGACTTGTATCATGTGTTCTCAATATTTACAAAGGGTTTTTTGTTTGTATTCTTTTAAAGTAAGTTGCAAGAATCTGAGAAGAAGAACATGGAACTGTTGACAGATATTGAAAGGCTGAAAAAGGAGACAGAAGAACTCAGATCAGAAAAGGGTATGGCAACTGATATCCAAGTAAATAACACGTTTCGTGTTGGTGGGTACATCTTATCAATTAAGTGTCACCTTGCAAGTAAAATACGATACCACCAGACTTTGGCGTGCAAAATACGAGCAGAACATTGCGTGTTAAGATGTACCCACAGCAGCTGCATTTGCACGTCTAATACATACTTGTAATACGCTTCTGTTTTGTTGATATGCTTGAACCAGTAAGGTATTATTTGAGTTGGAACTGCATTATTTTTATTTGGCATGTATATGGTGATTTACTGCCTTCAGAAAACTGTTAGAAGTATAGATATATTTATAATTTTTTCCCCTTTATGATAGGTGAAGGTATTTAGACTTCAATACTGATCAATAGTGTTCTTCATCTATGAATGTTTTTGCCCTGTCTACACAGAGAGTACACAACTGCAGAGCATTTACTTGTTTCTGGGGTGACTTTGTTGTTTGGCTTTGTAACCGTGTAGTGAGCAGTGTGGTCATGTTCGCTTTGCTGTGGTGTTAAGAGTATGTTCTGGGATCTCTAGTGCATCTGTCTAACAGTATTTCACATTGTTGCTGGGAGAAGAGACTTTTTGGTAATTCTGAAATGAAAAAAAAATTTCATTGAGAGATGATTAATGATTTGGCTGATTCTTTGCAGTTCCTGTAGTAGCTCTAATATTTGTATCTTATGAGTCACATGGGAAGAAGTAATTTTTCTGACCAAATGGAATTACCTAATTTTCTGTGGGGAACTGTTTGAACTGCAGAGTTTCAAAACCCTGGCAACAATTGCTGCGTGGGGATGTCAAATATTGTTCAGCCTTTGCAACCTAACGGCATGTCAGTGAATAATGTATTGTAGTTAACATTCATCTCCTATATATAGGCCTCCAAGTGCTGGTTGACTGGTAAAAACAATACAAGCCTATACAGAACATTAAAAAATGACTGATGCTGATTAGCAAATACGACTTCAGAAATTTATATTTGTTTGTCTTGATGCTTAGCACTGATACCAGGATTATGCTTCTTTTAAGTGCTTGGAAGGGAACTCTTGATAGCATTTTCCTGGAGACAATAATGCTTTGTCATGTTTAGCTTTCATTTATAGATTCTTGAACTGGCTTAAATATTATGCATGGTTACTCAGCTTCAGAAATCTTCCTTTGCATTAAACAATCTGTTAAGAATATTTTTCCCTTTATTTTTTCCATTGTTTTTGTGAAAATAGAGATAAATATTTAATCTTTTCTTTAGGAAAAAAGATTAAAAAAATGTACTGTTCAAGGAAAAGTTAGTTATGCTTTTTGCCAGAAGTAAATTAATAAGATTCTACTGAAATATTTTGATAGAAATACACCTTTATCCAAAATCCTTATTATCTTTGAACTTGGTTTTCTCTTACAAGAAGAAATAGATTGATGTTTGAATCATGAAATGTATTCTATGTACAGTGGCAGAGTAACTTACTGTGTGTGAAATTGGAAGGGATTACTTAAGTTAGCACTTGAATCTTTTGCTCTTTATAAATGTGTTCCAGAAACTGAGGAGGATGGGGAAAAAGATTACTAAAAATGGTTCTGTAAAGTAGCAGGTAGTTTGAGAATTGGTTTTAGTGTTTTACTGGGGTTTCAGTGTATTTATATTTTGGAGAGGAAAGAGTTGTTTATAACTTCTTTGTTCACTGTGCGTTATATTTAGAGCAAACAGGCCAAGCAAGACTGACATTTTTTAAAAGAAATAAATGACCTTTAATAGGATCAGTCTTTTGAGATGCACACGGTCCTGCCAGGCTCTGGTCATATTAAGTATATAATGTATTTATAATATTCAGTAAGCTAGAGATTGTACACATCTGTGACTTATAAACACCCACAGAGCAACTTGAATTATTCCCCAAAGAAAAGAAAAATGATAAATACATATATATATATCAGTTGAAGCAAGTTAAAATGACAGTCAAGAAGTGCCAGCCTCTGTGGCTCGAGAGGATGCAGTGTTCCTGCTCTGCTTACCAGCTGAAAACCATGTAGGTGGTGTACCGTCACAGACACATTTGGAGCTTTACCCAGGATTTTGTTATTCCTGGACATTCAAAAGTGAGAGGTGGCAGACAGACAGAGAGCATGGGTCAAGGACCCCCTATTTTAGGAAATGCTGTGTGTTCCTCAAACAGCCTGTTCTGTACGTTTTTGTGGAACCTCACTGTTCGCTAAAGCTGTCTTGTCACAGAAGGCTGTCCAGGGATGACACCTGCTGCGTTAGGGTGTATGCCTGTGTGTCATGCAGTGCGTGTTGCAAATGGACATAAGCACATTACAAACCTGTGCCTTCCACGTAATAGGCATGTACACGCAGCATGTTTTCATGCTGAATTCACACCACACGTACGATAGCTTGGAAAAGATTGATTAAACATACGCTCTACTTACTTAGTGGGTGTATGTCTATTAAAAAAAAAATATTTTACTCTGGAAAACAGAACAAATGTGACAAGTCATTTCAAAAAATGTAGGTGATTCAGGTGGATGCTCAGACCCTGATTCAGCAAGGCAAAGGTCCTCCATGAAAAGGTCATTTTTCTGTAGCTTAAAAACCTGCTGCTGTTTTCTAGGTGTAAAGCACCAAGACTCACAGAATTCTTTCTTGGCATTTTTGAATGCGCCTACCTCTGCTCTGGATCAATTTGAAGTAAGTGTACATCTATTGTAACTCTCTTAGTGGAACTACTGCTGTTATGTGCGGGTTATATGCATATTTGCTGAGAGTTTGCTACTGTATTTTAATCATATTGCCCCATTTATATTTGTGTATAATATGTGAGAATTGCCTGTCACTTGCAGTGCTGGCTGTCTTCTCTTGAACACTAGTAATCATAGTGAATTCTCTCAAACCTTGAATACAGAAATTTTCCTGATTTTGTAGGGAACATGAAAAGCGTAGTTGTTCAAATGGTCTTTCTTTGTATTCAGGAAAATTCTAAGTAATGTAGATACCGATTTGGTAAAAATGAGAGAAAATACGTAAATAATCCTTGAACGTATTCCGTGAAGTCAATGGTACTGTGTATTTATTAGGTTGTTTTCATTTTCTGTTCATTTTACACAGATCTGTAAATTCCAGATGATAATTACTATTCATCTCCTCTCCGCAGATCCTATATACTTAAAAGATAAATCTGTTTAATTCCTTTGTCAGCTTTAGACAAAAGACCGCTTTAGGTAGAAAACCTGGAAGAAAAAAATCGAAACAATACTATACATTCATATCTTCTTTTTTTAATCAACAGTAAGCAATGCATCATTTTTCTTTTAAAAGAACAGCTGGGGTGAAGTACTGGTCCAACTGAATTCGGAGGGGAAAAGGCACCACCTTTACAGTTACACATTGATCTAAAATTTGCCCCCTTTTTTTTTTTATGATGGATGTACAAGGTCATCACATTTAGCTATGAAAGACTTAATCCCTGATGTTATTGGTGTTCCAAAATTTTCTTTCTTTTCATTGTGTATTCATTAATTCATTGGTCTCATTAAGTCCTCACAATTAACACAATTTTTTAATTGTTTATCTTATAAATTACTTTCCATACAAAAATCCTGTTGGAGTGTAGGAATGTTATTTTATTGAGTGAATGCTAGAAAAACATTGGGGTTTATACAGGTAGTTTGTTGATTAATTGTCTGTGAAAGGCGATTAATGAAAACTTACTGAGGTAACTGTTACTGGCACTAGTTATTTACAGTTCTTTGGTTTTGCACTTTTATTTATACTGAACCATTTTCTTCATCCATCTCTTTCTTTCTCTCTCTCTTTTTTTTTTTTTTTTTTTTTTACTGCTGTTTTCATTAAAATAGGATTCCTTTTCCTCCTCTTCATCCTCATTGATTGATTTTATGGATGACGTAAGTCTTTGACTTTCAACCCAGTAAATCCCTCAATAACAGAGATCAGTTGATTGATTTGGAATATTCAAACATTAATGCAGTCAACTTAAAAAATCTGCAAGTGCAGTGGAGAAGAGAATATTTCTGTAATAGCATACTTATACCTATTTATACAGAAAGATGTTCAATTTTAAAGTAAATTTTTTTTTTTAGGTGCAGGCGAAGAATTCTTAATTGCAAACAGTTTTTCTAATGTGGAGAAGCTGCTTTTGGGCCTTATCTGCTGATACGGCCTGTGGAAAATGGTTCCAAAATCACTGGCACCTTTATTTCATTTACTTCTATTGCTTCACAGAATTACATTATCATTAGTTGTTTCCAAAAGTTTTCTGATCACTTCAGTGAAGATGTTTTCCTTGCATACCCCTAATTTCTATCTGCTCAAATAAAGTATTGTTTCTTCTTTAGCCTATGTTGTAAGAAGTAATTTTTGTTATAACTGAAGTGAACTTAGGACTTTTTATTGCCATTTGAGATGCTAGTTCTCAGTCAGGACAGTGTTTAAATATTTACCCTAGCTAATTGCATACTAAGGGAACTTACTTAAAACCTGAAAATTGACTGCATTGTATTTCTTCCAGACTGAAATAGCAGGCACATAAAAGTAAATAATAATAAGCTTTTTAAAATCAGAGTATATGCTATGCATCCATAATAGAGATCCACCCATTACAACTCTGTAGGTATACTGTGTGTGTACGGCTGTGTGAGCTTGTATATACATGTATACACATACGCACATACATATACGTGTGTATTTAAAATAATATAATCCTATTTGCATTAAAATGTGATATAATTAATTTTATTCTAGAAATGTCTGCTGTGAAGGGTGTAGCAAAGAGGGTGTAGTATATGGGCCTATTCTACTGACTGGGTTTCTTTTCACAAACTGAAAGAATGCTTTTCTTCAAGATGCTTTTTTTCTGACTTAGACAAAATGTGAAGGTACATCTATGGTGCCGTAGTAGAAGGTATTTGCCTTCATTTTTGTATAGCATATAGAAAACTTTGTCTTGCTGATATTGCTGGAATTTTCTTACATGAAAAAAATGAGAGTACGGTTTCCTGTCATGTTAAATCTATAATAAATGGATAATATTTATACCCTTTATCTGGATTAAAGAAGCGTTCTCTATGTTGCCTGAGTATTAGGAACATTTAGTTTGTATCAGCAGGTTCCTTCATAGAAAGTTACCTTTGAAAATATCTAATACTCTCTCTTAAAACCTGTTAAAAGAGAAATAAAGTACATACATGACAGAGTAGCTGATAATGTTCTATTTTGCAACTTAAGACAAGAAAGTCTTCCTGGTTGCTGTCTAGTTAGTTTCAAAGGACTTCAGTACTTTATTCTGTATTTATTGTCGGTGGTTGTCTTTGGGGTTTTTTTTTGAAGAAGGCAGCGTATTTTTTTCACAAGCATTTTGACAAAATCATTTTTTTTTTTATCTATGCAAGTGAATAATTTTCGACTGTTGGCATACATCCTTTAAGACGTTCTTCTCAATAGGTCCACCCAGATCAAATCTTTTCGGATACCCATCTTTTAGTGTTAGGTAAAACTGCAGTTATTAATGTGTATATTGTTGTATGTGGATGACTTACTACATGCAGAGTCAAACTTCCCCTGTTACATCTTCAATCTGAGTCCAACAGGAGCGTTTTTTCCTCAGTTGCATTCGGCAAGAGTAGATTTCTGGACTGGACTGGACAGGGGCTAACGTCTCTAACACCGGGACAGAATTCTTTCTCATCTGGCAAAACTCCAGAAGAAGAGTTGACTGTTCAAAGATGGGAAGAGTACCTTGCAGCCAAATACAAGACCTGTCGAGCTACCTGTCTTACTAGAAAGAGAAATAAAGCTGATATCTGCATTAATAGGTGAAAGGTGGTCTAATTAAGTTGTGCTTAAAGTCAGGTCTGCGTCTTTCGTTTATTGGACAAGTACTTGATTCATTCATAGAGAGATTCATAATCCATAATTATCAAAAAGATTCATAATCTGAATTATCAGAAAGAATGGTTATTTGTTTTAGCTCATTGAGTGGTTCAATATGAGTGTATTAGGCAGATTTAAATGAAAATAAGGGTATGAAAAATCCCTTCCCACTGGATATCACATCCATTCCTTTCCAGTGTCTCTTTTTGACAGTAGTTACCTTGAAGGGCAGTGTTTCTTGCAGCATCTCACAAATAATTAACCTGTGCTCGGTCAAACCTTAGCAGTGTGTGGGTTCTTCATATTAAGACCAGGGAAGAATTAGAAGGTCTCAGGTCAGACTCATGCAGTACTGCAATACTGCCTGAGTTTCAGGAAAGCCTCTCCTGTAATCAGAACCCAAAGTAAATATTACTAATGGCCCGTACATTTTCTTCAGCCTCTGTCCTTCATTAAGAAATGACAGAGAGCACATAAAATAATATGCAGTGGCAGTTACATAGCACGGTCTGCAAGATCTCTGAAGTCTATTTAACATACAGATGTGTAAGCAGCACTGAGTTTGGCCCAACTTTGGCGTTTACTAGGGTGGGTGTGTCTTGTGTGCCTGCCACCCAAATAACATAATTGTTTATAGTGCTCTGTGAATGATTGGAGTTAATTCTAATTGTTTCAATGAGGAAAATGGTAGTTTTGCAATTTCTACTGGAGAGAGGTAAAAATAGATGTCCTGCTGCCTCTGTAGCCTGGAAATGCTGAGCAAGAAAAGTGGTAGCTCACTACTTAGATGAGTAGCAGTCACTGATGGTTCCAGCTGTCGCTCCTTGAAAAGATACTTAGTCAGGTTGGCAGAAATGGTGCCTAAATCCTCATAACTGCAAAAGCCCACGCGTTCAGAAGCAATCCTTGTATCTCCTGTGCACGTGGGAAAGTATGACGGGGAGTAGGAATGGGTCTTGCTGTCCCCGGTTTCTGATTTTGGTGGGAAGGGAAGTCACCCGCAGTTTCTCTAACATACTAAGGTCTAAATATTTGCTGCTGTTTCTCCTGTGTGTTGCAGGCTGCCTCCCAGTAACATTGTCTAGGTGTTAAGTCTTCTGTGTTCACTAGAAGTGTCTGATAATGAAACTGTTGGGTTTGGGGTTTTTTGCCAAGTGGATCTTTGTGTATCTCACTAGCTGCTAGAAGGAATCAAGTTGTTTTATTTAAAGATGAATTTGTGATTATTTGATAACAATTAAATGGAATCCCATTTTCCCTTGACGAAATTATTTTTCCCTACTTGCTAGAAAATATTATCTTTACCCTATTACCAACACATTACGTATTAAAAATAGATATTTTAAATTCTCCTGCAATCTGTCCTCACATGGAGTCCCCATGGGCTTTGGGTTAGACTAAACAAATCTGAACTTTGTAAATAACCACAGAACAAATCATGTTCTGAATTCTCGTTATTGAACAGAATAGTAGAGTGTGATGAGAGCCCTGACCCTACCTGCACATTTATAATTAAGTTTAGAATAATTGTGGTTCCTAATGATACTTTAAATTGGACATACTGTGCCTCCACGAGATTGCTTTATTCATCTTATTCAAAGTACAGAGCTGCTAACTGCAAATTATTAGTCTGCAGTTTCACTGCTGTTGTCCAGTGTAAAACTACAATAGAGGCTTTAAAGTAACTGTTCCTTTTTTTTTATGTTTCTTTCCTCCTGTTGCCCTAGAGTACCTTGCTTTCAAAACACTTGTAAAAATGAACGTTTGTGTGTGTCTAAACACTACCTCTGGAGATAGAGAGTGATGAATTCTGAGCTGATGTATGTGTGTCACTGTTTGGTTTTGTAACATATTCTCCTCCTTTCTTTGTTAAAGCGCTCTCCTTCCTGTATTCCAGCTAACAAAGGCAGACGTGTAAGAGGCTGTCTTACTCTATGTGGCCTTTTATTTTTTTGCCTGTCGTGTACATGCCTCTGTTTAATGTATGGATTGTGTATTTACCTCACTGCATGTCTTGTGCTGCTGCTACCATTTGCTGCTGCTGCTGCTGTGCTTTTGTTGGTTTACAGCTGTGGGCTAAAAGCTTTTGAAGTGTTTCATTTGGTAATCCTATGAGCAGAATATTACAGTAACCAGAGAAGATGCTTTGGGTACTTTCTTATTTCAATATGAAAGTTCTTTGGAAAGCTCATCAGGTAGATGGAGGTTAGGAAGATGAGCAAATGTCAAATGAGGGCCTGTTCGTTTTCTTGCCCTTAGCAGAGGGCATGTGTTGAGTTATAGGAATTGCCTATAGAAGGTGGAAGTTTGGCATTTTGGAAGTGTGTCATAGCAATTGATAGAAAATATCACAGTACAGAGATAAATAAATGGCAAGTGGGCCAACATCAAGGAGGGCAGGAAAAATTCATACAAGGAGAACAGTTGGATGTGTTGTAGTCTGCTAAGATGGAAAGCTCTATGGTGTTTCAAAAATTAAGGTGGATTTTTAAACATGGTTTTATCAAAGCTTTGTCAGACTGAATTTGTACCAGGTATGCTATGTCCATTTTAAACTCATACTGTCACTTTTGTTTCTTTTATATCCATGTGATGATAGGAATAGGAAAGCATACAAAGCATTTATATTGAATATTCAATAAATAAGCAATAATGCCCAACAGCTCTAATAATGACCTTACCTATGCAGTTCAAAGCACACCACTCAGTGTCTTAGGCAAGCTTACTGTTGTCAGCTGTCCGTCTCTCCTCAAGATGTGTTCCTATACTGGCCAGCTTTGGCTCAGACCTACACAGGTGGCACTATGTAGACAACTAAGCACAGTCCTGTCAAAGACAACAAGGCTGTTACAGTTTGGTAGGAAATACTGAAATATGCTTTTGATAATCCAGTGGATTAGTTTAAAACTAATTTTAATGGTGTTGGTATGGTCCATGTAAGCTTTTGGCCATAGTTGAGTTAGATTGCTTGTGTACTTAGTTCTTCTCATGAAAGCAAGGAACCTGGAGACTACTGTAGCAATACAGCTTAAGGCCCTGTTTCTGCAGAAAAGGTAGCGGTTAAATTCTCTTCAAACTTTGTAACAGTAGATCAGGTTCTGTGGTTTTTTTGGGCTTTTTGTGATCAGAAGTAAAGTAAAAATATGTTTGTTCAGCAGTTTTCTGCAACCACAAAGGCTTTGTAGCACATTCCAGAAAAGTTCTGTCATTCATATCATGCTTGTACTAAATTTTTTAAGAGATACTATGAAAATTCTTTGGTATGCAGATGCTACTTTGAAAGGGAAAGCCTTTGGAGTATCTGGAAACATTTATGAAACGTTAGGTTAGATCTCTGAGTTTAACTTGCAGAGGAAAAGGAATGTCTGTTTCTTGCTATGAAAAATTCACCTGTAGTTGCTCATTGGGCTTTTTTTTTTTTTAATAACACTTTTAAGATGAAGGTAGAATTGTTTGAGGGTAAGTCTTCAAGTGGACTCCAAGTTATCACGTGTTTAGGCTCAATTATTAAAAAAAAAAAGAAGTTTAAAATAATTGAAAAAATATTATGTGTCTGAGGATTTACTGCTTAAAGGTATCAGTGATTCTAATACTGAATAAAGCTTCCAATTATTATTTGCTTCTGATAAATCTGAGCACAAAATGTTTGCTTTACTGCTAATTTTTGCCTCGTGCTTGAAACACGATCTATGTGTAGAAAACAGGTGTATCCCAGTGTGAGAATTTCCTATTTTCATTACAGAAATACTTGCAGGCATCTTAATATGCCTAAGCTGATTAAACAGATGAGCATTCTCCACCAAATAATTTTTTTTGAAGACTATGATAAAACTGGAAGCCATCAAACTTAACTTAATTAAAAAAAAAAAAAAAAAGAGAGAGAGAAGAGAAAAGAAAAAACAGCAACTGCACCTGTTCGCTACCATGAATGAGTTTCTGGAGAACAGGACTGTATATGCATGTATAAGATTGGCTTGGCAATGTATTTTATCCCCAAAAAGCAGTAAAGTTTGTGGAATTCTTAGTATGATGTTAGTGGAGAATGAGATAAAAAACACTGGAATGTTCAAATGCTTTCTGTAAACGTTGCTGCATATTTTAGTTATATGTAGCATATAAGCTAGCCAAATTCTTAGCAATGGGCAGGTGATGATAGCATTGCTCCAGAAAAGCCAGGCATGCAATGGAGCCTTCTGTAGGCCTCCAGGTGTTAGTTTTATTGCTAGTGGGGAAAAACATCCTTATCTCACTATAATTTTTTTAAAAAATATATAAATTTACAGAGAGAACTTTGATGTGGAGATGTCTTGATTTCAAGGAAGAATCCTGCATTCTCTGATTTTTCAGTTGCACTGACAAAAGATAACTTGTTATGCAAGATACCTGATTGTACCTATATGCCTTGCTGTTCAGTGTAGTTCTGTGTTGGGCTCAGTTTCATTGTACATCAAGGACTAGGAAAATATTTTCCTGAAGAAACTGAATTCCTGTTAAGGATGGTTTTGTAGTTAAAATGGGGTACAAAACCCCCTTAATTATCTGTGAATATAATTAACGCTAACCTCAGGAAATATGTTGTTTGCTCGGCCTTTTCTCCTTATTTTCTCCTAAATATGTTTGCAGTGATTTACATGGACTATATGGGAATTCAATTCTAACAAATCTCTACTACCAATGGACAAAATCCAGTAGAAAATATTTACCCTTTAAAAGTCTTTTCCAGTGTTTCTCAGGCCCCTGAACTAGCAGCTCTTATGCATGTGCTCGCCTCTCCGCAGAAGCCTTGGCGTGTTCATATTCAATAATTTTGCATTTCTGTACTTGAATTAGAAAGTTGCTTAAAACTGAATTTTTATCCTCTCAGTTCTCTCTTAGGAATTCTACTGCTCCCATGTCTTATTTTGGTAAGAGCTGAGAATTATTTTTTAATGATATCTTTGATTTATTTTTTTGGTTGTTTTTTTTTTTTCTCTCAAATTGTTCTTCTAGATTGATTCAGTTGAGAATTTTACATTATCTAATACTCCATCACGGGATGAAGATAGCAAGTCTCACCTCCATTCAAGATCAAGGTCTCCTTCAACAGCTAGTGAGATTGAACCAATCGAGGTACTTGAGTGTTGCATAATTTTTTACTTTTTTGGGGGAGTAACAGTTTCACTCATATCAAAATTTCCGTTGCAAATACTTTTGTTTAGAATGAAGCTCACTCCTCTGCAGCAAACTATTTGGGACCTTGTAAGAGCCTCCTGCACTAGTAGTGAACTGTGTTTTGGGGAATGTTGCATTTCCTTTTGCATACCATTAATTGATTAGGGATGGGAACTATGTTGAATCAATTATTAGATACAGTCTCTCTTTATAGCATATCCTCAGTCGTGATTATTTAAGGAATGTTGGCACAAAGTTAATGTTATACTGTAGTTTGTAAGAGCACGCTTCGGAGTCCTGCTGAAAGTCTTCTCAATACAAATTCTTAGCCAGGCTCTGCAACTGTAATAATGTATCCCCTTTCCCTGTTAAAAAAAATTACCTCTCTGATTATTTTGCATTAGAAAAGATTCGTTCAAATGTTTAAGTTAATATAAAGTTATTTTTACATTTAGGAGATGAATCTTATACATCATGCTACTGAGAAATAAGATTTGATTTTCTGAGTCCTTCCCTGTGTTTGGTTTCATTGCTTGGGGATGGGGTGGATGGGATGTTGTAGTCTTTTTATTGAAGCTATCTTTGATAGTGTGAATTTGATGTCTTACTGATCCTTTGGGGACTATGTTCAGGTTACAGATCATCCTCCCCGTTCAATTCACACCCCAACCATGAGGACAGCATATATTGGATCGGGACTCTCTGCACCAAAGGTATTCAGTCAAGTGTTCACACTTTTTATATAGTAAGGAGGAAAAGATCGCTCCTGGGCAGCAGCTTCAGGAGAACTGTTTCTTACAGTAATCTTACCAGAACTGTCTAGCAGGGTTGTTTATATGCAAGCTGGTTGCTTTCTAAAATTTAGAATGCCTCATTCTTACATTATGTGGTGTGACAAGTTGTGCTAAGCATTCCACTGTAGCAGCACACAGGCATTCAATTATAGGAAATACAGTAGTTTGGACACTACAAAGAGATAAATGAAACAGAAAATGAAGAAAGGGAAAGAGACTTCCTAGGAGAGTGTTTTCGGGCATGTGTCTGCCCAACCTGCCTCTATCCTCTGCATGAAATAAAACTGCTGACGCTGTGGGCCAGTCTCGACTTAGCACATCTGTGTGCTAATTAGATGCTTATTTTTGAGAAAAGGCAAAGAGGAAGCCTAAAGTGAAACTGTAGATTTGCCGGTTTTATAAGCAATGTAGAGTGAGCACCACAGCCAGCACTGCAGCACTGGGCTGGGAGAAGGAATTCCAGTTTTTCTGTCTTCTGGCTTTTTATTTGCATAAATACTGATTTTTACATCGGTTGTTGACATTATTTTGCTGTTGGACAATTAAGCCAGTCAGTGTGTGCTAATTCACAGTGAATCGTGTATATTCAAGTAAATGAGGAATAAGATACAAGCTATTAAAGGAAAAATTTTCTCATAAAAGTTCCTCGATGGCTTAGGAATCTGCTGTATATTTAAAAAAAAATACAGTTTTTCTGCAACTGATCAATGAAGTAAGTCAGTTTTTCTAACAGAGCTGTTTCTCTGCTTTGATAAATTGCAAAATAGCAAAAGATCTCATTTGTGTAAAGTAAAACTAAAAAGTTTGAGCAGTGTTCTGTTGGCAACATCTTAGTAGATCAACTAAAAAAATACTGTAAGTGCACTTGGAATCATGTGAAAGAGATTTTACTGTGCACATCACTTCATTTTTGCAAATATTTTGCTCAGTAATTAATGAATGGCTTTCTAATTTATTATGTTCCCTAAAGAACCTTCTTACTTTATGATTGCATCAATTTTTAAGTATTGTTTCCATGCAAGTTTCAAAACGAGACTTCCATCTGTAGACAGAAAGCTTCCACTGTGGCAGTAAAACTGTCATTAAATATGGATGAAGTTTGAGCCCTTAGCTGTAGTACCTTACGCTGTGAAAAACAGGAAAGTGAGCAAAATTTTAGTATACGTAAGCATTAGTCTGCAAAACCGTATTATTCCAGATCACATACATTATCCAGGATGTTTAGACAGCCTTTGTGTTCACCCTGTGCTGTATCCTTTCTCCTCCTGCCAGTCGTTACTTTACTGGGAGGTTTTTTTACAGCTTCCTGGATTTTATATAAGGCCTTTTATGAATCATACAAACATTACATAGTCATTTAGCTTAGCCTTGATATCATAGCATCAGCACTGCCATCCTTGAGGGAAGAGAGAGAATTAAAACGCTTACCCCTGTGGTCTGTGTTCCCAAGAATTAACAAGAAGAGAAGCCCTTTCAAAATCAACTTCATCTATACCCTTGTTTTAAATTGAGTGTTCTGAAATTGCCTTTGCCTGACACCATAAAACTGAACTCTGTCATGCTTTCTCACGTAAAAATTAGGATGTTGAAAAAGTCTGATGTTTTCCTTTGTACTAAGGCAACGCTCCTTGCAGAGGGACATTGAATTTGCGACTTAGAAATACTGTGGTGAGTTGACCCTGGCTGGCCGCCAGGTGCCCACCAAGCACGTACACATGTTCAGCTTCTGGAGTGTAACAGAATAATTCTGGCAACTTTCCTATCTGCAACAGAAGCAGACTCGTGTTCTGAGACAAGGTCCAGTTTCCATGGTTTCATTTACAGAGGATGGTTTAAATTATCGATAGTGGGCACTGATAAGGAATATTTTTCAGCACATGTGTTAGGATCTCAGATTTCACTTCAGCAAACACAAATAAGCTGCCTTTTTAAATGCACCTATGCGCTGTTATGTCTGTGGAAAGAAGTAACTGTTCTTGAGAAGTGTTAAAGGCATTAACATCCTTGTCTGCTTGTTCCACAGCCTAAAGCCCACCAGTTTGTAGTGAAATCATTTAATACACCAACAAAATGCAATCAATGCACATCTCTGATGGTCGGTTTAATACGACAGGGCTGTACTTGTGAAGGTAAGTGCTCGTGAAAGCAGGAAGTGTGAACTGAAGTTGTTTGGATGCAAATTGCACAGTAATGTTGTAGAGTAGTAATGCAAGTCTTCTGTTTATGTTTTGAATAACAGAATCTATTCTCATGCTGCAGTCTTTAAACAGTAGAATCCAAACACTTTGAACATCGTTCGTAACAGATGACCTAGTTATCTGGTGATGTACTTATTCCATTTGGTGGAAGAAGAGCTTAGTTCGGTTTAAGTGGTCAAGTATGCTGACAGCAGCTTTGCTTTCTGACTTAGGGCAAGATGTAAGATGGCTTTGCCATTCAGTACTGATATTGCTTCTTTCCAGGACAAATTTATTCTAGGTTTATAGGTACACAGGATGACACTCATTATTTAGAGGAGCTTCCAGCTTTTTATTTACTAATGGACTTGGGCCTAGAGAAAATCCCAGAGATTATCTCAGTATAAGCTTCTGATTAGGCGCTTTCTTACCTGGATGAAACCAGATGGTGTATCCATACACCTCTGAAAATGTGAGAATTTAGAACAGATAAAAGCATGAACTGGTGCTGTGTGCAGGCTTCCATTTCTGTCTCGGTGTAGCAAAGTTCAGTGAAACTATTCAGTTGTTGATCAAAACCAGAGAGGATTCCTTTATAGATGTCATTGTCATTATCATAGCTTTTGCGTTGCACAAGAAATAACCATCAAATGTTTTTGTTTCTTCTCCTCCTCACAAGTGTGTGGATTCTCTTGCCATGTGACCTGTGCAGACAAGGCTCCTGCAGTATGTCCGATCCCTCCTGAACAGACTAAGGGACCCTTGGGAATAGATCCACAGAAAGGCATAGGAACAGCTTATGAAGGACATGTCCGAGTAAGTATCAGGTAGCTGCATTTGGGGCACTTATATTAAATTTACTGTTTTCCAGAGCTGGAATTAAACTCTAATTGGGGCATTGGGGGGGATGGATTCAATTATGCCTTAAGGTAAGAGTTTGGAGACTAAGACTTACATTTTCACAAAGCAGCTCCTAGCATTTTCAACAGTAATTGTCTCTCCCTCTCTGTCAGCCATTGTGCTTTGAGTTGGTCTTGAATAGTCCATCTCTAGAGATCAGATCATCTTCCAGGGCCTGTGAGTTTTTCCAGTCTTTCTGTGCTGGTACTGTCTAGGGTCACTGGTGTGAATACTTATACGTAAATACTAAAAAAAATTACTCAACATATTTTTGGCCATATTCATGTGGACCACCTAGAGGTGGGTTTCTTTCTCTGTATTTGATAATATAGCTTTAAATGAGTTTCTGAAATAAGAAGAAAGAATCTGTGGTCTATGAATTTTTTTAATAATATATTGTGGTGTCTGTGTGGCTGTTTGATGCTCTTACTGCACCTGTGCTATTGCTTGTGTTGCTTAATGTTATCACTGAATAAAAGCTTGTCAGCCTAGATGAGAAAATTTATTTTTGTACTGCCTGTTTGATTTTTTTGATTGCACGCAAACTTACAGAGAGTTGATCAGAATTTATTTTGCTAAAGGTACCAAAACCAGCTGGAGTAAAGAAAGGTTGGCAGAGAGCACTGGCAGTGATCTGCGATTTTAAACTCTTCCTATATGATGTAGCAGAAGGAAAAGCATCCCAGCCCAGCGTGATAGTGAGTCAGGTCATAGACATGAGGTAAGCTGTTTGGTGCCAAGTGGGAGCTTTTCAGAGGCAGTGGGAGGGTTTTTTCTGCTTTTTCTTTTTGTGAAATCAGTAAGCAAGCTCCAGACCTTTTATGAAACACTGTAATCCATGTCGAGAGTCTCTAATTTTCAGGAAAAAAACCAGTATTTGCGGTTAGACTGAACTACACTTTTGCAGTGAGTCTGAACTGTGTGTTCATATTTGGCAATTTAAACTTCCATTATTACATCATGTGCCAAAATGCACCTCTTCAGCTGTGGAGAAGATGTGGAATGAGTAAAGAAGAAAAATACATTCTTTTGGGGTTGAATAGAGTTTTGAAAGACAGATAAAACTTTGTTATAGCATAAAACAAATACAGTTTTTGATTCAGAAGGGCTAAATAGTTTGTTCCCGCTGCCTTCAATATTACTGAAATACTACCAACTTCACTGAAGGTTGACAACATTTAACATGCCAACCAAGTAAATCTCATCTCTGAACTAGGTTAGTTTATCCAGGAAGTCTGAAACAGCTGTAGCTTATAGCTTCTAGTGAGTTTGGACTTTTATGAAAGAATTGCAGAGGTGTTCTTGGTCCAGGCTTAATTTTTGAGTTGCTTATTTCATTTTTTTTTTAAAAAAGGTTTTAATTTAAACAGACAAAAAAACAGATATTCAGAACAGATTTATCTCCATCAACATTTACCAGGAATTAATTATGTAGTGTTGCATTTGTGAGTTTCATCTGCAGATAGAAGAGGAAAGGATGATTTTAAAAATTAGATCTTAGTACTGTATTGTTGTGTCCTTCACAGAACAAGGCTGTTAGTACTGTGGAAATGTAAGTAAAAAACAAACGTACAGATTTTACTTTTTAACTCTTTTCCAATTATGTTTGTGTTCTCCATAAGGGATGAAGAATTCTCAGTGAGTTCTGTCTTGGCCTCAGATGTCATCCATGCAAATCGAAAGGATATCCCTTGTATCTTTAGGGTAAGTAATGTCTTAGTTAACCAGAAGTAGAAGGTTTCAGAGTGTGATGTGCGGTGTGCATTCACCGACAGCCTGCTATTATTCTATTTCCTTTGCAAGTTCTGGCTGTGTGGTATCCATGGCAGCGGCAGCAATGCATAAGGATCTGTACATATATCATTTTTGTGGTAAAAATAGCACTGGTACATTTAGACAAGCTCTCATCTCCCCTTTATGTGTGTTTTATTTTTTTAACCTTCACAATAAGACGTACTTTTCTCAACCTCCTGTTAGTCATTTGGAATTCGTCTGTTCTTCATAACCTTCTACATTTTCATTTCCTAAAGTTGCCTTCCGCTTCTCAATTTAATTTGTTGTGTTATTCCTGAAGCCTTTATTTTATGTATTTTCTTTATATATATGCATTGGATCTCTGAAAACTCCCATTCGTCAAGTACTCAGTATAGAAATCTAGTGTCAAATTGTCACCAAACTGTATGTCTAGTATCTGATTTCAGGACTTTGCCATTATTGGCTTTTTCTAATATTCTTATTTTTACTAGATATTCTATTGGAGCTTTGACCTCAGCGAAATGTCTTTTGGTGTCTTATTAATTCCTGTATAATTTCTTTACTGTACCATTGTATTTCACTCCTTGTTTTTCTGGCTTTCAGACTATTTATAACTCTGCATGCTGAAAGGAGATAAACCTGTAAAAGGGGCTTTCATTTTTAGCTATGGTAGCTGTACCAAATACATGATAAGGATCATAGATTATTCTTCCATAAATTAAAGAATCATAGAACACCTATTGTGTTAAATTATTAACAAAAACTATTGGTCTTAAAAAAATACAGGGTACTTTATAATAAAAGCTTTTCATTATAAAATTGCTGTGAGAGACAATTGAATACCTTATTTAAGGTAGACATTTCCAAATTACAGAATAAATACAAATGCATTTAGAATAAATCCAAGATTTTCTCTGTTCTTTGGGTTATTCACATCTACAGGTTTTTCTGCTGTGGGTTCTCGATTGAGATAGTGTTTTCTATTAACTAAGGTTAAATTTTTGCATTCTTAGTTCAGACAGCTGATTAAAAAGGGCACTTATAAGCTTCCGATACCCCTGTAAAAATGATCATGATGAAATTTTTTATCACTTATGACTTAAAATATGTATTTTAAAATTTTCCAGGTTACAGCTTCCCAGCTCTCTGCATCCAGTAATAAGTGTTCAATCCTGATTCTAGCAGATGGTGAGAATGAAAAAAGCAAGTGGGTAGGAGTGCTGAATGAATTGCATAGAATCTTGAAGAAGAATAAACTCAAAGACCGCTCAGTCTATGTTCCCAAAGAAGCTTATGACAGCACCTTACCCCTCATCAAAACAACACAGTCAGCAGCCATCATAGGTATGAAATTAATGAGAAGAAAGCTCTAAGAAAAATGGGTATGCTAAAAGCATACCTTTTTTTTTCTTTCTTTTTTTTTTCTTTTTTTCCTTTTTTTTTTTTCCAAAATATGTGTTAAATGATGTTATCTACTGAATAGACAGTAATATGTAGCGGTTTTATCCCATACAGAAATGTGCCTGGGTTTGAGAGAAGTGCAATTCATTACCCAGTACTTCTGACAGATCTTTAAGAATATTCCCCCTCTTCACACATATTCATAATTATTAATAATTGGACATTACACTTTTGTTATTCTGTAAACATAATTCTTAACTGGGCAAAATTAGCACTATAGAATAGATGTAAATCACTGCCTACAGAATCTGCTTGTGGGACCAGAGAGAAGACATAAAAGCAGAGAATGAATTTAGTAATTTTAAATGCCACTGCGTAAAATATGTTAAACTGATTATTTAAATATGATGATATAGTTATTTCAAAGTCAGTAGTACACTTAAGCACTCTGAATGGCTTGTTAAAAATCATGTTTCTTGCTGTTACTTCTACTAAAAGGAGAAACAGGAAAAGACTCATATTTTCAGAAATTTGAAAGATTGGGAGGTTACCAATGTTTTTGTGCTACATGAATGTGTTGGGTTTGTCTTTGTTTATTTCATGGTATTAAAAAACTGTCTCTGTTAATCAGAATTATCACTATTGTTGACAAAGTATTTCCAAAGAAAAGTAACATTATTTTTTTTCTTTATATCATAGACCATGAAAGAATAGCTCTGGGGAATGAAGAAGGGTTATTTGTTGTGCATGTCACCAAAGATGGTAAGAGATTAGGAACTGGTAGTTATTTCCCCAATATTAAATAATCAGAAAGTGACTTTGTAACCTTTTTTCTCTTTCAATATCCTCTGGTTATATTTTTCTGGATTTACTACGTTATCAGCTGGACAACCCCATGTGAGAGCTGATAATCAAGGAGGTGTTCTGTGTGCTTTCTGTTTTGGGTATCCTTTCCAGTAACAAAGATCCAGCATCTGGAATGCAGTTGAAGGTTTTCTTCTCTTGTTTGAAGCAGGCTCAATACTGAATCCACACCAGGTTGCTCAGGACTTTGTCCAGTCACATATTGAAAATCCCCAAGGACGGAGGTTCCACAATCTCTCTGGGTTGCCTGTTGCAAATTATTCTCACAATGAAACATTTTCTTTGTATATCCAGTAGGAACCTCCCTCACTGTCTCCTCTTCTCTTGCTGTGCACCTCAGTAAGGAGCCTGGTTGATTCTTTCTGTAACCTCCTCCTTTGTATTGGAAGTGAAAACTTATGCTCAGTATTGTAAAGAGATGTAGTGACAGATGCCCAAACTAATTCAACAAGCAACATGTTTAATTGTATCTTTCAGTTCTCTGAGGGTTTTCCTTTATTCATAGTTTTGTGGCTATCAACTGTTTTTGAAATGAATACTGAAATAATACAGTGATGGTTATTGCATCGGATCTGTTCCTCCCTTTTTCCGATGAGAAAAAAACGAAAGTCTAACCAGCATTGCCACATCTGGTATTATTAAAATGCAAGTTTTGATTCTCTAGTTTTTAATGTTGCAGGGAAGCAATAAAGAGGATTTCTTGGGTTTCCTTCATAGTTTATCTTTACAAATACATATGTTATAATCAAGTCACACTTCAACATTATTTACTTTGGATTTGGGGTTTTTGTTTTGTTTTGTTTTTAGAGATTATCCGTGTTGGTGACAATAAGAAGGTTCATCAGATCGAGCTTATCCCAAATGAACAGCTCATCGCAGTAATCTCAGGACGAAACCGTCATGTGCGGCTTTTCCCTATGGCTGCCCTGGATGGAAGGGAGACTGAGTTTTATAAGCTGGCAGAGACAAAAGGCTGTCAGTCAATAGTTTCTGGACATGTGCGCCATGGAGCTCTTACCTGCCTGTGTGTAGCTATGAAAAGGCAGGTCCTCTGTTATGAACTAAATCAGAGTAAGACACGTCACAAAAAGATCAAGGAGATCCAAGTCCAGGGGAATGTCCAGTGGATGTCAATCTTCAGTGACCGTCTTTGTGTGGGCTACCAGTCAGGTTTCTTAAAATATCCCCTTCATGGTGAAGGCAGCCCATACAGTCTGCTCCATCCAGATGACCACACGCTATCATTTATCTCACAGCAGCCAACTGATGCCATCTGTGCAGTCGAAATCTCAAATAAAGAATACCTGCTGTGTTTTAGCAGCGTAGGGGTTTACGTTGACTGCCAGGGCCGAAGATCGAGACAACAAGAATTGATGTGGCCTGCAACTCCATCTTCTTGCTGTAAGTTGCCATGTGTGTCAGTGTAGTTGCTGTTATCCATTGAAGTGATCACTGCTTGTATTAATATCCACAGGAAATGAGGTTCAAAGATAATTACCTGCCAGGTAAATAAATGCTCTCGGCTTCTGTCATCACTTTTAATCTAGTCAGAGGGCTTAATCCTGATCTCATTTATGCTAGTTTTGACAACTCTGTCACTGACCTATACTGCTGTAACACAAAGAGGAATCAAGATTCAGGTTTTCTAACTCTATCCAATTTCTAAACACATGACCTGATCTCTAAAACAACTGAAAGCCTCACGTCCCACAGAGGCTAATGGGATCTTTATGCATTTGCTACCATTGATACTGCTCTGTTGTTATTTAAAGTCTTAAAATTTGATTGTACTTTGGCTCAGCACTTTGATTCAAGCTTTCTTGATGTTCAGTCTCAGTCAGGATCTGGTAGTTTGACTTGCTTTTCTCCAATGTTTATTCCTGCTTACTGGTTGGGTTTTTTCCCTTTTCTTTCCTTACTCCTTCATTCTGTCTTCCTCTGCAGTTTTTGTTGATACTCTTCTCATTCATGTCCTCTGTTTGCTTTTTAAATAAACAGGTTTTAATTTTTCCCCCTCAGTCTCCCTCTTCCCTTCCAAAATACAATGTATGGCAGGCAGTATAGAAAATGTATTTCATAACCTTAAGGGAAAAATACTGTAATTTTTCAATATTTCCATTTCCAGCAAGAACTGTTACATATTTATTGCACATTTTTTCAAAGCTGGGGCTTTATCTTTGTGACAGCTGGAGGAAAAAAAAAAGCCTGCAGTGCGTGTCATCTTCTTTTTAATGTCTTTCTGAATGCAGATAAAGATTAGCCAAATTTGTCTGCAGAGTATCTGTGAATGAGCCCAGACTTATGCTGATTTTTAAAATAGTCTGCCTTTTTACCTCATTGTGATAGCAGTACAGGCTCACTGCAGAGGAGAGGAATGTTTCACCTTGTTTGAGTGAAGCCCCTTCTGAATGTGGAAGGAGCAACTTTTACAGGTTGTATGTCACTTCTGGTTTTCAAGCAAGAATGTGATTAGTACCATGGACTCAGAGATTTTATGATAGATTGGAAAACAAGTATTTTCACATGTAGTTCATCTATACTGACCATTGCTATTTGTGAAAGTTTTTTGATTGCCTTAAATTAAGTCACTTGATGCTATTCCAAGTCAGAATGGGGGTATATTTTATAGCAAAAACTGTTAGGTTTAAAAACAAATTAGATGCTCTTGTTAGTCTTGGCAGACCATGGCAGTCTTGTTGCCAACATGGAAATAAAGAGTTCTCCTTTTGAAGTGGTCCCAGTGGAACAAATTTCATCCTGGGGAAATGTGCCAGATAAGTAGCACAAGAATTCTCTTTACAATCCAGAAAATAAAAAAAGAGAAATAAAGCTAGAAGGAAACATGAAGATTTTTATGACTCTATCACGATGCTTAGTTCCAACTGATGTTCATAGTACATAGTCCAGAGACTGAGTTTGGTTCATTCAAATGACAGTTATTAAATAACAACAATATATTTTCCTACCACATCATTTACAAAATACTCTTAAAAACAGGGATTTTAGAAGAAAAAAACCCAAACTTTGAACCACATCAGTTTGGCAAAGTAAACTGTAATCCTTTGTTGAAAAAGTAGTTTGGTTCTGCAAAGTTAAAAGTCATGGAGGTTTTAAGTTTTTTGGTGTTGCTGCTGTGCCTTCAGAATAAATTTCTTGGTAATTTTTGAGTTAAAACGCACTTTGCAAAGATCTCTGTTGGATTGTAGTGTGGTTTGGTGGTGTGGTTTTTTTTTAAAAAAAATACGGTTAAACAATAAGAAATTGTATATTTTGAGCCCTTATAAAAGCACATGACGCTATACCTAATCATTCCCTCTCAGGTTACAATGCACCATACCTCTCTGTGTACAGTGAAAATGCAATTGATATCTTCGACGTGAACTCCATGGAGTGGATTCAGACTATTCCTCTCAAAAAGGTAACTTGCTGTTTCAATATCAGTTAAAGAGTATTTCTAGACTTGACATTTCTTTGCTAGAGTCATACCAGCTTTATGAGCACATTAGAAGCCATCATTAAAACTGCTTGTTTAAACATAATTGAACTAAAAGAAGAGCTACTGCAAAGAAACTAGTGCTTTTTGTTCAAAATATAAAATGTGTTTTGCATGTGGTTTCACTGTTTTAGGTGAATTGTCAATCTGGAGCATATGAATATAGTTAGACTTACTGATATTATTGTAGAAAGCAGTTTCTTGGTATTAATTGCATAAGGCTTTGTTGGGACTGATTGCAGCTGTGTTATTGCCAGAAGATGGTGGATATTAAGATAATTAAACAAGACTTCTAAAATCTGCCTTCTGCTGCTTGAGAACATTGTAGACAGATAGTGTTAGAACATTTTGTTTCAACCAGTACAAATATTAAAAGCAGGATGATGTCAGGTTTGGATCGCTTATCAAAAGGAAGAAGGTTTTGAAAACTGACGCTTCCTTGGTATTTAGGAGGTATTTGCTCAGCTGTATTTGGAAAGAAACAAGAAAAGTGGGGGTTTTTCCTATAGTTTAGACTGACTTCAACTTTGTATTAGTGTCAACATCATTCCTTTACTGGCATTCCAGTGGCACAGAACTACAAGAAAATGCCATTGTGGTCTTGTGTTCGTCATTCAGTCTCTCTGTGTATCCATTTCCCACATGTCAGATGCAGACCAGGGTATTACGGCAATGCTGTCAGGATAAATAATGCAATGAGCAAGGTGCTCAGCTATTAACCATCCTAAGAATCTGGTCTTTTAGAGTAGATTTTCTCTACAATTTCTGATGTCCAAACTTAGAGTTATTAAGGAGTTGAAGCATTTTTT
Source organism: Leptosomus discolor (assembly GCF_034619465.1). Lineage (NCBI taxonomy): Eukaryota > Metazoa > Chordata > Aves > Leptosomiformes > Leptosomidae > Leptosomus > Leptosomus discolor. The sequence continues at coordinate 17,446,466 of NC_141392.1, read as the reverse complement.
TTTTTCTACAAAGCAGAATGTGATTTAGTACTTTGATTAATATTTGGCTCAAGACTGCCTATTTAATAAATGAAGCTACTTCCAACAAACAAGAATTGCTCCACCTAGGAGACTCAAAAATGGCAATTTATTATGAAGAGTTTGTTTGTAACGCAATTTGCAGACTTGGAGAGTGGAATGGTTTTTCATTTTGATGTTGGAAATCACAAATACCAGTAGCTTTTAGCAACCCGTATATACTCTTACCGAGTAACTGTGACATGATACTAACACAAAATAAAGGCATAGCTTTTTGCTTTGTGCATCTGATAGACAGAGTGGAATTGTTATATGACGTTCTAACAGAACTACTTATTTAAATGCTGGGAGGAATGGTATTAAGCCTGTATCTTTAAGTGGAATTTTAGGCAACTTTCTTTGTACTCGTTCTCTGAACAGAAGTTTAAAATCTAAAATTGTTTTTAGCTCTGCCTCGTGGCTTTAATGACTCACAATTGTTATTTTTGAGAGTAGGCATGTGTTACTGGAGAGCAGGCTTTGCTCTGGCCAATTATGCTGTTCTGCTCCCTGGTTGGCTTTATAACAGTGCTCCTTTTATAGAGTTTATAATGTACCTTACAGCTTTCAGAATATGATGCACTATAAAAATGTGAGTTATTACTATTACGGGGACTGATTTTCCTTGTTTCAGGTACGACCCTTGAATACAGAAGGATCACTAAATCTTTTAGGCTTGGAGACAGTTAGATTAATATATTTCAAAAACAAAATGGCAGGTAAGTAAACAAAAGCCAATTTTTGTCATGCAAATTTTTGTTTAGAAAGAACATTTTTCTTTGGCCTGGATCTGCGCATTGTAGAGAGTGATCTCAAATTTATGTGTGCTTGTTAATTTGGGAGAAAGCCAAAGCTTATAGATTCCACAGTGCTTGCAATGATGCTAGGCAGCTACTCTGAACTTTTTTCTCTTTTGAATATTCAGTGAAGACTTGAATGAAGACTTGGAAACAGAAAACAAAATGACTAGATGCTCCCTCCAAATCTCGGATCACCTGCCAGAACACTATCTAAAAATGCCTGCACAATTAAAAATTTAATAGTGATCTTGGCAGTACTAGATTAAAATTAATGTTATACTTAACCTAAACAAACCTTTCCCAAGGATCAGAAAGTAATATAGTATTGTATATTCGTAACTTGTTATTAGGGCCACATACAATTGTGTGCCAGTTTTAGCTTCAAAATTCTATTTTTGTTGTCAGTCTTTCTGATCTTTTTTCTTTTTAGAGCCTATTTCGTAAGCATGCTCCCGAGTAATTTCCTTAACCTTTTGTTTAACCTCTTAGATGGAGAGGGGGTGTGCTTTGTTTTAACAATCAAAAGTGATAATTTTTTTTAACAACCATTCTGAAAATAGTGGAAATAAACACTCTAGAAACATATACTGCTGTTAGCAGTGTTTCAGCAGTTATTTAAGTTGCTAGCAAATTAGTACGAAAGGAGTGACAGTGGTAAGAGCAGCAATGTGGTGGAAGTATGTATAAAGAATTTTCAAGTATAATAAAGTTAAAAGTAGAGCAGAAGAGACAAAAAAACAGAGGGCATCGGATCAGAAGTGAGTAAGGCTGGTGCTTTGCTCCTGTGCACTTCTCACTGTCTTTCAGAAAAGGTTACCAAACAGTGAACTATCCTCCAGGTGTATCTCTTTAAAAGTCTGTAAGTTTTTTCCTGAAGCTACTTACCTAGTAGATCCCACACTTGATGAAATCTCCAGTTGATCTTAAGGAAAGAAGAGATTTCAGTTCCATGCAAAAACTGTTTTGGCAGTGAGCAGTAGGTGTTGGATATGTTCAGGCTTATGTAGTGTAACTTTAGTCTCCATATATATAAAGTTACAGCATTCATTCAAAGTGATGCTGCTGTTGTATGGTGATCACTGCTATACACTTCATGCCTTTATTAAAGATGCCTTGGCCAGATGTACACATGTGGAAGAAAAATCTTCCCTTTTCCCACAGTTGCACCAAAATACATTAGTGTTCAAACACTTCAAAAGGAGTAGTCTTTCTGGAGCAGGGAAGGAAGGAATGAATGAATGAATGAATGAAAAAAGAATCTTGCATTTCATTTCCAGACAATTGGCAGAACAAGACCATTCTAGTGATTTTTTCAGTGAGAACTGCCAAAGGAGGTTTGAGATAGAGGACTGAGATTCTTTCCTGCCCATCCAGATGTTTTGTTTGAAGAACTGATCAGTGCTATTTTGAGAACACAGTTGTGGCAGCTTGTGTATGAAGAAGGGTTAAGTCTGTTGTGATGTAATAGAGTAGATAGTGAACAAGAAAACCCATAAACCAAGGAGCATTTGTTCAGGTTTGAGGGGAAATGGGTGGTGACCAACACTAGCAAGAGCAGAGGGAGAAAATGCCTTTGAATTCAAATTCCATGAATACCTAAAGAATTGTCTGACTGGATCATCATATTTATATTGATTTCAGAGGGTGATGAACTGGTAGTTCCTGAGACATCAGATAACAGCCGGAAGCAAATGGTCCGAAACATCAACAACAAGCGCCGCTATTCATTCAGAGTACCAGAGGAGGAGAGGATGCAGCAGAGGAGGTCGGTATTCAACATGTACTTGTCTTCTGTACATGTCTGTAGGCCCTGAAGGACAGCGACTGATGCCGATGTAGTACTTCTGTTGCTTTCTGGAATGCCAGTTCAGATGTTTCTGTCTCCTCACTTTTGCATTAATCCTCAATGTTTAATTTGTGTTAATACCAGTCTGGATATGGATATGCACTGGATACACAAGTATTCATTAGTTCAAAACAATTATGTGAAACAGCTGTAATTTGGAATGCATGCCTCCACATGGGTACATAGGTGTGCACATATACTGTATATATAAAGATCTATAATAAACACTTTGCAAAAGGAGATTACATTGCTAACTACGCATATGGATTAATTACTTTCAGACTCTGGTTGTGCTTTTCTTTCTGAAGGCAATTCTACTCTCAGCAGTATTCCAAGGCATCTGTTTTTTTGATTTATAGATTTAACTACATAAACTTTCTATAAATCTCAGATAACTCACCTCTTCAGAGGACATAGGACTTCAGGATGTGTTTCTAATACAAGTCTTTAACAGGTCACAAATACTTTCCTAAATGGCAATAAGAATAGGTCTGCGTTACTTACAGTGTTCACAGAGGATGTTACTGACCACTTACTATCGCTCGCTAAGGATGACCTGCTACTGTGCTAAGCTACACCCCAAGAACTGATCATTTCAGTTTTCAAACTTCTGACGTCTGTTCCACCGATGGTTGGCTCCCAGCTTTCCTTTCTTTTTGGCTCTAAGGAAAGTAACAGCTGTGTACAGTGGAGATAGAATTCCAGTTCTTGTCCTTGCCTTTTCTGAGCTGCTTGCGGTTTGGTCTTTTAAAATATTATTTATTCAGAGTTCTGAAATGCATCCTTGACATTTTGAAGAGCTTTTAATACTGACCAGACTGAGAAAGGTACTGCAGTATTATTTTAATTCTATTTTCGTATTTTGTACTTCATTTTCATCTCCACATTGTAATACATCACAAATGAGTTTTGCTTTTACTCATCTTACAGAGCTTTTTATCAGCTCATAGTGGTTGTATATTCTTTGAATGTTAGTAGCTACTGGGTGTGGGCTGTTAGCCTGCAAACAACATTCTTTCTTTTCTTCTGGCCCCTTGCCCTCTCCTCAAGCTGGAAGCTTGTCCATGCCAGTGCTGATAGCAAGGGTTTATTACTGTTAACATGGTTAAATAGTTAATTTCCATTTGAAAGTAGCTGATAATCAAAGCTGTACTTGTTTTATAAATGTCCATTCTCACCTCAAACAAAATAGCTAAACAAAATGTTTTCTCTTCCAGGGAGATGTTACGTGATCCAGAAATGAGAAATAAATTAATTTCTAACCCAACTAATTTTAACCACATAGCACATATGGGTCCAGGAGATGGTATACAGATTCTCAAAGACCTTCCAATGGTAAGTACAAAAGTACATGTGAGAGTGACTGACTGACTGCAACAGAGACTGCAAATAAGTGAGAGAAAGACAAGTACAATTTTAAATGTATATTCAGAGTGTGAATGTTTTTTGTATCAGGAGGAGTGTGACTAGGGAAAAGGAGCTGAACATGCTCTGCTGTACGTGACAAAATTTAAACAGAGAGAATGACAAGCATTGAGGGGAGGAGGAGGAGTGGCTAATGCCTCCTGGGTTCTAAGGCAGGTTGGCCTCTCAGTGCTGATGGTAATTTTTATGACCCCACATGAAGGGACAAAATTAAGAGGATTTGAGACTGTGTGAATGGAAAGAGAAATTCCTTTCTCCATGAACTGTAGTTCCGTTCCATTCTTCTCTTTCCATCCTTAGCTCCATCTTAGCCTCTGTCTTTGTAGCCTCTTTTCCTCAGACAGTGGAACTGTAGCAGTTTAACAGCGTGTAGTGCCCAAATTTCTTTCCATGCCAAAGATGCTGTTTTTCATTTTCTCTCCAAATTAACTAATCTGAATGAAACAGAAGTTCTTACATAAAAACTAACCTTGTAAGTTAAAAAATGGAAAAAGAAAACATGTAATAGCACACACACACATTTGTTTCCACAAAACCTTGTGGAGGAAGTACTCACCTGGAAGTTAGTTAAATTTTTAATAAGCTAAAGACCAATTAATATTTTGTTCATAGGATGGTATCATACTTCTTGCTTCAAGGTACCTTGAGCATCTTGTTTGTGTGTCCTGCATTGTTTTCTAAACTCATCCACGATGACACAGATGTGATTCAGAAGATGCTAATTAGCGCTGTAAGAAAGATCGGTTATCGAACAGATCATATGAGTACCACCATAAGACATAGGCGTTAGTACTATGTCTAAAGTGATCATCATTATTACTTGGAGTTTGTGCAGAAAGCAGGAAGTAGATGCTGAAATTGGGTTTTTCAGATGCTGAAAAGCCCAAAGGAAACAGCAAGACTGGAAAATAAAGTGTACCATGGAGTTGCACTAGTTTAGGAGCTTAGGAGCATAACCTCTGGTCTTCAGATACTCATTTTACCTCACTTTTGCAGCATATGGTGCTTTCATGTTACACTTGACTGTAAAGTCTGCACATTGTATGTGAGCCCTTCTGGCACTGCCTTTTCCTTAGATGAGAAGATGCAAGGAAAGGAAAGGATTTCTTTAAATCTCATACTAGAGGCACTCCAAGAAACCTCTCAACAACAAATACATTCAGTCAAATTGAGCAAAAAACAACCTTATGTGTTTGTGTGTGTATATTTATAAATGAATAAGTAATGAAGGAGCTGCTTCCAGAAAGCACATGACAAATCCAAGGGAAGTTGGCAGGTAGTGTTTATCTTACCTGGGTGTGAATATACATATGTCTAATATTGAACAAAGAATGATAATTTGCTTCAGGGCAGGACGTAGCTCAGAACCTTTTTTCACTTTTCCATATTTGGTGGGTTCTTTAAAATATTTCTGGCTCTTCTCAAGCAGAGGAAATAATCTGCTGCTGCAAAAAGGTAGGGCAAAAGACGTCTTGTTTCACGCCATCAGTAGTTGAAAGTTCGTGGGAATCAAAAGCTGAAAGGATTCTTAATCAAGCCCCAGATCTGGCAAGTGTAAAATGAGGAATGATTTTGTCTGTAGAAGGGGATTTTCTAGACTCCTATAGATTAATATTTCTTCAGATATGTCGTCTCTAAATGGCTTTTAGCTTTGAATTCATTCTAATTACACAAGCCTTGCATTAGCTTAAAGACCGTATTTGAAGTTAGGACTGGTACTTTGCTTCTTACCAATCAATATAATGTTTTGAAAGAAATTAATGAGCCGCTCTCCACACTTAAAAGTGATGAGAATACATTAGAAAATGTGTACAATATAAAATTGATTTTTGTACTTGTTCCACTGCTGCAGCTTCTTTTTAAAGTTACTATTAAAAACTGATTTTTCCAAGTAGGTAATCAGTCTTAATGCTGGGAGGTGTCACTGCAGATAAAGCAAATTTTATGTGTATTTTTCCAGCAGTTCCTTGCAATATCATATTGTATTTGTATTCCTAACTTAATGGGCACAGAATTGCATCAGTCAGGGGACTTGAAAGTGTGTGAATTTGGAAGTGTAACTCGAGATAAATAGGTGCTCTGTCAAGAGCTACTTTGGTCCAGGCAGCTTTTTCTTTTCCAACAGCTTCCTGTGAGGTGTTTGGCTGGACTAAATTTTCATTTAGTCTATTCCAAACTACTTACTTTGTTTCTCAGGCACAAAAATAGAAGAAAAGGAGTTGTGTGTGTGTATAATATGTATTGAGACTAATATTTTATTTGAAAGATAAATTTAGAATTAGAAGAGAGGATGGAAGTAGGGGACACTTCCTGGAGAATCAGTACACTGAGTAAAGATTACTCATCCAGCCCTGTGTACAGTTCATCTGTACGGCGGTTTCTTTACAAGGACATAGAATTATTTCACGAGATTCGTATCTTGTTCCAAAAAGGTGAATAGCTATTTTTGTTTGTGCTTCTTAGCATGTGTGATGATTTTGCAGCTGGAACATCTTCTTTGTATTTTTAAGTAGATTAGTATGTTTCAGAAGAAAAAGTATTTTTAAAGAACTAGGGGCATTTTACTTTGCAAGTGCCTGTTTCTGTTTATGAAAGCAGATGATAAAAGACATTTTTGCATTTAAAGAGGGCTACCACTAGGGGGAACAAGTAGTGCAAGGCTAACGGTTTTCTCAAATTCTTTTCATCCAACTATTTTAAGTGATATAGCTTCCCTTTTTTATGACATCCTGGAATGCAGAAAGCGTATGAAAGAATGGAGTAGGCCTTTTTATTTGCAGTTTCTTCAGACTTAGTTGAGAAATTTCAAATTTGTTTGGATCTACTGATACAAATTTGTTCATCCAGTGTGAACTTTCACTGGTCAGTACAATGCTATGTAGGCAGAAGGGTCCTTAGTAATAAATTAGGTTTTAATAGAGAATAGGTATTTTAAGCTCTGTGTTAGATGAGATTATCACAACTAAATAGCCAACTCAGCCTAGCTTTCATCTAGCATCCATGGATGAACTTTATAAAGCGAATGGCAATTTTTTATATTTATATTTATTTATTAATATAGACATATTCACTTTATGTATGCAATGTGAATCCAATCAAAACTTATCTCTGCAGTCCCAGTAATGTGCCTCTGCTGCCTTTTTCAGGGGAAGTGCCAAAAATTGAACAAAGGGCAAAATTAGTACTGGTAGCCATGACCCTTGCGTGGCTGGGCTGCACTATGTCATTGGGCAAGAGGGGACATACACTTGTGGTGCCTTAACTCATGGGGTAACTGCCTGGTGGATGCAGACCCAACAGGAGCTTGCTTGCTCTCTGCCCACTACTGTTCTTAATGATGTGTTTTAAAAGACCACCTTTAGAGAATTTCATTTGTATTGTAAATGTACAAAATGAAAATTGGATAAATGGAATGTTTTAAACCCTTTCAGGCTAGCTGATATGTTGTATCAGATGCCTGCGTATGTACAACATATCTGCATGTGATTGCCCTTGCTGATGCAGCCACACAAAGGGGAAAGACGCTTTCTCTGTGTTGTTTCCGAGGTCTTGGTATGCAACAGGCACATGACATGAACAGTCAGATATGTTTATGGGAAATTGCAGTCTATTAGCGTAGTCCCACATGGTTCTCTCCATGAACGGACACCCTTGACTTCAATATAGCCCTGTGTTTGGGCAGAAACGAACATACCCAAGGCTTAGAGTGAGATCAGAATTGAGAGAGAAATATTAGGGGCTATCGGGCAATTGTAAATTTGCATCCTCCTTTTCTTCATGGCGAGCAGTTACTGAGGGGTCTGGCTTTGACAAGCAAGTTTGTGGGCTACGACACAACAGAAATCCAAAGTTCTTGTTTGCTGTTAACAGAGCCTTAATCTGTACATATTTGTATTTTATTGATGTGGATACTAGATCTAGATCATTGTCTTGTTTTGTACAATTTAGAATCGTTCCTGTTAGCATATCCCCAAACTTATTTATTTACATGTTTTTCTTCCCTAGCAGCCTGTCACCAATTAACTGGCCGTACAGTCTGGCCTCCCTTCTGCCCTCTTGTCCCTTGAAGCCACTTTATCGTGGATGCTCCTTTGTAGTGAAGATCTGAAATCTGGAACTGCACTTACTGCAGCACAGAGACCACCTCTCTGTGTACATCAGATGTACAGGATTGATTTTGCTTTCATATTCTGCATGCCTAAGTATTTTACATACAAAAGCTAGTCTTGACTGCCATTATATTTGAACATTATGCTTCAGTTGACCTCATTATACATGAGCCATTATACTTCCATTCTAGATGATGTGTGAAGCTTTGCTTGTTTCAAATGAGAAACTTTTAGAGTAAATGAATACTTACCCATATGTGGTATTCTTTAAAGAAAGTGGGAACCCCATGCATGCATCTAATGGTGGAGTCCATGGAGAAAGTTCCATGGAAGATCATTTTTAAAACGTTGCCATACTGTGGCTTTCTCACATTCATGAATGCTGGCTAAGTATTTTCATGGTCTGCAGCTGGCCTACCCTCTGCTTTTTAGCTTGTGATTTTAGACACTCCCTTTTCTCCTGTATTGGCTTCTAGGAATGTAGCTGGCTTTGCTACCAGTTCTCTGCTGTGAACAGATAACTCAGCAAAGTCTGCTTTCCTGGACCATTCTTGGAATGGTGGCTTCCTGTACTGACATTTAGATGCTGCTAACCTTACTAATAACAATTTAATGTATATTATATCTTATATGCCATAACATGGTAATTGATGTTTTGGTTAACACGCAAAGCCTCATAATAACTGTGTGTTTAAAAAAAAAAAAAAGGTTGGATTTTACCAGCTGAAATGAAGAGAACAGTAACAATAATGTTTGGTAATATGTATTGGGATGTGACTTAATGTTCTTCCAGACTTTAATACGTTCCACATACAAAAAGTAGTGCCTTAGGTTTAGTGGAGGGGTAAGCTGTATTTTTACCATATTTTATTTTTTTAAGTCCTAACATTTCTGATATTGCTCAGATTTGTTTGTTGTAGGGTGATTAAATGAGTTGGACAAGGGGAAGAGAAAATTAGAAGTTAGTAATTAGAAAAGGGTGTTCTGATTTGCTGGTGGCCATTGGGCAAACCATCCCCTTGCAGGCTGACCTGCTGAACGTGTACAGATGGCACAGGGAGGGAGACCAAGCCTTGAAACGGTCTTCCATTGAATCCGGATTTAGATTACTTTAAATTACAAGAGCACTTGTGTCAGCACATTCTGTAGAGAAGAATTAGAAATTGTTTAATTTGCAGGATTATTTCTCCCCTCTTTCTTTATGTCACACTTTGGGAGCACAGCGCTCAATTGACCTATTTAAAACATTTGAATTTCCCGGTACTTTTGCACCTTATCTGCTAGGGGCCTAGTCTCCTGCAGCACAGAGATGGCAGTGCAAAGTCCCTTCATCACTAAAGTGCTGTGAGGACTGAGTGAGTGTGCAGAGGGACGTAGGCCTTGTGTTGTCTGTCTACAGCAGAGTAAATTGTCCCAATTGTCTGACACTAACCAGTTTGCCTTCCCACACGACCTGTGTCCCTATTCTGTCGAAACACTGTTCCCTTTCGTTAGAAAACACTGTGTTTTTTGTATGGGTGATACTTAATTTTAATGGAATCACTAAAGTGCATGAATAACAGAAGGAAATCTCTTATGATCTTTAACTGTTGTGTATTCTCATCTTTTCTTCTCCCCACACCATCTCAGCTGTGTTCACCTTCCTTTGTTTGTGTTATGTCTATTTTAGATTGTAAGCTCCTCGAGGCAGGGAACTGATGCTTCTCAACTGTCTGTAAAGCACCTTTTACAACAGTGGTGCTCTTTGAAATATCAAATAATAATAAATATTAGAATCGATTCCCAATGAGTTTAAAGTTTTTTTTTTTTTAATGTTTTAGCAACAGCAAGGGCAGCAGGCCCGTATGACACCATGTAAGGAAGGTGCTCAGAGGACTGGGGGTGACAATGTAAGAACCTGTGTGTTGACGGGCGAGCAGGGTTGCTGTCTGGCTGTCCTTCAGTGTTTGACTGCTCTTGTGGACTGCTGTTGCCAGTGTAATCTGTACAACCATCCTTCATTGCTTTCTCTCTCTGTTGTCTTTGATAGCAGCGTTCCCCTTATCCATTCCCTCATCATCACTCCCGTCTGATCTCCTCTCCGAGCAACTTTGAGCACATCTACCACATGACTGTTAATTCAGCTGAAAAATTCCTCTCTTACGATTCCATAAACCCTGCATTTTCCCCGCCTCCACGCTCTGTCCTCGGTACTCCAGACTTTATGACTCTGAGGGTATGAACGGCTGAGTCAGGTGTTCACTCTACTAACACTGTGTGGTTTTCCTTTTGCCTGGCTATTAACATGGGAGAAAACCCCTTGTAAGCGATTTCCTTCACCCCTTAACTTTCTTCTGTCCCAGCTGATTTATTTTCTGCAATCAGCTGTGTTCTTCCCACAGCTCTGACATGCCAACAGATACTTCATGGCTTTAGAAAAAAGAAAATAAATGTATAACAACTGGGCTGAACCTTTTGCTATGAGAATAGCATTTTTAATCATCAGGAAGGATGAGGGAATTTTGTACGATAAGTTCTCTGTTCCACAGTGTTCATCCTCCAGTAGTCAGTAGCAGGATGCTGTGTATCAGGTTGCATTAGGAAAAGGTTCTGGATCTGTGTGTGTTGGAACAAACTTTCAAACCGGTTTTTAGTGATGAAATCATGTGGAATGCATGAGTTTTTATACAGTGCTGTACACAGATTGAGACACAGACACACAGGTTGTGCCTCAGACAGTTCCTACGTTAAAGTAAGCGAAGTTAGAACATGTACAAGCAAGATCAGAGATTAAAGGTGATGGCAACTTGCTGAGGTAGATCCTTTTAATCCTGGCAGTTTTAAGCAGAGGCTGAGGTAGAATACTGTTTTGTAGATATCCTTCCAGTTGGAATGTAAATTGGGAAGATGGGAGTGGTCTTTTCTTTTTTCTTGTGTTGTGCATCCTGGTACGACTTCGTGGGAGTCGCTAGGTCCTATAGAAGTACAAGCCGTACTAGAACAGGGACACAGGTACATGCTGTACGTTGTAATTGCGTACCGTGCTGCGGCCTGCAGCTCTGCTTGGGGCAGATTCGCCAATAAATCAGGAATAATCTGTAAGGTAGATGTGTGTGATGGTGGTTGGTTGCCCAGAGTTTGCATGGGTCTGTTGCTGTAATGGAAACAGTGCTGTTGGTTTCTGTGGCCTTTGGACACCCTTCAGACATGCATGGCAAACCTTCACTGCCAGACTGCTTTGAGCGCCTTTTGGTTGCTGTTCTAGATCCTATCACCGGGAAGGGTTTTGGATACATACCTGCATACAACACTACAGACAATTTAAAAATGCAGGAGAAAAAATAATCGCTTCCAAATGGCTCCAAAACAAATTTGCACATCTAAGCTTTGACTGGTCACAGGCATGGTCATGTGTCACTGTTGTGAAGTCCCAGTTGTCATAACCATTAATATTCAAAAATGAAGTTGCAGCATTTTGGAGAACGTGTCCTGTGATGACAGGTCTGCATCTATCCTGGCTTTTCTGGTAGGAGGAGAGATGCAAATACACAAGAGGAATGCTCTACTGAAATGCAAAAAAAAATACTGTTAAGCTGCATTGAAAGTTGTTTCTCTCTTAGAGGGTTATTATAGGGTCACTGAAGCTGTATTTCAGTTCTGGTTTTAACAGGGGTTTTTAAATCCAACTGTACTATAAAATTTGCAATTTCAATATGCAGTGATGTATCACCAGACTGTGACCCACCCTCTACCTTCCCTTTCTCATGTGAGTAGTCTCCCTGGGATCAGTAAGGAATGACCTCTGATGTTTCAGACAATAACTCTTAGTTTTTGCTTTAGGACCATCCTTCATCCTAATGTTGTAGCCTACTAGTAGGAACTGGAGGAAAAAAGTGAAGTGGGCAACCTGTAGTGTTGAGATCTTGTACCCCTTAGCTCCTTAAAGCACTAGAGGTTTAGTCTTGTATGAAGAAAAGAGTTTGTCTCCATTGTGGGTTGAGGGTCGAGATGCTGTAAGCTGTATGGAAAGCAAGGCTTTAAGTTTTGGTTTCGTGTCTGTCCATCCTCCCTTTGTGTTTGGAGATTTTAGTGTAAGAAGGGTAGTGCTCCCTCCGAGGGGACCGTGGTCCCAGGTATGGATGGGATATTGGAACCAAAACAGCATGGAATCCATAGTGGAGTTGAGAAATGACCTGTTAAAGTAGGCTTTTAGATTCTGTCATGTTATTTCAAGGAAGAATTAAAAGCTCAGGTTTATAGTGTAATGAACAGAACATTACTTTAAAACAAAAAAAAAACCCAACGAAACAGCAACAAGCAGCATGACGGACAGGGAAACACAACGAACAATTTCCTGTAGGTGTTGTAACTGTTTAGTTAGACTTTATATGTATGTTCTCCCCCCATGGCCTGAGAAGGCGGCGTGGGAGCAGTTAGTGTGGGTGCGAGAGCTGTGAGCGCAGCAGTGACTGCACGTACGTAACCCGCAACTCCCAGCAGCTCCGTTCTCTGATTGGGAATGGGACGCACTGAACTAATTTGGGTCTTTCACCCTATTTCACAGTGATTAACTTCAGTCAGCAAGCAGCTTCTCTGCTGCTGATTCTTTTTCTCTTCTCTCACTTTCTCTATTTGGCTCAGCAGTGGGGATGAATTTTCCTCATAGGATTTGAATTGTTGCTCTAAATGTGGGGGTTTTGTCTCTCTCTCTCTCTCTCTCTCTGAGTAAAGCAAGCTCAGGTTTCTTTGTTTTTCTTTGGTTTTAACTTGCTGCATTTTGCTGCTTTATAACTACTGCCAATAACTGCCGTTTTGTTTTATTTTGAATCCCCTTTCTGCATCATGTGCATATCACTTCCAGGGGTTTGGGTCCAAAATGCCAGGGTCTCTGGCATGTGCTTATTTTACTTTTAGAACAAAGAACAATGAAAGATTTGCTTTGTGGAGAACTTTCTACAAGGAATTACATGGACTTTGCAAACTGAGGTCATGAAAAATAATCATCATTAGAATACATTATTAAAATAAATGAGTCTTTTTTCAAGCACCCACCCATTCCCTCCTTCCCGTGATGCCTGTACGTTGTCTGCTCAGTCACTCTTGAGGAGGTTAATCACCTTATCATTAAACATAATTGTTCTTTTTGCAAAATGAACCACTGTAGGTTTATACAAGTACAAAAGACCTTCCTTGCAGCTCCAGTGTACTTACCACAGTGCACAGGTTTGCATGGTGCTGCACTTGGCTTTTCTTTGTTTCTCAAAACACAGCAGTACCTTCTTCCTTAGTTCCTCTGTGGGTTGGCAGGGGAGCCTCCATTGTTTATGTACAGCCAGGATGCTCATACTCTTACCTGTAACTCGGGTTGTTTATTGCATGGTGAAGGACACAGGAGCAGAAATTTAGTATTTTGTACTACAAAGTAGGTTGGCTGTTCACATTTTAAAAAAAGGAGGGGGATAAGTAACAGGCAGCAGTATGATCCCACAAATTATTAAAGAGACTTTTTTAAAGCCGTTAGGTATAAATCCTTATTGAGAATAGTGCAGCAATGGATGAGGGGAGAATTAAACAGGGGAAAATTTTTCTTTGGTAAGGTCTGATTCTCTTTAGTTGATGTTTGAGAGAGGTCTAGGAACAGGAGATTTTAAATCTTTCTTGTTTGCTGCATGTTAAAAATCAGCCATTTCTAGCCCACTGGGAGAATGAGAAGCAAAGGGCTGACTGTAAGAGCAAAGGGGTCTGTTGTAACAATGACTCTAAGGATCATTGTAAGACTGGATTTGACAGCAGGTTGGTAACAATTATCTGATAAAGTCTGAACTGTATAAAATCTGTTCATTACAAAGCCTCTATTTAATTCCCTATTTTAAAATACAGATAGAGAAATGGGTAGTATCCGAGGGACTCGGAGAATACCCTTGGGAGGTGTGAAATCTTTGTTCTGGTCTGAAATTTCCATAACATCCTAGATTAAAAAGGCATTACAATTGCAACTGTTGTTTTATGTGTGGCTACTTCATCTCAGAGTGAGGATGGGGAAATAATTAAATATAAATAGGAAGAAATTAACAGTTATTGCAGGGGGTGTTTTGTAAAGTGGAAATAAAGTCCTGCTCGGAGCTACCTGCAGTTCTTTTCACATTCTGCATCTGTAAAGGTTTCCTAAACCTAATTCTGGTTAATGCTAATGACTTCGTAGCGCAAATCATGTTAGGGGCAAGGTGAAGTCTCATATTTAGCCAGAGATGAAATGATAAACACAGGCATTAAAAAGTCCCTCTGGGCTAAGAAACCAGCTTATATACAGAGACACGGGTAAATAAGTTGAGAAGCCCTTTCCTCTAAGGTCAGCTGTAAGTTAACAGAAGCAGAAATAAAATCTCCCATAACTCACTTCAAAGTATTCTTTTCCCTTCTTCTAAAGGCAACTTATGTTTAAGGAACTACCATATCCAAGTAGAGAAATTGTGTTTTATTTCTTCCCTCAGTAGAGCACCACTTCAGTCCACTAACTTACCAATTTAGAAAATCAGCCTGAAACTACCAGGATGCAAAACAGGAGCGATAATCAACATGTGTAGAAAAACAGTGGCATGTGCTCTGGTCATCGTCTTTGAGCAGGCTGAAAACAGGAGGCTGATTCTCCCTGTGGCTCAACCAGTGTAGGTCTGGAGTAATGCTGTCAATACCTTTGGAATTATATAAGTAATTGAAATACAGATTGATCTAACTCTGCAGGCATTTGGGATTAACATGGTTATTGTGTAAAGTTAAACATGCATGGCACAAATGACGGCATCAAAGAGTGAAATTGTAATAAGATCCTTGGAAGCTTGTGTTTAGGAAGAATGCATTATGGAATATAACTTGACTATATCTATAGAAGCTTAATTAGGCTTCCAAACCATCCTTTCAAGGAAATCCTTGAATTATTAGACATACTCTTTCAGTTGTCTGCATACGTCCATGTAATTCAGCACTTCACTATTGCATTGCGTGTGCTTCCAGTCTCTGCACTAAACTGCAGAATATTATTTTGCCAATTTTGCTGACTTGCTGCCCAGATAATTCAGCTCTGGTAAGGCTGGGGTTTTAATGTATTTTGGGGCCTTACTTCCTAACACCCAAGGTTGAGCCAACCGTCAGTAAGTGAACATGTCGTGTTGTGTGTGTCTGCATTGCAGAATCTTCGGCCTCAGGAAAGTCGGACCGTATTCAGTGGCTCTGTCAGTATCCCATCGATCACGAAATCCCGCACAGAACCAGGACGATCGATGAGCGCAAGCAGCGGGTTAGCAGCACGTAAGCAAACAGAACTGTGTTGCTTTGGGGTCTGCGCACAAGTATTTTAGGGAAAGGGCTACCTGCATTTGCTTCTGCCCATACTGCCACTAGACAGGATTTGTAGAAGTGATGGCTGGCTGTATTCCTATTGGGGGCAAGCACAGTATTTTAATCTGGCTTTCAAAGGAGCACATGAATAAGCAGCCAGCACATTTTAGAGTCCCACGTTTGTAATTTGTCATATTTTTAAAACTGCCATTAGAATTAAAATTACATTCTTACCCTTGGGACTACTTCACTGCTGATTAAGTGTTTTAAATCAGTGGCAAGTTGTTCACAAGCTCTATGGTTATTAACTTCATTGCTGAACTGTGTGGAGCTCTTGATGCCTCTCTTGCTGCTAGTGCAAAGAGACAGCAATAGAAAACGGGCTGCAGCGAGGAAGAGGTGCATTGCATTGGAATCACCTTTCCTAGTGCTGCCACGCTGCTTTTGTGCGCCAGAGTCAGCAGTCACCTGTGCTGAGACCAGGCAGGTGACTAAATAACAGACCATGTGAAAAGAGAGGCAAGACTGGTGTCCCAGCTTTTCTAGGGTTTTTTCCCTTCCTGTTGCACACGCCGCATGTGCTGCACACTGCTGACTGCTTGCAGAAAGCATGTGTGTCTGCTGTAGTCTGTACCTGCTGTAGTCAACCCACCTCCCTGGGAAAGAGGCCACTGGAACAAGGCCGCCGCCGCAGCAGTTTCTACAACTGCACTTTGTCAGGAACGTAGTGACTGTGTCTGTGCTGGGTAAAGTGTGCTAATGCTGACATGCCAAGGGAGGGACCAGAGAATCTCTAGGAAAAACTGCAGCTGGCAGCAGAGAAGATAAAAGCCCACACACCCTGCAAGCCATGAGCTGAGCATCTTGGGACGTGCTGGAGGAAAGCAGAACTAACCAGAGAAACAGCTACCAAATTTCTAGTACCTGGAGCGAGCATCTGTAACACAGTTTAATTCCTCTGCACGTTTTAGGATCGTCTGCACAAAACGGCAGTGCTTTGCGGAGGGAATTCTCAGGAGGTAGCTATGGAGCAAAGCGTCAGCCTATGGCATCGCCCTCAGATGGTTCCTTATCCTCTGGTGGCCTGGACCAAGGCAGCGATGCACCAACAAGGGACTATGAGCGAGAGGTGAGTGACAGGAGAAAGAGAAGATTTAAGTGTGTTGATAAAGACGAGGAAGTTAAATTCTGTCATGGGTTTGGCTACAAGTTTGGGAGTCATTGACAATGAAAATTTGGATTTCCTGTATTTCAAACTATCCTGACAAAAGACTTTGGTCAAACTGTCTCAGCTCTGGTCCTGGTATTTAACATGCAGAAACCTCTCTCTGTGGTCTTTACCTGGAGATATGTGGGTAGTCAGCCACCCAAAAATACTGGCCTAGTAGAGTAACAGCTTGATAGTGAGCTATCACAGCTTCAAGTGGTGATATTCCTTCTGCCCTTTATTTTCAAAGCCTCTTAAGCTACCTTAGCAACCATTTCACAAGAGACATTTTGTACTCAGAGTGCCCGAAGTTAACGAGGTAACTAAGAATTATCATATAGTAATTTAATTTGGAGCAGAAACTGGATTTAATAATTTATATTCTGTGCAGAACAAGACTATCATAACGGCAGAACGGCAGTCTTGCCCAGTGCTTAACTCAGTCCCTCCAACCACAACTGTTTTAGATGGGAGGGTTCAATCTGAAGTTGGCCAGCAAAACTTCCCCAGCCCATGTTCATACCAAGGAGTAAGAAAATTAGAGATTCCACAGGCTTTTCATGGTACTGAATATATCCTTCCAGTTGAAGCTGGAAGGCAACCGTCAAGCCAAACTCAAGCTAGAGTTGCATTCTACTGTACTCTGGAAGATCCAACTGGAGTGACTTGATTAGGATGCTTTGAATTAATATCCTGGGAGTGACATAGAAGAGGTAGCTGTGATGAAGCCCGTACCATAAAGATTCCTCAGTTTAGTGCAAGAGCATCTCAGATCATGCTCTGTGAGAAGGCAGGAGCTGTTGTAGCTTCAGAGGCAACCTCAGGTTGCACGCTCTGCTGACCAAGAGGCCCTCAGCAACATGCAGACTGCATACACTGCTGTGTCCTTATGTCAGCACCAGTTAAGCCTGCTGAAAGCAGAGTGATCTGACCGCTTACTCTCAAGTCTTCCATAGATCAGGAAATTCTGAGCAAAAAAAATTCTTCAGTATTTTTGGGCGCAGGCAAAATACATGGAGGCCTTTGAATCGAGTCACCTGTTGCTCAGACACCCTGTCACTCTTGAACTTGCTGTCCTGTTACTTACTGGTGTTCTTCCGTGTCTTTGGGCTGCAGGACTCTGACTCTCCGAGACACTCTACTGCATCGAACAGCTCCAACCTCAGCAGCCCTCCCAGCCCGGTTTCTCCTCACAAGACCAAGAGCCTCTCCCTGGAGAGCTCTGACCACGTGAGTTGGGACTCATGAACTGCTTCAGCATTCAGATTTGACATCACAGCAGCTTGCTGTCCCCATGGCTGTCCCCTTCACTTGTTCCAGTTCTCACCTTCATCATCCTAACCCTCCCCATTCCCTGTCTGAAAGTGACCTGGGAGTGGGGTACAGAGGAAGGTAAAAGCTGGTTGTCTTCAGCACTGTTCGGCACTGCCTCACCCTCCCTTTCCCAGATTTGACAGCAGCAAATGAGCAAAGCTAGGGTGTTGGTAAATATCAGATGCCGTAGATTTGTATTAGTATTGGTTTCATTTTTGTGGTTACAGCTGCTTCGTTTTTAAAGACATATTTATCCCACCCCCTCCTTCCACTTCCCAAAAAGTAGCTTAAGTAGATAAGACCAGTATCAACAAGAGAAAATTCAGAGGGATTTTGTTTTCATACAACAGCTCATTGTACTGTACAAAAGTAGCACAGAGACCCCTTCCCCTGCATGGGGAACGATCAGTATGTCAGAGGCACATAAAAGCTTTCAGCCACCACGTTTGAATGTCAATCTGATTGTCGCCAGCAAATCCTTATTGATTAAAATGATGCATATTTTACTACAGTACAGAGTTTAAATAAATACGCAGATGTTAGAGTAAAATACGTATGTATATATTCAAAGAAAAAAAGCATTGTGTATGCAGCAGAAGATGGATGCTTATTTAAGAGAGCCTTTAATTTAAGATTTGTGTTGTCCCTGTTTTCATGCTCAGTAATAATACAGACCTGGAGGCCTGGCCTAAAACCTTTTGCAGGACAGATTTTCCTTTTGCGCAGCACTCGCTGCACTGCCGGGAGACGTCCCTGCAGTGCTTCCACGACGTTTCTTTACTTCTGGTGGTAGCATAACTGAAGCTGCAATTCCTACTTTCGGTGTTAGTCCCCATCCTCTGCAAAAACGACAGTTGGAAAGCAACCCCCTGCCCCGACAACCGAGGGCACCAGTCAGCCAGGCGGCTGCCCTGGGTTCTTGTGTGCTAGCTGTGCAGCTGAGGAGCCTTCCGGCATGCTACAGTAGAGGTCCTTAAGGCAGCAAGGGAGTTCAATGCAGCAGGATTCAGCGGGAAAACTGTTTCCCTGGGTCAGCCTTTGACCAGGTTTAACTCGGAAGGGAGCAGTCTTCCACATCTCCTCGACCATCCCCAACCAGAAAACTGTTACTGTTGTTACCAAATACTAGTTGCTAATACACATCAGCCAAACGAGTGCCCTTAGCCCGAAGGTAGCCGTGGCTGGCTACGCTGTCACTGTAGCAACGAAGAACCTTGAAGACTGACCGTGCACTGTTCACACTGTGGTAGTCGAAGATGCCTAGTCACCCACAACTGCCATGCTGGCAAGGTTGGTTTTCCTCTCCCTCCCTACCCGTACTGTGGGTTTGTGCAATTTGCAGTTGTTTCTATGATGTGCTCACCTGCTGTTTGGTTCCAACAGCAGGTCAGGTTGGAGGGCAGAAGGTATTGCGGTAGAAGACAGAGCCCGCTGAAGTTGCAAAAATAAATAAAAAGCTGAAGTTGGTCACGCAGTCAACAGATTAAAGTGAGAGACTGATGTACAAATGGATGGTAAGAGGAAGGTATCTCGTCTCTTTAGTTAGCAAGGCAGATGTGTTTTCCATTTGGGAATGTGTTCAAATGAGCCTGTCTTCTCAGTAGTAGGATTGCTGCTTTATACTATGACCATACTCAAACACGTAAGGGCTTTTTGTATTTAGAATACTGGTTTTTGTGGGTTTCGGAAACTTGTTACGGCTCTTATTAAACCATTCCATATTCTTGCAGTCAGCAGTATATAGTGTTTCACCCACATAGAGTTGTTTGGAGTTTTCCAGTTTCTGTCTTCCCTAATAGAAGTCATAGGTAAGTTCAAACCATGTACAGTAATTTCCAGGTATGATTTCAATGTGAATTAGGGAATGAGACACAGATCAGCTAATCCATTTAATCATGCTGGGTCTCCTAGGTAAGAGTTCTCTTTCACTCTGAATCAAGAGGCTTGTCCAAGTTGAAGCTCATTCAGTGCTATTTTGGGACAGGAATTGAAGAAACTTCTTTTAGAAACCATTGTAACAAGCGCCTGTCTCTCTCCTGTTTGGGATTTTCAGAGTAGAAGCTGGTTGTGTTGTTTATTATCACTTCAAGCTACTACTTCTGCCAGCCTGGCATTTAGTATTAAAAGCTTTTGCAAACAGCTAAGCACTTGAAATTGGTTTCTCCCAGAAAAGTTTCCAGTCTTTCTGAGGCACAGATAGGCAGGGCGTTATTTGCGTTACTAAAATTCCACATCAGCTTCTTTTTAAAGGCTGCATATTGCTTCAAGTATAGCCACCGCTTTTTTCCCCACAACTCCCTCCTTTTGGTGAAGCATGTCCACATACTTTTCAAAGCCTTTGCAGACTAGTTTTGTATTTACTGTATGTTGTATTTAAACATTAATCTTATTTTGATGTTGAGAGAAGGCATTTAAACAGCAGTCATTTAAGACAGAGCAGCCTGCGTGACAGTCCCCTGAGAGAGCATCACAGGATCTTTTTTGTGGATTTTTTTATTTTTTTTACAGTTGAGCTAGTGCTCTATCTGAAAATGAAACCCAAAGAGTCATGACACAGCAAAGAATTAAATTGAGTAAACCTCTGTGTTTACTCCATTACAGTGCCTGCAATCTATTGATACAAAAAAACCCTGACATTTTCAGGCAGTGTAGTCAGCTGTGTTACAAAACTGAAGCTCCAGAGGATGAGAGCTCCACAGGCCTATGCTGTTTGTACACCACAATTTCTAAGCCTTGGCAGTCTCTTTTAGGATTCCTATATTTAATCATTAGTTTGGTACTGTGCATTTTTATACGCATCTGTTCAAAAGAGAAACAGCAACTGTTCTCTCAGTTGAAAAGCAAATGACCACATGACTTATTTGAAAAGAGAAAAATTGTCCTAGGATTTGAATGGTTTTATATATTTGGGGACCATTTAATTATATGCTCAATTTTAAACCACACTCATCTTTTTTTTTGTTGGTATGAACACTGAAAACATACGCATACTGTAGCTGAGCTTTTTAAATACTCATTGGGCTAGGAAAAGTAACTTGGTCATTTGAACTGTAAGACTCTTGACTGGTATCTCAAAGACACTTGTCTCCTAAGGTTTGATGTTTGCTACTTTGCACTGTAGCATTGCTTCAACTTCACAGTTAGAGGGCTGTGTTTTGTTCAGGGAGCTTAAAATCTCCCACTGAATTTTTGACTGTAGCATATGTTCTCTGTACACAGTATGTATCTAGCTGATTTTTTCCTTTTGGCTGAGACTGAAGGTGTTTGCATTTTTGACACTGCTTAAACATAGGGGTTATTGGGTTTTTGCCTTTTTTTTTTTTCTTCTTTGATGGCAACAAAGGATCTGAACAGATTCAGGCAGCTACTAAGGATTCCAGGTTATGGAATGAAAAAGGTTTGGTAAGTAACTTCCCCCTGCACGTGTGCGCACAGAGATATGTGGCTTCCTTCCACATTTCATAAACCCAAAAGCAGGGTTATAGCATTCTCTTCTCTGTTGCCTTTGACCTGTAGAAGACAGCTGGTGGTTTCAAAAAAACATTCCTGAAGCTGTGGTGAAGTAGTTGGTTCTTTTCCTCTCAGTTAGTTGCTGTGGCTTGTTATGAATGTGCATTTTACCCATTTTAACAAGTTTCAAAACTGAGTCAGGAATGTTCTCTCCTTGATTTGATTCTGATAAAATTACAAGCCAGGTGTGTTATTCTCAGGTATATGGCAGAGGGAAGTTAAGGGTCATGTCATACCAAAAAAGTCCAAAAAGCATAGTATATTTATAGAAATGTAGTTTAACTGCACCCACCTGCTTCAGAGAGTGCATCAGCCTTCCAAAACAAAACAGTTGGAGTATTAACACAGAAACAGATTCTGGCATCTTCTTGTCTTGCATGGCCAGACCCTGAATGACAGGACAGACATGCTCTTGGGTGGAAGAAGGGGTTTTTTCCCATTTTATGCACGCTATGTAATTTTAAATGAATATGTTAAGGGTAAAATTTATTGCAACGCAAATACCCACACCTCCCGAGCCCTAGTCTGAGAGTCAAAGTGGCACATAGTAGCTTCTGCTGTGGTTTTTTGTTTGTTAATACGAGTCAGTTCCATGGAGGAAAATGGGACAAGTTTCTGCACTAACACAAACTGCACCCTTCTGTGTGCTTTGTGTTCACACTGTATATTTGATAAACACCCCCAGAAACCGCTGTGCTGCAGGCTTTCCAGTCTAAATTCCAACTCTTATTTTGTCTTTCATTCCAGCTGCAGCTCAGTACAACCTATTTGCATTCTGCATTTAAGAAAGTCTCATCCACAGGGAAGAAATCCACAAACAAACCAGTGTTGGTATTTCAGAGCAATTATACCTGCCTTTTTATGTATGACAGTTTCATATCATTTATTTTTAAAATGTTTTTTAGGTTTTTCATTGTAATATTATTGTACAGTTTTGCATGGCATAGATGTAATCACTTTTTTGTTTTAGAGTATAAAAGCTGACAAGTGTGCGTGTGGGGGAAAGATTCTGCTTTTTGCCTCTTCTCACTATTTTGTTTAATGCCCTCAATGTTGTAGGGGACATTGTAAGAGATTCTCTGCTACAGAACAATGATGTAGATTCTTTTGCACAGAAATATTTAAGGTGGACAAGTCAACAATGTAAAAATGACTTACCACCAATATTTTATGTTGGTAACACACTTAATATTAACCTACTTTGATGTACTGCAATAAAACAGGGAACTGTTAGAAATGCAGATGTTCTGTCTTTTTTTCTGACCTCCCCCACATTAAGCTTTGAGGAGGAAGAAGAAAGGGGAATAATGGTGTTCTTGAAGATAAAACCATCATGTTGTAAGACATCTGCACAAGTATACAGTGGGAAGAGGAAGAATATGTGAGAAAAAAATCAATTTAGCTCTAACAGCTTTCAGAAGAAAATCACCAGAACCTTTTTGAAAATTTTAAGTCAAGCCACCTTATACTTTGGCATATTGAACTTCATCAACTACAGTTCTCCTGACCTTTTTTAGGTCCTCTTTTCTGTGTTAATAGTTGTAGTCATTGTTTCTGGTGTTCCCCCATCAAGTATTTCAGCTGACCTAGTGTTAGAGGCTGGATTCTTACTTGTTTGAGCTACCACTATCAAATTTACTTTTATGCATCTTTAAGTGCATCTCAATACCTGTGAAGTTTTGGATGTGCCCTGACCCTTTCACAAGTCAGCCTGGGATTTTCTCCGGGTTGTTGGTTGGGACATCTTCCTTACCCTGTTGGTAAAAGGCCTAGCTCTGACCACATGCTTCAGTCACCGCCCCCCACCCCCCCAGCAGGAATACAGGACTATGTTGTGACTGATCCTGCATTGCCAGCCTGGGCATTCTCCCATTACCAAAGGTGGGTGGCAGTCCCCTCCAGGAACAGTCAGCATGCTTCCCACTTATTCCACAGAAACTTCTGATCCCATCCCTCTCCTCCAGTCAAAATTATTACCTTCTCAGCCCTCCACCCTGGCTTAGGTGGATTTAAGCCTGAGGGCTCATCCCATTTAGGCCCCTGCAGGTCCCTCCTGGCTGCTGTAGCTCTGTGAAATACCATCTGTTCCCTGTGCTCTGTCTTTTACAATCAGTGCTACATTTCTGATTTCCCAGGGTTCCAGTTACACCATCCCAGCTGTGAAAGTCTTGGGAAACAGGCCTTGTATTCTCAAGGGATTTGGACATTAGAAAAGCAGAAGGTGACCTGCATGTTAGGCTTCCTGTTCAGCTCCCCAGCCTTCATGTTCTGGGTTGATGCAGCAGCCAGATTGACTAAAAGAAGGTAGGAAAAAAGAAAAAAAAAAAAATCACTGCTACCACATGTAGCCTGCTCACTGTAAAATGTCACAACTTTGACTTGAAGCCAGAGCACAGTGTTTCTGGCTCACCTTTTCTTCACAGCTGTTAACACTGACATGCAATTCCTTGTGTCACAAATCTCTCTGGGCAAAACTATAGAAATTAATGCATTTAGAACATAAACAAGAGGCCAGGGACTGAGAGCTCTAATTAGCTCTCCTAATAAAGAAACATCTTACCTTCTGGTAGTTGCTACCCTTTAGGCAAATACAAAAGCACCCTATTGTTGAGGTTGATGTTATTCTTAAACACTCTCTCTGAAGGGAAGGGGGATGTTTGTTGGGAGTTGAACACTCATGCCCCAGCATGGTATACAAAAGATCTGTGGTCACAAGAACAAGCACATACCAATCTTGCAGAGTTGTGCTTAGTGGAGCTGTAATGCTCTTTCTTTGCTGCCTTTGCAAGTTCTCTGAACATACTGTGTCTGAATCTTTGGTTTCAGAAATTCTGCTCTGAAGCTCACCTAATCCAATTCCCTTGTCAGCTTTTTATACTTTGCTTTTTAACCTTTAACATAAGCATTTAACATCTCAGTTCCACTGTTTTTACAGCTGCAAGGTCTAGATCCAAAGGAGGAGAACTAAACACTGTCTCAGAACTCAAAACAACAAAGGAAGTTATTCTATCAGTGTACAAAGTTAATCAGCTGAATGCAAAACTATTACTTCCCTGAACAGCAGAGTTCACTCTTCTCAAAAGGTTTAGGAATAACCTGACAAGCACTTATAGTTGAATTAAACAGCACTGGATGTTTCCCAATCAACTCTTAAATGAAGCAGTTTATATGTTTATGCTCTAGGAATAAAGGCAATACAAGAACCTGTTTTCCTGTTTCCCAGAGGTCCCTCCCAAGAGAGACCATTTATTCACTTACCTGATACTCTGGAAGTATCAGCAGTCAGGATTTCTTATGTACTGAAGTTTAATATCATACCACCTCTGCACTCCTGGGCTGTGTTTACCAAGTAGGACTAGCTGAGTCTGCTGCTAAATATCTGGCACTTGCCAGAGAAGGACATCTGCCTTACTAGCACCAGGTAAGCATCAATCCAAGAGCTGCTCTTTCTTCACAAGTAGAGGAAAAGCAAAGAGACCTGGGTCCAGGAGACTGGTAACAGAGTGATTAAAACAAAGGAAAACAAGAAAAGTCAATTACCAGGGATTTTCATGGCCAGACAGATGTTCAGGCTGATGTCCTTCTGGTTCCTGGTAAACTTGTCACCACTGTTAGCACTAGTGACACAGCTGCAATGGAAAGGTGAAGGAATAAACAGGCCATAGACCAGTGGCTTTACAAGGGTAGCTGCAATTCTTTCAGCAAACAACTCCAACAAGAGGAGAGACTTGGAAGCTGCTTCTGCTCAACTCCTGTTTATCCCACAGAACAGGACATGGTTCCCTTGGGTCTTCATTACCACACCAGAAGATGAAAAAACCCCAGGCAGAAGGCCCACCGCACAAGCACTTTTTTATTGAAATCAGGAAGTCGTACAGGTACAGGCTTTGTACAAAAACCTAAGGAAGTAGATTTCCTAACTTGACTCCAATAGTTTAAAAGTGTGCGTCTGGTTTTAAATGTGTGACATTTCAGCAAAAGCTCGAAATGCTCATGAGAGACATTATGTGTTTGTCTGCCTTGCCCTAAGTTCTGCATTACAGGAAAACAGACACAGACTAGAGCCTTGGTTAGGAGTCCAGCAAGCAGTTGAGTGGTAGCTTACCTAACTGGCCCTCAGGAAAGCTGATATCTACCAGAGTGAAGAATCCCACTATTGGTGCTCACATATAGCTCAGTTGATTACACAGTTGACTCCCAGAACCGAGATGGGTTGTGTGAGTGTACACATGTGTTTAAAAAGAAATTGGCACTCAATTCTCAGATTTTTAAAATGTTTCCTATGTTTAGCTTGCAAGCCAAAATGAGGCAGGAAGCATAAGACTTCATCCTGTGTACACACACACACACCCCTTGCATTAATGTCAGTAAAATCCAGGAGGGTTCTCAGACTGCCACCACTTGACTTACAAAAATTGGGGGCGGGGGGAAGTGCTGAATGTGTCTATGGTAGGGTACACCTTAGCATTTCATTCTATAATTCACAGTATGAAAACTACTTGAATTCCACCTTAGCATGAAAGAGGGAAGGTTTTTAAAAAACTATTTTTGGAGAATTACAAACAGGTTTCAGTATTAAATTCTGCTCTTGTCCTCCTTCCCCTACTCATTATAAAACCCAATCAATATGCAGCCACCATCACAATGTTAAAAATGTACTCAAGGTAGTCGGCTGGTGCCTTGGAACAGTACAGAAGCACCCAAGAAGATAGTTTCCTGCAAGCTGCGGACTGTACTGGCAGTCAGCGTAGGACAGACACAGCATGAAAGAACAACTTTGTCCTTGTGAAACGCACACTTGGCTTCCAGGGCACAGGCTGCTGCATCTCAAGAGGATGGAGAGCTGGGGTGCAACGCATGGCAGGCTAGTACGCTCTCTGCAAGGCTCAGCTGAACTGTGCCCTCAGAACAAGACATGTTAGTTCATTCTTACTACTCCTCGGGCTTCTTGCCCCTACTGCTCCAATATTTGCTATATGCCTCTTGGAACATGTTTTTGCAGGGAATTTTGGCCTTCAGTTTGGTGCAGATAAGGAAAGAACCCCCCATCTTCCGATGAAGAGAGTAGGTCTCCTCTGGCGGAGGGACAAGCCGATGCTTCAGCATGACTGGGATTAAGCCATGGATCTTTTCAGTGGTGCTTTGGTTGCCGAAATCAAAAGGTTCATCAGATGCAAAAGCCTCTCCCAGGATGAGGACAGCATTTAAGTGGGCATCTTCCATTTCCTGCCCAAAAGGAAAGAGGCATAAATAACATCACTAGCCATTTTAACCACCAGGGAGGAGAAGGAGAAATGCTAGCACTAACAGCAGCAGCTCAGGAGAAATACCTAGCTATACCCACAACAAAGGTAGCCTCCAGCCCCCAGCAAGACCAATTAACATTTGGTTAATACAGTTTCAAGCAACTCAACCTTCCAGAAGACCATCTGCCCAGTCATGAAATTTCAGCAGTCATCACCACCTGCAGGGTCTTGCTGGGGGAGAGAAGGACGGACAGTGGTTTTGGGGCTAGCTGTATCATTGTTACTGCTCCCGCTCCCAAAAGGAAGTAAGAGAGGAAGAGACAAAACCTTTTTTGCCCTCCTCCCTCATCCACAGGGCGTTCAGACTGACATTGGCTTTTACTACATCAAGAAACATGGGGAGGTCCACAGACCCACAACCAACTTATCAGTGGCCACCACTAAAAGCAGACCCTTCTGCTCCATACCTTGACTTCATAGCCAGTGAGGAATTTCATGTCAATGGACTTCTTCAGTACTCTCTCTCTGTCCATGTCAGCAGCTGCCTTGATTACCTGAATAGGAAGAACACTTTCAGGAGAGCTAGGGGACGACTAAAAAATGCTTTGAGTACAGGACTGCTACGTAGGCTACAGGTACAAGTGCTGCCCACTCGCTTCCTTGCCTCTGCCCTCATCTTCAGGAGTCCGCAATGTTGGCCAGTTTAGGAGCTACTGGCAAAGATACAGCTGCTGGCTCTCCAAAGTAAGGCTATGCATAGCCCAGAGAACATGAGGGACATCAAAAAACCTTCACCAGTCAATCAGCCCTTCCCCCAACAAAATAGCAGAGCTAACTGTGAGAAGCATTAGGTGTCATCTGCTGGCCCCTGCAACTCAGTTTATCAAGTGCATAACACTGATCACGAAGGAAGCACATATGACTTCATAAATTTACCAGTCTCTAAGCAAGCTAGAAACCACAGGAAAAGAGTGAACAGGACAAGCAATTCCTGCAGACCCTCATATAAACCAGAATGAATTCCAAGTGCTCTGATATGCTCTGCTGCCCGAGTCTCCCAGTAAGCAACATTACAGTTCTCCACATTTGTCATGCAATTTAAACATCCAGACTCAGATGGCCAGAGGCTTGCAGCTAACATGCAGAAGGCTATGGTAAGGGATGAAACTGGAACGGAGATCTGTCTTGCCTCCAGCCCTGCTTCCCTCCATGCCCAAAGTGGACTCAAGTACAGAGTGATCAGCTAAGAGAGAAGCACAGTTTTGCAAATACTCCAAGACCCCCAATGCAGCACTCTAGGACACAGTGCAAGTCCTCACCTCTATGTAGAGGTCTGTGAACTTCTCATCAAACCCTCGTGTTGCTCCAAAGTCTAGCAGGGCCACCTGGAAATGGACAAACACATCCACGTTACAGTGTCAACCGCTCAAGTACAGACTTGTACCTTAAGACGACTCCCGATGTCTTCAAAAGCTCAGCTGGCTGGAGAGCCTCTTCCACTGCAGCTCAGCTTCTCCCCAACTCCTTTATTGCCTGACAGCAGCACCAACATTGGCACTAGTACAAGGCAGAGGAGGTATGGCCTATGCTCACACTGTCACACCTGCTCAGCTGATAACTCCGCTCAGGCTTTCTGTGTGGGGACAGAGCAGCACAGAACCTTTTCCCACCACTTTCCAACACAGACCTCAGGAATGAACGAGCAATTCCATCTGACCTGCAAGGCACGAGCAAGCAGGCAAGAACAACAAGCAGGACATCTGCAATTGCTACCCTTATCTTCAGCACAGCGCAAGACAAGAGCATTCAAGTGAAGAGTGCTTGGCTCAGCGTGTCCTGGTAGAGCACTGCCAGCTGCAGCTTCCCACTGACCAGCTTCGTAACAGACCCTGAGGCTAAGGAAGGAGCTGTGACTGGATCTAATGCCAAAGACAGACAGGGTTACAGGAGCCCTGCTCTCCTACCCAGACCAAGTGAGGACAAGTGGCAAAGGGACAGGCTTCACTGTCCTACCTACCCAAGGCTCAAGGACAGGAACCTGAGATAACTCTCAAAAAGGGCTCGTTAAACTCTGGGAGTGGGGAATAATCAAAAGCTGGTGAAAACCAGCTGCTGTCATACAGGCAGAACAGCAGCTGCTTGGGCTTACCTTGTGCAACTGCGGGTCATAGAAGAAGTTTGACCAGTTTGGGTCCGTCTGCATGTACTTGAACTCAAACAGCTCCCGCAGACACAGGACCAGGATGTTGTGACAGATCTTGAAAAGCAAGGAGAAAAAGAAGCCAGTCAGGAGGGCAGCAAGCCCTACTCACACACATAATTTACAGCAGACTTTAGCGCACACATCACCACACTGGCAGGAACTCTCTGCTCCATGCTGCAAAACTCCTGAAGAGGTGAGGGAACACCTCTCAGCAACTCCCAGCCCACACCTGCCATGGAACATCCTTAGACAACACAGATGCCATACAAGTTCTACATCAGCCTGAGCTGTAGTTCATATCAGCCCCTGATGTCCCTCCAGAGAGGCTGCTACCCTACATTTGGCAGCTGAGCACAGCAGGCTCCTGGGGTTGTCCAGCTGCATGTGTTACTTGTGTCCTGGTCCTGCCTTCGACTATGCCCGTGGTTGCTGCTTTGAGAGCAAAGGAACATCTTCACAGTAAGATGAGGGATCCAGAAGCAGAGGTGGGGCAGGCCAGTAGTGTTACAGCCTACCCTGGTGGAAAGTCCTGCAGGACCCTGGCCAAAATAAAGCCAATGCAGCTCAAGGGAAATAAAGTGCCTTGGAACCACATCTCAAGTTAAAGGCCCAAAGAAGCTAAAGAGGAGAGTCTCTTCCTGTAAAATTGCTGAACAATGTAGACAGCTAGGACCAAACCGTTACTGAAAGGCGTCTTCACTAGGTACACACACCCACCGTGTACTCCTCAGCCAAGTCTTCTGCTGGGCTCAGCACTGACTCAGCTTGAAGGAGGAGCAGCAGTCCCACCCCTTGGGACTGACAGGCATGGCGGAAGCAAGAGTACCAGTCCCTGAAGAGCCCACTGCTGAATTACTACAGCAGAGCTTTTCTGTGAGGCTATTTAAGCTGAAGCCTGTTCAGCAGAAGAACTGCCAACCTCATTCTGCTCCTCTTCAGCTCTGCAAAGCTGAGTGAAACATCATATCAAGAGGGAGGGAGAAGAGCATCAAATGCAAGCCAGACCCTGCTACAGGACACTGCCATTTGGGGTCAGCCAGGACAGTGGCTTACAGGAAGGAAGGGCGCCTGGAGCAACACCCCACCTCACAGCCTTTTAAAAGCAGCTCTGATAATACAGCAGCTAATCCGAGGGGACAGGCCCTAAAAACAGACAGCTCGGGGGTCACAGGCAGCCAGCTCTGGCATAGCTTCAAGTCCAGTGTGACGCCAAGATCAGTTCATGTAGAAGAACATACTCTGCTCCCTTCCCCAGTGACCTGCTAACAGCTGACAACTCACACCAAGAGACAAAGAAAAAAAAAAGAAAAATCCAAATACCAGGGCAGTTATTTCTGCTACTAGAGCAGCTGCTTGTCCCCCCACAGCAGTCCAATCCCTTGCTATATTCAGCACCAACGCCTACCCATCCCCACATCCCTCCTCCCTGTTTACCAAGAGGTACTTTTCCAGCAGCCCTGTGCAGCACAGGTCAGTCCCACAGAAGGGGACGACACCCAACTGCTTGCACTGAGGCACTTCTGCACCCATGCCCAAAAGAGCAGCTGCAAAACAAGACCCCCCTCCCCTAGCTGACAATCCCTCCCAAACTTAAGGTCATCAGAAACAGGGCATCTAAGAGTTATGCAGCTAGGCTACCTCCCCTTCAGCCACCCTTGTCATTCACCCCCTCCAACCCCTCCCTGCTGAATGCTGGCACCTGCAAGGCCAATACAAGCCTGGGGAGACTCCAACATCCCTGCCAAATTCCCTACACAGAAATCTTCCGAGAGGCTCCAGACAGTCCCCAACTCCAGCCCTGCTTTGCACTGCTCGGGGTTTGCCCTTCCACAAAGCATCCCCTGGTGTACCAGTCACCAGGCAGGCCAAGCACGCTGCTCTGAGTGAGGGGAGAGGCAAGACCACCCCACAGTACCTCATTTCGAATCTCCTGACTCAGCTCTACAGCTTGATCCAAGGGGAAGCCAGACACCAGCTCTGTGGTCAGGACGTGCTTGCTGCACAGCTCATCCACTACTCTTGGGACGTAAAAGAAGGGGTGGTCTTTCAGCAGCTCCCTAGGGGATGGAGAGAGGAAAAGGTTAGGAGGCTGAGAGCAGCCAGGCCCCTCTGCAACACCTCACACAGCCCTGTCACGCAAGCTCTCCCACACCCTGGCTGTGGCTGCCAGGAGACGTTTTCCTCAGCAGCTACAGTAGGGATCAAGTCACCAGAAACCACGCCAGTGGCTTATAGCTGCTGCCGGCTCCTGAGGTCACATCTCCTGCCAGAGCAGTGACATGAGGAGGGCTCCAGGCTGGTACATCAAGGGGCACAGGACTCTCTTGCCCACCCCTTTGCTTCAGGGCCAGACTACACACATGGAAGAAATGGGCCTTTTCCAAGGGGAGCAATGCCACAGGGGCAGTTCTGCAGAGGGACAGGAGGGGCATTCAGTCTCCAGCAGCTCTTCCTCATCCAGCCTTCATGTAAAAAGAATCTCAATCCCAGTGCTACAAGCAAGCCAAGGGAGCAGGCAGTGCTGGTGGAGTTGACTGCTGTAAGAGGGCTGAAACCCTCCTAGACCAAAGGATGGGACAACCTTACAACAGGCTGATGTAAGAGTACACAGAACAGCACTGCAACATGGCCTCAGGTGTTACTGCGGTACCTTCACACGTGGTAAAACAAACAGGCTTGCGCTGAAGGAGAGAGGATATGCGATCACATGTCAGCAGACTGAAAATATGCCTGGATGAGACAGGGTGGTAATTCCACAGGACAGCTCAGGCCACAAACACATGCCCTTCCCCTGTGCTACATCCCAGGGCACAGCATTCATCTCCCCACTGTCCCTGAAGTTAAGCAACCACCTCTCCTGCATTTTACACGCACATACAGAGACGGGAGGGGTTGAAGGCAATGGTGTGAACGTACTGGAATTTCCTTGCGCAGGCAGCTTCTCTCTGATAGTCACACTCCAGGGCCAGCTCTCTGCTCAGGACTTCGATCAAATGCTCAGGGAACAAACCTGAAAGTCGAACAGCAGAGAAGAGAGTAGGCTTAGAAAAAAGGAGCCCCTCAGGCTAAGCACTGCAGAGCTGCAGCTGAGGAGCAGCCTGCTATCCAGCTAACTGTGAGCTGAAGAGTACAAGCAGCCCCAGAGAGCCAAAGCACATTTCCAGCTAAACACAGGTTCTGCAGGTAATGGCAGGCCAAGGCTATGCAGCTGCTCCTAAAGCAAGGTACATCCACACCATTCTTGTACAGCATAGCTCCATCATCCCCTGGCTCCCACCCCACAGCCCAAGCTGTCTCTCCCCAGTATTGGCATGGCTGTGCAGAGACACACACCTAGGAGTAGAAGCACCCAAACACCAGCCTGGGCAAAGCAGCAAAAAAAAGGCTCAAAACCATATATGCCTGCAACTGGGAGCAGGCACTGCCAGGCAGAAACAGTCAGCATGACTAAGACGCGAACTGCAGCATCATATAGCCAGGGCCTGAGTTGCCAAGTCCAGTCTTCTCAGTCTTGGAGCTGGAAAAATCTGTCTACTTCTTGGGGCAGACACAGCTGGGACTGCAGCAGCCTCTGCAGGGCCCTGCCCAGCCATCACAGCGAACAGTCTCAGGTTTTGTCAGCACCCAGCCTGATTTTAGAGCAGTATTTGTACAGTCCCACTAAGATTTACAGCTGCTGCAGGCAGATATTTGGAAAAAAGGAGTAGCAAGTCCTGCACTCCCTGTGGGAAGAGGGACTTATCCATGTGCTGGGACAGCAAGCAAGCTCCGAGTCTGACAGTTCTCCACCCCTCCACAACTCTGACTGGGAAAAGCAGAGAATAGCAGGCATGGAGGGCTACAGAAAACATTAAGAATGAGTTCTGCCAAACGTACCAGAGAAAAAAAACAGGGACAAAGCAAAACTACCTAACCTGAACACTGCCCATGCTTCATGCCTAGAAAGCCATCAAAAGTGAGTGTATCCAGACGCTTTATACTTTGCCAAGAGTCCCTATGGGTCCTTCACTATAAGGAGCACAGAGACAACTGCACATCACTCATGGCCAGGAAAAATACAACATGGGTGCACTTCCCACCCCACTGAGCAGATACTGGAGCAGGCCCAGCAAAGGTAGTGGCAGCTCTGCAGCAGGAGAGGGGAACAGAGCATGGCTCCCCAATTTGGCCTTGCACCTACTGCCTACATCTACCACCTCTCCCCATTTCTGCAGGAGATCTGCTCCTGGGCAGACTCAGCAATTCCCAAGTCCTTTTCACTGTTTCCTTGAGGCTGTTTCCTCCCTCCAGTCTATGGAGAGAAGCAGACAACGTGCCGCTTGAAAGGCATTTGGCAGAACTCAGCATGCACCAGTGGGAGCACAGGGCCTGCCAAGGGTCTCTGTCTTTTTACCTTCAGGAAGAATATTGCTCATGCTCAGGACAGTCATCAGGTTGTTAACATCACTGTTGATGCTCTGGGCAACTCCGGGATACTGCAGGACAGAGTGGGAGAGAGCAGTCTTGAGACTAGATGACCCAGTTGTACAGAGCAAGATAAAAATGCCTTCTAGTTCAACATCTACCGACCCCCACAACACAGCCACCTACAGCCTGGCCATGAACCAGGGCATACCTGAGCCACACACCCCTCCTCTAAAGGCATATTTAAAGCCCAGCATCTAAAACAGGGGACAGAAAGACAGGCTAAGATGCAGCTCCTTGCAGTCAGAATGGCTTGTTCAAATCCTCTGACAGGGACTCTTCCAACACATGAAAGGTTCTCAGACACACAAATCCCACAACAGACATGGCAGTCTGTCATTTCCCTACCACAGCTGAAAGCACGTGCCACTGACAGCCCCAGAGTGTTTCATACAGAGCAGCAGGGCAAGCAGTGAAGCCCTAGCCCAGTCCCAGCGAAGGTGCCGCCTCCTGTTCTCACGTTGCCTGTCAAGAAGGGAACCAGCCTATACTGCTGTGGAGCAGAATGTGTGCTGATGCCAGAGTGACCTTGCCATTGCTATTACCTTGGCCTAACTTCAGAGAGTACTTTGGACAATAATGACTTAAGATGACACCAGTACCCATCCATACTGTTTCTGAAGTCTCCCCACCTTACAAAGATCACCAACCAGATGACCAGCTTTGCCTGGGACCCTGCTCAGTCAGCAAGGGACCTCACTCCCTTGGATTATAAACCATGCTGTACAAGGAGTATCAGCTCTAGAACTTAATTCTGTTAAAAATACCTGTTTGAAGGTGCTGACAGCTTTAGTGTGAGTTGGTGAATACCTTCCTGCATCAGACTGCCATTGCTCAACAGTCAGTGCCTGAATGTCACTGAAAACTTCTTTAGCCTTTGGGCTGCGGCCAGAAAGGGGCATGTGGCATGTGCACATCCCAGGGAAGGGACCAACCTAAGGAGCAGGTAGGACCCTCACACGAAGCCCTGAAAGTACAAGCAGTCCCTCACCACCATTATCCCCATGCTGCAGTGATGTACCTATGAGACATCTCCTGCTCACCTGGAGTCAGAGACTGGCTCAAGCTGCAAAACCTTTTATGTCTTTCCCTTCTGCTTGTACTAGCTAGGATAGTAATATCTTACTATAAAGACAGTACCATTACCATAAAGCAGTAATATCTTACCCAAATTTTCACTTGCGTTAAAGCATTTCTTATCTGTCTAGCAGTAAACATACTTATGCATCTCCCCTGCCCTTCTATGGGGCGCAGACATAAGACAAGGCTGGCCTGTAAAGCCCACCTGGATTTTCATGGCAACTTCTTTCCCATTTTTCAAGCGTGCCAGGTGAACCTGACCAATTGAAGCAGCAGCAAAGGGGCGTTCTTCAAAGGACTCCAATTTATCCCTCCAGTTGGGGCCAAGATCGTTGTTCAGAGTTTTCTACAAATGAAAAGAACGCATCAGGTTATGGGAAAACATTGGAAATCACGTTCCTTTAAGGTGACTCACACAGCCTATAGTAGTTCTGAGTACGTATACCCTGCTTTCCAGATTGTCCTCCCTTCCTCATCATTGCACACCAGCGCAAGGAGTGGTCCCGCCAGCAGTGCTCCCCCAGCACTACACAGATGCTGATCAGATCTGTGTGAGGCTCTGTTGCTGCGGCCTAAAGGACAGAGATCTTGGGCACAAACACCGCTGCCTTAGCAATACAGAAGTTCCCTTTTTAGTGCCACTTGTTATCTTCCAGAAAGCGAGCAAGGAGTTAGATGCTTCTCCTCTTTCATCATGCTGCCAAACTGAACAGAAGCAATCCAGGCATACAAAAGTGACACTCTAAGGCAACGTCGACAATTAAATATCACAGCCTGCTTTAACTGCTTTTTTGCTAAATTGCCAGACTGTCTTATTTAAGCTCTGGCTCTGCTCAGTGTCTTTTCAGAAGATAAGTAGCACTGGCAATTCCTTTTGTATCACTCTTCACATCTTAATTTACAGAAGGAAGTCCAGAGAAAGAGACAACATATACAATGAAGCAAACCTAGCTTGCTCCATTCTGTCTTTTCTTGACAGTGGGTTAGATTTAACCAGAAAGGTAAGGACAAAGTTGCTGTTAATTTTCCATTAGATAAGGCTTGTACATCTGTTTCTAACATGGGACGTAGGCACTTCTAGACACTGGCTTAACGTCGGTGAGGAAAAACAAGGGAGAGGAAACAGAAGCAGGCTACATTCAACAAGACCCTATAATCATATTTGTATGCAACATCCTGTTCCATCAACATAGTCTCGGGACATAAACACACACCACAGTTCTCCCTCTGTCTAGAGCTGAGCTGCAATGTTTTGGAGAGAAGGGGCAGCGCAGACCTGAGATAGAATCAGATGTTACCCACAACCGAAAACATGCAAAGAGTACGCTTAAAATCCCCATCCACCTCCCTTACTGGGCTATGTCACAGGTGACATTTATTCTGTTACTGTCCCTCCTCCCCTGATAAGCAGGAAGGAATATTCCTCACCATCATCTGCTTTATCGGCATGAAGTCAGCACTCTGACGTACGCGCTCAAAAATCCTCTGGAGATGGGGGTTGATGAAGGCATCATCTGCCAAGGGAAAAGCACAGGGCAGTCAGTGCACGCACTGCATTCTCCAGTTGTTCTTCAGCACACAGAGAAACAGGCACCTGCATTCAGACAAGTCAGGCTGTCCTGCACCAAGCACATCCCAGTGAAGTTTTTGGAAATAATTCTAGTTTGGAAACTCTCCACATGCAGAAGTGGCAGTTGAGGAGCACCTCCCGAGGCACCGCACCTTTAGAAATGAGCCAAACAGAAGTCCTGTAGCAGCATAAAGGGAAAAGGCTCCTCCTTCCTTTTCACTCTTGCAAAAGAGCTGCCTATTACCCAAACATCTCCTAAGCTACCCTCCTGCTGCAGCAGGAGAAAGCTTGTGTGTACCCCTTCCCAATTACCAAGGGAAAGACAAAAGTATGAATACGCTAGAGCACGCTGAGAAACTTTTTATGCTTTGGAATCAAGCATCAGTTGTGCTCCCTGGCTTTGTCCAGCAGCACTGCCGAGAGCAGCAGGCAGCTCCGCACAGCACGAAGGCTTTTGGTCTGACAGCAGGTTGCACAAAGCCAAGAGCGGAGTGCTCTGCGCAAGCCTCCGCCATCCACCAGCCCGTCTTCTTGCCAACAGCAGTACGGGAGGGGACAGTCTCATGGAAATACAGGCCACAGAAGGAACCCTCTGAAGAGTCATCCCAGCACTCCCAGGTTCATGGCGTGGTTTAATCCAGTTCATTTTAAGGGGCAGCAGCTTCTCTACAAAGCTGT
This sequence comes from Leptosomus discolor, assembly GCF_034619465.1. Lineage (NCBI taxonomy): Eukaryota > Metazoa > Chordata > Aves > Leptosomiformes > Leptosomidae > Leptosomus > Leptosomus discolor. The sequence goes on along the minus strand of NC_141392.1, from coordinate 17,409,643 downwards.
GCAATGGTAAATCACCACTTACACAAGTATTTGCCTCTTAGAGAAATTAAAATTCAGCATCTGCTACTGTAAATAACTACCCAAATGGAAAGCAACTACAAGTGGGCAGAAGAAAACACAGCTGAGCCAAGAGCGAGCTATTTTAAGAGTCAAAAGAATTTAGCAAGCAAGTATTTACACTCATAAGCAAGAGGAGGGGTAGGGGCATCTTGAAAGATTAATCCTCTCCTTTGAGCAAAGGCTTCTACAACAGCCCAGAGAAAAGCCACCAACTCTGGCAAACTTCATTTCATAAAGGATTATGGAGAAATTAGATTTATCTGCTGCTCTCTCAACACTGGAAAAGTCCAGGCTACCAGCCTTAATCTTGAGAACTCAACCTGCACGTGTGCTTGTGACATTCAGATAAAAAAAAAAAAATCTATCATTCCTCTGCATTTACAGATGCGCATGCAACCACAAGTCTATCCCAGGAAAGAAGAAACAAACAGCTACCTTAAAAGCACTGTCCTGGGAAGAGGGGTGGAAAGGAATGGCAAGAAAAAGATCCGTAACGCAGAGACATGACATTAACACTCAGCATTGTTTAGAAATTCCCAAAGCCACGAGCAGCATTTAAAAGTACTAACAAAACCCCACTGTGGAGTCAACACAAGTTTTTAAGAGGAGCTCCCATTCTGTCGCTGTAAGTCAGAGATTAACAGGCTTTGCAGGAACAGCGAGTAAAACTCCCGTTGTGACGCTGTAACTCTGCAAGAGGGCTAGACGTTGCATTTGCGTGCACATTCCAAGCCCTAAAAGAAAATTCTGCTCCATCATTGATGGTGTATCACTGCCAAGCCTCTGAACATTATAAAAACTTGTCTCAGAGGTATGTGAAAGTATTAACCATCATGCTGTAACACGATAACCTGCACCTCCTGGAATGACTGTGCATAAAGAGAATGGACCTCACTAAAAGTGACTCCTGTTCCCAGAAGGCATTTGTGTCAAGGTATCAGGGTCTGCCACAGGCATTTAGGATCAACTTCTGTTATTTTGCTTATTGCTGACATCCAAAAAACCTCACAAGGCATTTCAAGCTTTAGTCCGAGAGGGCTGCTTGACCACCACTGCTTTCGTCATTAGCGCAACGCCAAATAGCCAAGAAACCTGCATGTCCAGACTGACTGCACAGAAACTCAGCAGCAACATTAAAAATCAGTCATGCTGCGGAGGCAACTCTGACACAACGAGGCTTACAGCATGCTGATGAATAACATTATACGTCTTTGTGGTAAACTGATGAGGCCTTACCAGAACGAAACTCAAAGCAAGAATCAAGGCAGGGCACTCTCAACTGGCAAATGCGGCTGCCTTTCCACCATCTTCCAGAGCACACGCACCAGAACACAGGATGACTTTGGGCCCTTGGCATCCTTTCTGTGTATCACCTTCAGGGACATGGGTCCCCAACACTGACTCCCAGAATCAGACGTCAGAAGAACTCTGCTTTGTAATTTGAGTGGTTTAGCTCACAGGTGCTCAGTTGCACCTGGACAAGGGGACACTGAGCCCCTGTGCTCAATGAGCACACATCCCTGTTCACAGGAGAAGCCAATTCAAAAACTCACCAGGCCACACAGAAGCCAATGAAGTGGGAGGAACTGCATGAAACCCTCCTGTTCAAACAGCCAACCGAAAAAACTGGATACTCCGCACTGTTGGAAGTGATTAGCTTACTTCAACACAATTGTCCCTCAGCAAGGTTACCAGGGCCCTATGTTCTCGACAGGCACTGCAGCACTCCACACACTTGTCACAAGAGTCAAACAAGGGCTCGGCAGCACCACAGAGGTTGCTAAAGGCCTGTATGTTCTTGACATCCAAGTGAAGTCAATTGGCAAGTGTTTGACACTCCTGCCAGAGCTCAGTAACATTAGGAGACAGCAGGCAAGTGACAAAAATCCAAAGCATTTCTGCTCCTCAGAGCTGGCCTTTCACAGCTATCCCCTCTTCACTCACATCCAAGCCTAGGGCAGCTGTGACCAGGCTCTGGGCACACATCAAGTGCAATTCAATAGTGTCTTAAGAATTTTAAATTAATCCCCACCTATGGTAGGCAAGTTAGCTTCAGAGCTGATTTCCAGACACAGCTCGCTCACCCCACGTACCAGAGGCACTGGCAACAGAAAGCAAGGAGCACAAGAGCTCCTCCTGGATCTGCACTGTGAACCATCAGTCTCTGGCACCTGGCAGTTTTCTAGAGGGTGAGAAAACAGCATATGGGTGGCAGCCTTTGACATAGCAGCTGCTGCCTCCCACCTAGCTCTGTGAATGTTGCCATCAGCCTGGTATGCACGTAAAACAAGTGATTAGCAAATGAAGAACTATGAAATGCCACAATCAGGGCACTCTGGAACAGGGAGCTGGCCTTGGTTTATTGGCTAGCCCAAGTTATTTAATGCAATACTAGATCCAGCCTCATCAGTCAACACCTACAAAAATTCAAGTAGAAGCACAGGCCAAGCAAGCCGAGTACTTCAAACACTCAGCCACTGACTCTGTTTCAGTGACATCTTGAAAGCTATTTCCAGACAAGTGTAACAGCTATTTTTGGCTGGTTCTTTCCTTCCCTATCAAGTTGGGCAGGAAGGTGAAGTGGATAGGTCCAGATAAGGTTTGAATTCAGCACACCTGCTATCTCCCAGGAGTAACCTAACAGTTCAGTGCAGACACTGATGTCATTCATGCCTTCACCTGTCATCACTGATTTCAGAGCCCAATGGAGTAAGTACCAGTCTGAAGTCTCCTCGAGATGAAAACAAGTGTTTTATACCTGATAATCTTATCAGATGGCCTTTCCAGCAAAGCTTCAGTGCCAACAAAGTGTGCATGTAAACCACAAACTGGTTGCTATAATGGGAAAGGGCTGTGGGTATAACCTTGACCACTCCTGGTAAACAAAGAACAGGATCAGGTTCTGTTGCTGTCCTCCTCCTTTCTAGCAAGACACCTGTGGGTAGAGGGTGATACAGCTCTGCTTCTCAACAACAGATTTTAATGCAGGCATGAAAACTCAGTGTCACCTTATTTTCAACCAATTTCAGCTGTGTGCCTGACACAATAGGGACATTGGGAAAGTGGTGGTATATAGTGCATACATCTCTTTCATACTGGGATTAAACTGAAGTGAATCTAACGTATCTCCATCACTGTTCTCACATGAGAAAGCCACTCGTCTAGTCTCTCCACATACACTTCACACTGATTCCAGACAGCTGACCAGGTATCAGAAGAAATCAATTGCCCCACCTGGCAGCACTAGAGAGGATGGCTAAAGACCTATGATACCACTTACCTTGAATGCTTAACATCTGTCCCAGCTTCAGTGCCGCTCCCCGGACCTTGCACAAGGTTCTCACGATTCTTTCTGCATTGGCCTCCGACAGGAACGGGCTAGAATCCATCACCGCTTTCTTTCCTGAGGGCAAAGACAGAAAGCATATGGAGAAAGAACGTACTCATCTCAGCAAGCTCACGTCATCATGTTAGCTCACATTCAACAGGAGATTTGTTGGTCCTCAGAGAAATCAAACTAGGACCACACTCAGTGCCTTCACTGCAACCCAGGGGCATGAAGTGAAGTTGTACACCTGTCCTGTGACAGCTTTGACATCGCTGGCTTGAGGGCCAACAGCAGCAAGTCACAGCCTCCATGCATGTCTGTGCTGCTATGCAAACTGTGCAGGATCCTGGGCAGATGTTGGTGCTTGAACTCACTGTACCAGCTAGCTCAGCCTAAAACACTCCATAAAGGTCTCCCAAGTCCCACGCCATAGGGTGCAGCATAGCCATAGCCTAAGAGCAGCAAGCGTGAGCCACAGCAGTGGCTTGACAGCACACTGGCATAGACTGAGAACGTGCTGGCACTTCATGGGGTTCACAGCAGTGCTAACCCTTTCTTCTCATACCAAATAATTCTTGCCCAAGACACGTATGTTTGTACACAAACACATATTGCTGTGCAATTGCACATCCAGAGGCTGCACTAGAAATCTGTGGAGAGCAGACATAGCTTTCACATCTCCAAGTTCACAGTAACTTTCTTTTCTAATCAAAGTGATATTTACTGTCTCCTAATGCACAGGCAAAACAAACCCTCCCAACACCGTAATGCCAAAACAGCATTTGAAAATTGATACAGCATTTTGAAAAAGCAGCAGATTGCAAATCTGTGATGAGGTTAATCAAGCTAGTCAAATCCAGGGAGACTGGAGATCGTCCTCACAGGAGAAGCCCAGCAGGCTCTCATCTGTGATACCATGCTCTTCTCAGACCATTGTGCTAGAGGGGAAATTAATTCCTGTTGTCAAGATTGTCAGCCTTTCTCCCTTTTACATCCTCACACGTGCGTGGTGTCCCTCGCCACATTCTTATGGGCAGCTTGCTACTGAGAAAGATGCTGCCTTTAGACAGAAGAACATCTCAATGTAGCTAGTCACTTGTTCTGACTGCATATAGAGGCTGTGCAGGGAGGACACCAAACCTTTCTGTCCTTACTCCCATCAGCAGTCATGCAAGCATCAGCTTGCACAGAACAAGGCCCAAAATATAGATACTCAAAGACACACATTCCTGTCCCCAAGAGGGTAAAGCCTGATGTCCAACAGGCTCACTAAGTGGTCATTGTGGCCATCTACACACCAGTGTCATGGCTCCAAGTATGCAACATGGTTTTTATGTGGTACAAGAAGAACCTCCCCTCCACTTTTTTTTTTTTAAGTGAGAGGGAAGGAGACCCTGATTCCATTTTGTGGTGCCTTTGGGAGAAGCAACCCAAAACTCCTTCTCCAGGGCAATGCCCAGTAGAGCAGGGACAGAGCAGGCAAGCAGGCACCCGCCAACCATTTCTCTTGGGGCTGCAGTTCAGCTCCTGCTGATGGAGAGCCAAGCAGGAAAAAAAGTCAGGTCTTAGAGCCAGGCTGCAGGGCCCACAGCTGGTATGCTGATCTTGGAGCTACTTTTTTTTTTCCCTCAACACTTCAGAGGAAAGGTTACTAAGGACAGAACAGCTGAAGCCCCCATACACAACAAACAGGGCCCAAAAAGGCACAGCAGTTGCAATATCCCTGAAGATCTCAGGCAGATGGAAATCCTCTCCATCTCCAGCTAGCTCTTCAGGAAGGAAGACAGAGGGAGCTTAGATGACCAGGGGACAGGAAAGAGAACCAAGGGTCAGACTGAAGGAGCTGCTGTCTAAACTCTGATAGCTCACACAACTTGGTACTGCTTTCTTGAGGTGCTAAGCACACTGCTGAACTGACAAGACACCCTTCAGCGCCTGCAAGCAGCTTGCTTGCTTACAAAGCTTTCCCTGGAGAAGGAACACCAGTGAACTCTCCACTGGCAGGGCTCAGAGGTGCCAAACCCTGCCCTACCCTTGTCCTTCAGCCCCCCTCTTTCCTTTACCTGTTTTGTGGGAGTGACGGCACCGCACATGGGACATCAATCTGTACAAATCCCTGTCCTAAGTAAAGAACGTACATGAAAAGGAGACAGGAATAAAAACACCAGGAGGGAATACACAGTACAACTATCCTGCTCTTGACAGCAAGATGCAGAGAAGCAGGAGGGGCCCAGAAGTCACCACTTGCATCATACACAGCAGTCCTCTGAGCACATTTTGCTCTGGATCCCGGATGTAAGGAGTCTGAGAGGCTGAATAGGTAGAGCTGCCCAGGGCAGAAGGATGTGGCTTTGCCCACTTGAAAAGCTGGCTCTGGAGAGCAGAGTGCTTGGAGCCATCTAGCAGAGCTCTGGCTCTCAAGGATCCCGTCTCAACTGTCCTATCAGGAAAACCTCTGTGTCCTTAGCAACAAGATTGCAAATAGTCCCTTGTATGGTCTCCATCAGACACACAGGAGCTAGGGAAAGTACCGAGCCAAAGCCTTATCTTCCTTCACACCACCTGCACACAAAAACATCCTCCTTTGAGTCTGCAGCAGGATAAAGGAGTTAATGATTAAAGTCACCTCCAGAAGCCAATGAACCCTGACAATTTAAAAGTGTCTTATCAGAGAAAGAACCAAACACAGGCACTCCCCATCCTCTTCTCCTGGCATGCTTCTCATTGAAGTCAAACCCAAAGGGGCACTGCCTGATCGCCAGGCAGCCCAACAGCACGTGATCAGCTGTTGCTTGTTTATGTACTCTACTAGAAGTCGGCATGAACAAGAAGGTAACTTGAAAGCAAGAGTCGAAAGCCAGATTAAATGGCAAATGGAGAGAAAACAGACATAGGCTTCCAAGGCTAGGTGGAAAGGAAGTGGGAATAAAACCCAAAGCAAGTTCATGAAGAAATATGCCAATTTTCAGTAAGTTAACATTTTTCCCCAAAGATGCCTGGCACCTTCTGATGCCACAAGTGATTTCCTCCCCATCTTAAGATCACAAAGTTGTGGGGTTTTTTTTACTTATTTCATCAAGGAAAGCAAAAAGGCAAATAGAAATCACATCTAAGCAAGCTGTGGCAACAAGGAGACCTCAGAAATGAAGGCTCCTGCAGCCACAGTCCCTGGAGCCTGTCAGGTCTTCCACAGAAGAGACAGCAGGCAGATGCCCTCACGAGTGCTTGACCCATGTTTTCCTTTCCAAATCCAGAATCGATGTGAACCCTTCCAAATCTGTGTGCATCTCACAGTGGTATCACTGCTTTTCCGCCCCCTTTGCTACTGTCGAATGGAGAACTAGCCACTGGACTTTGTGTATATCTGTTTTTAGGACCATCTGCCACACAATCTTTGGGACAAGGGAAGAGAGTCAAGAAGGTAGCCTAAGCACTTAGGACTGACAACTCAAGGAGATTGCATTATTCCTTTTCATAAGAAAATATCTGTACATTCAGACCTGGGCCAGCTGCCAGCCCTTCGGGACTCTGCCCAGCCTGGCATTTGTGCCTAGAAGAACAGCCTGGTGCAGGTCATTAATAAGTTACAAAATTGACCTTGAACCCAGAGCCTCTTTATTAGTAATGGCAGCTATTTATCTGGGCACTCCTTCATTTTTCTTCCTGGAAATGTATTCTACCCTCCCATTCCCACCCCATGTCAGCTTTGCACTTTAGATACACACTTTAAATACCAAGACTGGCCATCAGGGTCACCAGTGACTGAGGGGGTTATTTTTAATTAGCTACATCAGCCTGCCAAGAAAGTTCCCACTGGAAATCAAGTGCAGCCATCCTCTTTTAAAAAAAAAAAAAACAAAACACACAAACAAGATGAGCCAAACTACTTATTAAAGAACTGAGAGGGGGATGCATTAGGCCCTCAAGCCCTTAAAACCAAAACAAAAAATCACACAACCAAAAACCACAAAAACAAACTACACCTACTCGCAGAAATTTGACAGTGGAATATGCCCCAGACATCAGGCTTGGATGGAGAAGGGAGAAATTCACAAACTCTTGCACCAGACTTTTTTTGTTCTATGATAAATCCCTTAAGTTAATTGTTTATGGAAACATAGACAATCTGAGGCAGAGAGGGAAGAACAGCCCTGTGGCTACTAAACAAGCATGGGGAAATGGAGCAGGAAGAGGGAGATCAGCACTAGCACAGTTGCTAGAAGACATGAGAGTAGGCATTTGTGATCACTCCATTTGATAACAGCAATGAAAAAAGTAAAACCATGCTATTAAGATCACTTATACCTCAGGAGTTTCTGGTTTACAGTTTTGTGACTGGAGGACCAGTGTTTCTAGCTCCATTTTAATGGAGTGAAGACACTTCCATTTGTACTGACTGGACAAGAAGCAGGTAACCAAGAGAAGGCTCTTTCCCGTCACTCCTGGATGCCAGTGAGAGTGTGAAATTCTTAGGCATGCCTTTGGGCATACACACATCCCACTTGTTTAAGTTTGAAGTGCCAAGAAGTTACTATTAATACTGCAGCAGTGGGGATAGAAAAGACATCTTCTACCAGCTTCCAGAGAACAGGACAATATGTCATTCTCAGAGACGGGTCTTAACCTGTGCTGGCCGCCAGAGAACGCAAATGCCTCAAGCTGAAATAATGAAAGGGGTGCAGAGGTATATTTTAAAGAAATGTAGAGGTACCTATGTCAAGAGATTTTCCCCAAAACCAGTTAAGGCTGGTGCTGCCAAAAAAACAGTCAGAAAATGAGATCTTGGACTCAAAACTGCATACATATCTTCTGCCATGCATTTTTGCAGGAGCAGAGCCCATGGAGGGAGTTTGCATCCACAGAGCACTACCCACCACTGTAAAGTCCTGTGGAAAACACATCCAAGGACACTAGCTAGAGGCTGTAGCTGAGTCACCCAGAGACTCTCCTGTGATCTTGGCCTGAGAAGCTCCAAGAGAGCACAAGGGCTAAAATAAGACTTTTACTTCTGCCTCACCTCAGTAGTCACTGCTGTCATTTTCTAACTCCCTTGCCTAGTATCAAAGTCAGCAGCCCTCCTTGCCTCATTCTTCAATCAAGATTTGTTCAAGAAAATTACTCTTCCCAAAGCATGACTCAGGCTGCAGAGCAGGCTTTTGGCACCAAGTTATAGTTACAAGGGAAAGTAATCATTTCCCTAGCAAGAAAAAAAAAAGTCTGAAGGCAGAAATGGATGATGGGTGGATGGGATGGGATGTTAAAATTTTTTATTCCCCCTCCCTTCCAGATTTCTTCAGTTTTCAGCCCTCCAGTGCCTCCTGGAATAGAGGCTCACACTTTCTCAGCCTCTATCCAACCCCTATCCCCAAAGACAACCATAAGAAATACACAAACGGGCTTCATAGAAGAATACTACTGGCCACAGAGCAAAATTACAAGGGCGTAGCAGTTGTCATTATCTCAAAGCAATGCTTCTGAACCAGGAAGGATTTTTACCTCTAGCTGCAAGTGCTTAGCCCTTTCATCAGTTCCCTCCAGTCAGTGGAAATAATTTAAACACACAAACATACTGGCCAAACCAGACAGAACAGCTGAAGACCAAACAGCCTACAATAACTGTAATAAAGAACTTTACATTTTGCAGTATCCCACCAAAGCTTTTTGTGGATAAGAAACAAGTGAATGGAGCCATAAGCTTTAGAGTAATCTCACATTTTCTAGGAAAGAATACCATGTCCTTTCCATGCCCTAAATCGTTCACCTGCACACAACCATTTGGTACCACCACATTTTACCAACACATATGCTTGGAAAAAAGCCACCATAACATGGCCAAGTACAACTCAGGAACATTTTACCTCCAACTTTGAGCAAGATGTGAAGAAAACAACATCAGGTCAATTTGCACAGCATAGTCTTTTGACCTGTTACAAGAATCCTTCAGAAGGCAGAGAAAAAAAGATACTGGAAATAAAGAATTGCCATTTAACATGTACATAAAGCGTTTTGTATCTCTTTGAAGACAGCAGCCATCCTTGGAGTTCCTACTAGGCAGAACATCCTTAAACTTCAAACAGAGTGCAACCACTAACAACAAAGTTTTCAGACATATGGGCTCATCTCCAGCTTCTGTACTGATAGAACTACATGATTTCACTAAACCGTTTAAAAAAATTGTTAGGCCAAGACAAGCCAACAGCAGGTATAGGTATAAGATTCAAAGTCATGGGTGGCTGTGGGAAAATAAGCTGTAGGAATTGTGCTGGCATAAACTCATTCTCTCACGTATACCTCTGACTTCTGTCGACATAGTGAGGTTGTGGTGTACTTAGATGGAAAAAGAGTGTGGAGATGGAGGAGGATTATGTTAAAAATATAAAAACTACCCACATCCCCGTTATTCTGACTGCCTCACCATCCCAGCTTTCGAAAGAATAAAACCTTGCAAATACAGGTAAACCGTGTCCAGCAAATTTTAAAAAAAACGAAAAAAAGAATGAGAATGTAGAAAGGGCTTACCATTGCGATCCTCAGGTCTAAGGCTCTTCTTTGCAACTTCTGCCAATGCCCCAATGCCAAGACCAACAGCTAGTCCTTTAAAGTAAGAAGAGACAGACCCAGGTCAGAATTAAAAACAACCTTCTGAGCCACATACAGAGGCTTTTTGGTAATGGACCTTAAGCCACACAGTCAAATGCACAGCAGCAAGTCAGCTTGATTAGGACATCCTGGCTTTTGCAATGGAGTAATCTTCAAGTTTGATACAGAACTGTTTCCTCCTGTACTTCAGCTCAGCACGCCAGCCAGGTACCTGGGCTAGGCCAGTCTGGGATGCCTGGCCTTTGTAAAGCACATCAACAAGGGCTACTCAGAGCTCTGTGCTCTGGCCAAGGTCCTGCTGTAGACTCAAACCATGGAGTTTGGAAGAAGGGAGGAAGAAAGCTCACAAACATGGTTCTCAAAGTACAATTCTTACGGAAGAACAGAATGGTCCTCACCCCTCCCCCCACCACAGTAGAGGGAAGCAAAACTGTACGTAAATGAAGCCACTGCCAGTAGAGTTTAAGGCTCTGTGACCCTACCGTCTAAGCACTGAGGTACGTTTGTACTCATGAGCTGTCTTTGACTCTCACGTGCTCACTGACTATGGTGAGCAGAAACATGTTTTTCCTCAAGGCCCACCTTATCCAAGCAGTGTTGTAATCTGCAATTCCAAGGAGCCGTGCTGGGGAGTAACCCCCCCCACAGCAACAGTAAAACCATGAGACCAAACACCATGAGACCAAACACCAACGCTCCACGTGCACTATCACCCTTGCAAGCAGTGAATTCCAGGGTGTTATCTCACAGCCACTGATTAAGCTGTGACTATAAACGAAGTGTCATCTGCCTCCACTAACCTGACCAAAGCCATCAAAGATTAAATGAGACACAGATCTAATCATGCAGTAATCCACACTACCAAAGGTCTCACTGCCTTCCCAATTTCAAGTTATGCATTCTTCTGGAAAGTAAATGAGAGGCAACCAGAACAGCTGGCGCTCCCTCACAGCTCCTCAGCAACGGTGCATCCCGCCATGCCTTACTCCCACACGGCTAGCAGTGCTGGGTGTGCATCTTTTCCAAGGACCCCAAGCCCTCCTTGAGGCACCACTGGGCAGCTTCCCAGGCAAAACAACTGGGGGACACAGTCAGTACAACGAAGGAGGCAGAGCTGACCAGCACGTTGCATCTTGTGCATGTGTATGGGAGGAAATGTGTGTACGTTTTGTAGTCTCAAGTGAGGAAACCCAGACATAAACAAGTTGAACCTCATCTTCATTGCATTTTTCCTCTCTCCCACCAGGTAATTACAACCCCACCTCTTCCAATAAAATTTCAAACTTGCAGAGTATGTCTTCTGCAGAAGCAGCTCCATCTGCAGTCTTGTGGCCAAAGAACCCAGCATAAGGTGAAGCACAGGGCACAGGAGGCATCAGTGACGTTACAAGGCCTTTGCAAGGACTGCTGCCAGGGCTGCTACCATGCCAGTTAACTGTCAGGTAACCTTTCATTCTCCATTGTATATGAATGTTTAAAAGCATATGGCAAAACACAGAAATCTACATTCAGAAAAAATATAACTTTCACAGGATGCCATGATTTTAACATTATAATACTTATTAAAAAACCCTGAAATCATTTTTTGGGTGTTTTTTTTTAAGTTTTCCCTATTTTTTTGCAAGTTTTCCTATGGAGGTGTGACACTAAAATGCCAAATTTAAGCCTAAAGAAGTCTGCTGTTACTAGTTAACTTGTGCAGTCCCTTCAATAGTGCCAAGCCATGTACGACCACCGAGCAAGTCTTTTGCACTAGAAATCCAGAGATTTTATTAGTTGAACAAAATGAGACTCCATAGGAAAGAGGCAAAGAGACTTTTCAAACAGAACATAAACACTATCTATTAAAATGCTGATACACAGTCATCTCCAAACAGATCTCACCAGCAATACAGTAACTTGGAGCAGAAAGTACCACGAGTCAGATAGGAAGCCAATGAAGACAGCTATCTCATCAACTAAATGTGATTTTCTAGACTGAATGCCATTCACAGAGCACTTCAGTTGGCCTTGATCCCACTTTCACCACCTCCAAAGCAATGCTCCCCATCAGAAATCAGCTCAGTCATTGTCAACACTAGGCTGACCTGGGCTGGCAGCAGTCAATTCCAAATTAAATACATCCCATCTCCTTCTAAAGGCTCTACATTCACTAGTGAGACTTACTGCCTGTACTTAAAACATATCTGAAGTTTCTAATCTGTCTTCATAATTAAGACACAAGCCATTTCAAAGGCAAACAAAAGACAAGGAACCAGATTCTCTCTTGCCTTCCAGAATAAAGCTGGAGAAGGTCTAGCATGCTCCAAAGCAGCTTGTGGTCTACTTCAGTGTAGGCAAGATCAGACTCTAAACAAGCGTGTGTCACACCTCATGGCCATACACAGTTGAGCATCTGAACTAAAACATATTGTAGACTACACTAGAAAAAGAGCTTCTGTTACAATAGCTTCTCTTCAAATTCGCTCACTGCTTCACTGTCCAACTTGCTAGTAAATGAACTCCAATCTTCAGTCAACAATGGTTTCAAATAAACTAAAGCCAGGCATAATCAAGTTCACTGTTAATCAGCTGCTAAAGTTTAAACCTTCAAGCATCTTCACACTATCATCACAGTGCACAGCAGGATATTTAGCTCAGGGCATTACATGAAAATACAATGCAGCATTCCTACTTCAAGTCTTCAATAAGGACCTGGAAACATTTCAGGGCATATGCAGCCCTGCCCTAAATATGGTAGCAAGAGTGTAGATAATACTTTTCTGTAGATAATACTTCAGACTGTGTAGGGTCATGTGCATCTTGGGTGTCTGCTACTTCTTAGCAATCAAGCCTGCAAAAACTAAGTCAGCTGTATATGTAACTTTCTATCACTAAGAAACAGGTGACAATTCAAAGTTTTATTTCTCATGAAAGCAATAAAGCTGCCACTTTTAATACATCTCAGTTGCTCACGTTATTCCTTTGTTCTTATCAAGTTATTATGAGAAGAACTATGAAATCAGGGAATTAAATAAAGGGTTAAATGCCTCACGGCACTAACATCAGTATTACTCCCTGAACTTCAGGAACATACTACCTTCTCCTTTCATTCTGAATTTCATTCACTGTGGCATTTGGAGCACACACAGCTCACACAACAAAAACCAGCATGGAAAACTTCACCTTTCCTCATCTTACAAACTAGACTAACGCCCTAGGGTTCAGAAAACAAGTACTAGACAGGAGGGTTCACAGCCACAATGCTCATTTCCTGAAATACCATCAGATTTGTTTTCCAGGCCTCTTTTACTCACCCACCCATCTGAACGGCTGTGGTCTAGGCACATATTATTTGAACACAAATAATGCTGTGTACTGGGTCTGGCTGAGATAGGAGTTAATTTTCTTCATAGCAGCTTGTATCATGCTGTGTGTTGGATTTGTGACTAAAAGCGTTGATAACACACCAACATTTTAGCTGTTGCTGGACAGTGTTTGCACAGTGTCAAGGCTTTTTCTTTTTCCCACTCTGCCCCTGCAACGAAGAGGTTGGGGGGGGACACGGCCAAGACAGCTGACCAAAATTGATCAAAGGGATATCCATGCCATAAAAATGTCATGCTGAGCAGTAAAATTATGGAGAAAGCAGGATGAAGAGGAGGACGTTTGGGGTTACAGCGTTTGCCTTCCCAAGTACCTGCTACAGATGCCGAGGTCCCACTCCCCAGGAAGTGGCTGGACACCTGCCTGCCAATACGGAGTAGCAAATGAATTCCTCTTGCTGCTTTGCTCATATGTGGAACTTTGCTTCACCTGCCAAACTGTCTTTATCTCAACTCCCAAGTTTTCTCGCTCTTGCTCTTCCTATTCTGTCCTGCTGTGGGAGGAAACAAGTGAGCAGCTGCGTGGGGCTTCACTGCCAGCCAAGGTCAACCCACCACACGCTGACAGCCATTCACCTGTTACTAGGAACAAGTCATCCCTCCAAAGAACCTGCACGGCTGTAGAAAAACACTCTACCCTCTGGGCCACTAGTTTACTGTCCTTGCACAAGTCACTCCCGACATCCTTCATTTTCCTTGTTTGCAAGATAAAGATTTCGTCCAAGATTAATCATTTGGGGACAATCTTCAGCATTGCTAAACACACACTGTTCAGCACCTTGGAAAAGAACATTCCTGAGCACCTCTAGAAAGTCACACTCCTGCATTTTGCACCTTATACAGACAGATTATTTCAGGCCTGGAAAACACTTGGTTTTATACCAGCAGGGTGCCCTCTTCAGACATTTTCCAGGCATCTCTACCACCCGTTACACTTCAAACCAAGGCCATCAAGAGATGATCTGGAATCAGTTTTGTTCAGGAAGAATCCTCTTGCTCAGCAACTGACACAACAAAACAAACAGGAGACTGAATGGGCTGTTATCACTCTGCTCAGCCTGCCAAGCGCAGGGGTAGGTGAGACTCTCCCCTGGAGCAGCCTGTGCCCTGGATTCAGTCACAAGCACCACACAGAACACATTGCAAGCTGTACAGTTGTGCATCAATTTCCACTAGCTTTCTGAGCATTAAATGCTCACCAGAAGCAAGCCACACTCACTTACCACTCGCGTGACAACTGGAATCCTATAGTTGTCAGTCCTGTACATACTTCAATAACACAGGTCAAGAGGCTAGCTTTTTTTTTTTCCAAAATTGCTACAATCACATTATACCTAGACTTCACTGCAAGCTTCCTGAATTTTCTTCATTGCAAAAAGATCATCTTATATCATTAAAATAACAAACTTACAAGCCAGGAATATGATTAAGGGAGACAGAAACTGCTTAGAAAAGTCAAATGATGTGAGGAAGGGAGAATGGAAATAAAGAAGTGATCAAGAACTGTGTGGGTGGAACTGATGACCCATCAGGCTACAAAACAAGCATGGAACAAATAACTGCAGAAAAATCTGTTTTACCAATTCCAACTCTGGGAATTAAAAAAATAAACAAAAATCAAGGATGATGTTTAGTACTATAAATACAGCTACCAGCTGCTGCAAGAAGCATACAAAAAATACATAAAGGACAAAGAAGTTCAGTAGAGGATCTTGTGCCGATTACAGAGACATTAGCTCAGTACTACTCACAAGCATTGGAGAAAATGATCTTCAATCTTTCCAACCAAGTGCTCCCAAAAGAGGTGAGAAGCCAGGCAAACTCTGCCATCCAAGTATTTCTGCCTCCTGTTAGTAATTTGTCCATCACCCACCAGAGTGTTCCGACACGACAGCTGAGAGATTAACATTCCCTATAACATCAGGGGGACAACTAAAAACATGCAAAGATAGGAAGAGGAATGATTCAAGTGTGAACAGGATCATGCCAATAGCATGGGAATTCAGCTATCTGAACCCCAGGAATAGTTACATGAACTCTGCTTTTTACCTACTCAACATCTTTTCATGTTCTCCAAGTCTAAAATGATGTTCTTCTAACACTGAAATAAAGAAAAAAGTGGGGTTTATCCCACCAACAAAAGTCAGAGTCAAATGCTAGTTTTGACTGGTGTGGAAGTGGTAGGGGAAGAATCTACCTCAACCATTATATATTTACCAAAACGATTTCCTGGGGTCTTCAAATGAAGCTGACACCCCAAAGCACACAAGAAAAATCGTGTACAAGCAGCTTACTTGCTCCAAGCTGCACTCCCGCCCTTAATTATTTTCAAGGCAATGCGCAAAGAGGCAGCTGGTAGAGCAGGAAATAATCACCCCCCAACCCTGCTATCCCCTATTTAATTCTGATCATCTGAATGTCCTAAGAACCAAAGACAGAGCTGGGCCACTACTATTCCATGGGTTAACAGTGACATCTCCTGCAAAAGGGGTCCTTCCAGCTGTTAACCATCATCCATCAGCAGCAGCAAGCACTCCCTAAAGCCAGAAACACAATTGGAGACTCATTAAATCATCCTACACCTTGTTTCTGACTTGTGTTGAAAAGGCAAGACAAGAGGAAAATGCATGAGGGAGAGAACACACACTGTGCAGGCACAGCACACTTCCAGCCACCTAGCACTGAGCTTTGAAACACTTAGTTTACTTCAAGCTTATCTTGCCTTCTCAAAAAAAAAAAAACCATACACATCACACATTAAGTTGGGCTGATCTTAAGAAAGCAAAAATAAGTTGTCCTCTCAGTTGGAAACTACCTCCTATGCCCTCATGAGATTCTCTTAATCAGCCTCACTCTGCAGCTTGCAGGTATTTTTAAAAATTGTATAAGTTACCCCTTGCATCACTCCTGAGATTAATATACAGAAAGGACCAACAGTGAGGAGAGTAAGTAGTTAGGAGAGGCACACAATTACTACCTTCCCCTGCTCACAATCTAAGAAGAAAACAGTCAACCTTAAGCCAAAGTTCACCAACAACTTCTGAGGAATCAAAAACGGGTAGAAGTGAAGGGTACATCCCAGCTTTTGCCATCAGCTTTGTTCCTGGTTTACGCATTTAAAATGCTTCATAAACATGCAACTTGAGAAGAATATTCCTCATCAGACAAAAGCCAATCAGGAAAAGCCACACTAGAATTAGCTGATGGGGTTTCACAATTGCACTGGCTCTCTCAAGGCCACGTGCAGGTGGGAAAAAAAAAAGAAATCACTCTAAACTTGAAGCAAACAGCAAGCAGGAGCTGCTCCTCACTATAAATGGAGTCCCTCTTTCCATGCAGTTCTGGAAGCTGTTAAAAGCTCGTACCAGTCTGGATCAAGATCTGACCATTAAGATGTGTTCCTTACAGGTTGTCCTTCCCATGTGGGGATGCCCACACTACTTCAGCCTCACCATACCCTCAGAAACCTTCTTCAAGCATTACCCAACCTACCAAAATACCACCAAGGGATTTCTTAAACTGGAGAAAACCTACCTATAGGCCACGTCCATTGTTTGTTAGCCAGTGTACTGACAGTACTATTTCTCCTTGCTGTTGTGAGGAAAAATTCAGTGGGAAAGATAAGCAGTGAATGCTAACAAGAGATTGCAGAGACTGGAGAATCCAAACACCATTTTTGCAACAATCTCCTCCAAAAAGCAGTCTGAAAGCAAGAACACTTGTCTTGCCAGCAATTTCAACCGTATAAGACAGACAACTGGAGAAGGGCAAGACCAGAAAATAGATGACACACAGGTATTACTGGGGATGCTGCTTATAAACAATCTCTTTCCTTCTTACTCTCCCTTTGTGGTTTTGGTTTGGTTTTTAACCTGAGGTTAGGAGAAGACAGGTAGTTAGTTGTATTTCCCCTTGAAGCATGAGTCAGCCTTTCCTCATGCAGCAGCCTTGAGTGCCAAGAGCTGGAGTATACAATGACAGCACTGGAACTCAAAGTTCACAGAAAATTTGGTCATCTGCCACTTCACATCCACAAGCTGTCAGCAAGCAGCCACAGATAAATTCAGAAGATGACAGCTAAAAGGGCCGTGACACTTTCCATAAAAATCAAGGCTAGATTAGAATGGAGACCTGTATGCTACCGGAGCTTAAAACCAAAAGAAGTCAAGTGAGTTTTAAAGCGATGCCTTGTTACTCCAAAAAGCAGATCATGAATCCTGCTTCCCTTTAAGGAATACTAAGCACGCTGAGAAGCCAGAGTGCCTGCAATGAATTACAGGTTTACAGAGCTCTGACCAGCATTAAAACCTTATGTTATCACAAAACTCTCTTGCTGTTTATTTTTGCACTGCATAGGATCAGTCCCTGCCCCCAACTCCTCCTAGTGTATGTATTACTGTGACAGAGACACAAAGAGGAAGAATAATTGTTTTTTTATATAATAGTTGATTTGAATTACATTTGACAGGCTATTTTTCTTTCTTCTGGGATCTGTAACACAAGGACATCTACTTTGCACATGTGCTTCTCTATCAAATTTTGTGGAAGAGAATCACAAGAGCCACAAGGGCCTAACATACTACTTGGGAGAGACTGTTCACAACCTAGATAGGCTACTATCATCTCAAAACACTACAGTCACAAAAGAAACAGAGAAGCTAATCATTAGATGAGCAGACAAGTAAAACTAGCTGTGATCATCTTTTCCACCTGCAATACTGTGATAGTTCCCTTTTTCTCAGGAACACATTAAGTCCTTTGATAGCTTTGGATATAAGCCATTAAATAAGCAGCATCTGTCAGTATTGCTAAAGACATTTAGCTGCTTTTAACATAGCGAGTCCCATTCTGCAAATAAAAGGGTTCAGGTAGCTTGATCTTACAAGCTCATACTTTACATCCTTTCTGGGAGAAAACGGTTTATAAGCAATGGCTAAGTAAATCAAACCTTTATTATAGTTTCCCACCCTCAAAAATCAATACTAAAAGGATATGTTGTATATTTAACCACTGTTCCCAGAAGTAGCAAGGTAAGTTTGCAAAAAAAAAAAATTAAATAGCAGCTGCTCTAGCTGTCTATGCTTGACAGTAACGGCATACTGTAAGGACTAGAAGGAGAGTTCCTCAAAGTGAAATCATATATGCAGGACCAGGGTATTTGTACAGACTGGAAAGCAACCTGCACCTCACACTCTCCTCCTCATTAAAACAGCACAGCCCGGTACGCATTATCATGAAGATGTGCCATTCTACTATGTACTCCCAAATCATCTGCCCTACGCTCTTAAGAGGTTTGGGTTTTTTTCATTTCAGAACAGGTATACAAAAGTTAAGCTTCAGAAATCTGCCATAAGGCAAACGAAAACCCATGCCAACTCTGCAGTTCTTGTAAACAAGTTCTGCTGACCACTTGCTGAATGCATCTGAAAGGTCTGTTGAAATGTGGAGCTTTTTTCTTTGCCATACTATCACAGTAGCAGTTAGATATGATGAGTGACAGAAGACAGGATTCAAAGTATAACTTCATTCTGAGTAAAGGCTGAGATCCATAATTGTAATGAAAAAGCCCAAATCAAACTCTGAGCTCACCAGCTGTTTGTGGGAAAGCATTTTCCTACTGGCAACTTAAGTAGAAAATAGAACCAACTAAAGCTTCAGCAGGAGCACTGCCACAGCCAGACATTAATCAGTACGTGCAAGCGCAGTGCCTTCACAAACATGGGTGTGCAAACTGACCTCCAAAGTTGGCGAGCCGTCCAATCCTTGTGACAGGAACCTTCCTCTCCCGAGCCCGCTCACTAAGCTGCAGCAGGAAGATGTGGGAAAACAAAACAAAACTAAATCCACAAATGAACTGGGTAAATAGTCAAATACCTGCAGATTCAAAGTGCAACTTTAAAAGCACTTGAAAAACTCTGTGCTACAGAAAGCTTTTCTTGAACACCGAGCCTTATATATGTCAAGATTTTCAAGTGAACACACTGCAGAACAGACACACCATGAACTGAAGCATACACTAAGCAGAGGCATGGCCAACAGGGTGGGAAAGACAGAAGAGCTAACAACCATGTTTAGAAAGCCCATTTTTACTTTCACCTCAGCAGCCCTTATATTTTGAACTTGGAGAAGCAGCACAATGCCAACCCAAACTCCCTTTCACACATGGAACTAAAACTCATGGAATGTTATCAGGTTCACAGTACTGTAGGTAATTCCCCCTCACACACACACACAACAGCTGGAGCAGCAAAAGCTTTAAGTTTCATCAAAGCAACATCCTGAGTGAGTGAACCCACAGTAGCACCTGATACTGGGTTTGGGGAAGGAGGCAGAAGGTCAGAGCAGATGGCTGGTATCTCCACTGAATTCTGCTGTGGGCTTTCTGTGCTGTCTCACACAAGGGCATGAAGCACTAAAGCAACAATTGTGAGCTATGCCACTCCCCAGTCTACTAATGTTCTGTGCAACATCCCCTCCAACTCTAGAAGGAAGGACTGCAAGACACAGCACAGGAAGCCACAGCCTCCACTGAGGGGAGCTTACGTCCAATTCATTCTTCACAGCCATAGCAAAACAAGTAGCTAAAGGGAACAGGGCTCTTCAAGGAGAAGACAGATTCCTTAGATCAGTCTTCAAATCTTTGTAGCCTACAACTGTTCCCACGTGCTCAACATTTCATCCCAAAACCTGGGATGAAATACAGATGCTTCGTTACTGTAACATGCATTAATAAATACACCGAGTCCTCATAGTCCAGTGTATGAAAGGAGAGCTCCTGTTAATATAAAACTGAAGTCTAACTTTATGTATGCATTCTGAACATCCTCTCACATCAGAATATCTGATATAGAGAGGGCAGGTGTGAAAGGAGAGCCTGAAAAGCTACTGACAGAATAAAGATCAGCGATCAGTTAATGAGCACCGAGACTTCCCTCTTTTGCCTCCACAAAAGGGAACAGCAGAAGAGAGAATCACAGGAGAAGGTAAGGACAATCCAGCACAGAAACCACAGTACTGAGAATCCTTAATTTAAAAAACATACACATACCATCTGTTTGTAGGGTTTCTGCTCTGAACCTGTTTTGG
The DNA here is from genome assembly GCF_034619465.1 of Leptosomus discolor. Taxonomy (NCBI): domain Eukaryota; kingdom Metazoa; phylum Chordata; class Aves; order Leptosomiformes; family Leptosomidae; genus Leptosomus; species Leptosomus discolor. Next base: position 17,389,204 of record NC_141392.1, on the reverse strand, counting down.
CCTGTCTGGCTTTATCAATATCTTCAGCTGTTAATCCACCAACAGAGGAATGGTCTTGGTGAAAAGCCCTATTTTGTCCAAAGGCAGCAGCAAAAGGATTTCCAGGGTCCCTAAAGCCTCCAAATAACCTTGCATCCATTTTGGGAGGGAAAGGCTTCTGACCCATGCCAGAATCTCCAGTCTCACCAACGCTTCTAAAAGGTCCATTTGTAGTGTAAGAGTGAGCAGGGCCTTCGCTGCTGCGTTCATGAGGCTTGCTGGGGGCAGTGGAGAAGTCCATTGAAGCATCTGATGGCTCTCGGGCTGAGAAGTCATAGTCTTTCCCAAAATCCTCACTGAGATCAGTTAAGTTCTCCTGCTGTTTGCCTAGTTCCTGCAAACAGTAATAGAAATACTTTAAGAAAAGAACCTAACCTGGTTCATACCCACACGTGGTCCTCAGAGATGGGCATGCAGCTAGTCTGTCATGACTCCACAAGTAATTTGTAGACTCCAGCACTGCAGGCATTCACAGTAAGAGACAGGGAAAAAGGAAGAGACACTGAGGACACCTGGGATCACTGTCAGTCTTTCAGCCCCACTGATGGGACAAATTCATTAACAACTTCTCAAATACCCATAACTGGAGACGCCTTGTTCTATATACACTGCCAGGAAAGGCCACTAATTGCGGAGTTTACCAGAAGCAATACACTGCTTAGAAGCAACAGGTGATGGGAGCTGCAATATCACATCAGATATACTTAAGAGGGGTTACAAAACGCTAAACCTCATAATATTCCGTTCTCACCCCTACCATGCTCCCTCCTCCCATCCTGTCCCTAATCATGCAGTGTCAGCACTTTCAAGCCCAAAGCAATATACCTACTTATGAGCAAAGTAAGCTCAGCTTTCCAAGGCATGATGTTACCAACTGCAAAACACATTTCATTATTCAACCATTAAACTACAGCAGGGTTTGTTGTCAACCCAAAATAAATAAAATTCTGTGCTTGAAGCAAGGATAGCAGTATCAGACACAGCAACACCCAAGGCAAGCTTCTCCTGACAGTCTTTTCTGTTCTGTCCTGACCTGCAAGAGCTGCCCCACTAAGTCCAGGTATTTCCCACCACTTTTCAATGTAAGAAACAAACAAACAAAACCCCAGCAGCAGAGCATTATCTCCTATTTACTTGTTACTTGGCATATTCTAGTTACCTGTCTCAGCAGCAGCAATACCATGGGAGAACTGATGACTATTACAGCCAATCAACAGAATTTTAAATCCTGCTGTGGTCAGGCAAGCAGGCAGCATATTTTAGGCTCCTTCCTAAACACTAATTACATTTCCCCCCATTACAGAAAAAAACAGAACATGGTCTTTCCTGTTATTCAGCAGGTCTCATGCTATTCTGAACCTCAGCAGCACAGTGGGGCGGGGTAAGAGGAGAAAACTGTTTACAGATGGGGACTGTGGCCACAATACTGACTGATGATTTCAAGCAAGGCCTCTCCACTTCCATACCCACGTTTCAAAAATCATGTCAGCCAGCCAAAACCTTGCCACAGCTCAAGAGAAGTGAAATATAGTCACTTAACATAAAAGCTTTCCTCTGTTTAAAAGAGAATTGTTGTAGTTTCAGACTACAGATTTCTTACTGAGTCCTGCTTTGGCAGCAACTTCTCATGCAACTCACTGACAGAACACAAGGCAAGTGTTCTGCAGATGTGGGGCATCTTCCACCAAGAAACATGCACAGAACCAGAGGACGGATCATCATCTCTCTCTCTCCTTGGATGCAAAAGGACAACAAAGGCAAGACAAAGCACCATCCTCATATACAAACACACTTTGGGTATTTCTGTTGCAAGCTTAACTAGAACCAAGGAAACTCAGGTCCAGATTCAAGGACTGAAGCTACAGACTGCCATGATAGTCTAAGCTCATTGCATAAAGAAAATGGCAAAACCTTACTCATCAGTTTCTGCTTCAAAAATGAGGATCTGAGCTCCATTGTCTTTCTAAAGGATGATAAAGGATGACAATTTTTGATTAAGAGAATTCATTTTCCCCAGACAAGCTTCAAGTTTTCAAAAGATGGCAACACAGCAAGCATGAAGCTCTTACAAATCCATCCCCGTATCTGGTGACAGACGCTGCTGCTTAATGAAAAAAGGAAGCTTTCTTGATGTTCCTAATTTGAAAATCAGTTCTGAAAACCTAGTCTGGGCTGTAAGTAACGAACATGAAAACACCTGACCCCGAGCCGGTCTGAAAAACATCACATGCACCAATTCTGTCAGGAAAGGAAGCAGCACTGAGATAAATCCAATTCACTCTCGAAGAGCTCACTCAGTCAAAGGAGAGGTAATCAAAGACTGAAGTTTAAATGAGACTTTAAATAACAAAGCTGCTGGTCAATCTTAGCAAAAGCTTGATCTTTGACAAGATTAGGTGAATAGAGCACTTTCAGCGCCTTAAACACTCAGTAATGGCACAGAAACTTCGCAGTACCCCTCCCATTCCTGTCCAAGCACCTACTGCACACCACAAACCCTGCAGAATTCCCAGAGCATTGCAACATCTGTATTACTGATCCAGCACTCCAGGGCTAGGTTCTAGTTCACAGTGGGAGCTCCTAGCCGCTCTCACAACAAAACCAGAAAGCACGTGGAGGAAAAGCAAAACATTGGACTAGACTGTGCACAAAGCGCTTCACTTACCTGCACTTTCCCCAAGGCAGAACTGAACCGTTCTTCAGCAGTGGCCTGGAGAGTCCTTGCAATAGTAACTGCATCGCCCCCAAGGAGCACCTGCCGAAGCTGTCCTGCTTGGGTTTCTAGGACTGCTTTACTAAGCTTTGTCAAGCCTTTCACGACCATGATGGCATCACCCGCCATGACTGATGTCTTTCCGTGCTGAAAAAATGAAAGAGAAAGGAGGAAAAAAAAAAGCAAGAAGTCAAGGAACAAGTTTGCAACCAGTTTCAAGTCACCGAAGAGCCAGTGGCATATCCCAGACAATCTCTTCCCACCATGTAAACTTATTTGCAGCTCACATAACACACAGGCCAGCTTGAATGACAGCTAGTTAGCTGACCTTGCCAGGCAGGGCAAGGACTCTCCTTAGGACTCTTCATGAGTTTGGATAACATTCCAGGAGTCCACACAAATATTCAAGTTACCATTGACCAGGGGAGGTGAAGACAGGTAAATGTCAGTAACACTGCAAAGATGGTCTTGAGTCCTTCCAGGTGTTTAAAAAGTATTAAAAGCATTAGCAATTGACCTTTAATTACTATCAGGCCTTGGAACATACTCTCAGGGCCTGATAGCATGGGTGAAGTGCACTAACAACTGTCACATCCCATTCCTGCCCTGGAGCTATGCCTGCTCATTTTACAATGCCAAATTTTCTTCACCCCCACATCAACGAGTAAGCTTTGTCTGTCCTCCAAGGGTAGTCTGCTCAGTCCCCAATTTGAAGCTCACTCTGCTACTTTTAACTGGAAACTTAAGTACGCTCAGATTACCTGCCTACCACAGAGTTTGCAAAGCACTGCACTACAGTGCTATATTTTTTACTCTGTCTCCCTTCCTGTTCAAGATGCACTCCATCTCAGATTCATAACAGTCCGTGCAATTTCAGTGTCTTCAAATACAAACTGGGCACTCTGGGATGCAGGACAGTGTGTCTGAGAAGAACAAGTTCCAGTGACTCCTTTGTCACAGGCTAGACCCAACCTCAGGCCCAGGACACCAGCTCTCCTGAATCACTGTGATGCATGTGAAAGAAAATCAAGAGAGGCCAGGGTGCCAAAACCATTTTGTAAGGGAGATTTTCACCTGCTTATTTCACTCATCTCTCACATCTTGAAAGCACAGTCAGGGTCACAGTTCCAGGGCTGGCTCAGTTACATGTCCTCCCACCGTTACTGACACAGAAGACAGAGGCATGTAGTTGGCATAAGATGCTGACTAAGGTTCAACCTTACCCATATAGCATTCTCTGTAATGATTTGAAGGAAAAAAAAAGTAAATGTTCTGACTGCAATAGGTACCAAGCACTAGTCTAAGGACACACATTGAAGTTAGTTCCTAGGTAAGTACACAGGTACCAATTCATTTTTAGAAGATAACCTGTCAACACCCACATATGTACTACAACTATTACATTAATACACTGAAGTGGTACAAGTGATCTTGAGTCAACAGTACACATGGCATTACACCCTGCTGCAGGTCACAAGCAACTGGATCCAGTTACCTTCCCAGGAAACACAAACCCTGTCTCAGAAACCTGTCCACTGTATCAGTCACGCAGGAGAAGTATGGACTGCTGTAGCAAAATTTCTGGATAAGTACACATTCTTGCTGCGATCACACAGGAGATACATGGATTACTACAGCTGAATTTCAGAAAGACATTATTATGCAAATGCAAGGTAAACCCCAGCTACCAGAATATTTCTTCAACAACCGTTAATCATTTATCAAAATCAGGAACAACTGCTGCAATCAAGAGGCAAGTATTATACATACGTACTCATAAGTACAGCGGTTGGAAGGACAGTCAAGTGCTCACAACAAACCTAGACTTAACAGGTTAGCTGTAAAAACAAAACCCAAGCCTAACCAGGTCATTATTCTGTGGTTATCTTTACAAGACCTAGCCATACGCCCCAGACCTGTAAGAAGTGTTACTCCTGAATCTCTCCACAGTTTAAATCACTAGGGTTGCTTTTAAAGTTGTATAATGCACTTTTAAACTTCAAAGCTGCCTGTCAGGTAAGGAAATGCATTCTGTCAACAGGAGGTGGTTCACCTCCACAACTTCACACTGGAAATTTCCACATGGATCTCACTCCAAGCATTTGCAGGCAGCCCCTGCAATTCAGAGCCAGGCAAAGAAATGAGCCAACACCACAGTATTGTGCTAGCCGAAATGAGACCGTTCAAAGGCTGCCACTACTAAGAAATAAGTGCTTTCGCACAAGTATTAGAAGCGCAGGAAAGCTTTAATGTGAAAAGAGTTCATTCCCTCCCTCCCAAGAAGAGCAATAAAAGGTAATGCAATATAGGTCAGTGTACACTCAGACAACACACACAAAACCATCCACTTTTAACATGGATTCTTTCTAAACAACTATGCTAGAACTGTATCCTCCTTTCACCCGAACACAGCTGAAGGATTCATCTTGAAGTGGCAGCTATGATACACTAAATGTGCATTTTAAAAAAATTAATCTTCCAACAAAATTTCAGGAAAGCTAATGCAACCACAAACAGAAAACATACATTGCACAATGCACGCTTAACCCTCCATTGCTAAATATATCAACAAGCAAAGAGGACCGGCTGCCCTTTACAGGTTTGGCTATGAGACACCACTGGGCACTCTGCTACCAATATCCTTCTGACTTCCACGCTACCACCCCCACCTTCCTCTGCATAGCGGTTATAACCACCTAGGTACCACACAAGCAGTTTGTTCGCTCAGAAGCATCAGCAACATGCTCCTATGCAGCACTGCCAAAGGGCAGGTTATTATAACAGGTCATTCATCCTCACACCTTGCTGAAACACAGGTCCCTGTGTAGGAAATACAGGCCTACAAGCAACTGACTTGCTGTTTTCAATGATCTTTCAGATTCTCTGCAGGTAGTTCACAGACCCAAATGGAAACCACAGTACAAGCACAAAAGTAAGGCATGGCTCACAGACTTCAAAGGTCAAACCCAAGGAGAGTCACCAACAAATAAAGGCTGAGAAGGAAGAAGATGTTTTCAAAAGCAAGACCATACTCCTGCTTTTTAACAGTATTGTTTCTGCAAGCCACCTCCTTCCAGTTCTTCATCTTTTGTACACCAAGTCCTCACCTTTAACAAAGCACCATCAGGAAAAAGCAAAGGAAACAAAAATAACTATACCACAATGATTAATCCTTTGACAATAGGCATCAGGAGCAAGAAAACATTCAGGTAACGTCTATAGCCATCATCAAGCAATATGAAGGTGGCAGCTAGTAAGTACAACAAGAACTAAAGGATACTGGAGGCATTTTCCTCAAGTAGAAAAAAATCCCAAGTTATCTAGTTTTGTAGACCCTACATTTAGGGGGACACCTTGGTTAATTATTCTGGGAAGGACACAGAAAGCAGAGACTAACAAGGTTATCACAACCAGAAGGGGAAAGCATGAAAGAACATACATGCTATATAATCAAGAAGGGGAAAAAAAAAGACCACACACACAAAATAACCAAGAAGTATGAAAATTACCTTTTTTCTTCAATTAAAAAGCAATAACCACAAGCAAGGACAAGAGAGAAAAACTGAAAGACAGAGAAAGCATACACTTCTGAAAACACTGGGACCTATCTCCAGCAATGCACTTGTGTTAATACCCAGTGCAGACAACAAAGAGATTGCCCCCGCCCGGCCCCACCACAGCAAGTTCTATTCATACCACTACTAACTCAATAAACAAACAGTGTAAGCAAACTCTATCAAAAACAGATTTAAGGAGTGGTTTCAAACAGAATTTGTCTGAGTGTACAAAGCCTACATCACACTCCACTTGTCTCCTGAGGACTCCTTATCTAGCACTAGCAAAGCAGGGCACTGCCAGCATGGAGCATGGACAAGTCAATCGTGTCTACACAAGCTGTCAGTGTCTACTAACCCGGATGAAGAGGGTTGACAAGTGTCAATCATGAGCTATTCTCCAAGAATAGGGCAGGGTCACAGTTTTTGCTTAGTAAAATTCTTGCAGTTGAATGAATCTCTGGGAAACACCCACATCCTCTAGCATGAGGAGGCTAGAGCCAAGTCATCCTCAGATGCCAGACAAGGTCCACACAGCAGGCAGAGGAGCTTGTACAGGTTACATGGCACACCAGTAGGTAAACCATCTTCTGACATTGCACCAGATTTTGAACCCTGCTATAACAAAAGAAAACCTAAATCAATGCCTGGGATGCTCGGACAGGAATAATGGTTTTAAACTAAAAGAGGGCAGATTTAGACTACATAAGGAATAAATTTTTTACAATGAGGGTGGTGAAACACCAGAATAGGCTGCCCACAGAGGTGGTAGAAGCCCAATCCCTGGGAACATTCAAAGGCAGGTTGGACAGGGCTCTGAGCAACCTGATCCAGCTAAAGATGTCCCTGCTCACTGCAGGGTGGGTTGGACTGGATGGCCTTTAAAGGTCCCTTCCAAACCAAACTGTTCTATGACCACCTGCCTCACAAGCCACTGTCCTCTAGGGACTAACTACAGCGCGATTCCTCCCTTCTTCAACACAACAGACTGGTGGACTGGAAGTTTAAGCAAGTCTAGTTGAGACACCCAGTTTATCAGAGGCCAGTAACAAACAAAGCCTCACAACAGGCAACAGAAATTCTTGTATTTGTACTGTTTTCAAAACACATCCCTCCATTCATTCCCCTTCCCCAAATGCTAACACATGCTCCTACAGACACAGAGACCAGCTCCTGACTCCATATGCTTTTTTCCAGATGCTTGTAGTCAAAAGCCTTACTCATATATACACACATGTATACATACACAGACATATATATAGGACAGGCCGAGTTTAAACACAAGGAGACTTCTAATCGTTCAGAAATACACCAGGAATATTTTTGAAAGCTTTCTGTGCATGACAACACAACCTCTTTCAGTGTAAGGGAATTACTTCTACCATCAACAGTTTGCTATCCACCCAAAAAAAGAAGCTAATCTACTGTTGAATAATTAAAAAACCCAAACAAACAAAAACTACCAACAAGCAAAAACACCCCACCAAAACCCCAGCAGTTACCGTAGCTCATATTCCCCCTCTCAGGTGTGCAGAAGTTTCAGCTCCCTTCTTTATCTCCAACATTTCTTTTAAATGAGACAAAAATGAAAAGAGAGAGGCTGGACAGGTAGTAAGGCAGATAATTAAAGATCACACTTCCAACGGAAACAGTCTCTATTCCTTCCCTGCTTCCTATTACCCATTATCACAATCACTGTTATCTTAGTTGTATCTGAACAAGGACTATAATCCTGGAATCAGTGTTACAGCCACCCACATCACCAGAGTGAGTGTGGCAATAGTATGAAATAAAAATAATAAACACCACAAACAAGATAGATCACCAGGTACTCAGCACATTTGTTCCATGGCCATAAACCAGCAGTAGACTGACTTCAAAATAAGTATTATTCATTATGCTGTTCTGTAACCGATCTTTTACAGATTTTTCCATTTCTTTTCACATGTGTTACCATACCAACCCTTTCATGTGACCCTTTCACTCATGGCCTTTTTCAGTTCCATCATACACCTCCCCACCAGTTCCTCTGATAACAGATTTCTAGGCCCCTGCCTAGACATATTTTCATTAGCTGGATTCCTTGGGTTGCAGCTGACACAAATTTTAACTATGCAGGGCAAAGAACAAACTGTATTTTAAAAGGAAAAATCTGCCATCATCCTTTAAATCGAACTGAAGATCTACCTTGCTTTTAGAATCATAGAATCCCCCCTCCCCATAATCTCCTACGCACTGTAGCTCTAAAAGAAATGTCTTTAAAGATCTGGCCTACAGCAGAACTAAGGACTCCTATCTTTGAGCCCTGCCCCATGGCTTTGACTCAAGCCTCCTTAAACTGAATTCTTCAAGACTCTGAAAGCGGCTTTAAAACCACCCTTGTACAAAGCAGTTTGCCAACACCATTTAAAACAAACACCTTCGAAGGGCAGGCAGAACTTGTTTACCCTCTAATCGTTATAAAAGCAGTACACGCACTGATAGAAGGGGGCTGCTTGGCAGACATATGTATCTTTCCACCAAAATTCAGAAGGCTCAGCAGTCATTTTTGGCAAATGACAGCTAGCTCAAAACCCATTACGAACCATTTTCCCCATAAATGGCTTGACATACAACATAAGAGTGAAAAGAATGCTTGGATACTTTAAAAGTAAGCACAGTCTGCTTTATTTTAGGCACAGATACATCAGTGCAAAGTGAATGCTCTGGACTGACTGCTCTATTTACTTCTTTCTGGACAATGTCTGGGGACATGCAAAAGTGTAGTCACAGCCCACGTGCCTGGAATTAACAGAGCCTCTTTCTACCCTGGCCACGGATCTAGAAATAATTCTCTCACAATTAAGATCCTAGTGGGAGAGCGCGTTCCCTCATTACAGGCCACTTCCTCTGCTGATACGCCTTGACACAATACGCTAATAAATTCCATCCCAGGCGCACGTTGTTTCCCATTACACCGGGGTAGCTCCAGCTCAATCGCTGATTTTAAGGCTACCGCTCACTCGCTTTTCCCCAAGAATGAGTTCTGTGCCTGCTCCTGGGAATTAGATATTTGCAGTTGGGGGGATCAAAAAAAAAGTTCCATTTACCTTATTTGCAGGACAAAAAGATTAGGCCACTGGGCCAGTATTTCAATCTGGAGTCGTATTTATACCTAACATCCTATCTTTGTATCATCTAAGTTGCCAAGAAGAAAGGGAGAAAGAATAGAAGAACAAGGAAGAAGCAAGGGGTTTTTCTGTTTATGCATTGGGCAATGCTTAAAACAAGCCATCCCGCTGCATCCTCTACATGGCCGAAAAGCTGCAGGCACAACTGTAACTTTAATCAATCACATAAGTAATTCTGATAAATTCTGTGACTAAAATTACTTCCCATGTATATGGATCTTTCATCCAGCAACAAGGACATCAGTATATTAAAATCTAAATGGAGCATGACCACAAAGCACACAGATTAATATCAGATTCGGGCAGGTGCAATATTTGAAGCATATACTTAAAGAGAACTACTACAAGCTGAAGTTCTACCTTTATTTGGGTTTATGGCAAGTTTACACGAAAGCACAGTTCACTAGTTCCAAGTCATCCCTCTGTCAGTGTTCGCATACAGCATCACTTTAAAAGACAAATCCCCCACATCCACATGGAGCAACTCTAACCAGCAGGATTTATAAAAAGGTTACACTAAAGCTCTGTGATGACCAAATCCAAACATTGCGCTTCGGAAAAAACCAAACATTGCAAACCTAGGGGAGATGTTTGTAGAGTAGCTCTACACTCTTGCAGAGTCACTTCACCAGTTACAGCAGAAGAGACCACCAAAGCTCGACTCCCTCTGATGCATAGCTCCACAGCATTAAGCTCTGCAGGGAACCAACAGAGCTCCCCACTGGTCTAATGCTCTGAACTGGAATACAAAGTATAAATGAGGAAGGTTATCAGTTTGCAGTTAGTTTGGGTTTTTTTCTGGCATACACCGTTATGTTGTAATTGTTTTTATTGGAAGTTTTAACTTTCTGAAAGCAAACCCGAGTCCAATTTAGGAATTGGAAACTGATAAAAAGCTATGCCTCACAAACAAGTACAGATTCCTTTAGACTCAAATACACCATTACTTAAGACAAAACTCTTGAGAAAAATAGCAGCCCTTCCTCTTCCATTTAAACACACATCACTCTTCACTCATAGATCTCAAAAAGCTGAAGAAAGGGGAATGATACCAAAGTTCTCTACTTTAGAGGGAAGAGAACAAGTCATCTACTCAAAGTTACACCACATGTCAGTGACAGGGCTGGGAACAGAATCACAGCTCTCTCTAGAGTACACTGATCCTTACCAGCACACAGCCTATACCTAAGTGTCCTTCAAATATCCACCCCTACAGAGCAAAAAGAAATAAGGAGTTATAGCCCGTTTGCTGACCATCCTAACAGTCTACTGTTAACAGTCATATCTAAATGATTAAATGCCATACCAGCATTGGCTTTAATTATAAGCTTCTGGAAAACAAGACACACCCTGTAACTGTACATCCGTCCTCCTCAGGTGTAAGAAGATATCTTGCTTATTGTCCTTTTTGTACACCAGGACAGAACCATGCACTCTATGTCTTCAGTCACTGTGTTACGAAGTCAGTAAGAGGTACCCCATGCACGCCTCAGGGGGCAGACACATATCCTCTGCTCACAAAGTGAGTATAACCCTTCTGTTATCATCGTGAACAGCAGGTCAAACACCACAGCCTTCCACTATCGATCCTGCAGGCATACATGTCTATATAGATCCCATGATTTTCAACCTTGCCCTGGAAGCTAGGGTTAAGTTCAAATTTAGTAACTTACAACACATCCTAGTCTATTCATAGCCCCCTTACATATCAGCATCCTACCTAAGGCAGCTTTCTTTTTTCTGGCTGTAACTACTTCAAGACAACATAAATTGACGTCTGTACTGAAGGGGAACATGCCTATCAGAACCTACAGCTCCCACATTACAGCTCTGCAACAGTCCTCAGACCGGTTGTCTCAGTTCCTACTCACCACAACGGGTATTTTGACACTAGGGTAAATAAGAGTAATGAGCTCTGTATTTCCCATAACTTACTACCAAATGTAATCTGCAGGCGCTCATACCTGATACAGAATCTCTAATCTACAATTATTTATGCTCTCTCTGTATAGATTTCATGAAATCATATTCTATATAACATAGAATAAACATATTGCTTTTCCAAATAGAAGAGCCAAAGTTTTAGGCAACTTACATAGTTGCCTTTGAAAATCCCAAACCTCCCAGAGCAACTTCTGAATGACCATGCTCAACAAAGCTTTGCTATGCAATATAAAATTCTAGGCTTACTGATTTTAGAACAGTTCTCCAGAAGAAACACCTCGATCCACTTGCAGCTTACTGCCCAGTCATTTTCCCTTCCATCTCTTTCTTAGTTCTGATTATGCTCCTGATGAGTACTTTGACCGTATCAAACTAAGACTAAGGATTTAATGCTCTCAATCTGCACAATTCAGGCAGTAGAACAGCTATGACACTTCAGAATACATCAAGCCCTTTTATAGTACATTTGCTCAGCACATCCAAAGCATGCAACTGGTGAAAAAGGAGACATGAATAGCAATTAAAGGGCTACACAAAGATCTAATCTACCCACAAAACCAGGACAAACTGTAGAGGCAAAACAAACACAGTAGGAGAATGCTGTAAGTGGAAGCGATCACCTGCACAACACAAAACAGCTCTAGGACCACCTAGACCACAAGCAGATGATCTTTCGTGGTATCTCTACATACAAAATCTACACCGTCTTTAAGAAAGAGACATAGCCCTATGCAGCTTCCAGAAAAAAAAAAAAAGCACTTTAACTCCGTATGTGTGTAGACTTGTTTAAGCAGGCATATAAATCTGTAAAGTTTCTAGAAGCAAACAGCTTCTAGAACATGGATTGACAGCTCAGTTTTTCAGAGCAATTAGTGTTATTTTCTACCATGTCAGAAGTACATAGAACATTTCAGATACTGCATAACTGGGCATGTAAGATGCTCCGTTTAGCTCTACTACCTCTGACTGACAAAACACGAAAGCCATTAAAATAAGGCGTAGAAAACACAGCTGTACAGAAAGTGCTTATCTTGTTATTTCCTGGTCTTTCTCACAAGCTTAGATTGGTTTAACTTTGCAATCTACTGTAATGGGGGAGGGGAAGAGTGAGGAGGAGGGAACAAAGCAAGTGGCATCTGAAAAATGGAGAGTGTCTTTCAATCTAAAGATAGGCACATGTCAATAAAATGAGCTTTCACTGCTGGGTGGGAAAGAAGACGTTCACCGAACCCTCTTCTCTCCAACGACTGTGCTTTACTGCTTTAACCGTTTTGGCTCCATATACGAATAACTCATTTTCTTTTTCAGGTACTGAAGGAAAGCACAAACTCACAGAACAGGCAGTGCGTTAAGCACTTCCATAACAAAAGAGGAGAGAGAAGCTACTCTTCTCCTAGAGATGCTCGTCCCAGAATACACAACTCCGTAATTCAAAAAGCCTCCTCTTCCTGACTCCTTTCTTGAAGAGTTTTGGATTGAGAAAGCCAGGAGACCCACATACACACACAGAGGAGAGATACCACCTAAATACTGCTTCAGACTTACTACCTCCATCCTAACCTGGGCTGTTCACCCATCAGTATAGACAAATTTAAGGAATAAGAGAAATGCTTATTCATGCATCAAGCCAAGTCCTGAGATGCCTTTAGCAAGCCAGCTGGACCAAGCAAGCTATACCATGCACACTGACACACAAGATAAAAGACCACAAGACACATGCCATCCCTAGTATTCTTGTTAAAACAATAAAACCCCCCCCCACACACACAGGAAAAACAAACCAAGCTTTACCTACAAAAAAAAAAAACAACCACAAAGCCAAACACAATTCTGTAACCAACCAACTAGTTTAACATGAGGGAAATTAAAAAGCAGGATTTCAGCTGCTGTCCCTCATCCCTCTCAGTTTCTATAAAAATAATAAGAGCCTGACAGAACAAGGCACAAAACAACAGACCACCACTTGCCTGTAAAAGGACTACTGGAGGACTAGAAGCCAAAAAAAGTTCTGTTCTTGCTGCATGGATGCAATGAGCTATTATTAACCTGCTCGAAATATCACAAATGAAATAACCAGAGCTGCATTGCACAGCATAGAATTCTCCTTGACAGCAACAGAACAAGGTGATCAACACTCAGGCAGTAAACACGTTAGGGAATTCTCCACATCTTCTGACCTTTTCTTCTACTTATCACACTACTTTATTTTTAAAAGGGAAACACTGTCAAAGCACCACAGGTCACCTATCCGCCCCCCCACCCCCCCACCCCCCCTTGAGTAAGGCTGGACAACGTACAACTGTTTGTTTATTCTAAGCATATCTTATTTAAGGTTACCAAGGTCATTGCCAGCTAACAGCAGAGAAAAAGCATTTACAAAATACAGAAATAAGTCTCCTAGTCTGAGCGCAAGCAGACTGGTAAGCATATGAACTGCAGCTAAACTTTTCCTTTTGACGATACATGAAAGAGAGACAAGTTTGTATTACATGGCAGAGAAATGCAAGACCACCAATAATCTGTTTAAATGCTGATCTGCTTTTGGCCTTTGATTCACAGCAATTTCTGAATCCCTTCAGAAATCTTTTACTGAGCTACTATTGACTTTGGCCAGTATCTTTCCACACCTGGCTCTAAAAATTATTTTGCATATGCACAAAGAATACACCCCCATTTCAGTGAAGCAATCTAATTTAAAGACAAGCCACTCCAGAAATAAAGTTCGGAAGTCATTAGGTTAATTCTTTTTAGAAAAACAATACAATACTTTATTCAAAGAAGATTTTTATTTCCTCTCACATTTTTCTTTGCCTAAACAGTAAGCAAGTTTTTATTAAGAGCAGCTTCATTCTTACTAAGAATAACCTTCCAACTTCTTCCTTTCTCATAACGCTGACCAAAAAGCTTAGATTTTTATTGCATGGGAGGGGGAATGCAGAGGAGAAGTTCCCCACCTACATTCCTGCTGGGTGGGACATGAGCATGTTGGGGTATCAGAAATAGCATTACTACATTCTGCAGAAATTAGGATGGTCAGTAACTATGAGAGCAACATTATACGAGCCAAACTTTTATGCCCACAGTTATTTTATAGGCAGTTTGTTAAAACTAGCATCTCTCCGTTAATACCAGTCCACTTGTTACAAAGACCGTACAAGCCTGTTAGCTTGTGAAAAGTCGTTATTTCCTGGAGTGCCTTACCAAAGCCAAGGGTCTCACAGTTTTGCTCCCCGCGCTTCAGCCACAAGCGAGCTCAAAACAGCCAACAGATTTATCCTACATCCACCCTCAGCCGCGCGCCGAGCGCGGAGGGACGCGAGGCTCCGCACCGGGGCAGCCCGCAAAGCCAGCACACGCACGCAGCCCAGCACCAGGCTCTGCATTTTCTTCCGTGGTGCCCGTGGCAGGACGGACATACCTCACGGAGCGGCACAGCGGGTCCCACCCCCAGGCCTAGGCAGTTTTAGGCTGAACACACGGCACACCCTGCGCACCTGCTCGGCTGAGCGCAGAGCCGCCATCCCCTCTCCGAAAGGCGCGATCGCTAAGCCCAGGGTCCCCCCTGCGGCACCGGAGAAGGGACACGGACCGGCCCCCGCTGCCGCCACGAGCTGACAGGCTGCAGGAGAGGCGGCGGCGCGGCCGGACCCAGCCGCCGCACAGGGCCCGGACCGCACGCCACCCGCGCCGGGCAACCGGGCACAGGAGCGAGGGCCCGAGCGCGCCCCGTCCCGCTTGGTCAATCGCCAGGGCAGCTGAAGGCCCTGCTGACCGGCTCCCGGCCCGGCAAGGCCGAGCCGGCGGCAGGTCGACGCCGCCCCGCTACGGCTCACCGCCCGCGGCGACGGCTCCGGGCGGCGCGGCCTCCCCCAGCCGCTGCCCCGGCCAAGGGCGCGGAGAAGGCCGCAGCACCGCCTGGCTTCTGACCGGCTCCAGCCCCGCGGGGCTGCGGGGATCCGCTGGCACGCCGCCGCCATTGCCCGCCGGACCCCGCACACGTGTGTATCCCCCCGCCCCCCTCCGGGGAACGGCGCCCCGGCGGAGCGACCCCCGGGCCAAGAGGCCGAGTGGCGGCCGCGCCTCCTCTCGGCGCCGGGCGCGGGTCTCCTCCCCGCGGCAGCGCCGCCACCGCCCACCTCCCTTTCCGCACCGCTCCGCTCTATGGCACCGCACTACCGGGTACCACGCAGATCCTTCCCCTCCGCCGCTATGGCCGTTCCCCGGCCCGCGCGCCCGGACCGGCACAGCCCAGCGACCACCACTACGCCTAACTTGGCTCAGCTTAGCTTCGCCTCGCCCCGCCACTGCCGCGGAGCTCACCTGGCCGCCCCACCACCGCCGCCGCGCCGCCCCGCTCCGCTCCGCTCCCCTACACGCCCGCCGCCCGGGCCCGCGCGCTTGTTTACCGCCCCGGCCGCCCCCGGCGGCGGCCCGGCCCCGCGCCCCGCCCCCGCGGCGCTCCCATTGGCTTCCCCGCCGACCCCGCCCCGTATCGCGGAGGAACCCTCTCGGAGGAGCGTGCCGAGCTCGTGCACCCCGCGCCCTAGCCAATGGCAGGAGGGCTCGGGCGGGGCGCCGGCCAATGGGGGGCGGGGAGTGGGCCGGGTCGGCGCGCGCGGCGGCGGCTGCAGGGGGACGTGAGGCCCGTGAGGTCCGTGCGGCGGCGGCCGTCGGGCGGTGGGGGCGGGGGGCGGCGGGCGGTGAGGCGTGAGGTGCGTGTGCGGCGGGCGGGGGAGGCCGGGCGGGCGGCGCTTGGGGACCCGCCGGCATCGCGGGGGATTGGGGGGGCCGGCAGCCGCGCCGCCGCCTGCTGTTAGCGGTGGGCCGGCGGGCTCCCGTAACGAATGGGGCCCGGCCTCGGGGGAGGGTCAGTCAGAGGTGGCCGTGTCTCGCCGCGGTCCCGGCGGGCGGGGCGGCCCCGGACCGGGCGGGGGAGATTGGTCCCACGGCGGGACAGGACGGGGATAGGAACCGCTGCTACCCCGCGCTTTCGGCGGGCCGGGGAGGGGGAGGGGCGGGGGTCGGTGCTCAGGCAGTCCCGCCGGCCCCCCGGGGTCGTTAATGCGTACGGCGAGATGCACGGGAGCCCTATGCCCAGCTCCAGGCAGATGCTAAGGGAAGGGAGCAGCTCCATTTTGTGGCGCTTCATCTCCGAGAAACCTTTGTGCGTGGATGCCGGTGTCGTTTTCCAAAGCATTGGCTTAAAATCGCGGTTGATCTTGCTCACGCATGTGTTGGAAATTGCGTGCTCTCCTCCGTGTTGGAAATAAAAATAGCGTGTTGTTTCCTACAGGTTGGTTCCAGCGATGTGGTGTCTCACAGATGCTGCAAGGGGCTGATAGTAACAGCTAGCTCTGTGCTTTTCTGGATGTTCTGGTAGGCGCCTGTCTCTGTCAGCAACTTTCCTGTCTGAAAAATAACAATACATTCTTTATGGTGCATTTGCCACATGGCTGCATTAGTGCAGAAGTATATTTGGATGAGGTTTGGAGGTTAAATAGAGCATTTCTTCCTAAAACAAACAGGATTCATAATTCTCCTCTAGTTGTAGCGTAACTTACAGGAGTGACCAACAAACAGCCCCGAGCTTTCATTTCAGCAGAGTCAATTGCTTGCTTTGGCCAACCTTTTCAGCTAACTAGTAGCTTGAATTGAGCACTTAAATCCACACTGAAGGACTTCTATCAAAGAGTTGCGGGTGCTGTGGATTTGTGGAGAAGGAAACTGGGTAAATGGTCTGCTATAAGTGTGTATAGGGGTTTAACTACACACCCTGTTGGTGAATGCTACTGCCAACCTGCAAGTACCAAACTTATCCCCCTCCATAGACTGGGATAATTGTATCTCTTATCTCCAGCTGCTCATACCAAAGGTTATTTGGCTGGTATTTATGAACACACAAAATATTCAACTATTACATATATTCCTTCATGGTTGTTTTTTTAAATTAAAAGATATGCTTCCCACCCAAGCCCCACTCAGCTTCCCAGGTAAGGCATGAGGAGGTCTCTGCTAGGCACTGGACAGGCAGCTACAAGTAAATTTAGGAAAGCTCATCACCCAGGCATTATCCGATTGGAAGCAAACCTCAGTCAGTACTAGAAAGGCTAGATTTGAATGTGAAAGATTAAAAAAACAATTCCCTGGGGAAGACACATTATTGATTTAATTGCTCTACGCACAGGCCGTGCATAGACACAATATACCTGAAGTGGAAAGGCCAAACATGACACTTTCATGTTTGAGAATGGGATGGAGACTGGATGTGTTAGATGATGCAAAAACATGGCTGCGATAAGACACCAGCCTCAAAATGTTTTGTCAGATGAATGCCTTGTTTTCTTAATTTCAATACTGAGCTTCAGAAATGCATACGAATTAACTGTTCTGTTTGTAGTGAATTTCATGCTGCCTTCTCTAAGGGAAAGATCATCTTCACCCTCATCTAGAAAGAGCTACTATGTTTCAGATGTCTTTTCTAAAGACACTCTTTTATCTACTGCTGTACTGAATTTGGACGTCAGTTCTAAGTTTCTGTGTAACATCACTTTGCTTGCATCAGCTCGGCTTTAGTTGTGAAATATGTCTTACTCACTGTGCTGAGCACGGAGAACTGCATGGGTTTCAGCATGAGCACGCTGTCATAGTTTGAGATGTAGGCAGAACAAGCACAGGATAAAGCTCTCCCCATCTTTCAAGGCCTGGCTGGTTCCTTTTATTCCCACGTGGTAAACCTTTGGGTATTTCTGCTGCTGTTCAATTTGCATCACACCTTCTGTTGCCAGGCTTTCTGCAGCCTTAAAAGACCCCTTGAACTCAAGTGCAGGGCTAGCTCTTTCTGTACTTAGACTAAAGAAGAGAGAAGTGTCTGTTTTCCCACCCGATTTGGAATGCAAAGACGTAGGATTGAAAGCTGGACTGAAGCTGCTGGGAGTAGATCCTTTATGTCCGTTTCTGTTACTTGTTAGTTCTTGAGGGGAATAGGGGCAGGACACCCAGGACTCACAGTCCAGAATCCAGAGGCTAACTTTTGCGGGGGTGGTTGCCTAACTGCGTCCACAATCCTAAACAAAACTGGTACATGTAAAGCACGGGGAGAATTGTTCCATGGCAGAACCCATGCGAGATCTCCGTGTAAACTGGAGAAAAATGGTAAAAGAGAAAAAATCCTCTCAATATTTGGGATTGGTTTAGCACTACCGATTATGAGATTTACAACCCTGAACCCTGGAAGAAAGAAAGGGCAGAGTTCTGTACTGCAAAAATAGACCATGGAGTCACCCTTTTCTTCAGAAAGGGTATCAGTGGTTTATGTAACAGCCTCACGGTTAGCGGTTCCCATTGGCTTTGGGAGGTCCAAATTCAGGTTCTCTCTCTGCTTGTGAAGACTTATAGCGCTCCACCTTCACATTGGCACCCTAATCGTTACACATGCTCTTGCCTTCTCCTCTTTCCAGCCTTATGCATATTCTTATTATTTATCATTGTGCTCTTATTTATTATCTATTTATTATGTGTATATGCCCATACACAATGGGAAAGCTCAGCAAGAGGAAATGGGAATGGAGCACTCCTCCGTCCCTTCCAAATCCCAGATGAATTTACACTAGGCCTTGTGCAAACTGTGCCTTGTTTGGAGGCAGGAGACATGGACGTGAATCCTGTGGGGACCAGCCCAGGCTACCCCATTCTGATTTTGTGCCCTCCACCAAAGGACTGTAGGTGAAAGGGCAGTGACACCTGCTCCATCCATGCTTTGAATCAACTGTCAGAATAAGTTGTGTAGGAGCTGATCTGCTAAATGTGCTGTGCAAACACTTGCCAGACAAAGCCCTTCCAAGCAGGGTAGAGAGAAGAAACCTAGCAAACTTCTATGTAAAACCCTAAACGTTGGCATCCACTGATGCCTTAGTTCCTCCAGCATGATGAAGCAGCAGCAGGAGATTGTTGCAAGTTAAAAGTTTTTACTTCAGCATCTAAATCTCATGTACTTTTTGTGCTATATGCCTGCATTCTTTTGCAGATCTGTGCAATGCAGACCTGAATTTACCAAGCAAGACAGAGCAGCCCTGTGAAAAAGCAAGTTTCCAGATTTTGTGGAGTCTCTTGATCACCTGTAAGAACAAGAAGTGAACATTATTAAGAAATCAGCCACAACACATCTTTGGCGCTACAACTGTCATTTGCTTCTCACGTCTTGTTCAGTAGTGTTCTATTCAGTCAGATTTCAACATACTTGCTGCCTTGTCCAGAAACGTGAGCATTCCTAGCAAGAATCTTACACCTATGAGCATTATATAAATCAATCTTTTATTAAACTATAATAAAAGTCTGATAAATGTGATTATAATAATATAAATTACAATACAGATATAAATACTATAATGATGTATCTAGCCTCATAATATATATAATATATAAATATAGTGGAAATTGTAATAAATTTAAATTATAACTAATAGTGAGGCACACTTCCCCAGAGCCTTCTGTCTACTGATGTTAAAATGGTTTGTAGAAGATTATTAAATTCTCCAAATACCCTGATTTTGCAAGTCAGAGAGAGGTCAGTACCTTACCCGGGGTCACGGGGAAAGCTTGCTGTAGCAGCTGGAAGTCCTGACTGTGTAGCAGATGCTTTAGCCGTGCCATCATGTCTGCACCTCACATTGCCTGTTGATACTTATGTAAGGAAGGGCTTAGTGATGCAATTTCAGCTCTGCTGCGGGTCTGGGGTAGAAGCAGCAAGAAGGGCACCGGGAAGAGCAAGTCCCGGGCTCTTTGACTGTGACTTCCAGCAGGGTCGCTGTCAGCCTGTGGGTGGGGTTGCTTTCCTCCTCCTGTTTGATGTTTTCTGAGAGGAGTCTGTTCGCTCACCACCTAGCAGCTCGCCACTTACTGGGTGCCAGGAAACACCCAAGAAAAGCTCTGCCAGTTCTGATGCTGACTGCTGTGAAGGACACGGCAAAAGCTGGCTTGCTTTAAGCCTTGTACAAAGTGGGCCAAGTTTCCAGAGAGGAACATGGAGAGGAACGGGCCAGAGTGGCTAAACTTCTACAAACAAACAAAGTTAGAGAAGCAGAGTGTGGAAGGATCTTTGGGCCCTGCAGTAAGAAGGGCTCCATTGCCACAGGAAATTAGTAGTCAGACAACTAACCTGCAGAAAAAAAGTTAATGGAGTCTCAATTAAGCAGGTATTGGTCACGTCATTAGGTTGACAAGTATCCAGGCTATTCAGAAATCCTTTTGCATAGGACAGGCCCAAGCTGTTTCTCCAACCACAATAAAATATACGTCACCATCCTTCTCTCATGTTCACACAGCTAACCACAAAGCAAAAGCTGCCCTGGAAACGTTTCCCTCGGTCGTCCTTCTCCAAGCAACCGCTGAGGCTCAGATAAGCTACCTCTTGAGGGGGTTTGCCTTGTGTTCACTCATCTTCTTTAGAGGGTAGTTTCTTCAGGGCAGGAGGAATGTCTTATCTGACTACGTAGATTTATGGTGTTCCATCAACATATTATAATAATATAGGGATGATGAACTGGAACAGCTCAAGTAGAAGTCACTGGACAGGTGGCTTGGTTTTAGTAGTTAACTTGTAGGTATTTCAAAACTTCGTCAGGTTTCAGTGACGCTCTTTGTACCATGTGTTATTTACGTGGCTTTATGGCCAAGAATGAGAGCAACAGGCTTGTAAAGAAATGAGATCTCTCTGACTCAGTCAGTGGTAGATGCACGTCCAGTATCATCACAGGATCCAAATGATGAGCTATTTTTGTAATGCTTAGGACTGCTCTGATTCCCGAACTGTGTATTTTCATCCCAAAGCACTCAGGCATTCTTCGCGCTCGTCCTTCCTTTCTCCCTCCCCTCCCTGCAAAGGGACGGAGACAAGGCTCCATTTCAGTTAGTCACTGAGCACTTTATTTTTAAGATGATTTAGTGATGTCAGAAGGAGACAGCGTGGCAGTTCTTGAGAAGAATGTTTTCTGTCCAAGAGGAAGATACAGTGAAGGGAGCAGGACAGGTATTTCACGATTTCCACACCCATTTTCCTTCAGGGGCTCTCAGCATGCAGCCTTGCTCTGCACAGCTGGAGAGGGCAGGGAATGCCAGTGGGGCTGCTGGAGGGTCCCGAGCCCCCTGGCTGGGAGGAGGTAGGCAGAGGCAGCCATCAGGTTCTGTGGAGGAGAATGAACTGCTGAAGGGCTGCCTTGTCCCCTAATTGAAAAAAACAAGGGGGAAGAAGACACGAAAACCTTCCCTTTGTCCCCTAGGTTTTGCCTTGCTGAGAAAGCTGCCTTCACAGGTGCCTCTCCATGCCCCTGCTCACACCGCTCGCCTGTTCTGTGTCATGCATAAAGGGGCCTCTTTGGGGGAGGAAATAGTGAAGAGTGTCAGACCACAGAGGTTATTTATTATCTCCGTGGGTCTGCAGGGAAGAGACAGGGAGGCCAGCATTGGTAGCAAAGCTTAAGAGTCAAGCATTCCTCATCTCCTGCTATTGTCTATCCAGAACAGACTGCAGTGGCTCTGAACAGGGAATTTGTGGCTCGTGCTGTGTAGCTCCAGGGCATTGACTATACAGGACTGAACTCTAATAGGAGGTGGGTGCAGGCCTAGCAGTCCTGGGGTTATCTCTAATAATTATATGGAGAAAAGGTAGCAAGCCTACTCTTCTGGCATTTTAGATGGTACTTGCCTGGATTTCTCTTCTCAGGGACGTGAAGCAGATCACAGCCTCATGCTCAGCAGGCTGGATAACATGATTTTCTCTCCAACTGGGAGAAAAGAAGCATTGCAAATATGTTTTCACAAACTGGAAATCTACATATAGGTAAATGGATTTTCTTCTCTCATTAGGTTGTGAAAGAAAAGAGAACTAGGTGGTAGAAAGAAAAGAGAACTAGGCGGTAGAAAGAAAACGTTCTCTAGATGATGTGGTAACAAGCCACAACAAGCCCAAGCTCCAAATGCATTCATCACTGACAGAGGATTGCCAGAAAAAGTTGTGCGGCACACCACGTATATGCCACCATGCCACGCTTGGCTGTGGCTTCTGCCACCCTCCGCTCCCCCAGACTTTGCCACGTGGGTGCCAAGTGGGTAGAGGGTGCTTTGGAAAATTGGAGGCAAGCCCGTGGGGGTGGAGTACAGTGAGAGAAGGACAGTGCCAGGTGGAGTGGCTGCAGATAGAAGCACTAAATAGAAGAAAGTGATACCAGTCCTTGTCTTGGGATAGCGTGTGAGACAGGGTAGGGCAAGGACAGTCACCTTGCCCCTGCCACCGTAGCATTAATCTAGTAAAACATTCACGGTATCATGCTTGCCTGTTCAAATTCTGTTGCACAGCAGTGGGTTTTATGGGTATCGAGCAAAACCATTTTGGATGAGATGAAGAGCGCAGCAGTCTCTTTAGCAGCTGTGTGCCTCAAGAATACAGTATTTCTGTTTCTCCCCAGATCTGTAAGACCCTGTTAAACATTATTCAGTCTGTAATTCTTCTTTATCTCTGGGCTAGACAGATGAGTTGTTTCTGCTCATTGTAAATTGCATTTGCTTGCATAGTTTGGTGAGTGCATTGCCCTCTCCTCTTGCCACCTGATTGATTACACGTACCTCAATCGATCCTGCACAGGCATGGTGGAAAGGCTCAGTTCTTTGTAGCTTCCAGCCAGGATTCACTTTACAGATGATAACTGGTGAATCCATTCACCCCCTAGGTAAACACGGCAAATTGGTCTTGAAGCTAGGCAAACAGAGGCAAGTCTTTTGCCTGCATTTAGCCACTCTAAAGAGCCTTTTAAGAAGGACGGAAGGGTTATCTGGAACAGTTTGTGCGGAGTGATTCTAAACGGGAAGGCGGGCTGGAGCCAGAGAATATGGGAGAAACAGGGCTATTTCTGAACACACTTTACTGGAACTAACACTAGTCATCAAAGGTTGCTCTGCTGGCTAACAGTAAAGTGTGCTGCCAAAGTCAGCCATTGGCCCCAGCTTTTGACATGGCATTGCCATGTATCACATAGCTGGAGAGCAGTGAGCCACCTTGCCCCAGCCTGGAATCATCCTCAAGACGCCGTGTTTTCTTTCACTGCCCTGAGAGCCAGTCCTTGTTCTGGCTTCTTGGCATCTTGCCTCAATGTTCCAAAACACAGCAAGGTGTGGGAGGGAGACAGGGGTTCTTCAGGGTTTTTCCGAGTGCCTGTGTGGCAAATGGACAAACTTATATGTTACATCCACTTGCCTGACGGTGATTCGCAGGTAGTCCCCACAATTTACATCTAGCAGTCAGTCTAGGGGGACAGCAGAATCATTGCTACCTTTGAATGCTGACTGACCCTTTTTCTGCTTTGCTGTGGCTATCGGTCCAGTTCCTGAGGTCAGCTGAGAAGGACTGCATAGTCTGACCTCTAGTATCCACATCTGTGTCTGCATACCTGAAGAGAGAGATCAGTTGGTGGCAGAACATCCTGACTGACATGTATCTGAGTGCAGCTAAGAGGGAGATGCCAGCAGTTAATGCAAGCTCCCGGAAGGAATGACTGATCAGGAGGTGGTCCAGACACCCAGGTTAAGCGCTCCGTTTGATCCTGTGCAAATTATTCAACTCCTGTCTGTAAAACGGGGCTAATGGCATTCTTCTGCTCTGTTGTGCTCTTGAAGCCCTATGCTAAAGAAGTGCTTGGAAAGCCTCAGTGGCAGCACAGCAGAGTGATTTCAACAAGCTCTGTAGCTGTGCACAGGGAAAAGAGCTTGCCTTCAGGCACAGCTGTGCCAAGAACCAGCAGTGCAGGTTCACTCTCCCAACTCCCAGACACTTCTGAGAAGATTTCTAACCTGGAGGAGCCCAAGGCGGGAGTGCAAAGATGTCCCTTTCCTTCAGCAGCCCGACTAGATACAGTATTTAATGATGAAGCCTGGACAGCGACTATATCCTGTGCCACTCCGCGGACTTCAACACTTCAGTTTAACTGGTGGCCTGCTTTCAAAGCACAAGAAACATGGTTCCTTTCCTGCAAGACGGATGTTCCCACTGCTCTTCTCTGCAGCAGCACTTCTATTTCATGACAGCACTAAAAAGCGTGAACGCACACACGATGGTAGCAAAGAAGGTGACCTAACCCTTTACATGCTAAGTGCCTTTTGTATTGCTTTACATCCCCTGCTAGCCCTCATTTTCCCATCCTGTTTAAGTCTTTAAAGCTATAGCTACCCTGCCATAATGAGCCTGGTTAGAGGAGCCAGCACTCCACTTCTCTTTTGTAAGCTTAACCCATGCCTCAGGTATGTTTTGGTTTTTCTAGCCTTGCATTCTTCCCTAGGCGGACCAGCCACAGCTCAGAGCCTCTACAGCAAAATGCATTTGGTGGATTTCTATTCCCCATTAGTTTTCTGTACAACTTAAGAGTTTGAATTGGCAGCATGATGAGTTGTCCAAAATCATTCATCACGTTCACCACTTCAGTTCTTAGCTTGCCCACCAAATCACATAGGGACAGAAATCAGGGGTTTTTTTCTCCTTATTAAAGAATAAAGTCAAACAGTTTTCATGCCTCCTGAAACCTGCACATAACACTCCAGAAGACTAACTATCAGCATAATATTTGAGAACAAAAATAGCTCAAATTTGAACTTCCCAGAATATGACAAAGGCCATATTTGATAGGGGCTTAGAGAGGGCATGTCTTTTCTGGCCTGATGAAGGGGTAAGACTTTCCTGTTGCAATAATTCTGGTAATGCTACTGGCATTTTATTGCTGCTATCTGTTGATACATCAAAGCTGTGAATAGGTAGTTTTAAAAATAATCCTGAACACCTACCTTCAGCTCCAGAGATCTTGCTTGTCTTACACCAGTTCTGAAGGAAGGCTTAGATTCTTTCATAAATGGATACAGCTCTACCAAGTCAGGGAGAATTGTCATTGCTTATATTTAGCTTTGTAAAGATTGAAGATGGCATGGTGCAAGTTATAAGGTTGAATCAGTTTTCCACACCTGCTCTCACACTTTTTACATTGACCCTAGTCTGCTTAAATGCAAGTTAGCTGTGGTGTTACTCACATTTTATACCAGGGTGAGTGAGATCTCTCTGAAAGCATAGAAACCAATGATACACAAGAAAATAGGCCCAATGCTTTTCCTACTCTGCCCCCTTCTGATTCTTCAGGCCCTGCAAGGCAGTTTGGGAGTGTCAGGCTTCACACCATTTATTTCTGCACAGACCTAATCCTGAGTTGGCCTTGGGAGCTGTCACTTAGTTCAGGCTGCATTTGATAGGACTCAAATCATTCCCAGTTTTGGAAAGCTTCCATTCCAACTGCTTGGCCCTGTACCTGTGTCAGGTTTCTATATCAAGGAGTTTAGCTAGTTCCACTTCAAAGTCTCTATTTATTTATATCTTTTTAATACTGAGCCATAAATAGTGCTGAGCACTGACACCTCCCAAATTGTGCTCCTGTCAAACAAATGTGTCGCACAAAGGAGAAGATACAGTTCATATTCACTTAACTCCTTGAGTGCTCAGGGCAAATATCTTGGATTTAGAGTGTCAAAAGACGGGTGGTAGCAAATCTGCAGCAAAGGGAAGATGTAAAAGAAATGATAGTGATTTGCATGATCATGTTTGATGCCCTGATCTGATGTGGACAGATCTTTCTTATGTAACCACGCTTAAACCCAGAGTTTACTCTCTTGCTCTGTTTCCCATTTGTAGGATGGGAACAGCTCACATCACTATTTTGCAGGGGAAACAAGGATAAATTCAATGAGGGATGCAACAGTGTGTTAGGGGGCGTATGAATACTGTGGTGGGAGAAGTTCTGGCAAAGATACCACATTTGTCCAGGCTGCTTTCTCATAAAACAACTGAGTTCAAGAAAACTAGATAGCCCCTGGTCCTCCCAAGGGCACAGACAGCATGATCTAGCTAGACCCTAGATTCCCCAGCACTGGCAGCTGGAATGACAGCAGGATGCTCTTTTTTTTTCCCCCAGATTAGCAAGACTTGCTGGGACAAAACAGGAGACTGCAAGTGAGAGGAGGAATGACAAAGCAGTAAGTATAATTATTCCTTTGCTCCTTGAAGATGCTCAGAAGAAAATCTAATTTAGCAATGTCTGGAGGAGCCCCTGACATATGCTTGGGGTTTGTAGGACTAAAACTAGGGCTGAATACTTTTTAAAAGAAAATAGAGAGACCCAAGCAAAATGGAGTGTGCAATGTAACCACAGCACCTCACCCAGAGCTGCAGTGCTGAATGTGGCATCACATTGATAGCAGCGTTTTTTAAATGGATGCTGGTACAGTGTGAGCTCACTCCCTCTCAAAGCCTTTCCCACCCTGTGCTAAAACTGCAGCTGTGCTGGGGTGTGGGGTGCCTGCTTTCTTCCTGCTGATACGTGACTTAGGGACTCCTTGTATTATCAAACTGTGACTAGACTAGAACTAGCAGATAACAGAAGCTGTTGTAATCAGGTAACCTTGCTCTAAGTCTCACAAGCACAGCTGCTCGTTGTCTGCAAGAAAGGGGAAAAACACAAAGTCAGCACGTCCTGAACAGGTAAGAAAGTCAGAATGCTTCAATAGCTGGAAACTGGCTTGAAAACTGGTTTTGGCTGCTCTGGGCTGTGCCCCACCCCTCGAAGAGGTTAAAAGTTTAACGGAGAGGAAGACTTCAGGCCTTCATCAGAAAATCACCAGAGGGGGTCCAACGACCACCCCCCCATTTAACTGCAGATGTGATTTAGGGGCAGAGAATATGTTAATGAGCTCTCGGAAGGCTGACATATATGTATGTGGATTATGGGGCGTGTCACAAATATGTATGTAACGGCTCCATAAAAGGGTTTTAGCGCTTTTGCTGGGCGCGGGCATGCTGGGAGGAGCCAGCCCCCGGGCCGCCCAGCGCTGCTAATAAAGACTGCCTGCTTAATAACACGTAGCTGTTAGTGAGTTTTGTTCATTTCACTTGGCGACCCAGATGGAACATCTCTGCTCGGCTGCAGGACCCATTGAGACCGGGACTCCCTAGGCATCCCCTGGAGATTTCTCCAGAGGAATTCCCCCCTCAACTGGATCCTTGCAGGAGCAGACAAAGACCAGTGGGTAAGGCATTCTTTAATTCAGTAATGTGCAATAATTCAGGCAATTGACCAGTCCTGGTTCTGAAGAGCCACTGTAAGTCGTGAGACGAGATCTCATGCAGGATTGGTGTGTGTTGGGCTGCTAGCGCCTTTCAGGCATACCTGGTATAAATTTTCTGTCTGGCTAAGGGGTTTTGATCCCGTTCTGGTCAAGAGGTTTTAAAATCCCCTTCTGGTTTTGATAACTCGGGTTTTGAAAAATTATGCTTTGATTACTGGACAACGAGTATTGTAAATGAGCTTTGATTTGATCAATCACCATCTGATTGTTTTGTGTGAATGAGGCGCAGTTTACTGCGAAGCGAGCGCGGAGTCCTAACCGTGGTTCCATCCCTCCGCGAGGAGTTCAGCCAGCGAAGGGGCGAAGCAATACATGGCATATCGGGGACTCATTTTACTGTTGTTTTAAGTATTGTCTTGATAATTGTGTTTATTGCTATTTGTGTTTGTATCAAAAGGGATTGTTTTACTCCCCTTGCGTAAACACACATCCTCTGTGAATGAGTACCCTATGATATGTGATAGATTATTGTTTGTTACATCCCGATAACAAATGTGATCCGACTTATATCTTAGTCTGTAAGGACTGTGGGGCTAAAACGTGGGCTTCAGAAGGGCCCCCACCAGGGTATGGTGATGTGTCTTGGGTAAGTTGTGGTGCATGGTGTGAGTGGGA
This sequence comes from Leptosomus discolor, assembly GCF_034619465.1. Classification (NCBI taxonomy): domain Eukaryota; kingdom Metazoa; phylum Chordata; class Aves; order Leptosomiformes; family Leptosomidae; genus Leptosomus; species Leptosomus discolor. The sequence goes on along the minus strand of NC_141392.1, from coordinate 17,360,966 downwards.
CGAGAAGGATTGGCAATTTGAGGTTCTTAGCGTTATTTGTGGAACGTTAAAAAAAGCATTTGAATGGTTAAAGATGGGAAGTAGTCAGAGTAAGGATATTGTAAAGAAAAGCCCGCTAGGATGTGTTTTAGCACAGTGGAAAGATCTGTGGGGAACACCAGGCAGAAATACTAGCAAAAAGAAACTAGAAAAATACTGTAATGATTTGTGGCCAGTTTATAAATTAGAAGACGGAGCAAAGTAGCCACCTAACGGCACTTTAGATTATAACACACTGTTACAGTTAATGTTATTTTTAAGGAGAGAAGGAAAATGGGATGAGGTAATGTATGCAGATATGTTTTTTCACATTAGGAAATCATCCTGAATGGCAAAAAGAACACAGAATAAATTTAGCACCACAAGATCCTTTTGTGTTAGCACTAGAAGAAGGCAGAGAGAAATCTCAGGTCAGATTACGATGATGTTATTCATTGTGTAGTATCGGGCAGAATTGTATAAAGCATTCAGAGAAAAGGGACCAAAAGGTGGAAGAAAGAATAGAGGATTATCTCTCCCCTCTGGAAGAAAGGAACCTGCCAGACTCGACTAGGAGTGAGAGTTCAGATGATGAAAGTGAAAAAGGCGCAGCAGGAGGACATACTCCGATTACTGCTTGGACTCATAGTAAAGTGGGGCCAATTATCCAGACACCACTTAGACAAGCAATGGGACCAACTGGACCAACTTGTATAAAGGTGCCCTTTTCTATGAGCAATTTAGATTCCTGGCAAAAAGGTATAGAGATGATCCATTGGCAGTTGCTAAAAGGTTTGAGTTAATCGTTAAGACCCAGAATCCTGATTGGCAGGACATAGATGTGATGTTGGGTGAAATGACAGAAACAGAGAAGCAATAAGTCCTAAAAACCGCCCAGACACACGTACAAGCCCAAATAACTGCCGGGACCCTAGAGGCGGGGGGGTGGGGTGGACCAACATAGTCCCCTAACTGATCCAGATTGGGACCCTAATAGTAATGCGGAGTATGGAAGATTGAAGAGATATCAGGAGTGGATAAAGTTCAGTTTAGAGAATGCAGTACCCAAAGCTGTGAGTTGGTCTGCATTATATGCCATAAAGCCAGGGCAGACGGAGACCCCCATGGAATTTCTAGACAAGCTGAGATCCACTATGCGGAAATATACAACTTTAGATCCCTCCTCTGATGTAGGGAAACAACAGCAGGTGTCATTGGTTTTGGCACAGTCTTCTTAGGATATTAGAAGGAAGCTTCAGAAAATGAAAGAACCAGAAGTAAGGGGTTTAGAGAAACAGTTCGAGGAAGCTTGGAGAGTGTTCAGAAATAGAGATAATGGTGACAGGAGGAAACTAGGGAAAACAATAGCTACGGCCACAGTAGCAGCCCTGAGTCAACAAAGACAGGGAACCTTTAGGTTTTCAAGCAGGGGAGGAAGAGGAGGACCGGGTATGAGGTTCAATCAGAGATTGTGAAGCGAACAATGTGCTTATTGCAAACAACTGGGGCATTGGAAAAACGAATGCTCGAGTAAACAGCTGGATGCCCTGGAGCCAAACACGACAGCAGAACTGAAATGATGGGGACTGGGAGAGTCTACCCTAGCGGACCCGCAGGTTAAAATAAAGCTAGGGAACCAGAGCAAGGAGGTAGATCTTTTGGTGGATGTGGGAGCCTCCTACTTGGTATTAAATCAGAAGTTAATTCCCATTTTGTAAATGTTGTGGGAGCTACTGGCCAGCCAGAAAAAGCTCATTTTATAAAATCCATTAAGTTCCAGTTGGGAAAACAAATAGGGATGCACAAATTCCTATATATGCCAGATTCTCCAAGATCATTGCTTGGACGTGATTTGTTAGAACAATTAAAAGCAGACATATCTTTTGACACAGGAAAAATGGAATTGAGGGTAGGAGATGATGAATTAATTGAGATTCTAAGTTTGGCCCTGATCCAACCTGGACAGAGTAAGGCATTTACTCTAATACCTGAAGAAATTTTGAATCAAGTGTGTCCAGGAGTATGGGCATCAGGAATTCCTGGAAAGTCTAAGGCCACTACCCCAATGGAAATAAAATTAAAACCTGGAGCAGGCCCGATAAGGGTAAAACAATACCCTTTAAAATTGGAAGACCGAAAAGGAATAAAAGAAATTATCAATAACTTTTTACAGTTTGGATTGTTAGTGGAATGTGAGTCAGAATATAATACCCCAATTTTACCACTAAAGAAACCAGATGGTAAAAGTTACCACCTAGTGCAAGATCTGAGGGCAATTAACAGGATTGTAAAAGATCTACATCCTGTGGTAGCAAACCCATATGGTTTGTTAACTAAATTAAAAACAGATCAGGTTTGGTTTACCATCTTGGATTTAAAGGATGCCTTTTTCTGTCTGGCACTAGCCAAAGAAAGAAAAAAATTATTTGCTTTTCAATGGGAGAATCCTGAAACGGGGAGAAAGACCCAGCTTACCTGGACAGTGCTGCCCCAAGGGTTTAAAAAAAGCCCCACAATCTTTGGAAATCAACTGGCAGGAGAACTCGAGACATGGACCCCACCATCACAAGATGGAACGTTATTGCAGTATGTGTATGCCTTTCTCATTGCGACAGTGACAAAGGAGGACTGTGTACAGTGGACTGTAAGTCTATTAAATTTCTTGGTTTTAAGTGGGTATCGAGTCTCTCAACAGAAAGCTCAATTGATCCAGCAGCAAGTAACCTACCTTGGCTATGAACTCTCAGGAGGACAGAGAGCTTGGGGCTGAGCGGAAAGAAGCGATCTGCCAGACACAGAAACCAAAAACGGCAAAGGAGCTCAAAACTTTCCTTGGCATGACAGGTTGGTGCAGGCTATGGATCTATAATTATGGATTATTGGTGTGGCCATTATATGAGCTAATAAAAGCAAGTCAACCAAGAGTCGGATTGAGCTGGACTGGTGAAGCCGAGAAAGCCCTTAAGGAGTTAAAAAAAGGAACTCGTGAGGGCTCCAGCTCTGGGACTCACAGATATTTCAAAACCATTTTGGTTATTCTCACACAAGAAGCAGTGCATAGCACTGGGAGCGCTCACTCAGCAATTGGGACCTTACAAAAGGGCCGCCACCTATTTCTCTAAGCAGTTAGACGAAGTAAGCAAGGGCTGGCCAGGATGTTTGCGAGCGGTGGCTGCAGTTCTTCTTAATATTCAGGAAGCCCGTAAATTTACATAGGGCCAGAAAATAACTGTTCTGGTATCACATGCAGTTTCTGCAGTTCTGGAGCAGAAAGGAAGTCACTGGCTCTCTCCTTCCCGATTCCTGAAGTACCAAGCTATAGTAGTCGAACAGGACGATGTTAACATGGTAACCACTAACAGCATGAGCCCAGCCTCTATTCTCAGTGGAGCTACCTCTGAGCCCCTAGAGCATGACTGCCTGGAGACAATGGAGACCGTCTATTCCAGTCGACCTGATCTGAAGGAGGAACCACTTGAGGATGCTGAAGATTTGTGGCTCACTGATGGAAGTAGTTTTGTGAAACAAGGAAACCGTAAGGCCAGATATGCTGTAACCACGGCTGATAAGGTTACTGAAGCGAAGCCGTTGCCTGCAGGAACCTCCGCACAGAAGGCAGAAATAATAGCCTTGACAAGGGCCTTAGATTTGGCCAACGGGAAAAGAATTAACATATGGACAGGTTCAAAATACGCTTTTGGAGTGGTGCATGCTCACAGTGCTATTTGGAAAAAACGAGGATTGTTGACTTCAGAAGGAAAACATATAAAACAGGCAGAAGAGATCCTACACTTACTCAAGGCTTTGAACCTACCAGAAAAGGTGGCTGTTATGCACTGTAAGGGGCTTCAGAAACGTAACACTGAACAGGAAATTGGGAACAAATTGGTAGATTACGAGTCAAAACAGAAAACCAAAAATACTATTACTTAAATTCCGGATGGTAAACTCCAGACTCTAGATTTAGATCTTAATAAAATATTCAAAAGGGGACAGGGATCTAATTAATGATTTAAAAGGTAAAGAACATACGAATGGATTGGCATATGCACCTGATGGGCGTATTATAATACCCTCCAACATCTTATGGAAGTTAGTTTTAGAGGAACGTATTAAGACACATTGGGGAGTCAGGGCTTTGTATGAATGTTTGAATAAAAGGGTGATAGGCCATAATTTGTATACCACAGTAAAACAAGTCACCCAACAATGTGAAACTTGTCTGAAAAACAACCCTAATACAGCACATAGGGTCCAAATAGGAACCATCTGAAGGGGAAACGTTCCTGGGCAGCAGTGGCAAATAGACTTTTCGGAACTTCCAAGAAAAGGGGGGTATCGATATTTATTGGTACTAACTGATACCTTTTCAGGGTGGCCAGAAACTTTCCCTTGTAGGACAAACAAAGCAAGAGAAGTAAAATAAAATTATTAAATTAAATAATACCACGATTCGGAGTGCTGGCAGTAATATCATCAGATAGAGGTACTCACTTTTGTGCAGAGGTAGTACAACAGGTTAGTAAATTGTTGAAGATTAATTGGCAATTACATACTCCCTATCAACCCCAAGCAAGCAGACAGGTGGAAAAAATGAATCACCTGATCAAACAACAAATAGCAAAAATCTGCCAAGAAGCTAATCTATACTGGTATCAGGCTCTTCCCATTGCTTTATTGAGAATTAGAGCTAAGCCCAGATCGAAAAAAAAATTTGAGTCCTTTTGAAATTTTGTATGGTAGACCTTATCAATCTCAATATAAAGAGGATTTAAATCAAATTGGGGAAGGATACCTACGGGAGTGTATGATAGCTTTAGGAGATCAACTGAATAAAATTAATAAAGTTGTCTTGGAAACCTGGGTTAGAAGTTTGGACCAACCAATTCATCCCTTTCAACCAGGAGATTGGATTTATGTTAAGAATTTTACAGGACAACCACTGGAAGAAAAGTGGAGCGGACCATATCAGGTGTTGCTGACTACTTTCACCGCCATCAAGATTAAGGAACAAGCTGCCTGGATTCACTATTCCCGTGTGAAGAGAGCACCTCCAAAGTGTGGACTTCTGAGCTGATAGGACCATCTAAACTCAAACTGTACAGGCAAAATGAAGGTTATTAATCTGTTGACATTGGCAATGGTAAGTATTGCCACCGCATGGGAAGAAAATACCTATTATCAGGTAATAAAGACTTTAGTAAATGCTACTAATGCTAAAGATTGTTGGATTTGCACAGCATTACCCAGGGGAAATATGAAACTCCCCTTATATGGGATAGTAGCTACCCACTGGGATGTTGATAACAACACCTGGCCTGAGTTTTGGAAAAAAGAAGATGGTGGATACTGTAAATACAATGGCAATGACAGTTTAGAAGTTGGTCCAAAATTTGACCTACAGTTATTAGAAGAAGAGAAGAGTCATTTCTTGATCAGTAACAACAGCTGTGAGTGGAAGAACCATAGCAGTACAGGTTGTCCTTGTCCAAGTAGGCCAGGAACAAACAATTGTTCATGTGAGGATGGGTGGAATTCTTATTGGATCAATAAAACTACAGTAAATGTGGGAACCTGGAATTTAACGGGATTGAATGTCACAATTATAGACTTTTGTAACTCCACCCAGCTTCAAACCTATGAACCTGCAAAAAAAGAGAGTTATAAGGGTTCCAGCTGGTATAGTGGCTGGCATAGTGCGGGGAAGTTTTATGGGGCAAACCTCACTGCCACAGTGGGGCCATGCCAGTTACCCAGTGGTTACTGGTGGCTGTGTGGAGACGGACAGAGTAGAAAACGACTTCCCGCCGGATGGAAGGGGACCTGTACTATTGGTTTTCTTACCTCACAAAATCGATTATATAATCAATCCCAAGTCCCTGGAGGAATTATGAAAGCCTTGTGGAAAAGAGCGAGGCGAAATTTGAACCCGTTAGTAAGATATAACACAGGATACCATAGCTTTGTCAGGGCATTGATCCCAGCATTAGAAGTGTGGCAATTAGAAAAAGCTATAATAAATATCTCAGCAACCTTAGAAGAAATTGTCAACGCCACCTCTGATGCAATCAAAGGACTTCAGGTAGAAGTACAGTCTTTATCACAAGTGGTGTTACAAAATCGAATGGCCCTAGACTTATTAACCATAAAAGGAGGAGCGTGCACAGTAATAAATCAAAGTTGTTGTACATACATAAACCAGGCGGGAAGAATTGAAAAAGATTTACAGGCCATATGGGAAAGAACGCAGACCCTTCATGAAACAAGTCAATCAGGTTCCGTAGGAATCTGGCAAGATTCGTGAGACAGGCTAACATCCTGGTTGCCCGACTTTCTTTACTTGGCTGAAGCAATTATTTGTGACCATTTGTATACTAGTACTTTTTGTAATACTAACCTGTATACTGATCCAATGTGCCTCTTGGTGTTGTAGGAGGAGTCTTGATGATTATAATATTTGGAAAATTAATAAGATCAAACACCAGGTGGAAACAAGAAAGTATTTTAAGAAATCTGTGGTAGACTGTAACAGAGTTTTATAAAGAGGCGAAAGAATTCGCCTTGTAAAAGAAAAGGGGGGATTGATACGTGACTTAGGGACTCCTTGTATTATCAAACTGTGACTAGACTAGAACTAGCAGATAACAGAAGCTGTTGTAATCAGGTAACCTTGCTCTAAGTCTCACAAGCACAGCTGCTCGTTGTCTGCAAGAAAGGGGAAAAACACAAAGTCAGCACGTCCTGAACAGGTAAGAAAGTCAGAATGCTTCAATAGCTGGAAACTGGCTTGAAAACTGGTTTTGGCTGCTCTGGGCTAAGCCCCTCCCAAAGAGGTTAAAAGTTTAACGGAGAGGAAGACTTCAGGCCTTCATCAGAAAATCACCAGAGGGGGTCCAACGACTACCCCCCCATTTAACTGCAGATGTGATTTAGGGGCAGAGAATATGTTAATGAGCTCTCGGAAGGCTGACATATATGTATGTGGATTATGGGGCGTGTCACAAATATGTATGTCACGGCTCCATAAAAGGGTTTTAGCGCTTTTGCTGGGCGCGGGCATGCTGGGAGGAGCCAGCCCCCGGGCCGCCCAGCACTGCTAATAAAGACTTAGTAACATGTAGCTGTTAGTGAGTTTTCTTCGTTTCACTGCCATGAGGGAGACTCCAGGACGTTCAGCCTCACTGAAAAAACAAGGGGCACACAGCAGTACTTTAAAATGGCTGGTACTTCTCCATATAGACTTACTGCCCTCCCGTGGCTGCCAAGGAGCATCTCTAATGCAGAAACAGAGAGGCCAAGGACTGAGGGAAACAATAAAGGAAATAACTACGTATTCAATTTAAACCAAAACGCAATTTGAGTTACAAGGAAGAAGGTGGTAGACACGCTGTGTGATTAACTGGAATTACCTAGACTGTTGAGGGACACTGGCATCAAGATGGGTGTCACCCTGGCCTACCCGAGAGCTGTGCTTTTGGGGATGCACATCAGTGGGAGTATGAGGGTTTCTTCAGGATGAGGGAGACTGCAGTTCAGCAGAGCATGCAGCAGGTTGAAATCAGTGAATGAACGCAGCAGACAGACAAATGCTTTGCTCATTCCAGTTGTCGGGTCACAGAGTCAGTATCTCATGTAGTGGCCAACTAGGGAGCAGGGTAAATCCTGCTCTCTCCATTTTCACATCTTAGGCCCTGCTGCTCAATGTTAACATAACAAACAAAACTTCACCTTATGCACACATGAAAATGTCCAATGAGATGAGAAATCACTCAATATCATTTTAAAATTTGTGTGTATGTGTGTATATACACACATAAACACACAGAGAATATATATATTTGTAGTAAATACATACCAACTTTTACACAATTAAAACCACTCCAGTATATACAACATACACTCCTATCACTCACCAGGACAATACATTTTGTTGCACTGACAGAATCCATTGCTCAGTTACCCTTTAAATTTTTATAAATTATGCAGAATTGCTCAGTGGAAAGCCAATCTTTGGCAAGCACAAATCTGCAGAAAACCACCAGCTCCAGCAGTGATCCTTCAATATTTGAAGGTACCCCCCTCCCAGTTTCCTTCACATATCAACTGCTTTCATAGAAATAGATTATTTCAAACTATATGCAAGAACCCTGTTAAGCCAAGCAGGATTTTAATTCTAGTACATATAAATATTTCACATCCTCCCTACAACACGCAATGCAAAAAGTAAAATCATGTTTGCAAGTGATTGTACTCTGATTTGGCCCCATAACTGTTTTAGTTTAAAAAAAAAAACCAACCAGACAAAAAGAAAACCCAAGTATCACATAAACTTTACAAATCAGCAGACAGAGCTCTAGTAATTTATGTTTCCAAAGGAAATACCTTTTAGTCGTAATTAACTCTGTCTGCAGCTGTTAAGTCCAAACACTGTGAGTGTAAGAAATGAGGACAGAAAACTAAAGAGAAATTACTTACTTGTCAAACTGAGACACACGCAACTTGTAAAAACCCTTACGTGCTTTTTAAAAATTTGTTTGAATCACCTGTGTGATGTCCTTGTTAAATACCAAAGTAGATTAGCTTGAACAAGTCTATTGGAAAAAGCACTACCTTAAAAATCTGTAGTTCAAAGCCTTATCTAAAAAGTATTTTCAGATTAAATTCTGCGTTTCTCAATGACGTATTATTCACAAAACGTTGCATAAAGTTACATTTTGAAACTCTGACATTGATCAGCTGTCAAAGAAAACAGAGCTTGTTTGTGTAATAAGACACTCAGGTAAAAAAAAGAAAAAAAATCACAGAACTTGGCTCTTTCGAAAAAACTGACTCTCAGAATAGAAATCAAATGATTTTAAAAGGTGGAGATAACAGTAAGTTTCAGTCAGACCTGTATTTTTTACTGGCAACAAGCACTGTGAATTTTTAATTTTTTTTAAAATTAACTCACCTGAGGGTGTGTAAATATTCCCAGCATTAATGATGCCTTATGTAGAGTAATGTAACAGCAGATTCAAGTTTGCACCCCCATATTTTGATACAAACTATGACAGCATATTTCCAAAAAAGTCCCTTTGACAGTAAATAGCTATTTCAAAATTTGTAATTAAAAAAATAATCTTTAAACAGTACCAAAAACCAGGTAAACCAAGTCTCAATCAGTGTAAGAGGACCTCTTCATAAAGGGAAAGTACATCCTCCTTTGGAGTAGTTACAACAACGTACAGAAATGAGACCAGAAATACACACAAGAAGTTACATGTCCGATTTACTGGAGTTGTGCTGTAATTTCCACCTTATGGTAATTTGAGGATTGTAGTATGGACCCAGAAAAAGATTTCCAAAAAGGTAAAATACTGGAAAGAGACAGGAAAAAGTATCTGTTTTCCCACACTGAGGATCTGATGCGCTGTAACAGGCAGCCCTGCCTTCATCAGCCGTTAGCTGCAGTGGTGGATGCGCGCAGAACCAGAAGCCTGATGTTTAAACATCCCACCACTGACATGCTGTCTAAGTCCGTCACGGCTCACTATGTCTAACTAAGGTCAGAATAAATGAGCATTTGGGGCAATTTCAACAGAAATTGTGTGCACAGAGGCCAGCTTATGAAGTTCAGCCTCGCTTCTCTAATGCTCACAGCCAGGTGTAACGCACTGCCCTGTTCTGTGCACGCTGACTGCTACGCTTTTCTAGTTACAAGCCTGACCTTCTCGCACTGCATGTTTGCACAACACTTCAAAAGTGTCAAGCATTAGAAATTCTAGAGTACAGTTAAACTTGACTGCAATTCCAGGGCTAAAACGCCTTACTTAGCTTCTGGAAGCATAGATCAGATTGCCTCTCCAGTCTTCCATGCTACATACAGGTTTCTGTGCTCACAACAGCCAGTATGCACACCAAATAACATAAAACTAATGCTCTGACATCAGCAATGAGCCAGGCTTTTCGCTGCAGTCCAAGAGTCCTGTGAAAATAAATCCCAGTTCAACATGTAACTATTAAATTTTTAGTACACATCGTGTCACAGAGTTAGTGTTTTCCTCACAAACATATGGCACTAAGTGTAAAACTTTATGACTTATTCCAAACAGTGTATCATCACAGCAAAGCTTTAAAAAGAATCCTCTAACTCCCACTTCTTCTAAATATACAGCTGGTGGGAGGCCAGGGTGTCCATGAATGGTCGCACAAGGTTGTCTGTCGAGAAGTAAAAGACCAAGCCAAAGGTAATGGAGATGGGAAGAGCGGGCAGTGCTTTCTTAAAAACAGCCAGTAATAAAAGAGTTAGGCATAAACCCTGCCAGAGAAAAAGAGAATAAAAAACACAAGGAGATGTAGTAAGAAGCCCAGAAACATATCTGTCATCAACAACCCAATATACAAATCATAAGCTATATACATTGTACAGCAATTGCCCTTCTGGTTAGTTTCCACAAGGATGCTCATGTAAACAGCAAGTTTCTAATAATTATTTTCTACCTAGGTGAAAGCTCAACAGCACGTGATCATTAGATCTGGCAGGACTGAGTCCTTTAGCAGTTACAGTACCATCGTCATCTGCTTTTACTGATAATTTCCATGGATTTTTCAGTCTCCTTCCTTCCTGTTTTTTCCAGCTCAAACACCAGAACAAGATAGGTTTTCATCCTCCTATCTAGCAGTTCTCCTTGGCGTAAGGGAGTTAACCTTTTCAACTACACTTGCTAATCAATGTGAAGTTGTAATATTGACTCTCGTGGACAACACAAGTCCCCAATATTTTAACACTGCAGCAAACACACAGCTGTAACTGTTTTCCCTAGGGCTGTTTCACCCTCACCATGTCCACATTTGGCTCTGCTCTGACGAGTCCATATCATTCAGCTTCAGTGGCTGTTTAAAGCCTGACTTTACAGACAGTACATTTAGGGTGGTTTCTCCTCAATACCCAGCGTGTTACCTGCAGTGACTTAGCAGTGCTCAGCTGCTCATACTCCTGGCAACACTGCTGTGCTAAACAGGGTGTAACAGCTTTTGAAAGCTTGCTCACTTACTATGAGAATGGCTACAAAGCAGGCCAGCGTAGTATTCCAGTCTCCACTAGCTGTGGCAGCTGCTTTCCCAACAAGCACACTGTAAAATATGAAGTCTCCAAGGCCCAGCTTCACACCCCCTGAGAGAAGTAGAAAAAGAAAACAAGTGTTAATTCCTCCTGAAAAAGACAATAAGGTTTTTTTCTTCCTCCTGAATAAATTCTTGTCCCCTGGGGAGCAGGTGAAAGTTCTGAGTCCTGGCTACCAACCTGGACCCTTAGCTTCCCACACATTACTGAGGAGGCTGAGACTTCCAGCCCCCTCTCCTGCAGTTGTTTTTGCTCAGCCTCATTCTCTGAGGTTCCCTGGGCTGCTTTACTGCTGTACCAGCTCAGGAAGCATGAGGCCAGAGAGGGATGGGAGGCAAGGGGAAGAAGGAACTGTTTAGATTGTCCGCATAGCCAAGAGATGTCACTGGAACCACAACCCCAGAACAGACTCTGCAGCAGCAAGAAGTAATACGCAGTCAGACTTGAGCTCTTTGTTGCTGAACAAGTCACAAGTACTCAAATTAAATGCGATTAGTCCAAACCAGGTAACAGAGTGTTAACCACAATGAGTAAAAACGTCAGGCTCTGACTACACTGAAAACAAGGCATAAAGCTTCCCTTACTTTCCTCCTCCTCAAGCTCCTCTAAAGAAGTGATGGGGCGGGTTGGAACAGAACTCCTTGTCTCTGACATCTGAGACTCTGTGTGGGAAGGGCTCCTGTGGTTCTCTCTCCCATCCTCAGCTTGGTTCCACAAAAACAGGCCAAGAAGAGCAGACCAAAAAAAAAGAAACACAAGAGGTAGCCACATTTACAACTTGTTTTCATGCATGAAATCCACACTTCTGTGAAGCTTCTCTGGAATGGCTAAGCCCTTTGTTTCTTGGAGGTGTGGATCATCAGGACCAGCTCAAGCAGAGACATTTAGCAGCTCTGAGGAAAACACGTGTGTTATTATTTGAAACAGTCAGAAGGGTCCATGTTAACAGCTTCTCTGGCAGCTACCCAGGAGTTCAATGGCTTTAACAAGCAAGTACATACGCAGAACTAAGCGTTACTCTGCACAGGCTAGAATGACAAGTAAAACCAAGTAAAGTTAATATGCCTTCCCTCATTGTTCTGTCTTTGGGGTGGAGGTGCTCAGGTATTCCCTAACTGGTCATATGACAAAAACCAGGTGACTAAGGGGACTGTCATTTATGGGAAAAGTTCTGCCCTGAATCACATTGACATTGGAGCTGCGTGTTCACACGTAGAAAGCAGACGCATTTCATTAGTCACAGAATTCTTTTTTTTTTTTTTGCCACCCCGGTAAACACATCTAACAGAGCCCTTGGTAGTGCTTTTGGAAGCAGCCAGTCTGTGATATATTACTCTATCTGACAGTTCCTATTTTTCAGAAGCACTCACACAAACTTTCTAGTCCACGTCAATCGGACAGGATGCTGCTGCTGCAGATGCAAGCAGACTGTGATCTGCAACACACAGAGCTTCCACAGAGGTATTCTGTATGCCTCAGCATGCAGTTTGCATCTGCTCTGTGCTCAGTTTCAAAGCAGGATTGTGTCCCTGCAGTTTATTAGTATGTGAGCTGCTTTATCCTGAAATAAGCAGCATGTTCAGTTATCAAACCTCAGCATGCATCTTACTGCTTTAACATAAAAAGGTACTGTCATCTCTGAACTACTGCCATCTCTGAACTGCAACAAGCCCAGATGGGAAATCCTCCCAATACCACAAGTCAGATTTTATTTGATCACCTTAAAACTTCAGTTTAACTTGTATTTCAAGAAGATAAAAGCAAACGCACACAAATTACCACAGGACCAGCTAGAACGTAAACTTGAAACACCTCAGCTAATGTTGGGTAACTGCCCAAACATAAGCCTTTACCCAAGGGTAAATGTAAAGACGTTCATTTTCTTTGGCAGGGTAAGCCATAGTGCACTTAGAGCTAGGTAAAAGCATGCCTGCTTCATGGCAGTAGCCTGATTGCAACACACTGCAACGCACTTAAGTTCACCAGCTTGTCGGCATTGTATTTATGAGCCTACATCATAACCAACCACCTGCAGCTAAACCCCCACTAGCCCACTTTCAGCTTTGACTTCAGTACATCTGAAGATGTGTGTTGAACATCACTTCTGTTTGGTTTTCTGTTTGGTTGGTTTTTAAATAAAATCAGCCTGAATACTGGAGCTTCCTACATCATCTGGTCATCTTTGCTGCCAGTCCTAACAGCAGGTTTCAGAACATCGCCAAGGTCTGCGACTAATGTAACAACACTGAAACAAACACATCCATCAGGGGCTTACATTTACTTGCAGTCTCAAACATACACATTATTCCCATGGGACAGCGCTCTGTATAGAAGAGTGACATGCAAGCAAACCTGCATCCCACGTCCGCTGACTTGGTCCTCTTGCTGCTGTGTCCGGCTTTGCCATTCCAACTGTCCACATCATAGCAGCTAGAAGAGAGAAAGTAATCAGCTGCGTAAAACATTGGTCACCATAGCTCAGAGGAGCTAAGAGTTTAGCTGTCCCTAAAAAATACAAACCCTTGCCTCTGTAAATGCTCTTAAAATACTCACTCTTAGTTGGTTTCCCTAGGCACTTAGAAGACAGGGTGGGAGAAAATTAAGGCAATGCACCCATTCAGTTTCTAAGAAAGTCCCAGAGCACAAAAAAACCCTAAGAGTCAGTATAGTCTTCTCTGTAGGCTGAAGAAAGCAAAAATCTACAACTAGGGTCCTCATCTCCTGTTTTCTTCCTGGCTTCTGGCTCTTCTCTTCAAAGAAGATAATTGCCCAGGAAACGATGGTAGTTCGAAAGGTAACCAGAGACAGCTTAATCCTCATGATCTGCTAAAGGTAAAGCACACAAGCGAGGGATATGCAGGAGTTGTCAGAGTGCTAGTGTTCTCTCTGCCTATTTGTTTCGATTCTTTCCTGTCAAAATATTGGCCATTTCTGTTTTGGTTCCAAGAACAACTTTAGGCTGTTTGGGGGTCTATTCTTGAGATGGATCCCTAAATTAAAAAGGAATATAAACCATTCTGAGATCAGTGGAAGGGAACTCAAATCAGCTGTTTATTTAAGTGTGCATCAGTCTTCCTGTTTTTATAGGAGCTAAACTAAACAAAATAAGCCAAGGCAAACACAGTGCCTGCTTTCTCAATACAAACTCAGCCAAGGTGATGTTTTTGCATCTAGAGGGAGCCACACAATGTGGTCTTGCAATGGAGACAAGAACTTTTTGTTCCATATTTATTATTTGTTGAATTGCATTCTGCTTTAGAGAATTTTGTTTGTTAATTAAATTTTAGTTTGTTTACTAGATTTAGAATTTTACTTTGTTTCAGGGAGCTCAGCTGAAGCCAACAGAAGCTCTGTTTGGAACACATAAAATCATTTATATAACATTAAATGCTAGAAAACAGATCGATCAGGTTGTAGGCATCCTCAAGTTAGTACCCAACATTTGGAAATATCCATTCATCTTACAAACGATGTAATGAAAAAGTCATTGAGGTCCACGAAGCACTTGAGTCCAGGTCCCATGAGTGTTGAGCCACCTGCCTCCTTCCAACCATTTTAATCTTAAGCACATAGATACCCTTGTGGATAAGGGCACCAGACACTATCATAGTCAAACACCTCTAGAAAGCCAGGGAAGAGATGACTGATTTTGTTTGCAGAGCAATACTTGAATAGAGCCTTTTACAAAGCAAGCAGCCACACAGTGACCAATAAAGCAAATACATTCTAAGCACACCTGTACAGTGCACTGAGCAAGAGGGGGCTACAGGAAGAATGGAACCTCACCGCACATTTAAAGTGTCTATAAAGCATATGCACAAGGAGTAAGTGTACTGAGTGAGCACCATCTAATCATGGAGCTTTGCAAACACTGTCCATCTAACACAGGTTGTTGTATGCAGAACAAAGGGGCATGTTCTACACTGCATTCATGAAAGGATGAATCCACTTTTGAACATTTCAGCTTCACAAGGCAAATGTGGGCTCCCTTTGGCTAATTTGAGTTGGCACCATTGTAGCTGATAAACAAGGTCTTCTACAGATGGTCTGTTCCAGAACATAAATGCCCACCAATCTTAGGGCGAGGAAGTAACTAAAATAGCGCTCTTTGGTTTGACACAGAAATAGGTTGTGAGTTTAATCTGGCTAAAAATATTAACAATCTAATCTTACTCACAGGAATATATTAATGCAGGAAAAATGGGCTCATTTCTCTCCTGTGCAGTTTCTACCAGCATTCTCAGTGGCCCCTTGGGACAGAGAACAGCCATCAGATCTGCAAAGAGAAAAGGGCCAGACAATCTCATCTCAAACTATCATGCATATTTTACATTCTTTATCTTTAAAAAGCTATTCTCCCCTCAAAATTACATCTATCAATATTAACTGGATGATTTCCTGAATGGCAGTTTCTGCCACTTAGCATAACTCGAGCTGTTCTAGTCCCTGAAGACTATGTTCACTTAAAATAACATCCCCAAGCCTCAATGTAATAATAAAAGTTTTCATTGTGCTAATCCCATAAAAAGCCTCTTGAGAATACCACATTATTTCTTTGAAAGTAGATGACAGCTTTACATTGAGGTGTTAAGTTTAATTAGAGGAGGACTGGGGGTACTTTGTTCACGTTTCAGAATCCACCCCTACATACGCTGACTCTATGTTTCACATGAATGAAGGCCTTTGGTCCAGTTCCTCTTTGCCTGCCCTCTCTTCTCCCAGAGCTCCTCACCAATCTGAATGTTACCTCCTGGCTACCTCTTGTTCTGCAGGTTCTCTTGAAACTTGTAACTCATACCAAAATCCACGATCTCCCGATAACTGTAAATGAAACCTGTGAGACTATCAGGCTGCTACTGATAAAAATCCAACCACCCCTACCATGCAGTTAGATGTGGTTCAGTACTTTCCTAACTTGGTGTTCCAGTTTGAAAGACATAGTAGGACTACAGTAGCTACACGAACAAGCTAGCAAGAGACAAGCTAGGGAATCAATTTAATTTCCCATCTGTGTAAAGCTGTTAGCACCAAGTTGTTTTTGGAATTATATACACAGTCCTGAGATTGCTTCAGAGTAACCTCTCCATGAGCCACACCTTTAGAGTCACAACCTAGACTTACCATAGATGGAGATTGCACCTAGAATCACCCAGGCTGACCACTCGGGTAGATACTTAATGAAAACCAGTGCCATTAGAGCACTGATCATAATGAGATACGCTTGCTGGAGCTGCAAGGGACCTTTCCAGTGGATGCAAATCATTCCAACTGCTCCAAAATTCCAGATGACTAAGAACAGAGTGGGGTAATCCATGGCCACGTTGTACGTCTTCAATACTTCACTGGAATACAAAAAGAAAATTTAGCTAAGCAATAAAAGCAACTGACAGGCAAAGCATCCTACTAGCTGTAGTTAAACAAACAAGCCTCCTACTACACCAGGAGGAAGCAGGATAGAAGCAGCTCTCATCACGAAAGGGGACTCTGCCAATTGCTGCACTTAGCTCTCTGTTCCTCCTGCAGGAGATGGACACTGCTGTGTGTGCAGACAATCACCACACCGCCTTAGTCCTGAGGTCAACAGTGATTCCAAGGGTTTGAGCAGGCAGGATTTCAAGTCTTAACTGAACATAGGCCTGCAGCTACATGACCATCTCCAGCAAAGAAGTCATGTAAGAGTCATCCCACCAGATGCATGATGCTTACAGTTAAAAATGAAAAGTTTTAACAAGTGTCACCTGCAAGTTAAAAACTTGGTTCTACCTGAGCTGGGAGCTAAGAGAATGAGCTTGAAACAACGTAGTCTGAGAAAAAGGCAAATCAGAGAACCAAGTGGGTACGTGAAGTTCCCTTCCACTTGCTTCTCAATGCGTAATTCAGGGTCTCTGTACCACAAGGTTCAGCCCATTTATTTCATGCTCATCGTATCAATTCTCAGCAATTTTTGTAGAGTAGACACTGCAAAATCAGGCATTGTCTATTAAAGACCTCATTTTCCACTTTTTTAAAAGAAAGCTATCTCATACTAACAATTCTCAAACCTCCATTTGGAGAAGGGGAGACATTCCTTTCCTTGTTCAAGTTATGGATTTTCTGCAAAGAGGTGAAAGAGCCCTGAACTGCCAGGTTACCTGCACCACTCCCACTTACCCAAGATATATGTAGGTAAAGAGGAAGAGCAGCATCAAAGAAGACAGGATCAGCCAGCCATGGATGAACTATCAAGGGCAAGAAGAGACAGTGATTGAAGGGGCTGTTACCCCTCGCGCAGGTCGCGGTACTGCTTGCGCTACTGACAGAGCTTCCTACTGTCCAACAGGCTCCTCCTGCATTCCTCCTCCAGTTTACACAGACCCTGCCTTGCCTGCTGCCGCTGAGGGAGGAGGAACAACCAGTTGATCCCAGTTCTCCCAAACTCTTTCATTTTATAGTCTACCCCTTGATGTTTCTTTTTATTGGTTTGGGGCTTGTTTTTTCTCAGTCTCTTTCCTATCCATTTCCATGGGTCTCCATACTGGTTCCTAGCTTAGACAGGTAAGCACACTTTCTCTGCTTGGTGGGAAGGAGGAGGGGGTTGCCCAAGGCTGTACAATAAATCCATATCAAGGGCAAGTTTAGAAAGCAGCAATGGTGCTGGGCTGGTACCACATATAACAACTCCCTGGGCACCACAAAGCCCGAATGTGCCTTTTCCTCCAAGCCTTGTCCCCTTCCACCAGAGCCTCCAGAGGCAGGAAGAATACCAGTTCTCACAAACCTTGTCTGAAACTTCTTAAGAGAAGGCATTCACAGTAAACGGTACAACTTAGTCCATAAGTACAAACGGCAAAACATTTTGATCAGATGGAGAAGACTCAGACCTGACTAACACAAGGTAGTAGGCCTCGTTTTTAAGAGACTACTATTAGTGACAAAATAACAGCAAAGCGTATGCAGGGCCACAGCTCCACCACCACTGACAGGCCTCTGTACAATATGATTCTTGCTGTGACTAAGATGTGGAGTAGCCAGTGCAGTGCCTGTATTCCTCACGGACACACAAGCCTCACTTGAACTCAAGTTCACAGCACATAGGTGGAAAAGGCTCTGGCATGAACACTTTACCTTGTAGCAGCGATATTTATAGAGCAGAACTAGGAACACGGTCATTACAACGATGACGCTGATCATTATGATGGTGTTCAACACAGAGTTCAAGAGACGCTGGCCCACAGACGGGGTATCCTCACTGAAAGGGGTGTAGATCCTGCAGCATAAAACAAAAGCCATATAAAGTATATATATTCTCTTCTAAGTAACTGCCCTGAGATAAAACCAGACCTCTCTGTGCATGGGAAAGAAAGGGAGGCATGACTGCCAAGGACAGCAAACATGAGATGTAGCCTCTGAAGGGGCTGGGCTCCAGCTAATTATCAACTAAAGATTAGCGGTCTCTATCAAAAGCACATTCCTACAGAGAAGCTGTGGCTGGCAGAGCTCTAAACAAAAAGACCTAGAGTATAAATTACTTTATTTAAGTTTAGTAACTTCTCTCCAGGCCACAAATTTTTATTGCATGCTCTGGATCTTTATCTGGATCCATGATAATTGTCAGGATAAATCCCAGGTGCTGTCCTAGGGGAACTCTTTCTTTCCCTGCTTGGTAGGAGAGTCTTGAACTCTCTTATCCCTTCTCATCACCCTGCATCACCCCCTCCCATGTTTTGTTTCCTTTGGTTCAGCTCAAGTCCCCATTTCTCCACCTCTCTTTTAACCGAAGTGCAGTTAAAGCCCCAGGAGAGCTCTCGGGCAAGAGAGCTGGATGGAATTATGTATCCACACCACGAGTCTTTAGGAACCAGAAATGTCATCAGGAAACGAGACACTCATCCAAATGAACATGCTATTCCCTGATTGCTGCCAGCTAGTGAGTGAACAGACTAGGAGTCCAGCATAGGCCTTTTATGCTGCAGTATGAAGCAACTGCATTATTACACAGCTCACAGGCTTCGCTTAGGGCGCCCTAATGACAGCGCTAATGAATCAGTATAGTGCAGGTCCAGAAAAACTTACACAGATGAACGCAGTGTACTTTAGTAAGATCTTTGTACGTTTACACAGCCACCTCTAGCTGCGTCAAGGTTCTCCCAACCTGCCAAAGAAGCACTCTGTGCACACGGACGTGCGTGTGTGGAACATAAAGCTAGACATCCCATGAACTCAGAGGCTGTTCTGAAGACCCCCACTTACAGCTGCCCGTTTTTCTCCGTATAGAAGCGCACTGACTTTATGGTGGCGACGACAACAATCATACAAAGGGTGACAGGCACAAAGAGCATGATTACATGCTTTGCTCCATATTTCAGAGTCAGTTCCTCTTCTTCATTTTCCAAGGTGCCTTCTCTCACTGGAACACCCGAGTCAGACACTTCCCCGTCAGCAATATTGTTAGGGCTACGGCTGCTACCTGTTCGCCTCTTCTGAAAAGAAATATTAGCAGATAGATAAGACTCTTCTTTTCTTTGTCTTCAAAGGTTTATTCCATCCTATTTCACGAGGCTGCTGTAGGCCACCACAGCCTTGTCCCTAATGGAAAGGTACAAACTGAACAATACAGTTAGAAATTCCATTGCAAACGGGCTGCAATGGAATTTTTAAACCAAAACCATGAACATCTAAGGGCCTCTTCAAGTGCGCGTATATAGATGGACACATGCACATGAAGGGCAAGATGCCCAGAACTGAGATAGAACAAATGTCATCTGAGGTGGCATAAGCTTGATCAGTTCCTCCCCTCACAGCAATGCTGTGCTTCCTTTACCCTGCTGCTTCGCTGGCAGCAGGACTAGATTCTGTTCTAACATTTGCTGCATTTGACGAAAGCAGACAAAGGGTTTCTGCCAAAACAAAAAAGGCTGAAAAGGATATCCTGTAAGAGTCATATGTACAGCAGGTCCCGATTAAAAGCCTATATCTTTACCAAAAGGAAGGAAGAGGGAGGAGTATATATGGAGATAAGGGGGAAAAAGTCACAGTGAAGGAAATGGGAACAGGCACCACTGCTGCTGGCTGAGAGGGACACCAGAGAAACAACACTGGCCAAAGCCAATCCTTGAAGCCAGTCTGCTGGGAGGGATTGAGGGGTAGCAGGACTACATCTATCATCACACCCCATTTCTTCACTCCCCAGGAAGGACGCACACCTACCCTGTGTGCCTGCGCTTCCCCTGCTTCTGAGGCTTGCAGGCCATCCTGGTAGGAGGGTACTGGAGGGCTCTCTGCAGACATCAGGGATGTTCTCTCATTGCAAGGCTCCTCCTCGCTGTCCGAGTTGTTCATGAATGTGATCATCGTCGCTTTCCCAGAGAGCGCTTGTGAGGGGCACAGCCAAGCACTACCCGAGGCTGAGGGGACAAGCAGAGCAGAAGGAAAAACAAACAGTGACCACCACAGTGCAAACAGCTGGAAGTCTGAAGAGGTGGCACAATTTCAGCAGGGAAGCTACAGCACGCTGTGTAACTCCATCTCCTTCTAACAGCTGATTTGGCCTGCTGTCACCCCAGGCATGACAATCCGTTCAGTTAAAATCACTGTGACTTTTGCAGTCAGGCAGAACAGCAAAATTCAGCACTCAAGTGATTTAATACTTCTTCTTTGCCATAGCTTTCCCAGTTGCTGCCTCTATTTTCCCTCTCCCATTAGTACACCTTACCCTTCACAAAAGAGGTTTCTCAGTGCTTAGTGTTTGTTTTGCAGGGGTCAAACAAAGCTTCACCTCAAATCTTGGGTGAGAAAGCTAAGAGAGCTCAGCTCTTACACAACACTCCTGCAAGCATCAGCAGGTAGCAGCAGTTTCTTAGTAACCTGGAGCCTTGGCTTTACATAAGCCACTAACCAGGAGTTACAGGCTGTCTTTCCTGTTACACTGTTACAACTGTTTATTAACCAGATGAATTTTATAAGCAGTTCTTCTCTTTGCCCATGGACAAGAAGAGGTTTGTATAGAAAGGGAGAGACCTGTCTCCTTAGGTGAGCCACTTTTTTTTTTCCCCTTATGTTGCCTTGTGATTAAGGTAATATTTGGATGAGAAAAAACTTGGGGAGTATAGAAGTGGGGACTAGAAACATTTGGCCCCTTTCCACCTACTGGTGTGCAGAAAAGCAAGCAAAGCAGCAGCACAGTGCAGAAAGGAAAGGAACGGCTCTTCTTTCCAGACACCAGAGAAAGGAGGTACGCTGCCCTGGATACTGCAGAACAGCCTTAAAGCCAGGATTTCAGGAAGCTCTAAAGGCAGGTGACAGGAAAATTCATTTTAGCATTTATTTAGTCAGCTTAACAAAGCAACTGGAGCAAATAAGGATGGTTCAGTCACTTTCTCTCAGCCGCCTATCCATAAGCAAAAGCAGACCTCTAAGGCATCGTAAAGCTGTAATATCTACAACACCACCTCTCCTCTGCAGTATTTCACCCATTTGTCCCAGAAATCTATCCAACTCAGAAGAGGAAGCTGAAGAAGCCATGTGACTTGGACACAGTTACTTAAATCTGAATCATGCATTTGCAGTCCAACCAGTACAATATACTGTCTTATCAGCCAGCTTGAGAGGTCAGAGTGGATACTCTGAAAATCTGTGAGATATTCTTGCTTCTCACTAAAGGAACTGGAAATCACTTTGGAAGGGAAGAGGGAGGAGTGGGAGATTCCCCTTTCTTTCACAACCTCCTCAACACATCTGGCACTTTCAAGAAATTTTAGAACATCATCTCAATCTGCCCAAGTGAAACTTTTTCAGACAGCTGCTCTTCCCCACCTTCTCTTCAAGCTTTTTCATATAATTTTGTTCCTCTTTTAGTGATAAAAGTGGCACAATTATGGTAAACAAATGCAGGGCCAGCCCTCAAGCCAGGCCTGTCAGCTACACAGTAATACTATGTTCTTACCGAGTAAGCTGCCTAACACCTGCATTTGTGTGCTTATTTCTTACCGTCCCCAAAACCTCCACTCCAGGTGCTTAACACACTCTTCCAACTGAGCACGTGAGGGCTCACAATTTACAGTTGAGAGCCCAGATTCTGCTTCAGTTATAGGAGTCAGGCCTGTAAGAAGCTGGATATATAAAGTCATTCAATCCTGACATACTTCTGGTCCTGTGAACAGGCCAAGTTGGGCATGCCACATGATCTGTGACCCATGGAATTTAAATAACTCTCAAAACCTTCTGCCCATATCAGAGACGAGGGAAGAAATAAAGATTTACTCTCTGATAGTTTGGGACCAATATTCAGGTTTTAACCACCCACCGAAAATATTAAAGAACTTTTTCTCCCAGTATTTAAGAAAGTGTCACTTGATTTTTGCTATAGGAACACAGCAATTCTGCAGAGGATTTAGAAAGGACAGCCAATTAGCCTACTTTAAACATCCTAGTTATGTCCACTGGAGGATTTAAACCAATAGCAAAACCACAGTGCTAATTACTAACCTCCACGACTGTATGGAAAAAGAATCTCATGTTGTAATACAGCCGTTTTCAAGCTGGACATTTTCTGCTATTCTCCCTCAACAAGGATATGGACAAATGCAAAGATGCAACCATACTTCTGGTCAGCAAGCAGACTCCGACCCAAGCACGGCTTTACCGTCCCTTGTTTACAAGGCTTTGGTTTCAGCGAGGGCTGACACAAACAGGCCCCAATGTATTTGGGATTTTACAGGAGCTCCTGTGGCAACCAGCCCTCAATAAATCTTCAGACACCATACTCACAGCTGCCTTAAACTGACCTAAATATGGGGTCCTGCCAAAGGGGTTGTCCCGCCACCCTCAGTCTCTCCTGTGCCAACACCAGGTGCTCATCAGCTGTCTAGCTCTTTGGAAAAGACAATAGGCACTTGTTTCCCCTTGCTTTCAGAGAGCCAGGTTCCAGCAGGACCGGCTCCCAGGCTGGCTATGCAAGCAGCCCCAGTGCCATGCCCCTTCCAGTACGGTCAAGCCTTATGGTGGCAAGCCCTCTGCTCACTCCCAGACAAGCAGCCCACCCTCACCTCCAGTCTCCGACACCTACGGCAGCATGGCTCTTAGCCAAGCGGGGTCTTCCACATATGGTTTACGGAGACAGGAACACCATCCCTCCCCCCCTGCCCCACCACAGATCCATCAGGGAGTTTGCCTAATGCCACTATTCAGTCATCAGAGCTGCACTTTGAACTGGCACCAAGGCTGCTGGAGAGAGCTTTGGTTTAAGCTGTCTGTCCTTCTGGGCAGGAAGGACCAGCCTGGTCACTCTCACACCCAGCAAGACAGCACCCCTTGGGGTGAGCAGACCAAAAGAAAAGAAAAAAAAAAAAAAAAAAAAAAAAAAAGAGAAAGCCTCTGCCCTCAGGGCTTGCTTGCCAAAGAAAAAGGGAGCCACAGAGCACGAGGCAACCAAGAAAGTGGCAGTACAAAGCCACAGTGTTTTCTGATACTATTTCCCCATTAAACTAAGGGAAGGGTCCTTGCAGAGATGATTTCTGCTTCCCAAGGACACTGGATATCCCGTAATGGAAAGCACGGGAACCTTGTTTCCTACTTGTGCGCATAACACCAAATACATTGGTGCATACTGACTGTTTCCTAGGCTGAGCTGAAAAGGGGGAAGGACAGTTAGGAAAGGAAAGCATGGAGAGCTGTCAAGCACACTTCCTTTCTGGCTACAGCAACAGGAGGAGCTTTCAGGGTGGGGGGAAGCTATATCTGTATTCACAGAAAGCTATAGAGCACAGCCTACCAAATACAGTAAACAAAGGAGATGAACAACACATGTCAGACCATCATCAAATTGACCCAGTAAGTTGCAGGGTATCAGGCAAGGTTTTTCCTCTTTTCCACTGTGGATGGACTCAAGCCATTAGGTGCCATTCAAAAATCATACAATGTTTAAGAGCCAAAAGACCAAACTCTCAAAGCCATACAGCAAAAAAAGGAAGAGGACAAAAACTAGGTCAGTAGTAAGTGCCTCTAGTAACAGGGCAGCTGAGGTGGGAATACAACGCCTGCTTTATCGCAGTCTTGTGCAGCCTGCACAAGAGCAGAAGTCACCATTTCTTTCCTTCCAGATGTCCTTTGTGCAAGGGACCTCTTTCCTCAACTGCAATAAATCAGCTTTATGGATTTTGATGAACTGGGCCAGCTTGCACTAACATTAGAATCTAGCCTCGGTTTGCCTTTTAATTTCATGCTGCAACATCACTGCACTGCAAACAAACTTAAATCCTTTGCTTTGCATTTCATCCATCAGAAATAATACCAGAACAATGTACAGCACAGAGCAGCTGCTATAGGCTGTCAGAATACTTAATAATCCACTTGAGAGTTAAAATTCCTGCCTATACATATTGTTCTCTTTATGGCAATTAGTTTTTCTTTGCTATATTTAGATCAAGAGAAAGCTTTGGGCTGACACTGACAGCCTGATGTTCTCCTAAGTTTGGGCTGCAATAATAAATATGAAGAGGAGGAAAAAAAACTTTAAGAAATCCTAAGTGGTGGGGCCAAAATTAGGAGGAAAGATTTCCAGGTTCTTGCCAACAAATAAAGCCAGAACGCGCATGCTGGTAAAATGACAGGGGTCTTGGAACACACCGTCTCAGTGGTCAAAAAGAGAACTTGCAAATGCCATTCACTTTCAGCCCCAGAACACAAAAACAACATAACATGAGATACTATGGGAAGCTGTAGATTTGCAGCCCTCTTTCTCCTTTGTAGGACACACCAACGTAGCTGAACTAGCACTGCTTTCTTTTGTCCTGCAAGAAAGGCACAATGCATAGCCCCAAAGGGTTATTTCGCTAGCAGAGCTGAAATCAGACCCTCCCCAAGAGGGTCAGAAGGATTATTTTGCCAGCGTTAAGGCCAAATACACTAGCAGTCAACTTCTCATCACAGCATCAAGGCGCCACAGCCCTGCAGACCTACTGACACCAGTAAAACCTCAAAGCCTGGGTCAGACTTCACGCACAGGAGCGGTACTGGCGTTGGCCTTAACACTGCTGGGGCAGCTGAGCCAGCGGGTGCTGGAGGTGACACACCAGGGACACCCAAGGACACTTGCGCTGGGGCTGGGTTCCTGCATCCTACCCGAGCGCGTGGGGCACTGGGGGCAGCCAGCCACGGGGGTGCAGAGCCCCAGGTGCCCCTGCAAGCCACTGGTGGGCACAGGGGTACGCACCAGGGCTGGGTCAGCTCCCCTGTCCATCCAAGCGCATGTCCAGCCCGGGTACCCACACAGCAGCTGGCAGGGCGAGAGAGAGACAACAGTCACTTTAAGAAAAAAAAAAAAAAAAAAAGAAACAAAACCAAAACCGACAAAAACCCCCTACCAGGCAGAGGTTTTGCAGGAGGCCAGAAGACGACCTTGCACCCCTGCAGGTGCTTTCCCCACCTGCCCCTTCCAACGCTTAAAGATCTGGTTGCCACTGAAGGTGTGCCGACAGTGCTTCCAAAATAAATCCTGGATTGCAGGCAGCAATGCCACCGCCCAGGAGAAACATACATATATATATATATTACGCATATATATACACAAACACACATATAAGAATATATATTTATATATACACAGATACATAATATGCACATATATAAAAAGATATACACATAGAGCTATACATACACACACATATATTATACATATATTATGCATACGTATAACTTTCACCAGAACGAGCCAGCAAAGCTTCCAGGCCTCGTCCCCACTCCCCCAGTCTCTGTGCCGGGCCCCGGCGCGGAGTGCACACGGCTCCAGCAGCGTGGCGACCCCGAGCCCCCGCGCCAACGCCGGCCAGGTGCGGGCCAGGGCCAGGGCCAGGGCCAGGGCCCGACCCCGACCCTCTTCCCTCCCGTCCCGTCCCATCCCGTCCCGTCCCGTCGGGCCTCCCGAGCAGCCGCCGCTGTTTACCTGCTCCCGGTACAGAACCGACTCCTCTCCACTCCCATTGGCCCCGCCGCACTCTGGTCCTAACCCTGGCCGGGGGGAACAAGCACGCCCGCCGATTTGCCGCAGCAGCTGTCGCTCGGTGGCTTCCCCCGCCTACTAGCCATGATTCTCCAATGGGAGAGGAGGGTGGGAAGGGGGATGGCCAATAGGAAGGCGGCTCTTCTCGCCCTCTCCCTCCGGCGGTGAGGCGGCGGCCGGTGGCGGAGCCGCCATAGTGGGGCGGCTGTGGGCGGTGCCCGGAGCGCTGGGGCCGCAGCAGGCCGGGGGTAGGCGGGTGTGCCGGGGCGGGGTGGCAGCGACCGCAACCGGGCGCCCATGGGAGGGCCTCTCCCCTCAGCAGCAGCGAGGGAAAGCGGCCGCTCCGCTCGGCCGTGAGGCGGGCGGGCGGTGCCGTGAGTGGCTCTGTGGGGACGCGAAGCGTATAGGCAACAGGAACGAGCGGTCGGGTAAAGCACCGTCAGCTTCCCCTCAGGCGTAGAGGCTGCGCCCTCACAGCTGGCGCCTGGGGCTTGGAATGACGGCCAACGGCAGTTTTAGACGAATTGCTTGAAAACGCCTGGCTTTACACCCATAAATTAGTTTATACGGACCTTGTAACCGAGTTACTGGCGTTTTTAAGGCATTTAAATGTTTATTAACGGCCTTCAGTAAATGGGAAAGTGATGTGAGTGTGCAGAAGTGAAATAAAAAGGTAAGGGGGAAGTGTGAAGGGATAAATGGAGAAATCAGAGGAAATGGACAAAGAATGGTTTTTCTGGAGCTGTGTCTGACCTCTGTTCAATTTATAGAGCAGTGGGATGAATAAAGGAAAATTACAAACATTTTCACATTATATCCTGTGGGTGTGAGGAGTTTGTATCTTCAAATGTAAGCCTTTTTGTTTAAAATTAAAAAAAAAAAATCTAGCTTGATAGTAAGCAAGATAATCCTGTAGACAGATGAAACTGTTCTTCAATCAGCACACAAACCTCTCCTGTGCCTCTGTTGTTCCCATTGCTTTATCAAGCAACAGTTAAGTGGAATTAAGATTCTAGCAGCACTGTACCACTTGCTCATCATCTGTGGGGGCAGAGGCACGAACTGGAGTCATGGTAAATTCCTTCTGCTGCTGTTGTCACTTAGGAAGAACCTCAGGCACAGGCAGTATTTGCAGCAGAGTTTCATGTTCCTGTTTGCTTCGTGCCATCCGTGATGATCTTTCATACAAAAGGAATTAAGGGTGAGATGGCAATGAAGGAGATGTGATGTACAATAAGTGAACTTCCCCACTACATATCATTGGATAAAATGGAATTTTTTGCAGATTCCAAATCTAAGTTGGCCATCACATTCTTTTCTCCAAGTTTCCTGCACAATATCAGTGACAAATGATACATCTTCCTTATACCTATAATCCCTATTTTGAGCCATTTTGCACATAGAAATAAGTTACATGTAAAATTCTTCAGAGTCCCAGAGAGCTGCCTGTCAAAGCATGGCCAGCTGTCCTTCGCCAAGGTAAAGTCAGTCTAGGAAAATCGATAAACTGTATGCTTGGCTGCGTTCTTCACTAGCTCTTTGTGACGGGTTTCTTTCGAAGGCTGTGTCTATCCTTGGTCTTTGTGCTGAGCTGTTGTGTTCCTTTTCACTGGACACTTGATCCAGCTGGAGTTGTTTTGGTTTTGTTGTTTTTTAAATGGGAATTTCTCTGATTAATTGAATCCTTTGCACATTGTATGCTCAGCTGTTTG
Organism: Leptosomus discolor; assembly: GCF_034619465.1. Lineage (NCBI taxonomy): Eukaryota > Metazoa > Chordata > Aves > Leptosomiformes > Leptosomidae > Leptosomus > Leptosomus discolor. The sequence continues at coordinate 17,333,161 of NC_141392.1, read as the reverse complement.
TCAAGTTTGTTTAATATTAGGGGAAGGAGCAATTTTGTTTGCACTCAGACTTTCCACAACTGACAGTGGTTTTATATGCCTATACTTTTATGCGGAGCTTACATATCTGACACAAATTTGGGATAATAGGAAAAACATTTATCTGTTTTAAAACATTTTACATCTTCGAAGCCAAAGCATTGACAGTCTGAACCGCCCTGCTCTTCACCTTGCTGGCAGCCAGCCACTCCCTCTGGGCCTGCCTGGAGTTACCACTGAGCCAGCAACAAGCACATTCCAGCGAAAGCCCTGGCTTGCCATAAATGTGTGCAAGCAATAGGCAAGTTGTTCCTTGGCCCATTAAAGTCACTGGGGCTGTATGCAGATTTCATCCAGATGGTGCAATTGCTGAGTTAGGAGCAAATGTATTTTCTTACAGGTGAATTTTCTTCATTTTTCACTAACACCCATCAGTGCCTCCCTTATTCTTTTCTCCCTCAGCTCTCTCCATTTCTACCATATAATGGACACAGCAATCTTCAGTAATTAATGCTTTTTCTTGTCCAGTCTTCCCCTTCTCTTTTCACACAGAATCACAGAATGTTAGGGGTTGGAACGAACCTCGAGAGATCATCTAGTCCAACCTCCCTGCCAGATCAGGACCACCTAGAGTAGATCAAACACCTAGAGTAGATCTCTTTTTATGCTGTTTTTCCAAATTCTAGGTTCATTCCACTGCCCTTCTTCTGGCCAGTTCCAGTCAGCAGTATGTCTGTATTTACCTTTATCTTGGTAGATGACCAGGCCTTGCAAATAATTTGTTTGTATCATCAAGGCCACATGCCCCAGAATTCTGGTGTACGTTCCCCTTTTCCTCCAAATCCTGACATTTTAAATAGCAATTCTAAGTGGTTTTCATTTGCCTTCTGCTTTTTTAATCTCTTAGGAGATTTTCATTGCTAATACCTTTTTGCTATTTTTTCCTCAAATAGCAGAGAAAGAGAAGTGGGGTTTTTTTCCCACTTTTTTCAAATGAAAGCTGAGACTTCCGTGCAATTCTAAGCCCCTTGAGATCAAGGCACATGGATGTTCACCCAAGTTGGGCAGCCTCTTAGGAAGCAAGCTGTCTCTCATTCAAGAGCAGATAGCAGATACCCCATTCAGCATGGCCATGTGGATTTCAGAGGCTGTAAATACCTAAAGGCTGACTAAAAGCCATGCTTATAATCAGGCTGCAAGACAACAGAGAGGAGAGAGAGTCAGGCCTTGTGCCATCTTTACTAACAGCCACCTTCCTTAATTGCTGGGTGGGCTTTGTCTCCTTCTAGGGGCTGAAGGGATGGGAACTGTTTTCACAAGCCTGGTTGCCCTTTCTCAGCATATTTAGAAGCTAAACTTGCAGCCTTTTTTCTCTCAAAAATGCTGCCCTTGAGTATGAAGGGCTCTGAGAGAAGATTACATTAACATGAACTACAGAGGTGTCTATTCAGGTCTCTGGCCTGAAGTTGAGAGACAAATTCCTTGCTTCTCTCCACGTTCTCACTGAATCCTCCCTTTTGCTCTCACCCTGTTGGATGAGTGTGAAGAGATGTAGGTCTTGTGCGATCTAACAAAGGGTTTTTGGAAAAATTACATGTACTGCAACCTTCATGAAAGCGCAAGAACTAGTGACACTGGGGCCATGGGTACATGAAACTCAGCTGTGTTTCTAAGAATGCGCATTCTGCCTGCCTCCTTTGTGGTTTTCAGAGGCAAGAATGTAGCTTAACACAGTGTTCCTCTTCTGCACTCTAAAGTGGGTAATAGGAAGACAGAGCGTTGTTTCAGTCTTTCCTTCCCTGAGAGGTACTACCACATAGCTTTCAGTCAGAATGTCCCTTCACATGTTTTTTTCCTGGCTGCATCACATGAGAAGCAACTGACCTGAGAGCAAGTTAAAAGACTCTTTGAGCAAAGCCCCTCGCTGTATTCATATGACTATCAAAAATATTTCTGCTCTTTTTCTCTTCTTTAAACAGATCTGTGAAGTCATTTCCTTGAAGGATTTCTCACACGTAATGTAAAGTATGCCTGTTCTGAAGAAATTCATGTGACAAGCTGCATTGCAGCTTTTTGGCCTGGGAGATCAGTGTCTCTCATCAGAAGCAATTTTTGCCAGGCTGGTGGTTGTTCTGAAGTACATTGGGACATTCTGTGGAATCGCCCTAATGTGCTCCATTTTAGTACTTAGGCATTTACAGTAGGAGATCTCAGGGAGTTTTTGGTCATAAACTGTTACAATCCTCCAAATATATCTAAGGAATTGTAACTGTTTTATTTCAGGAGGTGTAAATAATACCCGGAAATAGGACTACTGACACAAATTCAAACACTGAGATGCTCCCTTGGCTTTCAAATGGAAACAGACACACCACCATCTGTCAAAATAACATTAAAACCTCTTATGCTTACACAGAAGTTATGAATAAGTTCTAAGGTCAGGCCCAACATATCTGAGGTTTTGTGCTAGAATAGACAGTACTTTCCAAAAGTCTTGCTCAGTTTATTCCACTCTGTAAATCTGCAGTCCCTCAAGGAAAGGTTCACTACTGAATACCGAAGTAAACATTTTTCTCATAGCTGAAGGATATCTGCTCATTTCTAAGATTACTTAGCATTGCAGCCAGGGCTTATGACAGGCTGCCACCCCTGGACAGGTATCATATATTGCTGTCACACTTCTGTGACCATTTTTAAAGAGTGGTCCCACATTGGTGTATCTATGAAGCCTGAGATCCAACCAGACAGTTCAGGTGTATGCTCCAGCACTGAAGAGCATGGCATATCCTTCTGCCTAAAACATACAAAATACGGATCCAAAGTCCCTTAGACTGTAGACTATTGACCTGACTCTTGGAAGCACACCTCCGTCGTAAGGGGGTACTAACCATTTGTGCCATGAATGTTCATTCAGTCCATGTCTCCCGTGGTGTTGCCTAGACCTGAGATCATCTCACGATCCATTCATCCGAGAGTCTATAGCGTCACAGAAGCTGTGTAGATGACTGCTTTCTAATGTATGTTGAAATGGGCTAAACACAAGACCCAAATCAAACAGACAAGGCCAAGGTGGTGGGAGTGGAACAGGAATTAAGTCTAGTTAAGTGTGCAGCCACAAAGAAATTGGTGATACATCCAAATCAATGCAGTGCCACCAAAGTCTTGCTTTTAAGCACAGGCCCATCAAGCAGGAGCAGCACTGCTCCAATGGGAGTGCCCTGTGCTCTGCACCACTCTCATTCAGTTTCTCCTGCCTCCTTATGTACATGTTCTGTACAATTCTGCTAAAAAATCGTGTATCTCTCTAGGAGACAAATGCACCAGCCTGAAAAGCAGTATTAGGCTTTTAAGGTTGTTATCTCTTTGGCTTTCCAGATCTTGGGACAAATCCTTCAGACAATCCCAGGCTCCGAGAAGTCAGCAGAAGTGTTCATATGACTTGGAAAACTGTGAGTTAACACTGCTCTGCTCTGCCTGAAGTCAATGATCAATCAATAATGACTTTAACTGAAATGGAGTCAGTCCTGGGAAAAAGGAAAATACATGCCTAACATCTTTTTAAAATGCACATGACAGCCAAAACAAGACCTTCCCCATAACTATGGAGATGAACTATGCAATTTACTTGGGCCCTCTGCCGGTAGTCATCGTGGGGAGGACGTGGGTAAGGGATGTCAGTTATGCGTTAATGTTCAAATAACTCCTTCCCCGGTTGTATTTCAAGGAGGTTCCGTCCTCCATAAAAGAGAGCCTTGCCATATACACTAGGGGGCAGAGGCCTTCTACGGATGGACTTCTCCTTGGTAGCTGAATCGGCTGTTTAACATAGATACATCTGCAGTCTCAGCTTGGTTACGTTGTGTGATAATCGTTTGAGGGGATTTTATTGTAATTAGATTCCTGCGAAATACATTAGGTGCTCCTATAGCCCTCTGTGGAGAATTTATCCGTGAAAGGTCTCATGTTGCAAAACTCCTGACGCCACCAGAGCAATTGTTTCGAAGCCACGTTGTTTGCTGGATTCCACCACGCTGTTCAGGCACTCGGATTCAGACCAGCTTGTCTCTGCTGGCACAGTTGTATCACAACCAGTGTTCTCGTTGCTGGAGCTACAGCTGTAGCAGCAATGGCAAGAAATCTGAGAGACTATAGGCAAAGGTGTGTTTTTCACTCCCCTCAGGGGTAAGGGGAAAAGTGTCCCATTTTGATTTTTGTTAAAAAAGAAACAAACAACAGCAATGCTGAATTGCTTTCTGTTTCTGACCTTTACTCATGTACTGATGTTAAGCAGCAGTTTTACAAAGAATCCATTGTCATATTTCTGCAAGCTTCTCTGCACAGAAGCACTTAGAATAGTTTATCTTACTAAATTTTAAAGTAAATTATATAAGTTTGTTTCAAACACCTTCCCCTTCAGCAGGAGTGGCCATTCCTAAAATAGCATTTACTGGTACTTAGTTTATTAAACTTTGCATTAACACCATTTAATCAAGCCTTAAATTAGGGTTTGAACCAACTTAGTTAAACTGGTTCATGCCAGTTTGATTTTCAGTTATGCAGTAACTGAAGAGTTTATTACATTTTAAGATAATTGAAATAAGAGAGTTCATACAGGGGTTTTCTACTGATCAAATAAAGCATTTTTAAGGCAAATCTACAGTTAAACCACTGCGGCTTTTCAAAACCTTGAGGCTTTATTTTTCCTCTTGTTCAATGAAACTGTAAGTTGAAGAAAAAACCAAAAGATTTCTTTTATGTACCAGGGAGGTTCAAGCACATATCTCAGATTAAGGAAATAACAGTAACTAGTACCTCTTCATCTTCTTCTTTATAACTTTCCTCCTCTCTTCTCCATCCGACAAGCATCAATTGCTTCAAGAACTTCAGAAGTTAATTGTTTTTAAATTCTGCAAGGTCTTTCACTCTACTACTGAATCATATTCCTCATCTGTAATTTTTTGTGAGCACAGTTAAGCTTGCCTTTTTCCATTCCATTGCCATATTTCACCCAAACCACCTTGGTGTTCCCATACATCTCACAGATGTTTTCATGTAACAGTAATATGTGTTTCCAGAGCAGCAAATCATTACAGGCATTATGGGTGATGCTCATCCTTGATCAAAAACGTTCTTCATGGAATACGGTCATACTGCAACTCGCACAGACAGGCCAGAGTTGACTGGTGGTGGTGGATAAGCTCTATCCATTTCAGCCTGTCTGTTTCCCAAAGCCCAGGTAGAGCCTGGAGATCATTTTAGCCAGGGCTGGGTTGAAGTACAGCTGCTATTTGACAGCTCACATAACGATACACAGTAGTCAAGGAGAGAGAAATGAAAGAGAACAGCACATAGATCTGGCATTGTCACGGTGAAGTTAGCCTGGCAGAAAGTCATTACTCGATAGAGAATTACAGAGGAGAGGACATTGCAAATAAATAAAAATCACAAACGTTCATTTGAATACAAACTGCAGGTTTTCCAAAATGTCTGTGGTATCTGTGGAGGTGTATTTGTTTTTTCCTATCCACACGATATTTGCATGAATAGCAACAGTGTGGTCCTAATATAAGGAGGAGGGGGAAATAGCAGAAAAGACAATGCACTGTGATAGAGTCAATGTGAGCACCTGACTGAAGGCAGGTGTTGCACCAGAATTTGGATCAGTGCTCAGTGATGCAGTCTGAATTCCCTGACGCTGGTTGTCTGCAAAGCAGCCCTGTGAAAATCTAGACCTGGGGCAGGCAGTCTGTTTGGTTTATGCTTGGTTCAGCCAGGAACTTTTCCGTGCTCAAAATCCTTGGTAAACAATACCACCGCTCTGTGGACACATTGCCTGACAGTCACCAAGCAGTTCAATTCCAGCATCTGTGCTGTCACTGAAGGCGGCTTACAACTTGGCAAGACAGAGGGTGAGTGTAGTGCTGTCAGAAGAGCTGCAATACCCATGTCCAAAAGAAAAATGTATGGTTCTTCATGACATGTTGGGAAGATGGAGTTTCCTCATCTTCCCTATCAAGTCAGATGAGTTTACTCATGCAAATGTCATGAAAAATCAAATGCAACTCCACAGATACCTCCATGTCATCTGTGGACACCTTACAGCTTGTATTTGAATGCAAATACAAAAGCTGTGGTAACTAATGTCAAGACCAGATATATTGTTTAAAAAGAAGAAAGATGCCCTCGCTGTAATTTAGAAAAGGAAACAGTAATAGCAGTGACTTTCTGTATGAGCAAGAGTAGCATATGAGAGACCAACATTTCCCATGTACTCATTTCAAATGCTGAATCTGGGACACTTTGAGCCTCGTTTTACACATGCTGAGCAGACAATATTCTGCACTTCATGAAAGTCATGAGGTTCATGAAAGTCATGGCTCAGTCCAGACTGGTTTCCTTTTAGACATGCAGAAATAGACATCAAAATTCACTGACCAGTTTTGCAAATGTTGGTCTTTAGCTGTCCTTGCCTTAGTTTTCCCATCTGCATGGAAAAGACAATAATTACCCTGAATGAGAAGTGCCTTGAGGGACTCCCTGCAGGGAGGGGGTAGCAAAGCTCTATGTCGTTAATGAAGCTGAGGAATGCCCACTGTACTGCACACAATGCCAACGCTTAGATCATTTCTCACTCACCTCTGCTTTCCTCCCTAAACTGCATTTCTGTGTCTCCTGTGTCTTTCTCAGAGCTTTTCACACTCCTGTTTATTTCAACCTTTGTACAGGAGGTTCCATAACAACATCAGATTCACTTCACTCTTCCAGCCAGTTACATCACTTCACCTCTTAAAGTAATTTCTTTAAGCTCGGACAGCCAATGTGACACTTTTTTAAAGCTCAAAGCCTGCTCTGTTTATTCAGGAAAGATTCCTTGTGAATGCTGAATCAAATCTAGCCTTCAGATCCCCAATCTTAGTTAAAACAGTCAGTGCCACAGCAGATGCAGTTGGCAGGTGTTGGCAGGTGATGGCAGATGAGTTTTCCTAGACCTTGAAAAGATGAACTTGTTCCCACTGTAAAGGTTGTATCTGAACACAGAACCTCTGATTCTAATCTCAGTGCTGAGCTAAAGTGTCTAACAGTCTCTGAATAGCTACCCTGTGCACACTAGGGCAATAAGGAAGCTAGCTCTTTTGATAGTGAGGAGAGCCTTTAACCACCAGAACCAGAGTAGTTTTGCTGTGGAAAGGAAGTGGGAGATTTGAACAGCAAGGAGAGAAGAGCTTGTGTCTTGGGCACTAATTTAGGATACTGGTAGTCCAGGCTGATTTTCCAGTTCCTGCACAAACTTCCTAAATGTTCACACAACACAGAGATAGGGACCTTTCCAAGGCCTGACCTGTTCCTTAGACAGGAAACTCTTGGACAGAGAGACTCCTACTTATTGTATACATGTGTTTTTCACTTATGTCAATGAAATTCTGACTCTTAAGATCATTTGGATACATTTTCAGTTTGTTGGCTGAGGCAGATGAATCAGAATTCGGCTGAAATCGGTTTGAACTGATCCATAGTAGAGATACCCGGGGTTTATTTGCATTCACAAGAAAAAAATGTAAAATGTTGCTCTGAGTTGTGGAACATACTTTATTCAATGCAAAATGAAATCTTTCCTTCTTAAAATACTTATAGTGAAAAAGTTAAATAGCAGAATAGCATTATAAAATTGCTGATGGTAGTGGCCACCTCTTCTGCATACGCAAGCACTCATGTAGGCAGTGTAAAACCCAGATCTGAATATCTTCTCCATCTGAGAGGATGTGATCCACATCTCCCATTTCTCACAGAAGTGTCTTCTCAAAGCTGTTCTACATCCACCAGATTTAGTCAAAGGGAGGAACCTTGCCTAATGTCGTGATCTGTTTTGTCTTGTGCTTTGATCTTCTTTTAAAGCAAATACGTTCCTGACATGCTGAAATAGTTCCTTTCAATGTTAACAACGTTAACGTAATTTTTGACTCAGCCCAACTATACTATACTGCAAAGTTGGTGGACGGTTAATCATTCTAAGCATGTGCTGAAAGAGGCCTGTTGTGAGCATCTCTTATTGTTCTTTATTGGTTTATTTGAACTATACAATGGACTCCTATAAGTAGGATATAATCTTCTATTGAAATCTGTAAGAGAGTGGAAAAAGCATACACATGATACCAGCCTCCTGGGGACTTTTCTAGAAGGACTTCTCCTTCCTTTATTATAAATAAATGTGAAATAAAAATTATGCTCATGGGATGCACCAAATACTTTGATCTAGATTTCAGCTTATAGTGTTGGAAATCATTTTGCTGTAAAGTATTTCTTGTGAAGTCTGAAACAAGTATAGGTTGACTCATGAAAGAAAAATTGAATCATAAAGAATAGCTACTTGAACATACACAACTATGAACCCAAACACCTCCTTCAGTGTCTGCAAATTGTAAAATTGACTTAAACACCACAAGCTGACTGGTCCCCACCAAAGGAGAAAGAAAAGCTAAAAAAAGAAAGAAAGAAAGAACAGCAGATGGGACAAAGAATGGATAGTCCACAAACCTTTAACTCTGCTTCCTTCAAAACTAAGACTTTTTTGGCAGTCTGTGGTCCAATTTGTGCCAGGAGTTCTGAGAAAACACCTCACACTTCTGACTGGGGATCATATTGCAAGATGGAGCTCTAAAAAAATACCTGCGTGGTTGCATTGCCCATCTCATCCCAAAAAGTAATGCATCTTTCTTCATCTTTTTCTAATGTTCTTCTGTGATTCTCCTTGTTATCCTAACTCAGGGTCTGTCCTGCCAGATGCCGAGCTTACTGTGATGCTCGTGCTGCTGAATGCTGAGTGCCTTTGAAGACACTGGAGGCCTAATGCATCTTGCATCAGGCTTGTTCACTTGAGTTTTGTCAGAGTCTCTGTTTTCCTTGGTTTCCAAAGGTTTGCTGATGGTCAGCAATGTTATATGGTCATAAACAATAATAAGAGCTGTTCTTCAGAAGAAGAGGGAGAAAGAGGAGGGAGGGAAGGAAAAAAGGAAGAAGGGGGTAAGGGGGCAGAGGGAGGGAAGGAAGAGAAAGGGAATTGCTTCTTGGTAGTGCTCGTTCCTGCGAATCCCAAGGTCAGCGGTTGATGCCAGTGCCAAGCATCCAGTGGTCACTGAGCACTGGGCTCTACTGCATCATTTCCAGTGTGCCATAAAAGCATATCCACTCATGACCGAGACAGAAAGGACAGTGTGTGACTCCTGTAGGACAGATGTGCAACTTTGCCAGCTGCAATGCTGCCATTATGCCCATGTAGTGTAGGATGGGCAGGAGAACTCCAAATCTGTTCCCTGCAGCCCCTCTCCCCTAGTCTGACCTGAGGGGAGGAAGGTGGACATTGACTCACCAAGACCTATAAATGATTGTTTTTGTGTGAGTGGCCCTTGTTGCTGGCATAGCTACTGGATTTGCCATGTGCTGCCCTTTTGCTGGGTTTTGCTGAGCACATCACTGGTGCCTGGGGCCTTTGTCTTCCCTGGCCTGGAGCAAACCAGTTCATCTCCATGAAGACAATCCCTCAGGGTGCAGAGAGTAACTGTGAGACTGTAGAGACAGGACAAGACAACTGGAAAAGATTTATTATTGAGAACACAGCTCTCAATTTCTAGCTTTGTGTCGTGGCACTTTATTCAGTTGGTACATAGCATTTGTGCTGTCTCTAGTGTCAGGGTCCAGCCCTGTTGCCTGCAGCTGCACTATTTGGACAGCAGATGCAAGTAGGGCAATAAGAGTGTGCTGGAGCTTGGCAGTGCGGTGGCCTTGGCATAGCAACAGCAGTGGCTGCTGCTGACATGGGTGTTGAAAGCCATGGGTCCCAGGAGGGAAGCAAGCTAGCCCAGGGTATCTGCATAGGTGCTGAATACGAATGCCCAAATGGAAAGGTGGGAAACCCCAGGCCTGGTGTAAAAGGACTGTTTGGTATGGAAGGTAGAATGGGGCATGGTAAAGTGTCTGATGCAGCAGAAGCTCCATCCTGGACACCAACCAGGGTGTGGCTATTGAGTTGGGGTGATAGGGACACACAGGCACTTCCAACCTGTGTTGTTCCTTTAGCATGTGGCTTGGTAGTTGTGGAGGTGCTGGGTGCAGATATTTAGGTGTCATCCTGTGGAGCTGATGCGAAGGGATCATTCTCCTCTGCAGAAACAGCTCCTACCACAGCCCGAATGTCTGGGCTTCTTCTCAGGCGGCCTTCCTTCAAATCTGGGTCCAGTGAGAATACAGCTGACGCTGTGTTTTTTACACCAGAACTTTGCTTAAATGTTCATAGCAGGTGGGGATAATCTCTCTTGAAATAGGGGTTATAATAGAGTAATTAAAAAATGCAAAGGAGAGGGGTCAGTTGCCATCATTTCCAGACCAAGAAAGGCAAAGCTATGATAACTAAGCATTTAATTAAAAAAAGACAAAGATGAACATTAAAAAGGCATCTTAAGGGCATTTTAAACCTAAAGTTGAGGCTGCATAAGATGTTACAATACAGTTCTGTTAAGTCATAATCCCTCTTGTGTTTTCATCATTTGGGAGCAGAGAAGTGTAGGATTTTCCAAAGCATAAGAACGGATGTAGAAACCCAAATACCACTGGTTTTCAGCCACTTCAGTGTGGAATGAATGTGTAGGTAATAATATGATTCTGACATTTCAGCATTCGGCAGATGCCATAAGAAAATTTAAATTTTTGGTATGGCAAGATACAGAGCAAGTACAAAAAAAGCATGATATGATGAGACTATCTTTCCATTTCCTGGGCTCAAAATAACCGGAACTAACCAAAACCTATTTTTTTGGTATTTGTCCTCCCTAGAAATACTGCATCAAGAATTGCTGAGAACAATCGGAGAGACAAAATCAGGACATTTACTACCATCTTCATCTCCTACCTTGTAAAGGCTTATTGTATCGTAACTTAAATCTATCCCATCAGAATAACCTGAGAGTTCTTTCATGTGCAGAGGGGCTGATGTACATTACCAAAAGCAGAACCTGTTGCCGCTAGTGGTCGAAGTTCATCAGGTGAGGCAGATGCTGGAGAATCCCCTTCCATTTTGTTGAATTGATGAAGATTAAGCTGATGAATAAATGTTTTCATGGCCTCAGTTTCAAAAATTTGCAGAGGTCCTCTCCTTTCCAGCACTTCCTTTTTAAAGAATCTTTCAGCAACCTCTATGCAGTTTCCAGCATTGCCCCACCAAATTGACTGAAATCGTTTGCTTCCAAAAATTTCCAGAGTTTCTTAGGAAGAAGAGGGATGAAAAGCTTTGCCAGAGCTCTTCTCCAAAAAATTAGCACCTACTCTCATGGCCCAGGGTTCATCAGGCAAAACAAAAAACCTTTTTGTTCTAGTAGAGGTGCAAAGGGACCATCACCACCAGCTCTTCTATCACATACCGGAGAGACAGGAGAAGTTGAGAATACCGACTCAACTGTCTCTTCCGGAATAGAAACCCAAGATGTTTCTGATGAAGAAGGCTCCATTTTCTTTTTTTTTTTTTTTCTTGGTTTGACTGAAATTTCCAGCTGTGGCTGTTTACCTGACCAGCCAGGCTTCATCCTGCTAGACAAGATGCAATGGTGCCAGCTGCCTGGGGAGCCCAACCAAAAGTTCTCAATCGTCACCACTACATCCATGCTGCATCAGAGTCACATCACAGCATGGCCTCTGTCTCCTGGCAGAATGAAGCAAGGGCAGAAGTTGCTAAATAACAGTGGTTGCTTTTCATTTATAGAGCTGCAGATATTTTGAGCCAAGGGTCAGGAAGTAAATAAAACTGTATTTGTATTTCAAAAGTTCTGGAAGGCCAGCGCTGTGTCCAGTTCACTTTGGGAGTTAGTCCCCCAGGAGGAAGAGGGAAGGCTGCAGTTTTATGAATAGCAATGCCCCAAACCTGAAGTTTTTCAGTTGGGCGCCTTTCACCCATGCAGAAATGCCTGTACCCTCTTTGTTCTTACAGTGAAGCTCCTGCTTCACTGCCTGCACAAGGAGTTTTGATCAGCAGGGCTGGGGCTGCAGCTATCGCCTGACTGCTGTGCTTGTGGGACTGTTCCTCCACTAGGCGTGACTTCTCCTTCTCCACACAGCGCCCTGACTAGCTCCCTCCTGGCCGCCTTTATTTGCCTATGGGTTCTCCAGCTGAGCAGTGCTGCTAAAAGAAAACAGAAGTCTGTTCCCAGTGCCTCCCCATTTCTTCTGTAGAATAACTCACGCTCTGTGGTTTCAGTAGCACTGCTGCTGAAATGGGCTGTCCATGTACTGAGGTGATGCTCTCAGCTTTCAGCAGTGTCTCAGTGTCTGCTCCACAGGATAAACTGTAAGTAAAAGACTACCTAAGTACATTTTGCAAATGAAATAAACAGGAGCTGTGCATCCCGGCCCTTTCTTGGGTTGGCTTCCTATGCTTTTATTTGATACTTACCTTTCAGGAACAAACCAACAAACCCCATGATGCTCTTAAGCTTTTAAATTCAACCCTCTCTGCGGGACAGCGTGTTTTTCAGTAAAGGAAAGATTTCATTGAGTGCCTGTAGGAGTCACTGATTCTCTTCCCTTCAGCATTTGGATCTGGCCCTGGGAGTTTTATGAAACACTGGCAGAAGTGTAAAGACAATAAGCGTGAGCCCGAGAAACACTGGAATAGCATGGGCAGAACTAATAAAAGCTATGAGTTTGAGCAGAGCGAGTTGCCTGAGCACCTCTGAAGGCCTGGCCCAGTCAGACACATGGAGCAAATCAGCTGGACTTCACTCTTCACCTGCAGGGAGAGGATACAATGGAAAACAAGGGCTGTCCATGCGGGCTGAGAGACTGTGGCTGAGCCAAGCTGAGCAGAGACAGCTGCAGACAAGCTTGTGACAACTACTACAACAAGAGCTGATACAATAACTGTGTTGAAAGAACAGCTACACTACTACTACTGGTGTATTTGATTTACTGAAGTTCATCATGCAGAAGTGACCAGATGAAAACAGGAATGAGGAAAAAGGCCTTAGCTATTATTAGCTATTTAGCTCCATCCCTCTCTCTAAACACAGAGCCAAGGCTGTCAGTGCAGTCCCAAGACCCAAGGGTGGTTCTGGTGTGGGCTGGCGGGCAAGAGAGCTCTCTTCTACTGCTTCCCTGCATTGCCTTGGGCATCACACTGCTGCTGCTGCTGTTGCCCTCCATTTTCTGACTTGTGCTGTGGGAAGGGCTGGCTTCACCACTGCCAAATGCTCAGAACTCTTCCACTTGTAGCTGCGGAGAGTTACCTACTCATTTATCCCGTTTACATCACATCAGCTTGTTAAAAACAAAGGCTGTCCAGTATGCTTACCTTAAACGTGGATGGAAAAAATATATCTACCCAGTGGAAACTGTTTTGAATTCATTAGATTTTTTGTGCCTTGTATGTAAATCCCTGCTTTCAATCTTTGAATAGTACAAGGGAAGATAGGAAATGTGGAAAAAAATACTTCCTTGAAGACAGTGCTTGAAGGGATTTTGAACTGAATTCCAAAAGAGAACTTGATCCGTTCCTATCCCAGAAACAAATGAATTTCTAATTTAGATGTACAGTATAAGACCTGCTTCATAGCCCATTTGAATTGGTAGGTGTTTTTCTTTGGACATAACCGGGTAACATATGCAGACTATAATTTGTCTTTCCTGCTGTAGTTGTTAGTCTTTTGGGGATTTTTCATGGGTTATCTAAATGCCAGAGAAAAAGCCAAAACTTATTTCAGGTGTGATGTAATCCGCTTTATGGGAGTCTTCCCAGGGGCTGATCTGGCTTATTATTCTCAAATTATTATGATTATTTCAAATGTAACCAAAATTAATTAAAGGCTTTCAAACCCTGCTGATACTCAGAATTGCTGCGATAATTTTGCATTTACTTATGAAAGAGCTTCCATAATTGTAAACCTTTAAGCATATTAACAGAGAATGTTTGACTGTAATCTCATCCTTCTGTAATGATTTGGAAAACTGAGTGATGTAATACGTATTCTAAATCCATTTGCCTGCAATACAGCTAATGTTTCAATTAAACAAAATCAAACCAAAACTCATACATTTATGCTTACAGTGTGTTATATATGCTTGGAAATGTTTGAAAATTAAAATGGAAAATAAACCATCAGAGTTATTCCAAACCCAACCCACCAAGACTGCCTTCTTAAAGACAGCATTTACCATTGAGAACAGGTTAGGCCAGATGTGGGCTTTTTAAACTGACACAGCTGGACACAGAACTTGACAAAAATCCATAGTTTTTAGAGGATGTAAGGCCCCACCTTCCTCTTTTACAACTTACTGTACCAGGCAAATACCTCCCATTCACCCCAAACTTGAGAAAAAAACCTCAGAGAATCATTTAAGCATTAAGAACGGGAGAGCACAGTTTTAACAGAGAAAAAGATGTGAGTCATTAATCAGGTTTTTAACAGAGAATGAAGTGCAATATTGACATCAGGCATTACCCATTTCTGGTAAACCTGGGAGACGCATCTATTAACAACTGCCAGGCAAGTTTCATCAACAGTAAAGTGTCCTGCACCCCTCCTGCAAAGATTATCATCCTTCTTTTTCCAAAGTGGCCAAAAGCTGAGACACATTTTGTTTCCATGTAAATGCAGTTGTAATGCTTGTTCATATTGACAGCTTGCATTTGAGGGACTTGGACCTTCTTTCATCCGTCTTTCATCTGAAACAAAAATCTGTTTGTCCGATTGCCTTGGAACACTAAAGCAGCCCCAGAGCTACTTTTCCTTTGAGGGAAAACAGAAGAACCCCTGGTTTGCCAGGGCTGTAAGGACTCCCCTGTTCCTTGCAGTATGGTTTTATTTGATACGCTGCAACTACTCAGAGTCTTGTTCTACTCAGAGTGCTGCTCAAGTGCTACTCAGAGTCTTGCCGTGGAAGTTAATTTTTCCATCAGAGAGCAAGCAAGGTGGGAAATCTGGCAAGGAGTGTTACCTTTCTGTGCAGAGACTCAGCTGGCCACCAGCCAGCAAAGCCATTGCTGCAGTTGTTTAGTTAAAAAAAAAAAAAAAAAAAAAAAAAAAAAAAAGAGAGAAAAGAGAAATGTAATATTTGATGACAATCTAATGTCAGAGTCCATGATATCACCTGCTTCCAGCTGCTGATTAATCATGTGAAAGAAATGGATTTGGACATGGAAGAGTGTGAGTCTAACTATTGGGACAAATCACTTCATTCAGAAAGGAAGTAGGAGGGAAGAATTTATCAAGTGTTTAGTCAAAGGAAACAATTTATTTTAGAGCAGCCCCAAACCCGAATTCTTTCTGTCCCTGTCAGATTCATTACTAAATCCTCATGGCCTGATTGCACTCCTATATGATTTAGCCTTTGGGCTTCTACAAAGCCTGGAATTACTGCAGGTTTCCCTATGAGCAGAACTGGCTTGATGGAGAGGAGGTCAGAAAACGTCATGAAGGCAAAATAAAACCACTGACAATTTAGGAGTTTCAGTGAGGCTGAGCATTGAAAAAGTCCCTGGCATGGGTCTCAAGAAGTTTGGGGAGGTTTCCTAGGGCATTTACTCCAGTAACATGGGCGTTTTGGCACTCTCACTCTCTTTATCTCTACTTTCAGAAGTATTCCTCAGGGTTCACAAAACTTGTGTATACTTGCCACTTTCCATCCAGGTTGTTTTCTCTGGGAAAGGAAGGAGGATGGGAATGTGACAGTGCAGGTACTTCAGGGCTTTCGAGTCAGGGATTGGGAAGCCGCTTAAAAAACTCTGCAGATGAGATCACTGTTTAGACAGTAAATCTGATGGCTGGCATTTTGTTAGTTATTAGAGTTCATCTCCTGGTCTCCAGTGGTCTCAAGTGCGCAAAGGAAACCTTGCTGCAGCAAAATGGATGCTGATTTGTAGAAGACTGGAGTTTCACCTGTTATTCTGAAGTCCCTTCCAGTGTCTCTCCAGCAACTATGATGGGGTAACATCCAGGGGAGAACTGGGCCCAGCTTGCTGAGCAGGACAACTCTGATGAACTCCTTTCTTTGGTTCATCACTGATGCACCACATCCTTGATTGCTACCACTTTCTTGATTGCTAACACAGCCTTCAACAGTCCTTCTTGGAGGTTTCAAGTCTGAGTACACTCATGTGCTGTTCCCTACAAAAACAAGGCCCTGCCTAACTTGACAGCCTCACCTAGGGTCTGTTCCTGCAAAGAATCCAAATTTCCATTTGTCTAACTTTGAAGTTTGTTCCACTAACTGTAATAAATCTCAGCCTGCTTCATCCTTCCTCCACATCTCTTTCTGAAACAGTAAAAATGGTAGATGATTCCCTGCTGACCGCTGTTGCTGGTGACGCAAATGGCACCTCACTTACTGGATCCTGTGAGTCTTGTTCAGCCCCATCCATCACCTTCACATGGGAGAAGACATGTTAGGCAAACTGTCTCTTAACAATAGATAGGGCTGTAAAAAAAGAAAAATATTTCATTGTTTCAACATTCTGTTACTTTTAAGAAATGTCAGAAATGTAAAACAGAAAGAAACAAAACGGTTGGTTTCTTGGTTGTTTTTTTTTTTAAAAACATAAAACACACTTGCAATCCAGTCCAAAAATTACCCTGAGGAGAGTTAAAGAAATTTGCTTGTGTAGCTAAGGAATGAAATGCATATCTCTGCCAACAAATGACGGGTGTTTCCAGAATACTGTCTCTCCTATCAGAAAGGGTCATTCCAAGGCATTTCTCTGGCAGCTTTTATTAATCTCCCTCTCCCTGAGCCAGAAGACAGGAAGAAGTCTTCTGGAAGACTGAGCTCTTACACCGTTCCTTTTCTCCTATTCAGGACAAGGCTGTCCTCAGCCAGTGGGAGAGAACGTAAGGGAACTGGCAAACCTCAAACATTTTGTCACAGGGAGACGCACTTGTAAAGTTAATCCTCAGCGCTCTGTCCGAGTGCCCTCTTCCTGCTCCTCGTAAAACAGCCCTGAAGAAAAACAGTTTCAGTCTGTTCTCAGTGGGGAGAAGACCACGATAGCTGCCAGCTTTTCCAGTGCCTTCAGCTGGGGTTGCAGGCTGTATTCACAAGGTGAGCCCTCTCCCTGCAGGCTAGGCTGCACCCCAGATGGGTGAAGAAGCAACATCTCCACCAGCCTTGAGAAGCCAATCTCTGAGGGCAAAGCAGCCCACAGGGCATTGAGGCCAGCAGAGACACACCAGCTCTCCTGGTTCTCCCTCCTCCACATTCTTTATGCCAGGGCAGGTGTCTCTCTCTTCCCCTTGCCAGACAAGTCCTGCTATTCTCAAACAGCAGAAGCCTGTGGGAAAAATGGCAGGAGTGCGGGTATGTGAAGGCCCAGCTGGAGGGAGGCCTGGGAGCTCGTTGCACCAGTGAGCAGCTGAACCTCTTTGCTACGCCCCTTTGCGGCATCATCTTCTGCCAGCTCTGCCTGCGTCAGGCCAACCTGAAGGTCTACGTAACCCGGTTCCAACTGCTGCTGACGGGGGTCATGGGAGAAACTGGTTCAGACAACAAGTGCTACAGGTGTCTATAGGCAAGTCCAGAAAGGAGGAGAGCAAAGAATTCAAAAGGATTGAAGAACAAGTGGGAAGTAAACACAGGGGTTCTGTCAAGAACTTGCAGGCCCCATACCTCTCCTCTTCTGCTCTCGCATTTGCATCTCATTAAGTTACCAAGTCAATTAGGTGAATTCCCCTGGGAAGAACAGAGCAGCCAGCTGGCACTCTGTGGTATCTGTCCCCATCTATCAGGAAGTAGGGAGCAAATCTGTAACATTAGAGCTGCAGTTTAGCTCATCAGCTCTCATTCAGCTTGGAATGGATGGTGAATGCCTCCTCTGTGGGCCAGATCTTCACCTTCCCCAGCTGTAATGGCTGTTTAGATACCTGATTTCAAGCAGCTGTTAGTACCTGCCAGACTATGAAATATCTTGCACATTTTCCAAAGGAAAAGAAGAATGGGGAGCCCCTTCCTTGGAGCACAGAGAGTTGTGAAGAGTGGCAAACTGTGGTGAGGGGCCATTCCTGCTCTTGAGATCTGTCTTCTTACTCAGGTACCTAAATATGGGTTTAAATGCTTCAGATTAGTTACACAGAGGCGAAAGCTCCAGCTGTAGGAACTTGGCCGGGGTTAGAGAGCACATGGTAGTAGAACGGGAAATGTCAATGATCTGAAACTTTCTAGTCTGCAGAGGTGGCTTAAAAGTCTTAGATATGTACCCTCTCAGAGTTAAATAACTGCTGATCCACGAGCAACCTGGAAACACTTGGGTGAGAAGGAAGGGCAGCACAAGAAGGAGCCTTGTCCTGGGCGTAGCAGCCAGAGGCAGTGGGAGCACAGCAAGGAAAACTATGCTGTGTTGCTGAACCTGCTGCTCAAATCCAGAACTGGGGAGGCAGCCCAGAGACCAGTTCGCAGCTCCAAGAGTGGATGTCTCCAGAGCAGGGGCAGGGGGCAGCAGGGAGACAAGGCTCTGACTAGTACTAGCTGGGGATGGAGAAGCTGCTCTTGGTACTATTAAAATGCACCCTTATTATGCCTGGGCGTGCATGTATGTGTGTGTAGAAACTTGTGATAGGGCTAAAAATGTTCCTAGGTAGACATGTATGCTGTTCTTTCCATAAGGCCTTTACTCACCTCTAGTTGTTCAGAGGAAAAGCATGATCCAGTGCGTGGATCTCAGACTGTCTGGGAAAGATGTTCTTGCTTGAAACAATGTGCAAGGACTGGTATTTTCCAGTGATTGCTATAATGCAGCTGCTTTTCAGGGTCAGGGTCTGCTGACCTTTGCAATTTGTTGCATGGCAATGAACAATGCTACATACAGAAAATAGCACAGATAACACACTGTTGTCTGGCAACATCATTTAGGAATATTTTCATAGCTCTATTGCTTTAGCTATTCAAAATAATGAAGAATCAACCTAGATCTGCCAGTTTATTGAAGTGTGCTGCACTCATTCAAAGCTCAGCTTTTTTCCTTTCACAGACATAGAAACAGACAAAGGTAAACATCTGTCCATCATGGAAATATGATGGTAAATCCTTAAAATATATTGTTATACCACAGGCAAAAATAGATTCTTGGAGAAAGCCAACATGCTTTATTTTAAATTGAATGCCCACAGCCCAGTATGGGCTTTAAAATTATTAATCATGTCCTCTTCAGTGCCCTCTCCCAGTTTTTCAAAACACAGAGATCACTCGTTGCAGAGTGGAAACTTGGACAGCATTTCTTGTGATTCCATGTTCATCTCATCCCTAAAAGCTGCAGTGGAATCTCACAGCCCGCAAGGCTGAATAGCCCTGTTGCATACTACCCAACCCAAAACAGCCTATGTGACACACTGCACACTTAAAAAAATAGCTTGTCTTTTCCCTGCCGTGATCGTAGCTATCTATCTCAAACAAATGCAAAGCTGCCCAATTATGGTTATGTGGTCACAGTCTAGTGGAATAACTGTGACCTGTGAGTAGGAAAAACCTCTTCAGACAATGAAACAGCATTTGAATTCTAATTGTTTTATCCCCTCAACCGTAGACCGAGGTACAACTTTTAGTAGCCTCAGGGTCCTGCGGGGAAGGATTTCCCCTTATAATTTTATTTTTACTGAACCTCAGTAAAACTCAACAATACATATTTCATGTGTTCCTAGCGCCTGTAGTGTGGTCTGTGCGACAAAAGGAAACATTAATGCTGAATCACGGGTTACTCCTCAAACATGCACATGTGTTTGTATTCTTATTATCTGCAAATACTGGCCAACATGCCAATGTAAAGCCCTGCTGCAGCACAGGGGACCACAGCTGTGGCACACACCGATTGCAGAGCTGGGGTCTTCTCTGGCACCAGGAAAAACCAGGAATGGTGGCACCAAAACTGCTGGGCATATCCAGACATAAAACCAGTGGGCATTCACATCCGATCTTCATGTCTTCATCCTGGGGAGTTTGCTAGTTGAGGGAAAAATAAAGGTAGTACTAACATCCATGCACTGCATCAAGAGGAAATGTAACAGCTTGTGCTTGTGCTAGGGTTCTTAAATGTCTTGCCTGTCGTGAGTGTATGTAATTCCTTGTTGGAGTGCTTTCCTATGCATAATATTTTCCGTATGTACATTTTAAATCTTTCGAGCTCTATAACAGTTCTCTGAAGTCCTGCTGCAAAACCTGGAGCCTGTGAGCCAACCTGGTGTTCTTAGCCCAATGCTAACGCTCTGCACATGTGTGCTGCACATGGATGTATAGGATGTATGCATCCTTTCCTCCAAGGACCCCAAGTGTATTTGAAACTTCAGGCAGGTCACAGCCAGAAATACCCTGGGAGACACAGGACGTCCTAGTACGTACTGCCTGTTTCACAGGCGGGCGAACGAAGGCGAAGAGGCAATAAACCACATTGCTAACACCCCACAGCACGGCAGGGGCAGAGCCAGGAACAGAGCGCTGAGATCTTTGGCTGGCTTTCTTGGCTGCTCCGAGCCGTCTGACTTGGTGCAGCGTGGGGCGAGGTGAGGGCAGGAATGTGTGGAGGAGGCTCCCAGAGAACAGAACTGGTTCCTTTGTGCTCTAGGTGGACCTGCAAGCTCACGCAGCCATGGGTGCAGTACACAGGCTGCCCCAAATTACGTTGACTTGCTACAGGTGTCTCTGCAGAGCCCTGTGTTCTTGCTGCCTGAACAGGACCTGGCACAGAAAATATTAACCAGTCACTGCTTAATTCTGCCATTACATGTGATCCTGTGGGATAGCAGGATGGGAGCAAATGACCAGATAACGCAGCTCAGAGGTTGCTGGAGCTGGGAAAAACAGCATCTTGCTGAGCTGTTTTACCACTGAAGCAATGTGAAAAGGCTGGTGCAAGATAAACATCCAGAGCCCTTTTCTCAGGCCTTCATTTCCCGTGCCAGCCCAGCCATACCAGAAGGGTGCCCTGCCTGTGACAGTCAGCTGCCTGAACGTAGACAATTCAACATAATTCAGTGTTGTGTTTCTCTTGAGCCTTCTGTCGTTCTTTTGCTTGTTAAAATATTAGCCAGATTTATTGTCCGTCATGCTGGCATAAAGATAAAGTCTGCTGACTGTAGAGTTACTCTGTGTTTATCCATTTATTTCTGTATTTTACATGATTGTAAGATTCAGCTCACTGGTGAGGAAATGCCCTAAAATACTGACTTCCACTGCAAGGATGCTGACAGTCCTTCTGATGCTGAACTGGATGAACAGTGACAGTTTGGACAACTCGGCTTTGAAACATAGTGAAGGCTGTCTTGTCCAACCAGTCCAAAACATGACAGAGAGTAATAATTTAAATAATGAATCTTATAATAAAGGAAGAATGGAAGGAGGAGGGTACTTTAGGATTGTAGCAGTTTTATGATTAAATTGCTATGATTTTTTTCTGTTTTGTTTTTACAATTGGATTAATACTGAGTAGATTGTGGGCCATTCTGTCCTGTTCTAGCTTTATAATGCAGCCCACACCACATTAACTGAGTGCCTCTGAGGATTTAAGTGAATAGGATGACCAGTATCTATCATGCAACTGTTCTCCCCTCTCCATGGAAGGAAGTATTTCTGCAGAACAGGACCTTGTTCTGGTAAGGTGTTTTGTGTTTGGTTTTTTTTGCTTGTTATTGTGGTTTGGAATGGGGAAGGGGTTCTTCAAATCAGTACATGTCTCTCTGAGTTTTCCCTAAGGAAACCAGGTCAGGGGAAAGAATATACCGTGAACTTAGAGTGGAAAGCACCGAGACTTGCAACACATCTCAGTCTTGGTGAGTGTCTTCCATGTGAGTATCATTGTGACAAAGGCCAGGTCACCGTCTTCATCTTCATGCTGTGGCAACATTTCAGATACTATCCCAGGGCTCAGCATGGCAAGCCTTGAGACATGGACCAGGACCTCAACTCCAGAGGAACAGGGTGTATAAATTAGCAAAGGACAGTTCTGCCTGTGCTTGAGAGGGTCACCAGCACCGTCCTGCTCTGCCAGGGCTCCCCTAGCCCTGGAGGGCTGTGCCCAGGAGCAGGCTGTAGCAACAATCAGAGCAAAACTTTAGCTAGGGCCACAGCTGAGACTGAAAGGAGTACAACAGCCTTTTCTCTCCTGTCCACTTCTCCTGTCCAGTGTTTGCTTCCTGCGCAGCTGAACTCCCCCTCTGCCCAAACAGCCCTCTCATCCAGCTCCAGTGGGGTGCAGGAGCTCCTGCTGCAGGAGCCACCGCTCCCACCGGCAGCCAAACCTCCTCTTCCCCCTCGCTTTCACACATGGCAGGGCCTGTCCTGCTGCCCCTACAAACAGCCACCACTCCCACAGCGCTCGGCAGCCCCGAGCCCAGGGGCACGGCAGCTGTAGCCCAGCTGAGCCACACACACTGCTCATGGGGCACAGGGAGTGCATTTGGAACAACTGTTTTTAAACAAGACACGATAATTAACATGTCTCCCTTCAAGTGCACAGAAGTGCTGGGAGACCATTAACTTCGACAGCTGTGATATTTCTTTCCCTGAATGCTTATAGCCAGTGTGTCAGTGGGAGATGTTACACAGTTAGGACAGCTCCATGCCCTTCTGTAAGTGTTTCTCCTCACTTTGTTTCAGGACTAAATACATCCTGCAGTGAATATATGCCCTTCCTAAGTGGAAGATCCTGTTCAGTTTAATAGCTCCACTGTCTTGAATAAGGACAAGTTGCCCCCACAAACATTGGCTGGATCCACTGTTTGCCCTAACCCAGCCTGCTCCGGTATCCTTGAGCACCGCAATGATTTTCTTTGGAAGCAGGAAGTATAAATTCAAACGAAGAACATGGCTTAAGCAGAAGCAAGGTCTTTTAACACCCAACATTGGACTTATACTTGAAGAACGTTTGCTGAGATTGCAAGCCTGTGGAGTGGGACTGCCTTTGTACAGCACCTAACGCAATGGTGCTGAAGCCACAGTGAAGGCTCCTCGGCAGCGTCAAGCAACTACAGCGGTGCTGGTGCCTGGAGACATCCATCTGTGCCTGTGAAAGGAACTTTTCTTCCTTGCCTCCATCCTTGTCCCTGGATTGGGCTAGCAACCTGTTTCAGTTCGTGCTTTCCATTTAGGCTAACCTCAGACGCTTGGTTTCCACTTGATTGGAAACAAGTGTGCTGAAAGCTGCCTGCTCTTTCTTCTCTGTGCAATGTGGACTGCTGCCTGGCTCCAGTCTGGAAACAATTATTTCCCTCTTATACCTACCCATTTTGAAAAATCAAAGACTTATCCCTAGCCTTTTTTTTTCCTCTTTCCATGTTTATGAGCTGCTTCCTTCATAAAGAAAAGCTTGTTCTTATAATGCCCACAAAACACCTCTAGCAATAACTCTGGACATCACATGTTTCTGTTACACGACACAAACGCTGCCATGTTTTAAGGCCAGGTCTCCCGTAGGGAGCTTTGTATCAGTGAACGTGCCACAGTGAGTTCCCCACTCCTTTGTTGTGTTCTGATAGGATGAATCTCTGATGGTGCTTGAATTTGTGGGACTTTAAGAAGGGGCTTTAAGCACCTGTTGTGGTTATGCTGGTGTAAATATATTCTTAAAGAAACCCAAAGAACGGTCAAAACATCCACACACAGATGTGCAGCAGTGCTTGGGAGTACTGCAATTAGCATAGCATAGTGCAGCTGTTTTAAAACAAGAAGATACCTGCTTACCTGCATGTATTCCTGGATTTATTCTCTTTCAAATGTTCCTACTTTTTGATATGTGTGTACAGACACAAGGGAATGGGAGCAACAGAACCTACAGATATTTGCAGAGAAGGGGAAGCTTATGCCCATGAATAGTGCCATTATACTCAGCGGGGTCACTTTTCTGGGAAAGATTGATCACATACTTTATTTCATGAAAGACCAGTTCCTGACTGAGCACAGACACTGAGGAAATGGACTGGAGTGGAAAGAGTCTAAAAATCTCTTTTCCTGCACTGAATTCAAAATAGCATTTCTCTTACTGGAAAAACAAACATAAGCTCATTTTGGGTGTCTCTGTCTGTCTGCCTGTGGGATTGGCAATCCACACCTCCTGCAGATTTGGAGACCTCTCTGCCCCTGTTTACACACTAGAGGTTGTGTCTTAATTACAAAAAGCTGATTTGCTGTGACATCAATTTCCCTCTCTAGGTGAAATTCCTAGCTGTGAAGTCCTAGCAGAGACAAATTGCCATTTGTTGGTTTTTTTTTTTTCTTTTCCCTTGGTCAATCCAGACCAACCCCAAAACTGCCATCTGGGTTTGACCTTGATGACTACTGGGAGAGCGAATTGCACATCCTGCTCTGCTGAAGTGCTGACATACAGACAACTCTTTCCAATGGGTTATCTTGATGCAGAAATCGCACTGTATCACAGCCAAGAGCCTCGTCCCTCTGCCAAGTGGGACCCGTGCCTGGGGGCCACAGGGGCGAAGAAAGTGCTGTCTGTGGCCTACCCTGAATCTAGAAGGACATGTCAGCTACAGCCCTGCCTAAATCCGGGGCAACGCCACAGCGAGTGGATGTGCTTACAGCCCTCGTGTTTGGCATCTGGGGTTGTGGGGGACATCTCACCTCCACGGGACGTGCTCACCCAAAGCCACGCGGCCCAGCAAAGAGGGCTTTGCACCAGCCTTGGTCTGGTGTGAGTGACCGACACGCCGAAAAGCGGCAGGACCGAGCCCTTGTGCCTGGGGAAAAAGGGGCACCGCGCGAAACGGCCGGGCTAAGTCGGTGCCTTCGAGCTGGGCGCATGGGGACCTGGGTGGCCTTTAGCTCCGCCGTCCTAGGGGTGCAGGCACCACCCTTTGCCTTCACCGCTGTGCCCGGAGAGGGGTACGAGGGCCAGCAGCCGTGGGCAGGCTGGGATGTGACGGGCGGGAGGACGCCCCGGGCCGTGCCGGCAGCGCCGGGGCTGGGCGGGGGGCGGCGGCCCCGCCGCGGGACCTGCACCGTGCGCTCCGGCCGCGGGTGGAAAAATGGCTCGTGTATCTTTAACCCACAGCGGCCAAAATGCGGCGGTGGTGTGGGGTTTTTTTTCTTAGTTAACAATGGAAACTTTTTTTTTTTTTTCAGTATTTCCCTCCAGCCGAGCAGCGCCGAGCGAGCAAGAAAAAAAAAAAAAAACAACTTGTTCCGCTGAGTTCAACCCCAGACAGGCTCACAACTTCCTTCCTGCTCTCCTACCCCCTCCCTCCGCTCTCCTCCTCCTCGCCGCTCCTCTCCCTCTCCTCCCTCTCCTCCTCCTCCTCCTCCTCCGCCTCCCTCCGCCTTTCCAGCCGCACCGGGAGCGGGCGCCGCGGCCGAAGCGCGGAGCTGCCCGCGCACCCTCCGCCGCCGAAGTGCGGAGCGAGAGAGCCCGGCGCCCCCCGGCCCCCACCCCCCCACCGCGGGGCGAGGAAAAGCGTCTGAGTCGGCGGAGCGAGCGGGACTCCCGGCCGTGCCCCGCGGCCGCGGAGATGGTTTCTGCAGCGCCCTGCGGCCGCCGGCGCCGGCGGGCGCTGCCGGGCGGCGAGCACTGAGGGCGGGCGCGGATCCTGCTCCCAGGTAAGCGGCGGCGGGTCGCGGGGTCGCGGCCGCCCCCTCCGCCGGGGTACGCGCCGAGCAGCCGCGCCGGGCGGTGCGTGGTGCCCAGCCCCGTGGGCCCCGTGGGGAGGAAAGGGCGAGGTGGGGGCGGGCAGAGGGGCTGGTGCTGCCCCGGGGCCGAGCGGGCTGCCCCGAGCCCTGCCCTCGCCCCTGCAGGCTGACCCGCACCCAAAATCTGGCTGAGCAGCTTGTGCCGGTGCTTGCGTTCACGCCCGAGCCGGAGTGCTGGGAGCGTTGCAGTGCCGGGGGTCCCTGCAGAGAGGGGGTGCCGGGGCTCTGCCGAGCCTCACGCTGCCTCCGAGCAGCGCCGGGAGGGATGGGGAGCCTTTTGGGCACACAGTCGCTGGGGACTGCGCTTTGACCTGTGGGCATTTACCTGCCGGGAGCCTCACAGGGATACACACAGGGGTACCACTGACAGCATCGCACACAAGTGCTTCTGAAGACATGTACACACATGGCCAGAGTTAGCACGCCTGTGTGTAAACAAGCCTGCACGCTCATGTGGGAGCATGTTTGCGTAGGTCTTATGGGTTCCCGTGACCTAGTGTGGGATGGGGATGGCAGCTCCAGTGGCACACGGAGCAAATGGACACGAAGGAAGGCATACTGGCGTACAGAGGGGTGCAGAGAGCCACCTACAAAAGCAGAGTCTCTCTCACACACATACACACACACACACACACACCAGGGCAAACACTGCCACACACCTCTGGGTGTGTGATCCGGGCTGTGACCTGGAGGCAGTTGTAGCAGTCAATGCTTCAGAAGGCAGATGTGCACAGGGGAGGCACGTTTAGACAGGGCACGTGTGAAGATGTGCAAAGCCATGTTGTTGCACATGGTGAGTTAGGGGAGTACTGGAGACATGGTCCCATACCATACAAAACTGTGGAAGCAGGGAGCCTTCACGTGTATCATTGAACAGAAATCCATGTCTGAGACTTGATCTCACTTGTAGGTGACAAACTGGAAGGTGGCAAATTTGAGCTCTTTGGACTTTTCCCTTTCAGAAAATGTGAGCTTTTGAGGCCAAAACTTAAAAGTTGCCAACTTTCAGCTCACACCAGTTGACTGTAACTCCCCATTTCTGTTGCGGGAACAGCTGCTGACTGTGTGTCCTCTCGGACATGGCTGCGGCTGCTGCAGCTGCATCGAGAGGCAACCTGGAGAGGGGGCAGGGAAGGCAGGAAAGAGCGGAAACAGCCCCAGACCTGATTTCCCCTTGGCTCACATCCTTCTGATGACCAGGCTGGGCCATGTCCCCAGGGCTGGCACGGTAGGGATGCATGCAGGTGTGCGCAGGGACTGGGGGGACATACAGGAAAGGAAGAGTCTGGCTAGCAGTGTGCACAGCTGGAGGGTGAGCTTAGTGGGGTTGCGGAGCTACTCTCACTGCTTGTCTTTCTCTCTCGCCCCCCAGCTGTCCCGTTTTATGGAGCTGTGGGCCCGGGCCAGCCCAGCTCCCCTGCTGCCTCCCAGCGATGCTGCTGGTCCCAGCGTGGAGAGACCCTCATCAGCCTCGCGGAGCCTGAGCGCCGAGGCGGCAGTGGCGGCGGCCCCCCTGTGCGCCCCGGCTGACTACTATGGCCGTGTACTGCTATGCGCTTAATAGCTTGGTGATGATGAATAGCAACAGCGAGGTGACAAGCAGCAGGAGCAAGACGCCACCTCCTCCTGGACAAGTGCTGCCCAGGGGCCCAGAGACACCCAGCAGCTGCCGTCCGCTCCCCGTCTTCAGCCCGGCCCCTGTGCCGCCCCGCTCCCCACGCCGCAGCCCCGCTTTCCTCTTCCCGCCGCTCGAGGAGCCCCCGCGGCAGCCGGGCAGCCCTGGAGGGCGACGGGGCAGCCGGGGTGAAGAGGGGCAGCTAGGACCTCCCACAGCACGGCAACTTCAGCGGGAGCTGCACAATGTCCAGGTGAACCAGAAAGTGGGGCTCTTTGAGGCGCACATCCAGGCGCACAGCTCTGCCACCCAGCCACCACGGAGCCCGCAACCATCCCGGCCCCGGCCCACCAGCCCTACGGCACCAATGGTGAGACCTGGAGCCGGACCCCGGCCGCGTGCCTATGGCGAGAGTGAGGCCCCCAATGCTGGTGGGGTGCAGGTCTGGCCAAGCACTGCAGAGCCCTCAGGGAGGCCACCGCTGATGGTGGTCCCAGCTGTGGGGCTGGCAGAGGGCGGCAGCCCCCTGGAGCCATCAGGGCCTGCACCACGGCGAGGTGAGGTGGTGGTGGCCCCCTCAGGACTTGAGGGCCAGTGCCCGGCCATTGGTGGGAGCATCCCCGCCGTCATCGTCACGGACCTGGGGGGCCCGGAGGAGGAGGCGGGCGCCGTGCCCCCTGGCAGCCTGCCCGTCCGGAAGCTGTCGTCATCCTCAGCCTCTTCCACTGGCTTCTCCTCATCCTGGGAGGAGTCCGAGGAGGACATCTCCAGCGACCCCGAGCGCACCCTGGACCAGACACCAGCTTTCCTGCAGACTCTGGACCAGCAGAAGCCCCGAGTGGTGAGTCTTGCACCAGGCACTGGGAGGTGGGGCGGGGGCTGGCAGCATCCCCGCTCTGAGGCACAGCTGCAGCGGGAGGGCAGAGGTCTGTCACAGCAGAGGTCTGTCAGCAGAGATCTGCAGAGAAACTTTTCATTTGCTCGGCGGTGCTTGCTTTCCCTCACATGAAAAGCTTATCCCTGTTCCTAGTCTGACAATCCCCTATTTGCAGGACAGAGCAGCAGTACCCATCTCGCTGTGCACGGTCCTTGCAGAGCTTCCCCAGCGCTGCAGGCTGCCCGACAGTGTGCTTAACATGCACCCACAGACTGCAGCCTTCTGCTGACATGTGGTTACGAGCCTCAGCTTTCCCTCGGCACAGCTTCCTTGGGTGCTGGAGGTTTCCCATGATTTACATCAGCCTAAGGGAGAATTTATTTCCTCCTTGGAGTTGAAACTGTGTGGGCCAACTGTCTGTTAAAATGTATACTGATGCCCTTCACCATAGTGTCTGTGTGCCTTTCACATGAAAGCAAAAATCTCTAGAATTTCTGGTAATTCCCCTTTTGAATAAAACTTTATGCTTGTGGGGTGTCTTATATTTTGGGTAATAATATTTTTATTAGGTATTTATATTAAGTTCATTTGTTTCTGGGTCTTTGTTGTGGGGCTGGTTGGGAGGCTTCAGGCGAGAGAAAGCATCAGTGTTGTATTACCCTTAGAGCAGAAAGGTCTCCTCGGCAAGGCGGGCTTTGAGGCACTTTCCAAAGGCAGATGCTCATGGGAGTTCTTGCATCACATGGGGAGTTTGTTCCATGTCTGAATGCTCCACACAGAGTGTGCTTTGCTCTGAGCTGTCACACCATTTGTCTAGAGGGCTTTGAACCGCTTTACCCCAGTGCAGAGTGCCCATCACGAGGTTCTCTGACCAGCACGTGGACTCTCCCATCATCCAACTGTGAGACATCACATTGATTTGAGCTTAGCACTGGAGCCTCACGCTGACAAACCCTGAAAAATGCAGGGCAACACAGTGCCTCCTTAATTTTAAAAAGCTTGATAAAGCCCCATCAACATTCAGCAGTGTGGTTCGCTATGTTTAACTTTCCTTAGACACATGATAGTGAAACTCTTGCTGAGCTGAAAGACATGAGGAAGATCGGTGCAGGGAAACATCTAAGTAAAGTGAAGGTATCAAACTTATGAAGAACTGACAGACTGTGGTTTGTAAAATACTCAGCAGGCTGAAATGAGTATCTTTGCTTTTTTACTACTTTTGTCCTGTTCCAAGAACTCAGGCTCAGTTCTGCTCAGGATGGAGAAGCGGTTGAGTAAAGGCACAGTTACTGAAGTTAAGAGTATGGCTCCTTGTGTTTGCAGACAGATTTGTATTTTGGGGCTTTTGATTGATGAATCAGCTTGCTCCTTTTGGGAGCTGCTACAATCCCTCTGCTGATTAATTTCTGCTGGTTTTGTGTGCATGAGCTGTAGTAATCTCTGCTCTATTCTCTGTACTAATGACTGTTCCTAGTGCCAGATCCCACTGATTTGCTGCTGAAAACAGTTTGCTGATGGGCAAAATCATGCCTGATGCTCTTGTGGAAAGCTTGGAGCCTCAAGCTGACTCTGCACAGCCTCCCGTGGCCTCCAGCAAGGTCAGCCAGGCCGGTGGCTCGGCAGTGAACAGGCAAGGCTAATTTGTATTGCCAAAAGGCCTGGATCAGAGAGAGCTCAGATCAGGTCTAAGATCAGAGTAACTCTGCTGGGCTCGGTGGGACGACTCCAAGCTAAATGAGATGAAAATCTGGTCCAAAATGTGTCAGGCAGCCTGAGGAGGTGCACTTGATTTTGTGTTTCAGTGCTGGAGTCATCTCAGCAGGAACGGCTGGGCTAATTTATGATGATACTTTCCGCTGGGCTCCACAGGTCCTGTGCAGGGCTGATCACTGGCTTTGGCAGGTTATAGTCAACTTCTCAGCAGGGTTGTGTGCAAATGCCCAGTAATTCAAAGCTGATTCATATAAATAACACCTAACTTTGTGTACTGGTTGGCAACATCTTTTAAATCCACAGTGACGGCAGAAGGCAGCTACTGAAGCAGTCTCAGGTTGCACACTCATTTTCATGAACACACTATTTCCTTTTAACAGTGCACATGGTCTGGAAATGAGTTGTGTAATGAGGGAGAATGTGTGAGAAGTGCTTTCTGCAACTCGTGCTTTTCCATCAAAATAAATCCTAGGAGACCTCAGCTGACAGAAACTAACATCATGCCTCTGGGTTGAGCAGATAAATGCTGGGCAGGCAGAGAGCCCTGCCTGTCTGCGCTGGGTGCTGCTGGCGCAGGGGAGGGCTATTGTACCTGGAGGAGAGGTAAAGACGAGCAACAGGAAAGCAGTTCTTGCTGCAGATGTGGTCTGCGCCGCACATCTCGCATGGCATATTTACAGATTTGATAAACAGTAGGCTTGCTTCTGCCTTTCCGTTCTGGATGCCGTCTGGCAAATCTGTTGGGGATGTCCAGCTGTCTATTGTAGTTCCTCCTGGAATCCCCGGGAAACAGGCAGATCCTGCTGGTTGGCACATACTCATCCTCTATTTCTACTTCAGGTAGGAAACTTCATTTGTGGTAAGGCTCACAAATTGGCCACTAAGAAAATGACGCTGCCTAGCGAAAGGGGGGGAGGGTGGCCACTTTTTGGACACTGTGACCTGGAGCAGCTTGTTGGTTGATACGGGCTCTGCCTTTGTTTATTGAAACAGTTTACTCAGTACGTTGCCTGTCCCTGGGGTGCTTTGGTGCCCGGTGGGCTGCGCAGCGCTGGGATACAGTGACCCTGCTGTGATTATAGCAAACTTCTAAATCGCGGTGACAGCAGGAGTCATTTGACATTTTTGTGTTGTCTAATTGCAAGTCCACTTAAGGTCTGAGTAAACCTCCACGTAAGGGCTTTTGCAGCTGTGGCTTTCCCTGGGCTGTGGGCTGCTGCCGGAGAAACCCCATGCTTGTTTATTGATGCTTGCAAGGTTTCAAAGACACTTGAGCGATTACACTTCTGAGGCTGTGTGGGAGGGACGGCCTGTCCAGGCGGCACGTTGGGATGGGGACACTGCAGTTTGACAACGCCGCGGGGCAGTGCTCGCTGCACGCTCCCTGCGACAGCAGCGTGGACGGTTCTGGGAAGGAGCGGGTGCCTCTGCTCACCCACCACCCAAGCCAGGGGGACACTGCGGCTGTTGGAAGCCACCTGTCGCCATCATGGCACGCCTCATGCTGAGGGAAGATTTCTCCCCTCCTGGCTGATCACACAGGTTGGGTGTGTAGGGGAGTGAGAAGGTGCTCTCTGGCTCTCTCTTCAAGACTCCGAGTGGCACATGTAGTCCAAGCTGGTGGCCTGGCTCCTAAGGGGGATTTCATACCCAAAATAAGCCCGTTTCTAGCTGTGACTTCCATTGACTTCATTGGGAAAATATGAGTCTATGAGTTTTACTGTTCCTGGGGACCCTGTTTGCTCTTCCCAAGGGAGAGCTGATAGACCAAGGTGTATTCAGCAGCAGGAGGCTTGGCCCCAGTCTTGGAAGCTGGCTGTGCCCCTTAAGCAAAAGGTATTGCAATGCTGGTCATTACAGTGTGTCCTTGTCTTGACCTAAATCCCCTAGTTTGTCAATTTCTTGGCAACTAGAGACAAAGCAACAGATGAGTGGGGGAAAAGCAGAAATTGTGCAAGTACGTACTATAGAAAAATGACACGTCAAGGGGAAAAAAATCACCCTCCTGGAAAAACAGTGCAAGACACTGCAGTGTTCCTCTTCCTGGCTTTCCCACAGCCACTGTGGAAACACAAGGACATACGGCAGAATAGTAATCAAGTGACTCTCGGTACGTTCTGAAACCTCTACTCCTTTCAACAGGCGAAGCAGCTTGCTCAGAGTAAGAGACTTCCATTAACCTGTGCAAAATGGCAAGAACTTTTGGAAAAAGCTAATGGTATTGCTGCTGACAGGCAATTTTTTAATTGATTTGTTTGTTTGACTCAATGGCTGTAACACATTCCTGAAAGGAGCCAAGTTTAGATAGGCTTAGTGTCAGCCAAGGGCCTGTGGGACCCTTGCTTATTTCTCTTTGAGATGTTCCAAGGCATAAGCTGACAATAGCACTCCTGATTTGTTCCTATAAAGATCACTCAGATTAAATACGCTTTCATTCCCTTTCCTAGCTGTCTCTGTGATCAGGAAGTCTTCATGTAACAGAAACCATGACCACAGGGCTATGGTGATGCATACAAGCCCTGTGAATGTATATCTTTATGCTGACTGTGTTGATGTATTTTACTCCTTCCTCCCACCATATTTGACTTAAAAGCTCCTAAGCTTATGAGCTTGTGAGTGGTATCGCCACTTTAGTATCAATATAATGTCTAGCACATTACGGCCCTGCTTCCTTGCTCTGAAGAGCGACTGTTACTCCAGTAATGCATATCATTGCCCAGGAAAGGTGCTTAGCTCACTGGGTAAGCTGCCAAAGGATGGACCCTCCTTCAGCTGTGCTGTAGGAAGACTAGGAGGAAGAGGAGAATGAAGTACACACCTCTTGTGTTTCCACTCTCAGAGGACCATGCTCAGCAGACCTGACAGCACGGTGTGTTTTGTCTGCTGGGACAAGATCAAGACTGCCTCGTGCCCGGTGGGCTGGGCAGAGCTTCAGGCTCTTCATAGATGGAGGCTGTGCGCTCCAGGGAGTTCACAAAGCACCACTCACTATTCAGTAGCTTATCTTCTACCTACTTGTGTGGCCTTCTCAGGGAATAAGCAACTTTTTTAGTGGGCTCCCACCCATGGCGGCTAAGTGAAGATGCTGCTGTAACCCACTGGGAGACAAACAGTGCTATTTCAAGTCCATTTTCATCGGCTCTTTTAAGCTCATGGGGAAGGGTTTCTTCTCTGCTTATGTTCTCCATGACTGACAGCGCAGGAATCACATGGCACATAGCAGGTCCTTTTCACAGAGGGACTTACTTCCTAGCACAGCTGCTGTCTCTTGAATATTTTATTTCTCAAACAATTTCGCAGTGAAAGCATTCATAAAAAGTGGAAAAAAGCCCAAAGCACTTCCAAGGTGCAGGAAGAACAAACAGGCCCATCATCCTTGGGATCTGTAGCTCTGGAACAAGCCAGGTTTCCTCCTCTTCTGATGGGAATCGCAGGGTGTCAGGAGCTTGGCTGGTTGGACCCTTTGGGTGTTAAGCTGAATGTCCGCAGAATTAAGTTCCCGCATCAGTGGAAACTTTTATGGTTTTGTCTTCACCTTTTTAGAGGCTTGCAATGACAAAAAACAATCAAACTGTAGTCAGCACCTGTCTCATGTTTTCCATATTATTTCTATAATGTGTTAGGACAGATTTGCATGTGAAGAAAGTATTAGCGCAGCACTGAGCTCTCACATGTCGTGCGATGACTGAAAGCCAGTGCTGAGCTAATGTCTTCTTTATGTGTAAATCTGTTCTAACTCACTGGAAAAATAATGGCATCTATGTATGATGTTAAATGTCACTTCAGCTAAGATTAGTCTTCTGTAATTGTTAGAGATTATTTTGTTTATACCAGTAGGTAAATTTCACCTGCTTTCTTCCAATGAAGCCCAGCCAAGCTTTCTAAGAAAGATATGTTAATATTTAAAAAACAGCGAAAACTGAATGTTAACATTTTCAAATCACGGCGTAAATTCGCAGCCTAATCCCTGTTTTCAAATATGACTTTTTGGGGAATGTGGGCTTCCACACTTGCTGGGTCACTGGAAATGGCCCTTTTATGGAATTCATCTTGCTGAGCCTCGTTGGATGTCTCCTTGGGATAAGTCTCCTCCTAAGGTACCTTTCTCCTCTGTTGACTCTGATGGGATCTTGAGGACTAGCCCAGGAGTGTGCTTAAGACAAAGGAATCTGTTTCTAAGGTGCTTGTGAATGTCTTCTATAAAATTTATCAGAATTTCATTCTTACTGATACACATAAAAAGCCAGGTCATGCATAGCCTGCACAGTGGCTGCAAGTAGTTCAGGAAGCTGCTCCAGTCTGAGGTCTACCAGCTTCAAAAGCAAGTGCTTCTGATTTGGCTTTTAAATCAGTGTTTAGGCAGCAAAATGTGTGATTTACTCTGTAACAGGGATGATCACCCAGCAGTGCCTTTCAGCATGAGTTGGTGTGGGTATGTTCAGAAGCCCAGGGTCTCCAGCTGCAAGTTTCAGTCTGGGTGTATGCGCTTAGAATTGGTGGAAGCTTTTGGAAAATGTAGATTGCAGCTTCTTCTTTCCCAGCCACAGTGGGAGCTCACCACCACAGAACTGCTGTCATGGCTGCGTGCCTGTGGAGATCCTCAGTGCCATAGACAGCCGCCGGTTGCGTTGACTGAGTGCTGGTGTTTTCTGACCTTAGTTTCTCAGGGATAGGCAATATTGGAGTCTGAAGCTGCAGCAAGCTGCTGAGACCCGTATTAGCCTTTTCCCTCTCATGATATTTATTTCAATGTATATTCAATATACAATATTTCAATAGTTTCAGCCATGAGAAGAAAGAAGTGATTTTTCTTAAAGTAAAGAACATTCTTTTTGTTAATGATGTGGAAAAAGAGACAGCCTAGTAGAAGGAATTCAATTCTTCCTTTCTGATCTCAGATTTATTGCTAGGCAAAACACAAGGATTGCTTTTGGAAGGAGAACTGGGGGGTAAAACAGTAAGTGCTTAGCACTTACAACTTCTTGTAAGCAGTACAGTGTATTATCTGATCAGCGCTACACAACAGGAACTGCATTAGCATTCAGCACTGTTGCGGTTTTAAGTAATAGTAAAGCATCCCTCTTCTCCCTGAAAGACATATATATGGGCTCTGGAGTGACATACCGATGGAAATTTTGATGAGTTTGATTCAAAGGACAGAATCAGATTGTCGCTTCACTCTTTGCTTCATACACTTGATTTGCAGAGAGGTCAGCACCTGCACTTGCTGTGGTGCAGACTTCACTGAACTGTTGTGGGTTTTGCCTGGAGTTTCATCCCTGGCTTCTGGGCTTTCGTCCTTGACTTTAAGTCTTGTACTTGGGCTTTTGGACTGTGTGATGCAGAGGGAGGTCTCAGCCTGCAGTCTTCACTGTCACAAAACTCCCTTCAGCCTGAATGCTTTGGTCTTCGCCTGAATGAAGTCCGATATATATCGACACCAGGAATAACCAGCACAACGTCTTGGTAGGATGGCTATGCCAGGGAGCAGGCCCACCCTCTCCCCCCACCCCGCCATCCATGTTTGCAGAACGAGCTGTAAGAAACGTGGCACCAAGTGGAAGTTAGCAGAGGGCTAAACAAAGGCAGCACCTACCTTCAGCATCACCTCCTTCTCCTCCTCCCCCTTCACTTCCTGTCCCTTTGCCCTTGCTTGGGCAATTTGTCTGCAGCAAGATAGAATCAAAGAACCCTCTTCCTTTGCTAAACAATTTGCTCCTTTTGTTAGGGTCAGATAAAATGCAGATAAAAGCTGTTGTAGCTCCCCTGAAGCCAGCAGGAGCATGCTGCAGATTTGGTCCTTGATCGGTTTTCGCCTTGCTCTCCCCTGCCTGTATCCAGTTACATCTTGTGGTAAATGCAACATTAAACTGAATTAATGAGGCAGAGATGCAGTCCCCACGGGGGTCCGCGGGGGTTTTGCCCGATGGTAGGTACAATGCTTCAGAGGCTTTGGGGACAGGAGTTTTATAAATGGAAAGATCAGCAGGGTGGCTTTCTGGGAAGTGCATTTTAGAGTTGGGTGGGTTTTTTTCTTGTTTCTTGCTGAACAATCTCTGATCCCTGCTGCTTGGGAAGAGGGCAGGAGTGGAGCCTGGCCTTCAGCTTACCGCTGAGCCTTGTTCGTTGCAGCCGTGCTTTGACAAGGCGTTTTGGAGAGGCATAGGAATAGCTTTTATCCCATTGAGCTAAACACATTCAAAACATTTTCATTAAATGGGTACTTAAATACAATGGTTGAGGAAGCCCGCGTGTACTCCTCAAAAGAGAAGACCAGGGCGCTGAGGAGGGGCAGGGATGAGGGGGAGGTGAACAGGTTCCTTCTTACCATGTGGACCATAGGAGTTGCTCTGCTGGCAACCGCAAGCCCCATTAGATATCCAGAGGCATCCTCCCACTGCAAGCAAGGTACAGGGCAGCCGGGGGAGAATTAGCAACAGGTCCAAATGTAATATGGTTGCTATTACGGGTAATATATATTTAACACTCTGCAGGGACCATTCAAGCCTGCATCTATAGGAAGGGGAAAACAGTCAGGTTTGCTTTTTTGGCAGACTGCAGATCAGAGTCCAATCTGCAATCTCTCTTGGTATGTTTTATGTGGGTGGGTTTTGTTAAGTTACAGGCAAAGTTATTGCACCCCTAGGCTACTCACATTAAATGTTTCTCCAATTTTAGCAACATTCTTTCCAGGCTCAGCTACATTTGTTTTTATCTTCTCTATGGCAATTGATGATCTAAGTCTAAAATGTATAACTCCACAGGATCTCCTGTTATATATTTCATCCACAGCTGTAGCTGAATCCGGACAGTATAATCCAATGACATGTTGTAATGCCTAATGCTTTCTTTAATACATTCCTGATTAAAGAGGTCAGCAAAGATTACATATCCAAAGTAATAAATTTAAACAATAATAACGACAAATCCCGAACCACGGTTGTATCTTGAAACTGTTTTTTTTGTTGTGTTTTTTTTTTTTTCGTCTCCTATCTTCTCTGGTCTGGCTAAAGTCTGTTTGTAGGAAACTCAACACGGCAGATAAAAGATGATGAGACAAACAACTTAATCCCTTAATAATGTCAAATGGAAAATCCAACAACAGATTGGCAGCGAACTCAAATAACAACTGCAAAGTGGCCCTTACTGAGGACTACAGACCTAGTTTAAAAGACCAGGCTTGGGATATAATTAGGGGTGAGCCTGAATCAGTGCCCACAGGTTCAAACATTTCTTTGAATTCTGAAACGGAGCCAAATTTCTCTTTTTTTATCCATGCCTGTGTAGCATCAGCTTAGCTCCATTGAAGCCGGTTCAGCATCACTTCGTACCTCATGCTGCCCACGGTAGCCACACATAGTGACCATGAAAGGCCCCAGGGTGATATTTCCACCTCTAGGTGCTGTTGCAGATGAGAGCATGGAATAGCAGCAAGCGTGCGGTGCCCAGGTAGGCACCTGTCGTGGCAGCGCAAGGAGGAGGAGAGCTGGGCACCGCTTGCAGGCAGCGCACTGGCCTCCGAGTCCCACCATCTCATCCTGCTCTTGCCAGGGACTGGCACACAGCTGCACCCCCATGCAGCAACCCCCATTCCTGCTGCTTAGGGCAGTCTTCGGCTGTCATTAATAGATACGCCTTGAAAGCAAGGCATGCGGTCACAGAAGTAGGGAGGCACTCGGAAATGCAATTACCAAGCAGCTTCAGAAAGAGTGTGTTAATTATTATCTCCTTGGAGCTGTATTTACTTAGAGCTGACAGCCCTTCACCCTGGGTTTCATGGTGGGAGTGTCTTACTGGGGTGGAGACCAGGGCGTCCAGAAAGGAAACAAAGGAAAGAGATTTTAGAACTGTGTCTTATCTCTATCCACCTGAATGACTGTTGTATTTTAAAAGAATATATGAAACCCATTGTTTGAAAAAACCCTGACGAGTGTGCCCTCCCAGCTCCATTGTTCTTGTAGGAATTTGTATATAAAATGTTCCAAATCCAGTTTATCTCTCTCTGCTTGACAAATCCTGCGTTTCCCTTCCGTACTTTTAGCAGAGTGGGAACTAATCTTGATCTTCTTGCAAAGCCAACAGAATTGCCTTGTCGGGTGTCACGTTGCCACCTTCACACACAAACAGTGCGTGTCACGGTTTTTGAGCAAGATGTGCTACCAGTGAAAAAAAGTCTTTAGTAAAGCTCATACTTTCAAGATGAACTTTTGGAAAAGCAGCTCTGAACTGAACCAGCTCTGAACCAGACCCTCTCTCAGAGGAAGGAGCAACTAAAGTTGTCTGGCTCTCGTGGAAGCCCCCTTGCACAGCAGGTTAAAACAAATGGTCTGAAGCCAGGGATACGTATAGCTCAGCTCCTCCACCGTTAGCAGCCTCTCATCTATGTCTCATCTCGAGGAGAAACAACTTGGCCTGTCTCCTCAGGTCTCTGTTTTCTCATGTTAGCCTTTGTTGCTGGAATGGCTTTTTTGAGCCAAGGAAGGCAGCGTGGGAGTCCAGGTAGTTAGAAGTGACCGTAACATTGAGCAGGTGCTGGGCTGGTAATGAGAGGGAAATAGAGAGGTAGCACGATGCTGCCTTTGCTGTTCTTGTCTGTTCCTGTATTGTACAGCCCAAACAGCTCTGATATTGGGTCTTTGAGCTTTTGGGCAGCTTAAAGGCAGTTCCAGATCCCAGGTTTGTTCTTGTGGATGGGAACCCTTCCCAGAAGGGAGAAAGCTCAGAGGAGCCTGTTTAATGTAGGCTGATCTCATGCTTGAGCATACGCAGGAGTTGACCTTTCAGCACTGAAATAAGAAGTGATGGGAATAGAATAAATCACAGCCTTGAAAGAAAAGCCAAGTAGCTTAGACTTGCACCTCAGGAGAAGGAATCGAGGTGGAGAGGCTGCAAGAGCTGCAGAGGGGCCAAATGACAGATTCGAAAAGCCGTCTTTCAGCAGTGGGTTTGGTGAATCTTTGCAGAGCAAGCCTGCAGAGGAAAGGCTATTGAGATGTGAAATTGAGAGGTGAGGTGATGAGCCCTGGAGGTGAATTTTAGCTGGGTGGGTAGGTTGTAAAGACTCTGTTAGGGATGTTATCCTGAAAAATCTGCAGGACTTACAGGTAGGTAGGATGTGAGGACTGAGAGAAAGAAATCCAAGTTCTCCACTTGCTAAAAGTTTCAAGGTAGGAGCAAAACACTCACAAATGAAAGCAGTAACGTTTACAGTCATATTGCAAAGGCATAAATTGTTCTACGAATTGCTGGGCTGCAAAGAATCAAGCCTCTGTATTGCATTGCAAGCCTCAGAGACATGATGTTTCTGTTAAAGCCAAAGCCCAAATTTCCTTAAACTTGATAGAATGCAGATCTGAGCCCCCATGGTACACCCCCTTAACCTTCAGGGGCCTGGTGTTGAATGCAAGATTTTTCCAAGAGAACCAAAACTCGAAGCACTCCCCTAATATGCGGAAGCCGGAGCCCGATGAGGAACTCCTTCTGCGTGGTGGTGGCTTCTGTCAGAGCTCGACTCCCTGTTCGGTCTCAAGAGAGGGTGGCTCAGGGCTTTTTCAGGGCAGCAGCTGTGGAGGGTCAGGCTGCTCTGTGCCACAGAGCCCATTGCTGCCCGGAGAGATGCTGGGATTTGACCTCCTGGCCTGCTCTTCCTCTGGACCATCTGTGCTGTGTCCTCAAGGCAGTCAGACCCCCAGCCCCGTCCAGACAAACCCTGGCAGGACAGAAGATTGCAGGAGCTGGCTGGAGCTGGAAGAACAGTTTTTTGGCAGAGAGTAGATTTTCCAGCAAATGTCAAGGGGGAGGGGGAGTAAAAATGATTCACAAATTCAAACACATTTTCTGAATAGTTCTGGCCTAGAAAAAATACAGAGGTGGGGGCAGAGGAGGGATGTTAAAAATAGCAATGCGTGTCATTCTGACACTTTCAGAATGAACTGTTTCATTTTGGGAATGGTTTGTTTATGTTTTGCAAGCATTTGAAATGTAGATTTGATTCAAAATGGCATTTTTCACTTAAAAGTTGACCTCACTGCTAAAACACATTGAAAGAAGAAAAGAGAAAAGGTTTTTCAGAACTTACATAACCTGAAATGAAACACCTCCTTTTGCTTTGGCTCCAGGTGAGACATTTCACAGTTTTCCTTCCACAGCCCCACGATTTTATTTGTGTTCAGCCCAACCTGAACATCTCCTCTCCTCTAGTTTTTTGATTGAGCTCTGATGTAAAGAAATCCATGCTCTGTCCAGCTCCCATGCTGGCCAACCTTTAAGTCTAATGTCATGGAGCAAGTACTTTAGTTTAATCTGAGGTCAACCACATGTTGCTGTGATTCAAACTGAAACCTGTGGTATCGAATGAATAAGAGTGGTAGGTTTTGTAGATAACTGGCAGCTTCTCCGGAAGATGCAATGTTGAACTTCATTTAGAAAAATAACCCAAACTCCTGGGGCCTTGAAATCTCATCTAGAAATCTTCAGAGAAGCAAGAGTTTGCAGACAGCTGAATGGCAGACTTTCACTCCCCCGACACTCACACTGGTCTCATTCAACTGATTCATTAAAGGGAAACGAGCAAACAGCTAGTAATTAGTTTGCTGTAGTCAAAACGTGCCACAGAGTTTCCCCAGGCAGAGGAGAGGGAACGTGCACGTTTGTTGTATGATGAGCTGTCGCTGACTTTACTGTTCCCTGCTGTGTTTTCTGCCCGGTTGGGATACGTTGTGCCATTTCCTCAGCTGAGGTCCATCCCTTGGCATTTGGAGCAGAGTCTCCTTTGCTGAGATTTACCTTGACTGTCTTCTGAGCCCCTTCCTTCTGTGCCTTGGGAGTGTTTAGGCACAAAAGAGGCAGAAAAAAGATGCTGCAGTGTGGGACAGCAAACTTTTTAGCAGCAGCCCCTCTTGGGCAGGGGCTGTAGGAAAGACCTTTTCCATTCATGGGAAGATCCTGGGGTTTACCTGCAGTAGGAAGATTTGTAAGCGTTTTTCTGGCCTTCTGTAATTTCAGCATTACTGAAGGGTGGATCTTATGGTATGGACAGGAGGCGGACTTTTTTATCATGGAGGCATGTAGAGGCAAGGGGCTGGCAGTGGCCGGGCGGCGGAGTGGGCTCTGCTCCCTGCTGGCCCTGGCAGCAATGGGAGCTGGGGCGGCTCTGCCGCTCTCTGCGGTGGCTCTGGGTCCCCCTGCAATGAGGGGTGATGAGTGCCTGCAGCAGAATAAGGAATCAAGGCCAGCATGT
Source organism: Leptosomus discolor (assembly GCF_034619465.1). Classification (NCBI taxonomy): domain Eukaryota; kingdom Metazoa; phylum Chordata; class Aves; order Leptosomiformes; family Leptosomidae; genus Leptosomus; species Leptosomus discolor. The sequence goes on along the minus strand of NC_141392.1, from coordinate 17,292,055 downwards.
GTGTACCAGATCTGCAGCTCCCTCAACCATGCATTTACTGTTAAAACACTGCCAACTCAAGCTCTCCCCGAAACAATGAGGATTGCCTTAAAAACCACCAAATGTTTCAGGGTTTTTTTTGGAAGTGCTGGGTTTGTTTGATTGTTTTCTTAGTTTCTATGCCTTTAACTCACACTCGACATTTTTTCAGTCTTTTCTCTGCAAGCCAGAAGGCTATAAATGTACTTTCTTTTTAAAAATGAAAGCTCAGAGTCTCAGCCACTGGACTGCAAGAGCTCGGGACTCACACTAAGGCTGCAGGAGTGGGCAAATGGACTATTGAAATAGCTGCTTCTCTTGGTTGAGAAATGGGCTGAATGGAAAGAAAGGCCAGAAGGGCAGAGCATGTAAGCCTATTCGGCTTTCCTGTAACAAACGGAGAACGCCAGCTCTCCCTCCCCACCCCAGCCGAGACAAAAAGCCCATACACAACTAAAGCAAAGTCTGCCTTCCTGTTTGTATGCATGTCGTGAGGCCTGGGATAGCAGGTGGCACTCAGCTCTCGCATCGCCACTGAAATTCAAACTCATCTCCTAGGCGAAATCTGAAGGTAGGGGTGCAGATAGAGATACAAGCAGTCACCGAAGAACAAGGACCATACAAACTGCACGTGGAGGCTCACACGGCTTCCCTGTTGATTTTTTATATCAAACAGAATTTGAAAACTCGTCACTTTTTCTACAGGTAAAGGTGATTCAAAGATCTTTGACACAAGCAGCTGCCAGGAGATGGGAAAGCAGCTCTGACTATGTTAATCTTAAAGTGGGGAAGCAGTGCGGAGCCTGCTGGCCAGCACTTCAGGGCAGATTGTAGGATTTTAGCAAAAATCTTGACTTTGCAACTACACAGTTGCATTTGGACAATGATCTGGGGAAGGTTGTACACATCCTTTGACAAGAAATCTTAGGCTCTGACAGTGCTCGGAAAATACCAAGCAGGGCTGTTGAACCGTCCTAAACTACCTTGTCATTGCATGGTGCAGAGGTGCTGTGTGAAGTGTCGCCAAGTGTTCTCTAGCAGCTCTAAGGGTATTTGGATTTCGATTCACTCTCATCAGATACGCTGACACGTTCTCCAGTTTGCCTCTTGAATTAAGATGCTGCAGCGTTCGCTTTTCTCCTTTGCAGCTGATAGGTATGTGGTTTTGCTCCCCCAAGGGGAAGGAGGCAAGGATAATCTTCTTTTTAGTGTGTCCTTAGAGCTATTACAGGTTTAAAAGGAATTAATCCCCAAAGCAAAGGCATGGGCCTTGGGTGTGTCCCAGTTCCGGCTGTTGGGCTGTGCGCTTTTCTCAGGTGCTCCATCTGCAGGGTTAACTTCAATGAAATTGCACCAGGAGAGCAGTTTTGAAGATTTTATACAACATGTGGAAGGTCTTCTGGAGAGCAGCTGCCTTTGGAAAACTAGCTAAAACTGCTGTTGGTGTAACAAACAGAATTAGAATATTTTCAAGATATAAAATCAAGGGAGGAAAGCAGCTTTACTGGCTATTGTCAGAAAACAGAGGTTTGCCGAACAGCAACATTTTCCATATACTATGCAATTACGTTACTTTCTTGGGAATTGAATTGCAAGTCAGTTTAGACAGCGTGGCCAGCTGTAACATAACACACATTACAACACACATAGTGAATGTTATTACTTGGTGTCAGTGTTTATTGAACGGAGTGGGGACTTGAGAAACAAGCTTTGGCCCAGGAATCACTAACAATGTGATGGCACTTAACGTCTCTAAAGCAGCACAGCTAGCATTAGAATTTTGGGGAATAAATTCTCCAAAGATAAAATACTTCGGAAAATACCTGCTGATCTCTTTAAACCCCTAAGACATGTTAATTTTCATATTGGCTAATGACAAGCCACAGATTTCACCACTAATCTTGAAAATATCCTGCGGGTTTTGGATAAGCAAGGGAGACTCCAGGTGTAGGTTCAGTGGCTGATTTTGCAGCAGCAGTTCCAGCTGATCTCACTGGAAAGTGTTTATTTGCTGCTATCTGCTGGTCCCTTGCTGTCTTCTTTTGCTACTGCAGGAACCAGGGCCAGCAAACAGTGCTCTCTGACTCCTTGAACTACACTTCCCTCTCATTTTTATGGAGAAGGATCGATGCTCTAGAATGTCGCTTCATTTCTCTTGCAAGATGGGAATGAGATTGGGCCAAATCAACTCTGTCCTAGCTCTGTTGAGTCTGGTGGGCTTGCGCGAGGGATAAATCTGATCCAGAGTAAGAATAACATGAAACACAGATGGGCTGGGTTAGTGCATTGTTTATATAAATGGCTAGACCATGGAGAGCTGCCTACATTGCAAAATCCCCCTCTCAGCTGGCTCCATCAAGGATCCTTTGGAAAGCACAGCACAGGCAGACCAGCCATGAAATGTGGCACAGAGACTGAATTTCCCCTCCCCTTCTACAGCAGGTCGTGGTTGAGGACCATGTTGGCAGTGGTGCATGGGCTCAGCTCACCAACTGTGCTGAACCGGCAGAGCAGGACAGGTCAGATTGCTGTGCCCTCCGATGGGAATGAAGTTATAAATACATTTTTTGGAACAAAAATAGGAAACATGCACCAGAGCTATTTCTGATGACCTCAAAATAAAGTTAGAATTTGGTTTTTTTCTCTGTTTCTTAGCAGGGCTGCTGAGCTCTCCAGCAGAACAGGAAGTAGGCTGAGGAGCTGTTTGAGTAACCAGAGTCGTCAGATCAATGGAAAAAATGGTTTGAGTACATTTTGTGAAAGTGCAGCCAACAATTTTGAAATTACTGCAGTTTCTCTTCCTAGATCAGGGCTGTTGTTGATGCCAAGGGGACTTAGGTCTACCACTGCTGTGTCTGTAAGCAAACAAGAGCATTTCTTTTGGATGATGTACATGATGTGTACCCGGGGTGAAGCAGAAATCCTTCCCTTGGTGTCCTTGGATCAGATTCTAGATGAGTTAATCTCTCAACATGATCAAGATCCTACATAATTTTGAAATGCCTACCATGCCATTTAGAAGAAAAATAAACTTGCCTTTACTGGGAGTTGGGCATGGGGAGGTCAGGGTTGGTGAGGAGGGATGGAGAGGATAAGAGACACCATTTTGCTGTCAAGGAGGAAGATGCACAGTTCTCAATCTCAGAATTGAGGCTGGTCCTACATTTTCGTGACACTTGCAGCTTCTTTCATGTTTTGCAAGCTCATCCGAGAATTGAATGCATGCCAAATTAATCTTTCAAGGGAAGTGGAGCTGGGTTGAAAATATCTCCAGCACAGATAATTCAAAGGAAGTGCAACTTTTAAAAAAGCATGTGAAGTGCCTCTAAGAATCTACCTGTTTTTTCCTGTTCTCTTTTTTTCCTTTTTCTCTTTCCTCCCCGTAGTGCCGCATTTTGCCTCTTTGCTGTCTCATCATGTCACCATTTCCTTTTTTTCCCATTAGTTGTTCTCACAGAGGCATACAAAGGGTTTTTGATCCCATCACATGCTCCAGCTGGAACTAGAGCACGACTCTTTTCTGACTGTATTTTCTTCAGGATTTTGTCAAGTTTAGCTGCAGACGCTCCCCAGCTTTTTGCTGATTGTCTTTTCAGCTGTCGTCCTCTTGCGACATTCACGTTGCGGCCGGGCAAAGGCCGGTTCAAGCTGCAAAGTGGAGGCAATGCCGTAAGTGCGGGGAGAGCAAGGGGCTGCACGGGTGCCCGCGGCGAGTGGGGATGGGGTGGCTGTGGGGAGGGAGCGGCGCAGCGTGGGAGAGCAGGGCCAGGAGAGAGAGATAAGAGGGACAGGAAGGGAGCGCAGGGGAAAGGCAGGTGGAAAAGGGAAATGACCGCGGAGGCCAGGAAGACTAAAGAGAATACAAGGGAAGCTGCGAAGCCATCTGGGAATCTGCTTTAGCCACGTGTAAATCGCACACGTCCTTGTGGCTTCCCCCTCTGCGCAGAGCAAAGCAGCGCTCGGAGGAGGCCGGGCAGAGCCGGGATGGCGGCGTGCAGCTGTGTGGGGTGAGCCTGCGTGGGTGCGGGGCAGGGGCCACGCACGGTGGGGGGACGTGGGGACTGGCCCAGCACAGGTGTGGGGACAGCCCCATGCAGGTGTGGGGACAGCCCCACGCAGGTGTGGGGGCGCGGTGGCAGCGGGCGTGGGGGTGAGGGGAAGTGAGTGGGTGCCCCAAGGTGGAGTGCGGGAGCGGGCAGAGCTGGGTCCCGTGAGGATGGGGGCGGAGGTTGGTGGAGCCACTGCTGTGTCAGCTTGTGGGCGACGGCAGGGGCAGAGCGGGAGGAGAGATGGGTGCTGTGGGGTGGAGGCGAAATGGGAAGTCGGGGAGAAACCAAGTGCAAAAGCTGATCAGGGGATGGGAAAGGAGGAAACTGGCGGGGAAAATCGTGGACAGTTGCATGTAGTGGAATAATGCACCATGGAAGGCTGACATGGCAAGTCAGGGGAAAGGGAGGAGAGCTCGGATGAGATGATGTTAAAAGTACATAATGATGTCTGAGGTGGGATTTGTGGCAAATAGCTAGATCTGAGCCAGCCTCCCTTTGTGGGGAGAAACAGGCCCCTGCAGAGCACGGTGTATGTGACCTGCCTGCACAGCGCAACAGGAGCTCTGGCTGAGCAGTACCGTGACTGTAAAAGGAGTTAACTAGCATAGATGCAGTCATCTACTCTGAACATGTCTAAAAATAGGTGAGATGAATTGCAGTCCCGAGGACAAAATGTTACAGTAAATGAATACAAACAATCTCATCTTATCTAGCCGGGTGCATTCATGCCCTCTCCATGCGTGTGCACACTGGAGGTGTGCACCCAGGTGCAGGGCTTGTGCACATGTGAACACCAGCACATACCTGCCTGGGACGTGCGTGCCTCGTATCTTCTGTGCAAAAGTCCTCTGTACCTCCAACCCTGAAAAATTGGGCCATGATGCTGGAGCAGGCTGTAGTTCTTCAGGTGTCTGCAGTTTGTATCGTAAATCGTTCCTAAGCGTCTCAAGGAAGAGCAGGGAGATGTGCTACAGTTTCAGGGGGGGCTGCTTCAGACCCCATCGCCCTCTGCTTTGCTGCAGAAGGGTCTGCAGGGTTAATCCAGGCGCTCACCTGGTTTTGGCTCAGCTCTGCAGGCTGCCTTCACTGGCAGGGGGCTCCACCAGAAATGTGGGGGTTATTTTGTTTTGACTCATGCCAGCAGACACCAGCATGACAGGGAAGAAAGGTGCCCAGTCCCCGATGGTGCCGTTTGCCCTGTGCCACCTCACCGACTGTCCAGAAGGACAGACAACGTCTCTCCCCTGGTGAGAGAACTCGTTAGGAAAGAATAACACTGCATCTCTGCAGGGACACGCATGGGACATGCCAAGAGAAACCCAGGCGCATGCCATTATTTCATGGGATCCCTCACACATGGACTAGGTTGGCGTGGACAGTCTGAGCAGGGCATGGATCTGGAGCCCATCTGCATTGGAGATGTCCTCTGGCCACCCCAGACTGCTCCTTGCAGCCCTGCTCTCCTTCCCCGTCCCAGTCCCCGAGCTTGTCCTCATCTCCAAAATTAGGCCTGCAGGTCCCTCGCCTCATCTTTAAAACTCTCTGTGCAATTAATGCGCACGGCCATGTCCTTGGCCGAAAACACCCCCAGAGGATGGGCAACAAGAGGATACACTCAGTTTGACTGTAGCTAGGGCTCATAGTTATTTTTAGGAAAAGCTGTGAATGTATCACTCTGCACCAAGAAGTGGCAGGTTGCTTATGGAGGTCGTGAGTCTCTGGTGCTACCCGAGCTTGTTTAACAGTCTCCACTATGGAAGAGAACAGAGTTTTAATCTAGTGAGGGTGATGTTGGGCAAATGCTTTTAGTGCTTGGGTCTGATTAGTCGTAATGGAACTACTCTTTCACTTAGTCCTTTACTGCAGGCTGCTCATTCTCATGCTGCTCATTTCCTCTGCCTGCAAAAGCACTTAGAGAAGCTTGGATCCTCAAGTCACATATTCTCAATATTTATGCTTCCTGGATGATTTTCCAGGGAAGCTCTTAATCTTACAAGTCAAGAAAAGACATATATTTGTCAGAACTAATACTAGCAAGGTGTGGAGTTCATTCTCAGGCAGCAGGTGTGTTAGAAAGCATTTTTCTGCAATTAATTTTGTAAGAGCTCCATGCCCCTTCTCTATGCTTTCATTTGCTTCTGTCTCATGGGGTCTCCGAAGACAAGGGTTCTAAGAGCCAGTGGCTGTCTTGAGGTCGCTTGCTGGCAGAGCTTGCAGGAGCAGCACAGAGATGGCCATCCCTGGATTTCCACATTTGTGTTAGCTGTTGAAACATGTTGTCTCACAAGAGCTGTAGGGTATCACCCCACTAAATTCTTTAAACCTGTTCAGAAGGGATTAGTAGAAACCAAATAAGCCAGTTTCTGATTACTGTAATAGTTTCCAGATTATTTGGTTTAGAAGCCTGTGTGAAACACTGCTTCATGGCTTCCTCTGTCAGCCCTCGGGCTGAAATCAGTGAAAAGGTCCTGGTAAAGAAGACTGAGGTCAGGAGATATGCAAAGTCTATACGTGGGATTATTTAGCGTGAAAACTAATGGGCTTCGAGTGAAATATTTAAGATCATTGCGAAAACTCTTCTATTGCTTCCTTTCTACTTACCCTGTCCGGTAATAAGACATACAGTTTGCATGATGAAATTGGAAGGATGTGCATTCAGACATGGAGAAGAAATTAGTTGTCAGCTCTGCACAGAGCCATCCTGGGGAACTCCCTGCTGTGGGATGCTCCAAGCCCACCTGCGCCAAGGGGAGAAGGGGCTGGGGGAGTGCCCGAGCCACCGACTTGCAGCTTTGCAGGCTGAGATACACAGGCATGTGTGGGATTTCAGCAGCGGCCGTACGCTGATCATGTGGAAGCAACCAGACAGGATTTCTGCGTTGCGTGGGCGGCATTGCACAACAGCCTCCATGGCCGATGGGCTGGGGCTGTCTTCGTGCTGAGGCTCCTCTCCATGCTCTGGTGTTGGGGAGGGCGCTGCAGAGGCACCATGTGGCCCATGGCAAAGGCCCGCAGCTTTCTGCGGTGATGAAAGGCTCGAGTCCAAGTGAGAAGGCAGCTCCTCATGCTGCTTCACCCTCCTGTGAAACAGGGGCACAGATGAGAGCAAACGCACCAAATGGCGTGTGCTCCAGTCTGGTCCACGTAGGCTGTACTGCTGTCATAGCTGAAACTCCGAATAAGAGCATTTGCCCAGTTTTATATTAAATACAGCATCTGAGAAATTGGAAGCCTTAGATTTTGTAACTCGGTAGACCTAACATCACAAACGATGAGCCCCGGGTGCATCACACAGACTAGCACTAGTCCTATGACAGTGTCAGGCACCGCAGGAGCAGGACCCAAAAGGGTGTGTTTTTTTCCCCAGAGTTGGTGTGAACTCCAGCACGTGCCGTGCAGGGCTTGTGGTGACGCTGGGTGGCTGCTTCCAGGAGGGTGCTACCAGTGGGGCATCTCTGAGTGTCCTACACCAACGGACTTGGGGGGCAAAGTCTTCTCCTGGTGTGAAGTCGCCGAGCTGCCTTAGCTTCAGTGCAGCTCTCACATTTACGCCAGCTGAGGAGCTGCCGCTGTCTCAAACCAAACAGTTACACAAATAACACACAACTTGAGCTGTGTTAGAAAGCCCCACCCTTTTCCTGCAGTTTTAGAGGGGCAGTGCTGCTTGTGATGCTTTGTTGTAACAGAAAATGAAGAGGACTGTGTAAAAACAAGGTAATAGGTTATTTGTTTTAAAGTATAGAGCTGCGCTTTTGTCTAGGGAGGGTGAGAAGGTACACTTTCTTCTGTAGGTGTTTTTAGGTTATATTTGTTTAAGCAAGGAGGAGTGAAGTAGACCCAGTAATTATTATATATAACCTTAATTGTCGTTGTATCTACAGAAGATTTTAATTGGAAGAGATCATGTGTGCACTGTCTGAATATTGCCTCACTACTGGATGGCATATTCAAGTCAAAATAGTTTTGTATGTATACAGCAGCTGACTAACTTTTAGCTTGATGTTGCAGCAGGACTGATACTTGCACACCCTCCTGGCCCAGGTGTGCTTTTCAGTGTCTCAGTGTCCAGAGGCTGTCATTGAATAATTTAGCCTCCAAAGGGCGAGCTCAGTGCAGATGGGCTGACACGGTGAGGCTGGGTGGTGGGTTCTCAAGGTGAGCAAGAAGAGCCATGGGGATGATGTGGACCCTGCATGGGTAATCACACAGCAGCCATGCTCAGTGCCTTCTCAGGCCAAGAGATCTCAGGACCCCTGTCAGAAGTGGTGCAGCATGATGACTCAGGTGACTGTCCCCTTCAGACTGTCCCCCCGGCTGTCTCTCCTCTTCTCTTAGATGTGTTTGAATTTTTTAATCCATCTATTTCTGCTCTCAAGCTTCTGTACTTGCTCTAGTTACATCAAACACTGCTATGGCAAAGCTTTAAAGGTGTGTTTAGGACCACAGGGTTGGCCATGGGGTTCTGCATACTGTGTGGGCATCGCTCAGAGTCTGAGCAGCACTGGTCCTGGGCCCCCAGGTGGATTTTGTATGGCTGCATGTTGCCCTCTCAGCACAGTGACTTCGGCCCTGTTCTGTGTAAGGAGGGAAACTGTGCTGGAGCTTCACCAACCAACCCAGAGATTGCTGTGAAGTCTTTAAAGAAATTCAGTTGAACCTGGCTGGTGGGAAGGTCTCAGGACTGGAATAAGGACGTTGTATGGGATAGTTCTGAGGCACATCAGCAGGGCTTTCAGGCAGTAATTAGTCCATCATATGCCCTCATATGGGAGCTGTGCAGTTGAGGTGCTTCAGATCCATAGGCCTGCGTGCTTTATGTGGCTGGCCAGGAAAAAGCAGGATTTGCAGGTACAGCGGGCGGTGGGTACATGTTGGTGCAGGAGACGTTCTGAAGGATGAAACTGACGCACTGGCACCGAAACAGGGAGCTGATGGGCTGGAGATAGCAGGTGGCACAGCCAGTTTGCAGCCCCAAAGAGTCCTGGGAACCAACATGTGTCATTATTTACCAGGGGAAGACTTTACTGCGACTGCACCGCCTGCTTTCTGAGACCTGTGTGTTCACTGTTGTTCCTTTTCTCTTGGTTTGGGTAGTACACGCAGCCCTGTTGGATGCTGCTACGTGTTGTGCTGTTGGGCTGCACGGCCCCGTGGGAAGGGTTACGCTCCCCACCCTCGGCCTCTTCTCTGCCGGACTTCAGGCAAGTGGTCGCCTTTTGCTTGCTTGGTCCAGCAAAATGTGTTCCTCCTAGGTGGACTCTCTGACCCTGCTGGCTGACAGCCCTGTTGTTTCTGTCTGTGCCAGGATTTCTAGAGGAATTCCCCACTCCTGCTGCACTGGGATTTTCTCCTCCAACCAGTGGGACTGGCTCTTTTCAGCATCCCATCAGGCTGGGAGCTCTGCCAGCTTTCAGCCAGGCTCCACTGCCTGCACACAGCCAGTGCAGGACAATAGAGGTTGTCTCCAACACCTGGCTGTTTGCTGCTGAGATAGGCAGCCCCAGGCTCTGCTCTGGGGAGAAGCAGCATTTCTAATCCCTGCAGGAGTTTAATCTTTTTCAATCAAGGGTCTATACAGCTTCTTGCAATGATTAGTTCTATGAAGGACAATAATCTATTAATTTGGCTAGTGCCAGGTCTTCTCTTTCAAGGATCACCTCCCAGAGTAACTGCTGAAGGAGCAGACAGGTGAATTCGGACATAAAAGCAGATGTTACAGGGTGTGTGACCGCAGAGATACACATGGCCTCGCACTGAGGGGAGTCCTTAACTTCTCATGCAAGAAGAGAGAAGCAGTGTGTTTCCTTCTTCTGGTGGCGGCTTGCCAAGGTGAGCAGATTAGCACCAATAAAAACACCTCTCTGCAGCCCTCAAACTCAGGCATATGGGCTTCCTCTTCAGATTTGCATTTCTCTTGCAGCCCCTTTCAGCTGGCCTGAGGTGCAGTAACGTGCGGGTGGAAGAGCCCGTGTAACGTTAGTTGTAAGTGTCTTGAGGAGGAGCAGGAATGTGAGTGCACACACACACACCAAACCCAGAAACCTCACCTTCTGTTAGGGAAGATGAGCAGTGTTTCTTGGCGTGGTGTTGCTTTCACCATGCAGCTGCTTAGTGTGCTGCAGCCACAGGGGGTGGCAGGAATAGCTCAGCAGCACATGTATGGCACACACGTGCTGCAGCACGCATGCACACACTGGCAGCACATCTGTGCATGCAGTGGCCACTGTCGTGGCCAATGCTTGGACCTTCAGAGACAAAAATGTGAGCTTTTTGTCTGGGATGAAGAACATGATTTAAGAAGGAGTTTACGTGTCCTTTGTGCTGTGGTGCAGATGGGGACAGGAGCTCTTGCATCTGAGCGACCAGAAGTGACATCCTCCCCTGTCAGCTCCTGCTCTGTGGTGTCAGTGCTTCCACCCACACATCAACAGTCCCTGCATCGTATTTGCACCATGTGGACCCAATTCCAAAACTTCTTTCAGTTTTGCCTCCATCCTTATTGGAAAGCAAAGCTCTCACCAAAATTTGAGTGAAGTTTTTTCCACAAAATGGCTGTTAAAAAGCAAAAAAAGACTTCAGGATTTGGTCCAGTATGAAGGTTGCTTTTGCTTTTAGTTTCACAGAAATGGCAAACATCCTTAGTTGCTCTAATAGTTGAGGTCAGAATAGAAACAAGCTGTTTAGGGAGGGGGGGAGTGAGAAAGAGGCTGGTGAATCTTTAAACCCGCAGCACCTCTGTGGCTCTCACCAACAAAACCTGACAAAAAAAGCCTGCTCATTAAGATGGCTAGTCATGGACCAGCCTCACAGAGGCGTGGGTGGCATTCATTACAAACTCCAAAGCTAGGCAGTGTTTCCTGCATCGTCACTTCATTTCAGACTGGTACCCATTTCTGCTTAATGTCTCATTGTGGCCCAGGGGAGGCTGGCATGCTGGGTGCAGGGGGATGCTCCATTGCAAAGATCCATCTCGGGGAGCTCAGCCTGTTAGGCTGGGGCCTAGGGTACCTCCATTAGCAGGGGACATCCAACCCTGTGAGCATCTACCCTTGGGTTTCTCTGTTATCGATAAGAAGTCACCATCTAGGCTTTCCGGATGCTTTGTTCCCAAAGCGGGGATTACAACCTGATGAGGCCTTGTTTTCATGGAGGGGCTGGTAGGTGTAGTCAAGTGTCTACAAATGTGCTGTGGCATGAAGGCAACCTGGGATGGGAACAGCTTCATCCTTTGGAGGAAGCTCAGTGCCAAACCCACAGCTTGTGGCAGGTCTGCATCTCCGTAGCCCTCTCCCTTTGCTGTTCTCCCTGTTCCTGCGGCAGCTCCAGCAGTAGAGTCGCAGCAGCCTGGCTGCCACCTTTGGGCCCTTGTGCCTACCCCTGGGGAAGCATCAGACACAGCCCCGTGCCCTGGCCGGTGGGTGGCTGGGGACAGGAGTAGCCAGTCACAGGGGTCCCACAGCAGCTGTGCTGGAGATGGGGCTCTGCTAAGGAGGGTCACAGCGTGAAGCTGGTCTGGCCCAGCTTTGCCTGCTGCACTGTCACCAGAAGGGTTGAGCACACCACCCTTCCACTGCCCCTGCCCCATCCATGATGCCAAAGAGAAGGAAACTGTCCCGGGGCAGATGTGTCAGGTCTTGGCTGTTGAGTGCTACCAGAGACCCAGCATTGCTTCTCTGGATTTGGATTTTTTTCTTGAGCATTGTGCTAGTCCTTATCATCCTTTTCCTTTCTCTGATTTTCCTTAGTAACTCTCATTGCCCTCCCTCCCTGGCAAGTCAAAGCCATTAAATCCAGACACCAAATCCAGAGGGGCACTGGCAGCACTGATTTCCTGGTCAGGCTCCTGAGGACTCTGCAGCCTCGTTATCAAACTCCTGTCCTTCGATGGAAGCGATTTGGCTGCTTTTGTCAATCACTTCTGCCTGCAGCCATCAGAGGTGACTTGTGTCTCTCAGGATTCAGACAGTTTCTTTGCCTCTGAAATGCAGAAAGTGTTATTAGATGTCGCACATTTATACTGTAAGGTATTGGTGGTAATAGATCATCTTTTCATCTTTTTTATTGTACAGCATGTACCACAAACAGGCCTCAATTCCTGATTACTTTGAACACTATTGCAGCATTACTACGCAGGCTTTCCTGATTATTTCTCCTCCTCTGCCACAGGCCTTCCAGGTTTTTCAATGTTTCTTAGTTCTACGTCACAGAAGTCAAAGATTAGGTTTTGTAATCAATACGGTAAGCAGAACTGAAATACAAACCTTTCTGATAGTACAGAGCTTGACGTAATTTTTTCGTCCAGGTAAGTGAGCAGGTGGATATGGCCCCACCGTGACTGCAAGCACTGGAGAAGCTGCCCTGCTTTTTGGGAGCCACTGAAGAGGAGCAGAGAATGGGGAGTGAAAGTAGAGCTTCCCAGCATCTTCTCCCAGCTGATTTGGGCCTCTCTGTACTTTAATTTAAATGAGACCCACCAGGCTCTCAGCACTTGTTTTTGTGAGCGTGTTTGTGGCCCTGGCAAGTGTCTGGGGCAGGTGTGAGAGCCCTTTGTTGGGAGTTGTGGGGTGCAGCCCCCCCAGCTGGGGATAGTGAACACTGTCTCACTTCCAGGGCTCACAACTCTGTGGGAATAATCATGTCCCGGGCATCCTTGACAGCATCCCTGTTGGGCAATTGCAGTTTGCTCCATTTTAGACATGAGGAAAGCTTGGCAGAGGTCAGTGTTGCCTTAAGCACCCATTTACTTTGGATACCTCTGTTTTGTAGCCCATTTTGAGACAGGCAGAGCTGAAAAGCAGCTATTGATTTGGACAGTGCTTCGTGCTGGTAAACACTGCCTGAGGGGTCTCAGCCCTCCATGCTCCAGTGTAGTGACTGAGGGAAAAACGCTGGCTTGACTGAGTGTATCCAGTGCCTGCGATCTGTTCAGGAGTACTGTTCAGAGCTCCCCTTTCCCCACTCCTCATCCCTTAGACTCACGCTGCAGTCTCCCAGGCCCACATGGCCCTCCATCAGCAGCCTTTAACATGACCCCGTAACTAATTTTTGTTCTTTGTCTTATTTATGACTGTAAAGTATGTTTCTTCCAGTCCAGCAGAAAACAAGTCACTGTAGAAAACAATATGCGATTCAGTTTGCAGTGGTGCATCTAATTTACAGGAACTGGCTCCTTCGTACAGTACATGCTGTGAAATAGCAGGTCTGCCTTGGCACTGGCTGGACAAACAGAGGTGACTAAGCAATCCAATTGATTTATGGCAATAACCTTGCACAGAAGATCCGGGAAACCTCTGGGAAAACTGCCTGTAGCTTAAGGAATTACCACCTGCGAATTATAAAGCCTTCTGAGCACATCAGAGACCTGTCGTCAGAGCCTGAGGAGTGAAACATGAGGCACGAGAGCACCTAGTTTTTGGAGCGCTGCTTCTCCCAGAGCTTGCCACATCTTGGGCTGCCTGCGGGTGAGGGAAGTGCCTTTCCCAGCAGGACTGCGATGCAGAGGGGCCTGAGGCGAGCCAGTGATCATGGGCTGCTGCAGCTGCTGTGGGAATTCCTGACACAGGTAGGGTTGTCGGGGAGGATGGGGAGCAGTGAGAGGTACTCGGCAAGGTTGAGGCATGGCTCGTTGTGGCAGAGAGATGGAAGAAGGGGGAGGTTCAGGTGGATGAAGTGCTTGAGTGCTGCAGAGCAGGGAGGTGGGGGAGGACAGAGGTCTGTTTTCAGGGATACCAAGGGCCTGCGCTCTCTGGAAATGAGTGGGACTTGAGGATGCTCATTCCCCTGGCAGTGCAGTGTTTTGTGTCGAGCAAATTGTGGGCCACTGGCTACAGGCAGGTGCAGAGAATGCTTTCATGCATAATGATGCAAAGTCATTTACTTGATTTGACTTATGATAAAAAGGCCGTCCATCATAAAAGGGAGTACTCTTGCAGTCTCTGAACATGAGCTGTGGTGTCTCTGTGGGCTGCCGTTAGACTTGAGATTTGGTTTTCTTTTTGCCTAACCCACTTGCATCCTCAGAGGGGCGTCCCACAGCCCCACCACCCCGCAATTTAGGTTTTACTGGCTTGAGCAGCAGAGAGATTTTGATTTCAATGGCAGCTGAGATTCACTGAACTGATGTTGCAAGAAGCTGTTTTGCCAGTGCAAGGCTTTTTGGGGTTAAGAGGGTGGTGAAGAAGCTCAGTGCACAAGAAGTGGCTGTTTGAGGGCATTCACTCAGCAGGGGGGATGCACTCAGCTCTGCAGCTGGCAGGGAAAGGCTACTCTGACGTCCCTCCTCCTCCTTGCATCCCACCAGTGCTAGCCCTTTTCCTTCATTCCTTGCCACCCCATGTTGGAGCACAGGGGCACTTTGTTGCCCTGCTTTCCTGATACCTTGTGCTTACTATTTGGCATGCCATGGCCACCCCCAAAAGTGCTGGCAGTGGCCAGGGGAATTCACCTCATCTGAATTGCCACTCTTGGCTCCGGAGCGCTCGGTGGGATAGAAACACCTCAACAGTTTCACGAGCTGATGCCGCCGCTCGCTGCAAAGGACCGCACTCGCCTTGCCTGTCCCTCCGCTCTGGCAATGACAGAGCCCATGGACCTGTGGCCCTCAGTGGTGGTGCGTGGCTGTCACAGAGGGATGGAGAAATGGACGTGCCACGTTGTCAGGAAGATAAGTGGTTGAGAAACACTAAGTGCAGTCATTTCTTCAGAGGTAATAGCAAAACAAAGGGATCAATGCTTGCCATATTTCCTAGGAAAACAGGGGCAATCTTCTGGGAGGGACAGCGTGTGTCCCAGCTGCCATAGCCTATGAAATGGAAGGGCTCTATTTGGAGATGCAGAGCTGTGTCCTGTTGCACAAGGGGCCTTAGCTTTTATGTTTGGACATGTTTGGGGAGAAATGGTGCGAAAAGGATGAACAAAGCTAAAAATGAAACATTTGCTGCTTGGACTTACAAGTCAGTGTGTGGGGTGTGAAATACAGGATTTACTAGTGGAGGAGAGTAGAGAGCAGAAGGCAGATGTTCTGCCTGTTGATCCGGGCATAGGTGCTGTGGTATGTAAAGCACCTCTGAATCTGCGAAGCGGAGGAGGAAGGAGTATGGCAGCATACCATGGAAATTACTGCCTCTCTCTGAGAGGGGTTGATTAATGAGATCAGGTAGGGATGAGGCTTTCCAGGTTAGAACGACTTTACAATGCCTTCCCAGTTTCCTGAGGGCCACCACCCAGAAACACAGATGGCAAATCCGCCTTGGGGTTGAGGTGGATATGTGGTCCTGTTGCACCTCTCCATCCTGTAGATCCAGGGTCTCTGTGCCGGCTGTAGCAGCTGTCTCAGCCATGAGCAACTCCTGCGCATGGGCTGCTCTGCCAGAGCGAAATGGGGGCAGAGGGAGGAGGCGGGGATCAGCAGCCACCTCGCAAATCAGGATTGCCTCCTTCCACATGGGCTGCAGCACTCACGGCTGGCTCACAGTCAAATCCACATGCCCTCCCCTATACCCAGGGGCTGGGGTGGAGGTTTGGGTTCCTGTAGGTACGTGCTTGTTCATGTCCCACAGCCCAGAGAGGATCAGTGGACACTTGGTGGCCAAATGTAGCGGCATAGGTTCGTAACATAAACTTCCGAAGCTACTAACAGTGTGTAATGAACTGTGGAGAGAAACACTTGTGTGCCTCTGACAAAACAAAGGCCTTAATGCTCATGTAGTCACTCTTCTTGCAGACAACCATGCCTTGGTAGGTAAACTCCCAGTACGTTATCAACAATCTAAAGACAAAGCTCAAGGAAGCTGCACAATAGGGGAAACTCATCAAGTGGGAATGGTGTTCAAGAGCTGCTTCTCTGGGAAGCTGTAACTTTCTTTTCTGTGGATTTATCTGCCGATAGCTCAACTGTCAACTGAAGCACTTTCCTTGAAAGCATCCTTTGTTGCCAGACCCCGAGTGCTGCAAGCCTGCATTCAATAACTGACTGGGGGGCACTGAGGCATCAGGAATGGGGAGACGAGGGCTTTCCAAGCAAGCCAGTGACTTTCTTCTTACTCAGGACCAATTTGAGGGTGGGTGGTTTTGCATTGCTTTTTTAAAGTAATGGTAGAGTTGAATCAATCTAGGGGCTAGGCTTTTTACCTACCACTTATTTTTTGAAAAAATGTTGCTCACGTGAAACATTAATCTCAAACTAGAGCTCTTGAGATGTTGGGGCCACTGCCTTTCCTGTTCTTCTGTGTGTGTGCGTTAAAAGGAGCTTAATTTAACATGGTTGCCCTGTAGTTTAGAATTGTGGTTGTGCTAAATGGCTAGCTGCTAGATTGGTATTGCAAAGTTTCCTCTGGATCCCATGGAAGCAGCAGATGTTAACGCTCAGCAGTGAAAAGAAAAGATTGAAGTTCAAAGGAAGCTTTGCATCAGACTGGAAGGATGAAGCCAAATCTTGACATTTCCTTGTCAGACCTTTGTGTTTGATAGTAAATCTTGGTGATGCATGTGGCATGTTCACCACCACCTGACTTTTCATGCAGCTGTAGCAAAAAATGCGTGTTCTCATGTCTCCCCATTTGCTCTCTGCAGCTAGAATAAGCATGTCCCAGGAAAAGAAAACAAACTTGCCTTTTCAGACTCAGGCACTTAAAATATGTGCTTTACGTTGTGGCAGTCCTGGGATGTGAAAGATGTGGGCTCACTTTCTTCTGCTGCAGCATTTTGTTTCCTAGGATGCTCTTTGTAAATGAATCAGGGCTGGTGACCTCATTTTCAGTAAATTGTGAAGGCAGGCACTTGCTGATTTTTCTGCAGAGATGTCTGATTAAGCCACAGAGTAAATAATTGGAACAAATATTTCAGAAGGACCTTTCCCTTGGGGTTTGTTCCCACTGAGTCAGTCCCTGTTACATCAACAAACAGTGCCACTTCAGTAACTGCAGGAGTCAACAGGGCTGAGCGGAAATCGCAACACGTCGGGCTGATTCCTCCTTTCCCCTCAGCTGGGTCATCACCGTGGCTTTCAGTTTCCAGCCTGCCATGGTACGAGTGTGAGTACACATCGCAGCCTGGCCTTGCATTCAGAAAGCGGTGATGGATTGTGGTAGCCCGACCTAGTCCTGTGTCAAGAAACTCTTCATGGACTTGTCCTGCGAAAGTTTTTGCTTTATGTCATCCTCTTCAAAATGAGCTTTGGGGTAAGCCAAGTGCTCCAGTGAGGCTGCCTGCCTCACGGCAAGCTCACATGCTGGGCACCAGTGCCAGGGCAGCAGGGCTCCTGCCCTCCTCCTGCCCCTCAATCTCACTTCTGCAATTGAGTTTCTGCTCAGCCTTGAGCAGCGAGGTCTTCCCCGGCGCTGGGAGCACATGTCTGCTGCGGGCTTCTTGTGCTAGGTTTGGTTTGTGGGGTTCAGAGGGGTGTTTTTCAGGTAGCCTGGCTGACTGAGAACTGCTGTGCATGCTACTTAATGGTTATTCAAGGCAGCCACTGGTATTAGAACCCAGAACTGCTGTACACGCGGCCCACGCAGGGCTGGGATGGTGCCTTGTGTATATAGGGAGCGCACAGTCGTCTGGCTGCTGGGCTGGGGACAGGATGCCTCCAGTTTCAGAAAGCTCTGCACTAACTGCCGGTCCTGGAAAGTTGCTCTCTTCCATGAGGAAAAGGACCATTGCCCTTTGTGCGATATGAGTGCTCCACTGGTCTGGCAGGGCTTCAGCCTGGGACCTCCATATCTCTGAGCACAAGCTGGGAATGCTTGGCATGAAGGAGTAGTTTGATAGCGCTGAGCTGTGCCAACTCATCTTCCTCAGTCACTGAGAGCAAGCACTGACCTACTGAGCTAGCTGCTCTGTTCATCGCTGCCAAAATCAGCTGGTGGGGTCAGAACAAAACGGCTTGCCTGCTGGACCTGGGGAAAGTACCTGGTGCAAGGATCCTGCCCGTTCACTGGGATGGGCTGCACGCCGGGACCACAGCACAACTGGAAGTTGTCATCCCGGCCATGCAGCCCTGACAGCTCGTTTCCGTAGGGAGCAAGCCGTTGAGTGGGAACGCTGGAGTCGGCTGTTGCTGGCTCCCGCCAGGCAGCCGGGGCGTGTTGCAACATGAGGGCATGTTAAGGGACTCCAGAGCAGAGGATCCAGCTGAGGCAACAGCCCCCAGATCCACGGGAAATGGGAGTATTAATGGTTTTCCAGCCAAGTGTCTCCGTGACTACGCTTTTACCAGGAATAACATAGGGGCAGAGTTTTTTGCGTGTATGTGGGCAGCCCCAATATAAGGGGCTGGAAATGTCCTGTTGCTCACCGAGAGGATCACAAGGTGTTGGATCCTGTCTGCTGTAAGCAGCCTGCGCTGGAGGCACCTTTGAAGCCAGCAGCAGGGGTTCTGGTTTAAGAGCAGAGCCTCTGCAGATCTGCTTAGCTGGCCAGTTCACGTTGCATTTTCCCCACATGTAGGTCCAAGGTTACTGGGACAATGTCCTCCATCAGAAAACATCCAGAAAAGCCCACCAAAGAGGGAAGAGAGGTAAGAAAAGAAGCACAAGTGGGTACATAGTAATAATGGCATCAGTGGAAATTATTTTTCAGTGAGCAAAATGCAGACTCGGACAGCGCCAGCCTAGCAGACAGCTGAGTCAGCACCTTGTGCTGTTGTCTTGCTGCCCTTGAACCTCCTACCCTGCTTTCCTCCCTGGAAAGGGGGAAGAGGCACAGACTGCGTTTGCTGCCTTCTTCAAGTGCTTCAGATGAATTTCCCAGTGTTTCGGAGCTTGCAAAGCTCTGTGCAGGGTGAGGAAGCCCAGGGGAAGCATGATAGCTGCAGGGGTAGCCTGGCACAGGTTCAGAGGTAGCAGGTTTTCTGACTGATCGGTGCTGGGCTCAGAACTGCCTCTAAACATTGCTGGAAAATACTTTGGTTTAATAACACCTTTTTTTTTTCCTGTTTTCCCTAAGCTCACATTCTTTTTCTCTGGCATTTTGGCTGACTGTTGAATGGATTTATTGCTCTAATAGCAGAAAATTACCATCAGCAAATCCCTATGTTTTTGCTGCCTCTAAGGCAAACTGCTTGTTGTTTCTCTGTACTCCAGAACACGGATATTTTGCGGGATGATTTTCCAGCCTCTGTCTGCAGGCTGGCTGTGGGGGCTAGGCTCCTGCAGTGGCAGAGTTCCCGTACCTGTGTTTCAGTGTCATGCTGAGGGTGACTTTCATGCACTGGGCGAACGCATGACAGCAATTCAGGGAGAGGTGTTTGGGGGCTGTGGGAAGGGGTGGGGAGAGCCAGGGCACGCAGCTGGCTCCAACGGTCTTAGTGACAGCGTGCCCTCCCTGATACATGGTGGGTGCTGGGGAATCCACGTCAGCCAGGGGTCAGATTTGGCCTTCAAGCAGAAGGACAGGATGTTTCTGGTGCACTTCCATCCACTGGTGGAAGTGCATTTCCAGGGCAGAGCCTTGTTCTCTAGTGGGTTTTGTACAACCATACGCCGCCAGCAGCTCGAGCCATTTTGGATATACGTGCTGGATGCAGCTGTGTTCATGTGACTTCCTGGGCTAAACTTTGTTACAGGGGAAAAAAGCAAAGTCTTTGTTTATCCGTCTCAGTGGAAAAGTTTAGTTCTGGTCTGTCTTGCCAAGGAAGGAAGGAGTGTGCCAAAGTGATAGTACAGTGAATTCTGGCTGCTGGTGAACCCGGGACAGAGCTGGCTGCTGGGCACACCATCAGCATCATGCCTCAGCTATGCAGGGCTGCCACGGGGCACGGGGCTCTGGGATGCACTGAGTGTCTGGCTCTTTCTTGTCTCTCTCAGTTGCGAGAGATGGCCACAGCGAGGTGCTGAGCGAGCCCCTGGTGTTTGTCCAGCAGAAAATGAGGAGGGGGAAAAGGAAGCACTCTGTGTGCGGGATAGGAATGGGTCAGGGAGGGAAATATCTTTGGCCACGTATACACAGAGGCCATAGCATAGCATACAGTGGGCCCCTGCTTGGTTTTGAAATGCCATTTTAATTTGAGTAATCACAGCTCTAATATCAACTTGCACAATCCCCGCGTGCAGCTGAGAACGCATGCAGCAAATGCATGCAGCAGCCGTTGTTCACAGCCACCCAAAAGGCAAAGCTCAGACCCTGAGCTTTAGGACGTACTTCCAGTTCAGGCTTTTTATTCAATTTCTTTCTGTCCTCCTTCCCCTTATTCAGGTGTTAATGTCTCCTGAGCATGGGGTGCTCAGTTGGCGTGGGATGTTCGGCTGGCATGGGATGCTCGGCTGGCATGGCTGCTCCCTTGCAGGGCTGAAAGGCACAGGTTGCCCCTACGGCTTTCATTTATATGGGCTGAAACTATTACAAGGTTAAATTACAACCATGCAATGAACCTCAGTGCTTTAAAAGTTGCAGACGCGTTATGTGGCTCCAGAAAGTGGTTCAAACAGGGCTCTGCAAAGGGAAATTCATCCAGGAGCAAATCTACCCCGTGCTTTCAATGCATGAGCTGCTGTCCTGTGCCCAGCTGCAAGTGCGATTCCCCCAAATCACAGCCTTCCCACCGTGGCCTGTGCACAGCGCAGGAGTGGTGAAGGGTGCCGTGCGACCTGAACAGGATCTCCAGCGTACAAAGGGCAGGCTTGTCTGAGGAGAAAGGGGTTTTTTTCATGTTTTCCAGTGGGACTGGGAGGCTTGACAAGACCTGGGACTGACTCACTAAATCCAGCTCTCGAACCCAGTCCCTCAGAGTAAATAACTTTTTATATTGTCCTCTTCTCAATTTAAGGAAGCGACGGTGCTGGGGAGTGAAGGAGCATGCCCCATGTGTGTGCTACCTGTCCCCCTGTGTCTAAAGCTTTCCGCTGGAAACTGAGAGCCCACATGGTGAGCTCTGCTGCCATCCCAAATCCCAGCACTGACTGCTGTGCAGCTGAAACACAGCTGCAGCTTCCCCCCGACTTTGTCTGAATCCTCAGTTCTGCAAGTACTTCTGCTCCTTTCCTTTGAAGCTGCTTGAACTCAAATTAACAACAACCCTTTAATGGGACCTGCATCTTCCGAATGAGGCTCTATTAGCTCCTTGCTGTAGCTATCGTTTTCCAGATGCTTTCAATGACCCTTTTTTTAACTACATCTCTCTACAGAAAACCAAAATCTCCCCTTCCACCCTCCCTTAATCTAGCCACTCTCTGGGATGTGCTAGTCACTGCCTTGTGAGTGCTTTGTTGTTGTCTGGCACATCAGCGGGTGTCACAAATAATCACATCATCAACATGTTTTTTGTTAGTACCTCTAACACCGTGGCTATTAAAAATACCTTAGTTCATTAGCGAGACATTGTTTCCAGCATATAAACTTTTCCATTCCAGAACAAATGACTGTAACACCCTAAAAAGCTTGCAGTTGCTTGTAAGGTAAAAAAATAGGACACCTTCCGTCTACTTGCCATGTCCCCTTCATGACTACATGAGAGTAATAGAACTGTGCCACTGTTTCCATAGGCATAAGTTGGCCAAGATGAAATACTTTTGTTTATGGATTTTTTGGTTCTTCCGCTGCATCCATAGTACCACTGCCTGGGCAACACCACTCACAAATTTAGGTCTTGTGAGATTTTTGTGTCTGCCCTCGTGAGCTGGAGCTTCAGCTGATGCTGGTGGCATCGCTGAGTGCTGAGGGTCCCTGCCTTCCCATCACGCAGGGGTGAGCGGGCTGCAGCAAGGGGCCAGGCATTCACTAGGTAGCTGCACCATCTTTGCATAGACAATTACATTTGTGATTAGCAACAGAGAGGACTTAGCCGTAATATTTGCATAGCTCCTATGCAGAGCTCTGCAACTGCTGGTGTACAGTTGGTAGCTAACCCCAGGGTGGCAATCGTGCTCTTGGCCCAGGGCCCATGCACAGGAAGAGCACTGATGTCCTGGCAGCAGTTTTGCTCAGCTGTCTTGGAGATGCCAGTTCAGGAGAAATGAATCCTCCTCCCTGGTGGTGGCCTGGGGACATGTCCCTAGTTAGCCATACATCCTAGCCATGTAGTGCCAGTGTAACACTGGCAGGGAGGTGTGA
Organism: Leptosomus discolor; assembly: GCF_034619465.1. Classification (NCBI taxonomy): domain Eukaryota; kingdom Metazoa; phylum Chordata; class Aves; order Leptosomiformes; family Leptosomidae; genus Leptosomus; species Leptosomus discolor. The sequence goes on along the minus strand of NC_141392.1, from coordinate 17,269,946 downwards.
GCCTCCTCCACTGCTGGTGCTGTCACTGGGACTCTTGTCGTGGCCACCTGAAGAGCTTTGTCTGCTCTAAGAAGGATCACGTGAAGCCTTTTCAGTAATTCCTGTAACTGTAGCATTGGGAATGCCACTTTCTCATCAGTAAGTTTCTGACTCGTTTTTCATGCAGAGAGTCGTGGTGTTTGTGCAGGTGAAGGAACAGTGAATCCAAAATGGTCTTATGCAAAAAATGCAAATATCACTTTTAGTAGTAGCTTGCCGTGTGACAGGGACAGTACATTTGCAAAGCAGTACAGCTTACTTTCTGCAACTCTCTCCCTCTCATTCCTTGTGAGGTTGGACAGCCTGTGACGTTACATCCCTGAGAGGCCCTGGAAGCCATATGCTATTGCTTGTAGTTGTGACTTTGCAGTAAAAAATTAGGTCTTATCCTCCACAGACCAAACTGTGGCTCCAAACAGTGCTAGCCAGCCAGGCAGTGGAGCTCAGCAAAGTCACCAAAAAGCAACTACCTCCCAGCTGGAGTACTGAAAGGTAATTTGTGATTTGTAGTTGATCTTGGTACTATTCAGTCTGAGACCATGAAGGTCTCAGCACTTTTCTGTAGAGAGCTGAACTTGTTTTTCAGATAGGAAATCTCCAAGAGAGATATGGGGAACTTCTAGAGATCATTCTGTAGGTGAAGCTTCCTTTCTGTAGCTTCCTTTCATTCCTAACCAGCAACAGGAGCAACTTGAGAGCTCGGAAATACTCGTGGTTTTTTACTTTTCTTTTTTTCCTTTAGGAAAGGGAGGTTTCCTAAGCCATGATTCAGTACCACCGAACTAGAACTAGTACTTTAGTTCTACGCCTGTCTGCTGGTCACTGACTCCAAGGACAGAATTGCCATGCTGCAAGCCAGCTCACTGCTAAGTGGGGTAGCTTTGCAATAGCAGTTGCTCTTGGTACTTGCACAGTACCCCGAAGTGGTGGGGGAATTAACCCTGCAGGGCGGGAGATCCCTGTATGGGAATGAAATGCTGAGAATTCTACTTCTGCGCACGCCAGGAAGGCACAAATAGGATTGTGAACATAGCGCAATAACCGAAGAGGAAACACTAACCCTACAATGTTAATCCTGAATTGTCACGGTGAAATTACACTATATGGAGATGTGTAAAACAGTCCAACTGTTATCTGGACTTCTAGGGAGCATCCTTCATGCTCCAAAATGTTTGAGTCGTACTTGGAATGGGTATGCCCAAAAACTGGCTTGATGATCCCCAGTTGCCCATCTCTGAGGTCTGGGGATGTTAAAAACTGCATAAA